>NC_057794.1:495914800-496514800 GCF_018294505.1 Triticum aestivum | reverse complement strand
TGTCCACTAGATAGGCATGAACCTTGTCCTTGTCGCCAATGCGTGGGAATAGAGTGTTGCGGAAGATGCGACACATGATATCCAGAAAGGAGTTTAGCACCCAAGTCGACTTGCCATTGGGGAGCACCTTCTCAACAAGGAATGGCTGAAGCAGGTTCTTGTTGGCAGACTCAGAGTTGGTGTGGGGGCGAACACCAATGGGGGTGTGAAGCCCGTCATCAGGAATGTGAAGTAGATCCATGAACTCCTTCCATGTAGCAGACAGCTGACAGCTGTTGGTCATCCAGGTCATTCTCCACTCATCCCCGGGATGAAAGTAAACAGAGGCAAAGAACTGATAGATAAGCTCAGGGTCATAGTCAAGGTGAAAGGAGACCACCGGCTCAATAGCAAACTGCTCCACCAAGTCCAGAGCCTCTCCAAAATAGTCACGAAACTTGTCCTTCCGCATGTGATTCATGTCTATCCACTTGACATCCATGAAGGTATTCTGCTTGTTCTTGATCACATCCAAGTAGATCAGAGCCTGTTGCTTGGTCCAGAAGAACTCGGTGCCTTTGAGGATAGCCCAAGGATTCACATAGGGATTGATCTTCCGGCGTTCGACATACTCAGAGACTGAAATATCGTCCATGCCCTTAGCAGGTTCCTTTTGCTTGCTGGCAGTGGTTTTGACATTGCGCTTGGGGGCATTGGAGCCCTCTGGGGCTTCATCTTGGGGGTTGCGCAGACGCTTGGAGCCAGTGTCACAACTGGGATTGGAACGGCGAGAGCCACCACCTGAGACACAAAACGCAAAACACCCACGACAAACAAGAGGGATCAATGCAAAGACCACAACAAAGCAAAAGAAACATGCAGATAGCACACAAGATAATTGCCTAGAGAGAGATTTGACCCCTATGGTAGTACTGCCAAGTGTTGCGGAACTAAGATCGTAGTACCGCTCTTAGTCGCGGTAGTACCGTGTAAGGTCACGGTAGTACCTGGTCTAGGAGCGGTAGTACGAGCTTAGTGCCTCAGCTAGCGCGGTAGTACCGCGTCTGATGAGCGGTAGTACCGCACGAGCTAGAGCGGTAGTACCGCACCTGATGGGCGGTAGTACTGCACGAGTGGTAGTACTGCACATGAGACACAGTAGTACCGCACCGCGTTAGATCCGAACAAGTTCAAATCCGAGGAAAGCCCGCGAAACCGCGGCGGTACTACGGTTGGACAAATGTACCACAAGACAACATACCAAGTATGATTCCTACGCAACACGACTCTCCTACATCCTACTCTTGCATAGATTTGGCCTAAAATCTCAAGAACGACAAGCATCTCCCCAAAAACCTAGAAGCGAGAGAACAACAAGGAAAAAGAGGGATTTGGGGAAAACCCTTGGTCCATGGCAAGAGGAAGTCGTGGGGAACGATCCCACCGGTCGGAATCCGAGGGGAGTGGCCGAAGACGGAGATCCGGCGAGGACCTCCGGCGCCGTTCTTGAGCAAGAGAGAGAGAGATGTGTGGAGCGAGAGAGACGTGGGGAGAGAGACGAGTGAATGGGTATGGGGAGTTGGAAATCCCCTGCCCGAGTCATAACCCCCATGCTCACTCGACGGCGCGGTAGTACCGTGCCTCATCGCGGTAGTACCACTCGGCGGAAGTACCGCACCTGAGCGGTAGTACCGCGCTATGGCGCGGTAGTACCGCGGCAAGCCGCGGTAGTACTGTGGGCTCAGGAAGATGCATGTTTCAAGCACACGAAAAACGAGGTCTTTGCACGAACACTCCGAGGCAACACGACACCACAAGACCACGCTACACACACAGGCAAAAAGGCAAACGGCAAAACAAAACAACCACGAGACACCACCTCTCCAAAGAGAGGGCGGTGGCCGTAGCCACCTATGTTTGAGTCAATTGGTATGGCACCATGAAGAATTATTCTTGGGTCCATGACCAAAACTCGTCTTTGAAGCACAAGTACCATCAAACAAGGCTAAAGTGAAAGACTTGATCAATTTATGCATAATGAGGGGAGGGAGAGTTCATTGAGAGAACAACACTCCCCCTATGTCCATGCCTACATCTAAACAAGACAACACATTGAGTATGGTGGGGTGTGCAAGGGTTCAAGCAACATTTCTCGAATCAACATTAGCTCATGCCTTAACTCGCAAAATCTTGCTTCATCCAAGGGCTTCGTGAAAATATCTGCAAGGTTATCATGAGTGTTTACATAGTTGAGCTTGATCTCTCCTCGCCTAATGTGATCCCGGATGAAGTGATACCGGATCTCAATATGCTTCGTCTTGAAGTGTTACACCGGATTGAGAGAGATCTTGATGGCACTTTCATTGTCACACCAAAGAGCATTTTGTCACAAATGACACCGTAATCCTTTAAAGTTTGCCTCATCCATAAGAGTTGTGCACAACAACTACCGGCTGCCACATACTCCGCTTCGGTGGACGAGAGAGACACACAACTTTGCTTTTTGGAAGACCAACTGACCAAAGAGCAACCAAGGAATTGGCACCCTCCAGAAGTGGACTTCCTATCCACTTTGTCTCCCGCCCAATCGGAATCCGAATACCCTACAAGTTGAAGTTTGCTCCTCTTGGGTACCATAAGCCAAAGTTTGGGGTATGAGCCAAATATCGAAAGATTCGTTTGACCACCACATAGTGACTTTCCTTAGGTGCGGCTTGAAACCATGCACAAATTCCCACACTCAACATGATATCCGGTATAGATGCACAAAGGTAGAGCAAGGAGCCTATCATGGAGCGATATACCTTTTGATCCACCGCTTTACCATTGGGATCTATGTCAAGTTGGCACTTGGTGGGCATTGGAGTTGAAGCCGGCTTGACATCACTTAGCTTGAATCTCTTGAGCATGTCTTGAGTATATTTGGCTTGGTTGATGAAGGTTCCTTCTCTTCTTTGCTTCACTTTGAACCCTAGAAAGAACTTCAACTCTCCCATGGAAGACATCTCGAACTTTGAGGTCATGAGAGTGGCAAATTACTCATTGAAAGCTTTGTTAGGGGAACCAAAGATAATATCATCAACATATAATTGGCACACGAACAACTCCCCTTTGACCTTCTTAGTAAAAAGAGTGGGGTCGATTATCCCAACTTCAAAACCATGGTCTTGTAACAACTCGGTAAGGTGGTCATACCACGCACGTGGGGCTTGTTTAAGGCCATAGAGTACCTTATCGAGTTGATACACATGATCGGGAAAGTAGGGATCCTCGAACCCGGGGGGTTGCTTCACATAAACCAATTCATTAATGGGACCATTAAGAAAAGCACTCTTCACATCCATTTGTTGTAACTTAAAGTTATGATGAGAAGCATAAGCAATCAA
Organism: Triticum aestivum; assembly: GCF_018294505.1. Lineage (NCBI taxonomy): Eukaryota > Viridiplantae > Streptophyta > Magnoliopsida > Poales > Poaceae > Triticum > Triticum aestivum. The sequence goes on along the minus strand of NC_057794.1, from coordinate 496,511,435 downwards.
CATGCGAATAGATTCAAGACGAGCAACGGGAGCAAAGGTTTCACGTAGTCCATACCCTCGACTTGGGAGTAGCCTTGTGTGTCGGCGTTCTGGGAACGGGGGTCCCCAGACTTGCCTGCCTGCGTCCTGCGGCGTGGCTCAAAAGGGGGCCCAGCGCGGCCCATCTTCATCAACACAGACCTAAGACCCTCGCGAGGGGCCAAGCCTCGCGGGCGGATGACACGGAGCTTCCTCAGGCACGGCCTCATCAGGCTGGCTCGCGAGGAGGCAGAGAGATCAAGTCGGGGTACCTCACGAGGTGCCCGTGACGCAGGCCATGACGACCAAGGGAACCAGGCGGGCGCCAGCCCGCGCAGTGTCCTCCTTTCCTCTTTGGTGCAAAGGGAGCAAGCGCAGGCGAGAGCATCAAGCAAAGGCACCCATTTCGGTGCAACGAGACCAAGACCAGTCCAACGGCAGGGAGGAAGTCATTGTGGAGCCCAAGCCAGCGTCACCACCAGAGCCTTTGGCAGGCGAGGACCAACTTTAGTCAGGATAAGTGTACCAGATGTTCCCCTTCAAAATGGCCAATTGTTGGTGCCCTTCCCGCTCAATATTTGGGGGAGAGGCCCAGGGCCTTTGCCTATAAATAGGACTAGCCACCCACAGAAGAGGGGGATCAAGAATCGGCCAACCCAGGACCGAGATCAGATCACAATCGAGAAGAGAGAGAGAGAGAAAGAGAGAAGGGTGAGCAGTTCATCCCCCCAGCCAAGAACAGACCCTCGCGAGGCTGTTCTTCCTTGTATTACTCATCATCATCAGCCCAAGAGGCAATTCACCACACCACACACTGGAGTAGGGTATTACACCACAACGGTGGCCCGAACCAGTATAAACCTTGTGTCTCTTGTGCTGTTCTTTCCATAGCTTAGATCTTAGCGTGGCGGTGGGGCGCAGGTAGGTAGAGGGCGAAATCTCCGCGCGCACCCCAGTGTTTGAACCTCAAGGGTCTGCCAGAACCCGAAATCCGACATTTGGTGCGCCAGGTAGGGGTGCGCCAGAATTCGTCTTCCACCACCCCGTTCTCCTCCGACCATCGCCTCCATGTCTGACGCTCGTCTGGCCCGCGCCGAGCGCCGGGCCACTCTCGCTTCCCGCGTCGGCCAGACGGCTCCTGTCGATAGCGATGCGGTCCAGGGTGAGACTTTTCTCCCTGGACAGATCATCGTATTCGGCGGCTTTGCACCGCGGGCTAATTCGCTTGGCCATCTGGAGCAGATTGAAAGCTACGCCCTTGGCCATCAGGTCAGATTTGAAAGTTTGAACTACATGGCCGACATCCGCGGAGACTTGATCTTCGACGGATTCGAGCCACAGCCGGGCGCGCCGCACTGTCACGATGGGTATGACCTAGCTCTGCCGCCGAACAGTACCCTAGAGGACGCGCCCGCATCAGCTCCGACTCTTACCTCGGATCCAACTGCGCCAATCGAGGATGGGTGGCTAGACACCGCCTCAGGGGCTGCAGTCTCAACGGTGATTGAGCCAAACACCAGCCTAACCCTCTGCGCAGCCCGTGACTCCAAGGTGCCGGACTCTTTTCCGGACTCTGGACCATCCGCGCCCCTGCTAATCGAATCCGATTGGGCGCCGATCATGGAGTTCACCGCCACGGATATCTTTCAGCACTCGCCCTTCGACGACATTCTGAATTCACTAAGGTCTCTCTCTTTGTCAGGAGAGCCCTGGCCGGACTATGGCCAACAGGATTGGGATGTGGACGACGAAGAAACTCGATGCCCACCCACCACCCACTTTGTAGCCACTGTCGATGATTTAACCGACATGCTCGACTTCGACTCCAAAGACATCGACGGTATGGACGACGATGTAGGAGACGAACATGAACCATCACATATAGGGCACTGGAAAGCCACCTCGTCATATGACATATACAAGGTGGATACACCCAAAGAAGGCAATGGCGACGAGATAGCGGCGGATGACCCCTCCAAGAAGCAACCCAAGCGTCGACGTCAGCGGCGCCGCTCTAAGTCCCGCCAAAGCAAAAGTGGTGATACTGGCACAGAAGATAATAACACTCCGGATAGTGCCGAAGACAACAACAATCCCCTCCAGCAAGATTTAGAGCAGGCAAATGGAGGAGCCAGCTCTCCTGATAGAGCGGCAGACGGAGAGGAGGAGGATGACAATTACATCCCCCCTCCGAAGACGAGGCAAGCCTCGGCGACGATGAATTCGCCGTACCAGAGGATCCCGTCGAACAAGAGCACTTCAAGCGCCAGCTTATGGCGACAGCAAATAGCCTCAAGAAAAAGCAGCAGCAGCTTCAAACTGATTAAGATCTGCTAGCTGACAGATGGACTGAAGTCCTCGCGGCCAAGGAATATAAACTCGAGCGCCCCTCCAAGAATTACCCAAAGTGCATGTTACTACCCCGAATGGAGGAAGAAGCGTATGATACGGCTGATCGGCCACCTCGTGGCCGCGATAGAGAGCCATTCCAGCCAAAAGCTCAGCCTCCACCCCGACGCCATTCAAATAAAAAGGCATGGGGAGATACGCCAGACCTGCAAGACATACTGGAGGACAAAGCAAAGCATGCAAGATCGATCTACGGATCACGATGGCGCCCCACTCTGCGAGACGATAAACGTCATGTCAGATACAGTAAAAGCAAATCTGGCCGGGCCGAACACAGCGGGCAAGACCCATTCGAGCTGCGTCGCGATATAGCCCAATACAGAGGCATCGCACACCCCTTATGCTTCACAGACGAAGTAATGGAACATCAATTCCCAGAAGGTTTCAAACCTGTAAATGTTGAATCATACAATGGCACAACAGATCCCGCAGTATGGATCGAGGATTTCCTCCTCCACATCCACATGGCCCGCGGTGATGACTTACACGCCATCAAATACCTCCCACTAAAGCTCAAAGGACCAGCGCGACATTGGCTTAACAGCTTGCCAGCGGACTCCATTAGTTGTTGGGAACATCTGGAAGCCGCATTCCTCGACAACTTTCAGGGCACTTATGTGCGACCACCAGACGCCGATGACTTGAGCCACATAATTCAGCAACCAGAAGAGTCGGCCAGGAAATTCTGGGCTCGGTTCTTACAAAGAAAAATCAGATCGTCGACTGTCCTGATGCAGAGCCCTTAGCGGCTTTCAAACACAATATCCGAGAGGAGTGGCTAGCCCGGCACCTTGGTCAGGAAAAGCAGAAATCTATGGCAGCTCTCACGACGCTCATGACCCACTTTTGCGCGGGAGAAGACAGCTGGTTGGCTCGCAATAATAACATATCGAAGAACCATGGTACCCCAGATACCAAGGACGGCAATAGCAGGTCACGTCGCAACAAACATAAGCGCCGTATTAGCAGCGAAAACACCGAGGATACGACCGTCAATGCCGGATTCAAAGGCTCTAAACCTGGTCAGCGGAAAAAGACATTCAAACAAAGTACGCCGGGTCCGTATACTCGATCGCTCGTGTCTAATACACGGAACCCCAGACAAGCCAGCCAATCACACCAACAATGATTGTTGGGTGTTCAAGCAGGCCGGCAAGTTAATTTCCGAAAACAAGGATAAGGGGCCGCATAGCGATGACGACGAAGAGCCCCGGTAGCCGCACATCGGATGACAGAAGAGGTTTCCCCCGCAAGTGCGGACGGTGAACATGATATACGCGACCCACATCCCCAAGAGGGAGTGGAAGCGTGCGCTCAGGGACGTATATGCGTTGGAGCCAGTCGCCCCAAAGTTCAACCCTTGGTCCTCCTGTCTGATCACCTTCGATCGCAGGGACCACCCCACTAGTACCCGTCATGGCGGATTCGCCGCACTGGTCCTAGACCCAATCATTGACGGATTTCACCTCACTCGAGTCCTTATGGATGGCGACAGCAGCCTGAACCTGCTTTATCAGGACACAGTGTGCAAAATGGGTATAGACCCCTCAAGGATCAAACCCACAAAAACGACCTTTAAAGGCATCATTCCAGGTGTAGAGGCCCATTGCACAGGCTCAATTACACTGGAAGTGGTCTTCAGATCCCCGGATAACTTCCGAAGCAAAGAGTTAATCTTCGATATAGTCCCGTTCCGCAGCGGTTATCACGCGCTGCTCGGGCGAACCGCATTTGCTAGATTCAATGCGGTACCACATTATGCATACCTCAAGCTCAAGATGCCAGGACCTCGCGGAGTTATTACAGTCAATGGAAACACAGAGTACTCTCTCCGAACAGAGAAGCACACCGCAGCCCTCGCAGCAGAAGCGCAAAGCTGGCTCTCAAGGCAATCAACCAGTTCGGCGCTTCAAAGCTCGGACACCTTCAAGCACGCTCGGAGCAATCAGCAAATAGACCGCCTGGCGCGATCTGAGCTCGCGTAGCAAGGTGGCGGCCACCCCAATCCCAGCCTAGCGGCGAAACTCATGCTGCGCGTACATAATTACGCATTAAAAATACCATGGGCACAGATGGGGAGGGGGGCACAACTATGGCACGCCCCAAGACGTGGCTTAAACCGCACTAGGGGCTTCCCGTTTGGTTTTTTTTTTCAGGACCTTAATCTCTGGAAACACCGTCTGCCAGCACTATTGCCGAACACATGATGCAGCAACCAAGGAGGCAGACAGCTACGTCATACCACGGAATTCCCAGGTGGATTACAGTAACGAGCGAAATATTCGATTTAATATCATTCCTCAGCTTGCCCTTGGAAGGGACATAGTCCTACTCTTTGCTTATCGCACTATTTGTATCATTCTGCTTTAACGCAATTTTTTGAATAAACAATGCATGACATTTCGACTGTTATTACATTCTTGTTATATACATATATATCTATGTGTTCATTAATGACGCCTTGCAACCGTACACTTTGGTACGGCCAATACACCAGGGGCTTACGTACCCCACAATACGGTGTGAAAAGTCCGAACACTTTCACAAGTGCGGCACCCCGAACTTATAGCATTATATGCATCAGCTCCGAATCATGTCTTTGGTCAAATGTTGGGTTTGCCCGGCTCCTATGTTTTGGTACCTTACGTTCCGCTCTATCGGCTAAGGTAGCACTAGGAGAACTACTGAGATTGTGCCCTGGTTCTGCTGGGTTCAGCACCTCAGTAGAGAAAGCTAAAACTGACTGTCATGATAAGGCGAGAGACTGGTCGCTGTTCGGCAAGGTTTTTGAGACCCTAAAGATTTATGACGCTTAGAGCGAGGAGTCGGCCCTGTCTGGCTTAAAGGCGTGTATCGCGCCCCAAATTCGGCCTTCCAAATACCAGGGGCTTCACCGAAATTTAAAATTATAGAATTCTATGGCTAAGTGAGAGTGATAAAGCATTATTAGTCTGGTTGCCTTGTTCGTTGTGCTGAGCACCTCCCTCGAAGGACCCAAACATGGGAACAAGAGTGCTCAGGTTTATCCCGAACACCCCAACACTCGTGGCATGGGGGCAGAAGCCGAGGACTAGCCATCTCTCAGATTGGATAAACAGCCAAACAGAAGGTAATCTTTTAAATTCAAACAAGCGTTGCATAGCGCATATGAAACAAGTTTTCATAAATACAGGATAAAACGAGCAAGTCTCACTCACATATTACATCTTTTGAACACTCGTCCGCTATGAGATGGGCACCCGGCAGAACACCCTCGTAGTACATCTCGGGGTGGCGGTGCTCCTTGCCCTCTGGCGGCCCCTCCTTAATCAGCTTCACGGCGTCTAGCTTGACCCACTGCAATTTCACACGGGCGAAAGCTCGGCGTGCACCTTCAATGCAGACAGATCGCTTGACGACCTCCAGCCGCGGGCAGGCATCCAAAAGCCTCCTCACCAGGCCGAAGAAGCTTTTCGGAAGGGCGTCGCCAGGCCATAGCCGGACTATAAAGCTCTTCATGGCCCCCGATCGGCCGCCTTATGTAGCTTGACCATCTGCTTCAGCTGGTCTCTCAATGGCACCGGGTGTTCGGCCTCAGCATACTGAGACCAGAACAGCTTCTCCGTTGAGCTTCCGTCCTCGGCCTGGAAAATCGTGCGGCATCGGACACACAGCAGGGCAAATCCGCGAATGCTCCTGGAGAGCTCCGGATTCGGGTAAGTAATCGGTAATTTACTTTTACATGCTTGCTTTGCATATAGAAAGCCTTACCCGCCGCTATCTTCTTCATCGCGTCGATCTCTTGGAGGGCCTTTTGGGCTTCGGGCTTGGCACTTTTTGCACTCTCAAGGACCGCGGCAAGCTCAGACTCCCGCGTCTTTGAGTCAAGCTCCAACCCTCGTGCTTCGCCATGAGAGCCTGGAGCTCTTGCTGCACCTCGCCCACCCGAGCCTCGTGCTTCTCTCGCTCGGTGCGCTCCTTGGCCGCTTTATCTTCGGCCTTGGTTAGCACTTGCTTCAGGGTCGCCACCTCGTTCATGGCCCCTGGCAAACATACGGTGATCCTGTCATCGCTTCCTCTTTTATATATACATATCTATAGACAGGGTATTACTTAACCTTGTTCTCCTCGAGCTGCCTCTTGGCAAGGCCGAGCTCTTTTCTAGACCCCTCGAGGTCCTGCTTCAGTACGGCGACCTCCACAGTCAGTGCGGCGGATGCCAGCAGCGAAGCCTGCATATACATATTGACACACTTATATTAGACTCCTGTGATATTATTTGATCCTCTGTTCGGCTTCTCTTTGTGAACACCGAACAAAGCATCAAGGACTACTGTCTATACGGTAATTTTTCTACTACATTTTAAAACACTTACCTCGAAGCCTGTTAGAAGGCTGGCACAGGCTTCTGTCAACCCGCTCTTGGCGGACTGAACCTTCTGGACCACCGCACTCATAACAGTACGGTGCTCCTCGTCGATGGAAGCGCTGCGAAGCGCTTCCAGCAGATTTTCCGGCGCCTCTGGATGGACAGAGGTCGCCGGCACAGGCATCTTGCCCCTCTTAGAAGGAGGCCGCCTGCCAGAGTCTGGAACCGCTGGAGGTTCCGGCGCGGTGTTCGGCTGAGGGCCGAACTCGGAGTTTTCAGGGGCTCTGTTCCCTCAGCTCCCAGAGTCCGGAAGGTCGCCTTGAGGCACCTCCGGGACTGTCTCCCCTCGATCCGGTGCCTCTTGAGATAGCACCTCGGTGTCGTCGGTAGGATGAGGGGAAGTGGCGGTCGGGACAGGATCGCTATCCACGTCCGACGAGCCCAGGGAGCCGTCCGATGATACATTGATAATGGCTCGTGGAGGCCTGTATAAATACGTTCGGCGTTAGGGAAAACAGGGCGACGAAGGAATCCTATGAGTTACTCTGATATCCGAATACTTACGATCTCCCCGGGGGCTTGGCCCTGGGCAACCACTCGTCTTCGCCTTCGTCGGCGGTGGTGGAACTGTCCGGAAGGAGAGTCTTTCCCTTCTTGGACCCTTCGGCCCCCCCAGTTGGGGCGGCCTTCCTTTTCTTGTCTCCCCCGCCTGGAGGGGGAGCATCTTCTTCTTCCTCCTCGTCTTCGGGGGAGGAGTGTGCCGCAGAGTTATCGGACGATGAGTCCGATAACACCTGGCGCCGGGAACTCTTTCGGGTTCCCTTGGTCTTCTTGGTCTTCTCCGGCACCTTGTAAGGAGCCGGAGTCAGCATCTCCGTCAGGAGAGCGCCCGCAGTATCTTCGGGAAAAGGGGCCGGGCAGTTAATCTGCCTCAACATCTCCAACCAGTCCTGTCAAAGGCATGGAGATTAGACCCCGCACATAATTAAGCTAGGGAAAATAAATGTCCTACGGGACGTATTGAACTCACCGAATGCGCTACGCGCTTTGCGCTTAGTCCGCGGTCCTCGGCGAGAGAAGGGGGGGCCTCGGCGCCCTTGAACAGCACCTTCCAGACGTCCTTGTGCGTTGTATTGAAGAGCTCGCTCAGAGTCTGGTGCTGGGCCGGGTCGAACTCCCACAAGGTAAAATCCCGTTGTTGACATGGGAAGATCCGGTGGATGAGCATAACTTGGACTATGTTGACAAGCTTGAGCTTCTTGCTCGCCATACTCCGGATACATTTCTGGAGTCCATCCAGCTCCACAGATGAACCCCACGACAAGCCCTTCTCTTTCCAGGAAGTGAGCTGTGTTGGGAATCCAGATCGAAACTCAGGGGCTGCCGCCCATTTGGCGTCGCGCGGCTCGGTGATGTAGAACCATGCCGATTGCCATCCCTTTATTGTCTCCACGAAGGAGCCTTCGAGCCATATGACGTTGGGCATCTTGCCCACCATGGCTCCACCGCATTCTGCTTGTTGGCCTCGTACTACCTTCGGCTTGATATTGAAGGTCTTTAACCACAGGCCGAAGTGGGGCCGGATGCGGAGGAAAGCCTCACACACGACGATGAACGTCGAAATGTTGAGGATGAAGTTTGGGGCCAGATCATGAAAGTCTAGCCCGTAGTAGAACATGAGACCGCGGACGAATGGATGTAGGGGAAACCCTAATCCGCGGAGGAAGTGGTGAAGGAAAACTACCCTCTCGTGAGGTTTTGGGTAGGGACGATCTGCCCCGCAGCGGGCAGCCGATGCGCGATGTTCGCGGCTAAGTATCTGGCTCCACGCAGCTTCTTGATGTCTCCCTCCATGACGGAGGAGACCATCCACCTGCCTCCTGCTCCGGACATGGTTGGAGAAGGTTGAGTTGGGAAGACCGGACTTGGGCGCTAGAGTTTGAGTGTGCGAAAACGGATGAGCTAAGGAGGAAGAAGGCATGGATAGAAAGGTGAATCCTTGTCCCTTTATATAGGCGGACGAAGCTAAGCATCCCCACTTGCCTGGTAAAACCCGCTTATCCCCCAAGGGCCATAATTGATGGCGCGGTTGGGTTACCCACGCCCGTATTGATGAGAATCCCGTAATGAGGGGACACGATCTCTGCTTTGACAAGACGTGTCGAAAAACTGCCTCGCGTTGTGTGCGGGGCTGGTTAAAGGAAACGGTTCGAATAATCACCGAGCCATGACATAACGTCATACTGTCAAAATAAATCAGCAAATTAGATCTGCGAAAATATTATTCTCTCTACGGTGGTCTGTGGAACTTATTTTGAGGGTCAGACACTATCCTCGTATTCAAATTCTTCTGTGATGTATTCGGAGAAGGAACCCGCCTTGCAATGCCGAAGACAATACTTCGCGCCGGACTCATCATCATTGAAGCCTGGTTCAGGGGCTACTAAGGGAGTCCTGGATTAGGGGGTCTCCGGACAGCCAGACTATCTCCATTGGTCGGACTGTTAGACTATGAAGATACAATTTGAAGACTTTGTCTTGTGTCCGAACGGGACTCTACTTGGCATGGAAGGCAAGCTAGGCGATACGGATATGGATATCTCCTCCTTTGTAACCGACCTTGTGTAACCCTAACCCTCTCCGGTGTCTATATAAACCGAAGAGTTTTAGTCCATAGGACGACAACATACAATCATACCATAGGCTAGCTTCTAGGGTTTAGCCTCTCCGATCTCGTGATAGATCTACTCTTGTACTACCCATATCATCAATATTAATCAAGTAGGACATAGGGTTTTACCTCCATCAAGAGGGCGCGAACCTGGGTAAAACATTGTGTCCCCTGCCTCCTGTTACCATCCGGCCTAGACGCACAGTTCGGGACCCCCTACCCGAGATCCGCCGGTTTTGACACCGACAGTCCCCCTTGAGAAGACTTTGCAAAGATCTCATATTGACATGAGCTAGACAGCGATGCCAAAGCCATCCCACATCAACTTTAGCCATTAGGCATGTCACGGTCTTAGTGGGTCGCTCCGAAAAGTTAATCACATATAGACTATTCTCGACATGCCCAACAAAGGCTACTTTAAGAGTCTTGCTCCACAAGAGGGCCACGGTATCGATATCAAAGAAAGTGGCAAAGCCCATGATTGCAAGTTGATGAACGGAAAGTAAGTTGTATGCAAGGGACTCAACAAGCATGACTGAGGGAGTCCTGGATTAGGGGGTGGCCGGATGGCCGGACTATACCTTCGGCCGGACTCCTGGACTATGAAGATACAAGATTGAAGACTTCGTCCCGTGTCCGAACGGGACTTTCCTTGGCGTGGAAGGCAAGCTTGGCGATACGGATATGTAGATCTCGTACCATAGTAACCGACTCTGTGTAACCCTAGCCCTCTCCGGTGTCTATATAAATTGGAGAGGTTTAGTCCGCAGAGAGAACAACAATCATACCATAGGCTAGCTTCTAGGGTTTAGCCTCTCTGATCTCGTGGTAGATCTACTCTTGTACTACCCATATCATCAATATTAATCAAGCAGGATGTAGGGTTTTACCTCCATCAAGAGGGCCCGAACCTGGGTAAAACATCGTGTCCCCTGCCTCCTGTTACCATCCGACCTAGACACATAGTTCGGGACCCCTACCAGAGATCCGCCGGTTTTGGCACCGACAATGACCTTCTCGATTGTGAGATCATGAGAGATGACCACCTTGCCAAGTCCCAATACCTTAGAGGATGAGGCATCACCCCACTCGACATTGGTGGGCATAGATGGAATCTTGTGCACGTCCACCACAGAGTCCTTGCTTCCGGTCATGTGATTTGTAGCTCCGCTATCGAGAAACTATGATCCCCACCGGAAGCAAACACCTACAAGAGATTAATGCTTGGTTTTAGGTACCTGAGGGAGTCCTGGATTAGGGGGTGTCCGGATGGCCGGACTATACCTTCGGTCGGACTCCTGGAATATGAAGATACAAGATTGAAGACTTCGTCCCGTGTCCGAAGGGACTTTCCTTTGCGTGGAAGGCAAGTTTGGGTCAGCCTTCGTGTACCGCGTCTTCACCATGGCCCAGGCCTCCCTGGCGCCTTGACAGCATGCCGACATCTTCCACAATCGGAAGCGCCGCCGCGCTCCCTTCAGCTTCTCTACAAGCTCTCCAAGGCCTTCAGGCATGGAGACGGACGACCACAAGGCCTGGGCGACGCCTCGCATCACCTGCCGAACTCGCTCGTGCAGTTGTGAGAGCTCGGGAAGAAGGTCATCCGTAGAACCGGGCATTTCCTCTGCAGGACGACTTGTCAGCATACCTACAGACATTACTCTGTTAGTCGACTTCCTCGCCGAACTCTTTTTTCAAAGTTCGTTCAAGCACTTACTATATATGCCGCGTCGAAGCCGCTGATTCTCCTTCACGGAGTCCAACAGCTGGGCACAAACGTCCTTCAGTTCCACGCCTAGCTTGGTGTTGGCATCTTGGAGATCGTTCTTCTCCCGCCTCACCTTTGTCAGCATGCTCTCACCGGCCTTTAGTTGGCGTCGGAGTTGTTGCACTTCTGGATTTAATCCGGTGCCATCTATAATTTCATTTGTCAGATTTGCACCCGCGCCACAGTTCACAAAATACTTATCTTTCGAAGCATATATTACCAGAGGGGGTCTCCTTGGGCTTCCCTGTCGCGGCTAGTGCGGCCTCAAGTTGGGCTTTGCACTCTTCCAGCTCCTGGGACAGCAGGGTATTCTTTTCTGTAAGAACCTGCATAACAGATGATCCTTAAATCAGTTATTCTAACTATTTCAAGTCTCGGGGGCTACTGGTATACATATATAATTACCAAAATTTTCTTACCCGTATGTCTTTCACATACTGCTCTGTGGCTCTGGCTAGACCATTTTGAGCGGCACGGAGGTACGCGTCTCCCGAATTGAACGCATCCAATGCCTCTTGGGAGAAACAAGCCTCGCGAAGAACTGTCAGGTGATGCCTGTGGTTCATGGCACTCTCCACCTCAGAATTGGTGGCAGACAGCCTGTCTGCATCCTCCGTCGGAGGAGCGTCCGGTGCGTGCCTCGTGTTCGCCTCCGCTTCCGGACCAGGCTTTACAGCCTAGCTAGTGGAGGCGCGATTGGCAGCCTCTCCGGATATAGTCCGGCGAGGTCTCTTCGTCCTGAAGAGAGCACGAGTGTTAATATGCCTCGAAGGAGTAACACCTGGGAATAAGGTGGCGCGCTATACCTTTGCGCCGGTGCCTCAGTCCGGACCACACTTCTTTTCAGCTCGCGGGGCCTTGTCGCCCCTCGTTGGCTAGTCGCCGCAGGCTCGGCCTCCCGTCTCAAGGACCTCCCCTGCAAAACACGGTTGTCATACGGTAATCGAAAACACGCAAGGACAGATACCTTTTCAAAGTGCTGAGACTCCGGTCCCAGTTACTTGTGAGGCTGGGAGTAGCCCTGGATAGTCGGTCGTAATAGCCACCAAGGCGTTGTCCCTGCTCAATTGATGAAACACTCCATCAATCAGCTCCACAGATAAGTCCGGATCCTCTTGAGAGGCCGGGTCGAGGGACCGTCCCGGATCCTCGGGTTGTGGAGGAGGGTTGTTTATTTCTTTAACAGCCTGACACAGTTCCTGCGTTGAAGGTGTTAGACTGAAAATTTAACAATGGGAATATAAAACGATTGGGCAAGTAAAAGTGTGTACTTACCCAACTTAGGGGATTGTACATAGAAAATCCACCCCGTGGGTTGACGCGGAGAAATTCCTCCTCTTCTCCCTTGTACAAAGCGGACAAGGTCTTTATTAGAGCAGCACCCGAATCCGGCCCCTTACGGCCATATCGGGTGGCGTCATCCTCCCTGTTGAAGTCCCACATGGGGCGGCCTCTATACTGAAGCGGCTGCACCCCTCGCATGATGCACGCGGCCATGACCCCGATCATGGTCAGTCCGGAATGAGCTAACAATCTTATCCGGCCCATCAGTTAAATAACATCCCTGTCGCTTTCCCTCTGAGGGCTCCATGGACGCCAGCTTAGGCGCTTCTTTAGGGGAGCACTGTCGAACTCAAGTAGGCCGATCCGGACAGGATCCGACGGCGGAACGTCCTCTATATAAAACCATTCCGAAGGCCAGTCCTCGGACGCCTTCTTTGGGGTTCCGGATAGATATCCGGTCCCGGCGATGCGCCACACTTCGGCTCCGCCCACTTGATATATCGACCCCTCCTTAAAGCGGGGCACAAGGCAGAATAGCCTTTTCCACAGCATGAAATGAGCCTCGCAGCCCAAAAACAACTCGCAAAGGGCTACGAAGCCCGCGATATGCAATATGGAGGCAGGCGTGAGGTTGTGCAGCTGGAGGCCATAGAACTCCAGAAGCCCCCAGAGAAATGGATAAATTGGAAATCCGAGCCCTCTTATTAAGTAAGGGCAAGGCATACCCGCTCTCCTTTGGAGGGATTGGGGGTGCTCTCTGCTTGCTCTCCTCCATTATAGGTGGCAAGTCCGGCTCGAACCGGGACCGTATAGGCCGGGGGGAGAAATCCCTTGGTCTGGAGCTTCACTAGCTCGCTGTGTGGGATGGAGCACTTCTTCCAATCTCCAGGCTGAGGGCTAGAAGTGCGAGAGGAGGAGCTGCGGCGGCTGGCCATGATAGAATGGACCTCTGTCGGATACGCTCTGACGAATACTCGCGGAAGGGAGAAGGTGTGGTTTGGATCTAAATCCGTGTCCCCTTAAATAGGCGGCTCATTCACGCGGCTAGGGGTGTAAATATAAAAAACACCCTGACTTTTCATATTCGTTTGACACGTGGAAAACGGCCATTATTGGGCGTAGAAGCCAAGGAGCACTACATTTACAAAAATCCGGACACTATTCAACAGGTACACGGAATTTGGAGGAGAACCTGCCTTGCAATGCCGAAGACAATCTACGCGCCGGACTCGTTGTCATTGAAGCCTGGTTCAGGGGCTACTGAGGGAGTCCTGGATTAGGGGGTGTCCGGATGGCCGGACTACACCTTCGGCCGGACTCCTGGACTATGAAGATACAAGATTGAAGACTTCGTCCCGTGTCCGGAAGGGACTTTCCTTAGCATGGAAGGCAAGCTTGGCGATACGGATATGTAGATCTCCTACCATTGTAACCGACTCTGTGTAACCCTAGCCCTCTCCGGTGTCTATATAAATCGGAGAGGTTTAGTCCGTAGAGAGAACAACAATCATACCATAGGCTAGCTTCTAGGGTTTAGCCTCTCTGATCTCGTGGTAGATCTACTCTTGTACTACCCATATCATCAATATTAATCAAGCAGGACGTAGGGTTTTACCTCCATCAAGATGGCCCGAACCTGGGTAAAACATCGTGTCCCCTGCCTCCTGTTACCATCCAACCTAGACACACAGTTCGGGACCCCCTACCCGAGATCCACCGGTTTGACACCGACATTGGTGCTTTCATTGAGAGTTCCTCTATGCCGTCGCCCTCAGGAAGGATGCCTCATCCCGTCTTTAAATACGGCACCGTTGCTAAGGGAGCTTTGGCTGTCGGCCAAACTCTCCGGCTAGGCGGTTTCCTTATGACCGCCTGTTCGGCTGCTGCGCCGACGATGACCTCTCGGGTCATCGAAAGCAATCTTCACGTCAGCTCAGAATTTGCTGAGCAGCTAGATCCAATGGAGCTCTCTTCCCTAAACGAGCTCTTGGATCGCATCGCCGCCCTGGGAGTCGCTACGGATTACGACCAGATTGGGCCTAAACCCGATCTGAGAAAGATTAACTCTCCCCAGGTCACCCATCACATTGCCGTGGTAGAGGGACAGTGCGGCGACCCTTCATCTATCTTAAGAACTAGCTATGTCCGGATTCCCGATCCCTCCAAGCCGGATACCCGCGGAGGGGAGGATATCACTCAAGACCTGAACTTAAAGTCAGGCGACGGACTAGATTCATTGGGCCGCATCCAAGAATCCCAACGTCCGAGTTCGGAAACTCCTTGGCCCCTTTACCGCCTCCTTCGGCGCACCGAACACTTCGATTGGACGGATGCAGCCACGGCCGGACTCGACGAAATAAAAGCCATCTTGGCAACAAACCCAGTCCTGGCCGCGCCAAACATTGGTGAACCAATGCTATTATACATTGCAGCAACCCATCAGGTCGTAAGCGCAGTGCTCATCGTCGAACGAGAAACGGACGGACACAAATTCCCCCTTCAAAAGCCAGTCTATTATGTGTCCACTGTCCTTACTCCGTGCAAGTCACGGTACCCGCACTACCAAAAGATTGCGTACGCGGTATTTATGGCATCCCGAAAGCTGCGACACTACTTTCAAGAGTGTTCAATAATAGTAGCATCGGAAGTGCCACTTAATGATATTATAAATAACCGCGACGCGATGGGCCGGATTGCAAAATGGGCCATTGAGCTCCTCCCATTTGACATAACTTACAAGCCACGGCGAGCTATCAAGTCGCAAGTTTTGGCTGACTTCATCACAGAATGGACGGAGGCCGAACTCCCTAAAGAGTACGACACATATTCAAACTGGGTCATGCACTTCGACGGATCCAAAATGTTGGCCGGTCTAGGGGCTGGCATCATTTTGACGTCCCCCACAGGAGACACAGTTCAATATGTACTCCAGATAATGTACACAGACTCCAACAATGCAGCCGAATATGAGGCCCTTTTACATGGTCTCTGGATGGCAGTATCCATGGGCATTCAACGCCTAGAGGTGCGCGGGGACTCCAACCTTGCAATATCCCAAATAAACGGAGACTTTGATGCCAAGGATCCAAAAATGGCAGCTTATCGCAACGCCGTCCTAAAAATGTCAGCTCGGTTCGAAGGGCTTGAATTTCACCATATAGCCCGGGAAAATAATCAGGCGGCAGATGTCCTGGCGCGCATCGGCGCAAACGCGATGTAGTCCCCCCCAACATCTTCTTGAAAAGGCTATTCAAGACATCCGTAGTATGGGAAGGGGAACCTGGCAATAGCAGCCCGGACCCAACCACACTGGCCGACACCGAACACTCTGACACAATTGGAGGCTCTGCCAATGAAATAACACCTTTAGCCCACGTAATAATGGCTGTCATCGCCCCGTGGACAGAACCATTCCTCGCCTACCTTACCAGGCAGGAACTCCCTGAGGACCAAAATGAGGCACGCTGCATAGTGCGGTGATCTAAAACCTATAAATTCCATGAGGGAGAGCTTTATAAGAAAAGCACTACCGGAGTCCTTCAAAGGTGCATCTCTGAAGAGGAAGGGCGGAACCTCCTGGCTGAAATTCATGCCGGACTCGGCGGACATCACGCTGCAGCTCGGTCCCTTGTAAGCAAGGCCTTCCGTACATGCTTTTATTGGCCGACGGCCCGGGCAGACGCCCAGGACTTAGTCCAACGATGCGTCGGTTGCCAGCTTTTTGCAAACCAAAGTCATATGCCACCCACCGCCCTCCAAACTATCCCCATCACTTGGCCCTTCGCGGTCTGGGGGCTTGACATGGTTGGACCCCTTAAAGGCGGAACCCACAAGAAAAAGTACTTACTGGTCATGGTGGATAAGTTCACCAAATGGATAGAAGCCAAGCCTGTTAAGACGGCCGAATCCGGACCGGTGATAGACTTTATATCCGGGGTTGTACACCATTACGGCGTCCCCCACAGCATCATCACTGATAACGGCACGAACTTTACGGCCGATGAGGTAAAACTCTGGTGCAAAAACATGGGCATCAAGCTCGATTATGCTTCCGTCTATCACCCACAAACCAACGGCCAGGTCGAACGTGCAAATGGTCTTATCATGAGCGGCATCAAACCCAGATTAGTGCGGTCCCTTAAGGAATCTAATACGCACTGGGTAGAGGAGCTCGACTCCGTACTCTGGGGGTTGCGGACCACGCCGAATCGCACCACCGGATACACACCATTCTTCATGGTGTACGGCGCAGAGGTAGTTTTGCCCTGCGACATAATTCATGACTCACCTCGAGTGCGCATGTACGAAGAAAGAGAAGCCGAGCTCGATCGGCAGGACAGTTTGGACGCCTTGGAGGAAGAGCGTGACATGCCAAAAGCCCGTTCCGCATTCTATCAACAGCAGGCTCGAAGATACCAAAGCAGAGAAGTACGGGCCAAAAAATTACAACGTTGGCGAATTAGTTCTATGCCTGCCGGAGAAGAAAAAGGACAGACTCAAGACCAAGTGGGAAGGTCCCTTCATAATCGACCAAGTCCTAACTGGTGGAGCGTACCGCCTGCGAGATGCATCGGATAACCGACTCGAGCCAAACCCATGGAACGCAGCCCGTCTACGAAGATTCTATGCCTAGCGCCGGACTCTGTGTTCGTCTCCTTCCTCTGTCCATTTTTTATATACTTTCTGTCTTACATTTCTCCCTTCTCCTCTCTCTCTCTTATAGCCTTCAAAGGCTCATAAAGTGACGCGCTATCCGTGCTCATTAAACCTGGGGGCTTCTTTAAACAGAAGCTTATTTATATGGGCTTCATGCCCAACACATGTGTCACACTTCCGCATGTACCTTTTATTCGCCATTATATGCATCGATATGACTTAAGTTTTGGCCAAGCTGGGTTGCCTAGCTCCTGTGCTTACCCCTACGTTCCTGATTGTTCGGCTAGGTGGTAAAGGGAGCACCTCTGCGATTGTTACTTCCGGGTTAGCCGGATGTGTACCTCAGACTGGGTGAAGCCGAAAGCTAGCGTTCTTAAGGGAATATTCAGTCGGTGAACTAAAGATGATCTTTTCTTCCACTTATTTATCTATACGCCCCATATGTTTTTCCTGCGTCTTTTTTCGCAGAATGGACGTGCACTTCAGGGCATGCCTCCCAGGGAAAGGAACCCCTAACGGAACTATTCTCCCTGGAAGATTTTTCTTACTAACCATGTAATATAACATAACTAGCTGGGCACTTGTCTGTTCAAGCACTAATGACCCCTACGCCTGGTCTCCATGCAGACCCCGGTTCTTATATAACTGCGAGGGTATTCGGACACACTCCGGACCGTCAGGTCCCGAGGTTGAAGCGAAAAGGCCGGCCATGACAAAGGATCTACAATCCGGTTAGAAGGCATTACACATGTCAATTAAAATTACATAGTCAATCTGACTGATTGTATTCCTCTTCAATTCTATCTAACAGGCTGTCTAGTTTACAGTCCTGTTGGGAATACTTTGCGGCCAACTCTACTTGGCCGTATACTAAGCTCACAGGGATCTCCTTCCCATCGGGCCCTACGGGTCCTACCTCGGCCATGTGGTTTGGGTCAGACTTCGTGTACCGCGTCTTCACCATGGCCCAGGCCTCCCGGGCGCCTTGACGGCATGCCGACATCTTCCACAATCGGAAGCGCCGCCGCGCTCCCTTCAGCTTCTCTACAAGCTCTCCAAGGCCTTCGGGCATGGAGACGAACGGCCACAAGGCCTGGGCGACGCCTCGCATCACCTGCCGAACTCGCTCGTGCAGTTGTGAGAGCTCGGGAAGAAGGTCATCCGTAGAACCGGGCATTTCCTCTGCAGGACGACTTGTCAGCATACCTACAGACATTACTCTGTTAGTCGACTTCCTCGCCGAACTCTTTTTTCAAAGTTCGTTCAAGCACTTACTATATATGCCGCGTCGAAGCCGCTGATTCTCCTTCACGGAGTCCAACAGCTGGGCACAAACGTCCTTCAGTTCCACGCCTAGCTTGGTGTTGGCATCTTGGAGATCGTTCTTCTCCCGCCTCACCTTTGTCAGCATGCTCTCACCGGCCTTTAGTTGGCATCGGAGTTGTTGCACTTCTGGATTTAATCCGGTGCCATCTATAATTTCATTTGTCAGATTTGCACCCGCGCCACAGTTCACAAAATACTTATCTTTCGAAGCATATATTACCAGAGGGGGTCTCCTTGGGCTTCCCTGTCGCGGCTAGTGCGGCCTCAAGTTGGGCTTTGCACTCTTCCAGCTCCTGGGACAGCAGGGTATTCTTTTCTGTAAGAACCTGCATAACAGATGATCCTTAAATCAGTTATTCTAACTATTTCAAGTCTCGGGGGCTACTGGTATACATATATAATTACCAAAATTTTCTTACCCGTATGTCTTTCACATACTGCTCTGTGGCTCTGGCTAGACCATTTTGAGCGGCACGGAGGTACGCGTCTCCCGAATTGAACGCATCCAATGCCTCTTGGGAGAAACAAGCCTCGCGAAGAACTGTCAGGTGATGCCTGTGGTTCATGGCACTCTCCACCTCAAAATTGGTGGCAGACAGCCTGTCTGCATCCTCCGTCGGAGGAGCGTCCGGTGCGTGCCTCGTGTTCGCCTCCGCTTCCGGACCAGGCTTTACAGCCTAGCTAGTGGAGGCGCGATTGGTAGCCTCTCCGGATATAGTCCAGCGAGGTCTCTTCGTCCTGAAGAGAGCACGAGTGTTAATATGCCTCGAAGGAGTAACACCTGGGAATAAGGTGGCGCGCTATACCTTTGCGCCGGTGCCTCAGTCCGGACCACACTTCTTTTCAGCTCGCGGGGCCTTGTCGCCCCTCGTTGGCTAGTCGCCGCAGGCTCGGCCTCCCGTCTCAAGGACCTCCCCTGCAAAACACGGTTGTCATATGGTAATCGAAAACACGCAAGGACAGATACCTTTTCAAAGTGCTGAGACTCCGGTCCCAGTTACTTGTGAGGCTGGGAGTAGCCCTGGATAGTCGGTCGTAATAGCCACCAAGGCGTTGTCCCTGCTCAATTGATGAAACACTCCATCAATCAGCTCCACAGATAAGTCCGGATCCTCTTGAGAGGCCGGGTCGAGGGACCGTCCCGGATCCTCGGGTTGTGGAGGAGGGTCATTTATTTCTTTAACAGCCTGACACAGTTCCTGCGTTGAAGTCGTTAGACTGAAAATTTAACAATGGGAATATAAAACGAATGGGCAAGTAAAAGTGTCCACTTACCCAACTCGGGGGATTGTACATAGAAAATCCACCCCGTGGGTTGACGCGGAGAAATTCCTCCTCTTCTCCCTTGTACAAAGCGGACAAGGTCTTTATTAGAGCGGCAGCCGAATCCGGCCCCTTACGGCCATAGCGGTTGGTGTCGTCCTCCCTGTTGAAGTCCCACATGGGGCGGCCTCTATACTGAAGCGGCTGCACCCCTCGCATGATGCACGCGGCCATGACCCCGATCATGGTCAGTCCGGAATGAGCTAACAATCTTATCCGGCCCATCAGGTAAATAACGTCCCTGTCGCTTTCCCTCTGAGGGCTCCGTGGACGCCAGCTTAGGCGCTTATTTAGGGGAGCACTGTCGAACTCAGGGAGGCCGATCCGGACAGGATCCGGCAGCGGAACGTCCTCTATATAAAACCATTCAGAAGGCCAGTCCTTGGACGCCTTCTTTGGGGTTCCGGATAGATATCCGATCCCGGCGATGCGCCACACTTCGGCTCCGCCCACTTGATATATCGACCCCTCCTTAAAGTGGGGCACAAGGCAGAATACCCTTTTCCATGGCGCGAAATGAGCCTCGCAACCGAAAAACAGCTCGCAAAGGGCTACGAAGCCCGCGATATGCAATATGGAGACAGGCGTGAGGTTGTGCAGCTGGAGGCTATAGAACTCCAGAAGCCCCCAGAGAAATGGATAAATTGGAAATCCGAGCCCTCTTATTAAGTAAGGGGCAAGGCATACCCGCTCTCCTTTGGAGGGATTGGGGGCGCTCTCTGCTTGCTCTCCGCCATTATAGGTGGCAAGTCCAGCTCGAACTGGGACCATATAGGCCGGGGGGGAGAAATCCCTTGGTCTGGAGCTTCACTAGCTCACTGTGCAGGGTGGAGCACTTCTTCCAATCTCCAGGCTGAGGGCTGGAAGGGCGAGAGGAGGAGTTGCGGCGCCTGGCCATGATAGAATGGACCTCTGTCGGATACGCTCTGATGAATACTCGCGGAAGGGAGAAGGTGTGGTTTGGATCTAAATCCTCGTCCCCTTAAATAGGCGCCTCATTCATGCGGCTAGGGGTGTAAATATAAAAAACACCCTGACTTTTCGTATTCGTTTGACACGTGGAAAACGGGCATTATTGGGCGTAGAATCCAAGGAGCACTACATTTACAAGAAACCGGACACTATTCAACAGGTACACGGAATTTGGAGGAGAACCCGCCTTGCAATGCCGAAGACAATCTGCGCGCCGGACTCGTCATCATTGAAGCCTGGTTCAAGGGCTACTGAGGGAGTCCTGGATTAGGGGGTGTTCGGATGGCCGGACTATACCTTCGGCCGGACTCCTGGACTATGAAGATACAAGATTGAAGACTTCGTCCCGTGTCCGGAAGGGACTTTCTTTGGCGTGGAAGGCAAGCTTGGCGATACGGATATGTAGATCTCCTACCATTATAACCGACTGTGTGTAACCCTAGCCCTCTCCGGTGTCTATATAAATCGGAGAGGTTTAGTCCGTAGAGAGAACAACAATCATACCATAGGCTAGCCTCTAGGGTTTAGCCTCTCTGATCTTGTGGTAGATCTACTCTTGTACTACCCATATCATCAATATTAATCAAGCAGGACGTAGGGTTTTACCTCCATCAAGAGGGCCCGAACCTGGGTAAAACATCGTGTCCCCTGCCTCCTGTTACCATTCGACCTAGACGCACAGTTCGGGACCCCCTACCCGAGATCCGCCGGTTTTGACACCGACAATGACCTTCTCGATTGTGAGATCATGAGAGATGACCACCTTGCCAAGTCCCAATACCTTAGAGGATGAGGCGTCACCCCACTCGACATTGGTGGGCATAGATGGAATCTTGTGCACGTCCGCCACCAAGTCCTTGCTTCCGGTCATATGATTTGTATCTTCGCTATCGAGAAACCATGATCCCCCACTGGAAGCAAACACCTAAAAGAGATTAGTGCTTGGTTTTAGGTACCTGAGGGAGTCCTGGATTAGGGGGTGTCCGGATGGCCGGACTATACCTTCGGCCGGACTCCTGGACTATGAAGATACAAGATTGAAGACTTCGTCCCGTGTCCGGAAGGGACTTTCCTTGGCGTGGAAGGCAAGCTTGGCAATACGGATATGTAGATCTCCTACCATTGTAACCGACTCTGTGTAACCCTAGCCCTCTCCGGTGTCTATATAAACCGGAGAGTTTTAGTCCATAGCACGAACAACAATCATACCATAGGCTAGCTTCTAGGGTTTAGCCTCTCTGATCTCGTGGTAGATCTAATCTTGTATTACCCATATCATCAATATCAATCAAGCAGGACGTAGGGTTTTACCTCCATCAAGAGGGCCCGAACCTGGGTAAAACATCGTGTCCCCTGCCTCCTGTTACCATCCGATCTAGACGCACAGTTCGGGACCCCCTACCCGAGATCCGCCGGTTTTGACACCGACATTGGTGCTTTCATTGAGAGTTCCTCTGTGTCGTCACTTTTAGGCCCGATAGCTTCTCCGATCATCAACAGCGATGCAATCCAGGGTGAGACTTTTCTCCCCGGACAGATCTTCATATTCGGCGGCTTTGCACTGCGGGCCATTTCGCTTGGTCATCTGGAGTAGATCGAAAGCTACGCCCCTGGCCATCAGGTCGGATTTGGAAGTTTGAACTACACGGCGGACATCCGCGGAGACTTGATCTTCGACGGATTCGAGCCATAGCCGAGCGCGCCGCACTGTCACGATGGGCATGATTTAGCTCTGCCGCTGAACAGTGCCCTGGAGGTTGCACCTGTGTCCGCTCCAACCCCTAGCTCGGAGCCGATCACACCAATCGAGGATGGGTGGTTAGACACCGCCCGTGACTCCAAGGAGCCGGACTCCTCTCCTGACTCTGAGCCCTCCGCGCCCCGACCGATCGATTGGGCGCCGATCATGGAGTTCACCGCCGCAGACATCTTTCAGCACTCGCCCTTCGGTGATATTCTGAATTCACTAAAGTCTCTCACTTTGTCAGGAGAGCCCTGGCCGGACTATGGTCAACAAGGTTGGGATGCGGATGATGAAGAAATTCAAAGCCCACCCATCACCCACTTCGAAGCCACTATCGATAATTTAAACGACGTGCTCGGCTTCGACTCCGAAGACATCGATGGTATGAACGACGATGTAGGAGATGAACACAAACCAATGCCTATAAGGCACTGGACAGCCACCTCATCTCATGATGTATACATGGTGGACACACCCAAATGAAGCGACGACGAGGAACACAGGGATGCAACGAGGGATCGTTCACTCGAAAAGCAATCAAAGCGGCAACGTAAGCGCCGCTCCAAGCCCCGCCTCGACAGAGACAGCAGCCACACAGACCCAGCCATAGAGCAGGACGAGCCGGCGGACGACGACATGCCTTCAAGCAAGCGTCTGAACAAGGAAACTTGGATAAACAAACCAAACACCCCATTCACGGCGAAAACAACAGTCCGGACGACCTTGCGCCGGATAAACTCATGGAGCAGAAGAACCTCCACAAAAGGCTCGTCGCCACTACGCATAGCCTGGAAAAGCAGAAGCGGAAGCTCAAAACTGTGGAAGATGCACTCAGAATCAGATGGAGCAAAGTACGCAACACCGCAGACAAATATGCCGGCAGTCGTCGCACAAAAAGCTATCCAAAGCGAAAGCTACTGCCTGAATTTGACGAGGAGGCCTTAGAGCCCCCGCAGTCAAAAAATAGGAAAGCCATCCAGTCGGATGGACGACCGCATGGCCAGCATGGAGCGGCAAGCGGCGCCGCACACAAGCCGGCACGCGATCCACCAAAGGATCCGCATCAAAAAGACGGCCCAGCCAGATCTATATACGGGCCAAGAAAGCAAGCTCTAGTAAGCAATGCAACACAACAAATATCTGAACATCACGGCACACCCAAATACAGGGGTGCCGCACACCCCCTATGTTTCACCGATGAGGTGTTGGACCATGAATTTCCAGCGGGATTCAAGCCCGTGAACATAGAGGTGTATGACGAAACAACAGACCCTGGGGTTTGGATCGAGGATTATATCCTCCACATACACATGGCTAGAGGAGATGACCTCCACGCTGTAAAATACTTACCCCTCAAGCTTAAAGGGCCAGCCCGGCATTGGCTCAAAAGCCTTCTCGAAAACACCATTGGAAGTTGGGAAGAGCTTGAGGATGCTTTCCGGGCAAATTTTCAGGGACCTATGTCCGCCCTCCAGATGCAGACGATCTCAGTCACATAACTCAACAGCCCGGAGAGTCAGCCCGGAAATTCTGGAACAGATTTCTTACTAAAAAGAATCAGATAGTCGACTGTCTGGACGCCGAAGCCCTGGCACCTTTTAAGCACAACATTCGAGACGAATGGCTCGCCAGACACCTCGGCCAAGAAAAGCCAAGAACAATGGACGCATTAACAAGCCTCATGACCAGCTTTTGCGTAGGAGAGGACAGCTGGTTGGCAAGATGTAGCACCAGCGACCCAAGTACATCCGAAGTTAGGGATGGAAACGGAAAACCCCGACGCAGCAAGGACCAACGCCGGAATAAGGGAAATAGCCCAAAGAGCACAGCGGTCAATGCCGGATTCAAAAGCTCGTGGCAGAATCAGAGAAAGCCGTCCCTCAAGGATAACAGGGACGAGCTATCCAACTTAAACAAAATCTTGGACAAGATATGTCAAATACACAGTACTCCCGGGAAGCCTGCGAACCATACCCATAGAGATTGTTGGGTTTTCAAGCAAGCCGGCAAACTCAACACCGAACACAAGGGGCTCGACACACCAAGTGAGGACGACGATGAACCCCACAAGCAGAGCACCAGAAAACAAAAGGATTTCCCACAAGAAGTCAAAACAGTACACTTACTTCACGTGACAAACAGAATGGCGCCACCAGAGATACGCGCCATACGGCCTATCCCAAAGGAGTCTCGCCAATGGTTGTTAAAACCGATCACCTTCAACCATCAGGATTACTCTAGAAGTATCTGGAACCCAGGCTGGACTGCCTTGGTATTAGATCCAATAATTGGCGGACTCCATTTTACAAATGTCCTGATGGACGGCGGTAGTGGTCTAAACCTGTTATACCAGGACACAATCTGCAACATGGGGATAGACCCAACCAAAATTCTCCATAGCAAAACCTCCTTTCAAGGGGTAACGTCAGGCCCGGATGCCCGTTGCATGGGTTCTCTCCGGCTAGAAGTTATGTTCGGCTCCCCCGATAACTTCCGTTGCGAACATCTAACTTTCCACATCGCCCCATTCTCAAGTAGCTATCAAGCACTGCTGGGACACGAAGCTTTCGCCCGCTTTAACGCAATACCGCATTATGCATCTCTTACGCTTAAGATGCCCGGTCCACAAGGCATCATCTCATTAAAGGGAAAACATTGAGTGTTCCTCCCGCGCGGAAAATAGTGCGGCTGCCTTGACAGCCCCACAATAAAGCGGCTTCACCAGCCAAACAATCTAAATAGGTCGTCAAGACCACGGACATGGTTAGACGAGTCCGGCATAAACATACAATTGATAAAGGCTTAATAACCGTATACCCCAGCACTAGGGGCTCCGCACATATAAAACAAGAGACAATAAAGCTCAATTTTACCCATTTCGATTTATACTTTGTTTATTTAGTATAACTCATGTTCGGCACGATCTTTCTTTAATTAAGTTCCTCTCTTTTACAGATGTACAACGTGCTACGCCCGTCCAGGATACGACACAACAGAGACACAGGCGCAGACGTGCAGCAGGGACCCGTTCCAAGGATTCTTTTCAGATTAAGACCCTGCATAAACCTTTTTTACTGTCTCTTGTTGATACACATCCCCTGGTTTCTTGGTATAACCAAGGAGGAGGCTGGCGTTTTGGCATGTGGCCACGTCAGAGTTTTGCGCGTACCTGGACACTAGGGGCTTATTACTAAGGGCGTTATCCCGCCCGCCCTCATAAAGACCGAATACCTTAGGGAGTGTTCGGCGTCGCGAGTTTTGCCTTATATGCATCAGCTCCGAATCATGTCTTTGGTAAAATGTTGGGTTTGCCCGGCTCCTGTGTTTTGCTGCCTTACGTTCCGCTCTATCGGCTTAGGCGGCACCAGGAGAACTACTGCGATTGTGCCCCGGTTCGGCCAGGCGAGCACCTCAGTAGAGAAAGCCGAAAACTGACTGTCATGATATAGCGTGAGACTGGTCAACCACTCGATGACTTATCGGAATCTTTAGGATTCCTCCGCATTAACGAAGGGCCGTTTCCCGGCAAGGCACATACACTCCCCGAGTTTGGGCGAGTGCAGGCGCCACCAGGGGCTATATAAGTAGCCTCAATGTCAAACTCCTATGGCTAAGTGAAAGTGATAAGCATCATAGTCTGATTGCCTAGTTCGCTGCGCTATCACCTCCTTTGTAGGAGCAAGACGTTGGATCAAGTGTGAAAATGCGCCTTCTGCGAACACCCCCGCATTATGTGCGTGGGGGCTGAAGCCGACGACTGCCATCTTTCAGATTATATACACGTATATGTTAAACGGGCGCATAGGAGGTATTCCAATACTTGCAGGCACAAGTATAAAAAGCTTCTACAATTTATCAAAATATTGTTTTAGAATAATAAATGCTATTCGAATATAGTATCCTTCGAGCACTGCGTCTCTATTAAATGAGCGCCTTACAGAACTTCCTGAAAATAGCGCTCGGCAGGTACTCGGCTTCCATCCGAGTCTGGGGATGCAATAGCGGTGGCTTCCATTTCTGCCCAGTATGTCTTGACACGGGCAAGAGCCATCCGCGCACCCTCTATGCACGCTGACCTCTTCATCGCATTGATATGCGGCGCCGCACCAAGGAACTGCTGCACCAAGTTGAATTAACTTTTTGGCTCTGGCCTCTCTGGCCACAGATGATTCATGACATACTTCATGGAGAGTCCGGACAACCTATTTAGCTCGGCCCATTCGGCCAAACGATCGGCTAATGACAATGGACGCTCTGGATTGTGGAACTGCGACCAGAAGAGCTTTTCCACTTCGCGATCTTCTTGATCTTGGAAGTGTTCGGCCGCATTTGCGGCACTCGCTGCTAAATCCAGATAGGTGTCCGCCGTACTCCACATCTGGTCTAACGGAGCATGTTTAGGATCATAGAACTTCCTCCGCAGCATAAAGGGCTTTCTAGCTGCGATCTCTCCGGCCTGACGCAGCTCCTCCTTCATAGCTCTCATCACAGAGCGAGCATCCTTGGCATCGGCAACGGCCTTCTTCAGGTTCGTCCGTTCCGCCTGATCTTCTTTTTCAAGAAGCTTGCAACGTCAGCAGCGTTCTTCAGCCTCACGGCCATCTCGGCCATTTCCTTCTTCCTTCGGCAGTGAGCAGCCTGTTCGGCTTTCAGCTCTTCAATTGCCTTTCCGGCAGCCGCATCAGTTTTCCTGGCTTGCTCCTTGGCTCGGGCCAGTTCCGCTCAAAGATTCTCCATGGCAGCAGCACCATCTGCATCAAGCGCACACATTGTAAGATACTGGCATAAAGCTCCTCTTACCAGGTGCCGCCGACAGAATTCCATACCTTGTGCCTCGTCAAGATGCTTGTGGACAAGCGCGATGTCGGCATCTGCCACGTCAAGTTGCTGCTTTAGCTCGGCAAATCCATCAGTCCGGCTGGCCACCGGACACTTCGCCACCTATGTATAAAGGCGGCATATTAGACCTGGGATTATGATCCTCTGTGCGCTGTCACTTTTGACAACACACAGAGTCTCAGGGGCTACTATCTACACAGGGCGCATCTTATTTATGCGCAACTGTCCAAAAAGGGTACATTATTTCGCATACCTCAAAACCTGTCAGTAAACTCCTGACGGCCTCGTGCAATCCGCTATCCACGGATGAAATCCTCTCAATCACCGTACCCATCAATGCATGGTGCTCCTCTGAGATGGATGCTCGCCCTAGCAGAACCTTCAGCTCCTCTGACCGCGCACCAGACGGCGCCGGACTCGTCCGATGGCCCTTTTCGAAGGCCGGACGCGGAGGGCTTTGGGGGGCCATATGACTACCTTCCGGCCCCGCCGGATTTGGAGAAACCCTCAGCGACGATACCTCAGGGTCGCCCGCCTCGCAAGGCGGTACGGCATGGTGGGGGCGTTCCGCTCTCCATCATCTCCGGAAGAAGATCCCCTGAAGACGAGCTCTGCTGAGAAGGGCTAAGGTCCGAGCTACAAGGTAAATTTTTGATTACTTTTCTCAGATATAAAGCAGGGATTTCTCTCGTTTCTTAAAAAGAAAACTCCTCTCTACTTACGGCTCGGTGGAGGGCTGATCCCCTTGAGGGCATAATTCGGCCGAAGTATCCCCCAGCACAGGACCCTCTGGCGAAGATTTCTTCCCCCGCTTTAAGGCCGTGGTCTCTGGGTCTTCAGAGGCGGTCCTCTTCTTCCCCTGAGGAGAGGAATTTTCGATTCCTCCCTTCCGGACAACCTCCTTTGAGAAGGTTGTAGCTTCCTTGTCCCCTCCCTCGCTTCCCTTTGAAGGCACAACCTCCAACATCCTGACTAGCACGGGACCCGGCGTGGTCTCGGGGAGGGGGGCCGGACACCTGATTAGCTTTGCTTTCGCTACCCACTCCTGTTTAAAGGACAACTCTTTTAGGGGCAATTTTATGATAAATATACGGATAGCGAGTCCGGGCACAAGGCTACTTACTTGAGTATCCGGACGATTGCAGCTCAGACTTGCGTCGTCTGTAGAATCCGGACACACTACTTGTGGTCCGAAGAACAATTTGTACATCTCCACGGGCGTCATGCCAAGAAAATGTTGGAGAACTCATGGTCCCTCCGGGTTGAACTCCCACAGGCGGAGGGGGCGACGTTTGCAGGGCAGAACTCGGCGAATTAACATAACCTGCGTCACCACGACCAGACTGATGTCTCTTTCTAGGAGATCTCGGATGTGGACCTGCAACAGGGGCACGTCCTTTGCCGGCCCCCAGTCCAGCCCCGTATTGACCCATGACGCCAGTCGTGGCGGGGGACCCGAGTGAAAGGCAGGTGGCGCCACCCATTTAGGGGCCCTGGGAGCGCTAATATAAAACCACTCTCGTTGCCATAAGCTAGACTCCTCTTGAAAAGATCCCTTGGGCCATGGAGTACCAGCATTCTTGCTTATAAAAGCACCTCCGGGTGTCGTCCCTCGATCATCTTCGGCTCTACTTTGAAGGTCTTGAGCCATAGTCCAAAGTGAGGAGTGATACGGAGGAAGGCTTCACACACGACGATGAATGAGGAAATATGGAGGATGGACTCCGGGGCTAAGTCGTGAAATTCCAGGCCATAATAATACATGAGCCCCCTCACGAAGGGATCCGTCGGGAAGCCTAGCCCCCGAAGGAAGTGAGACATGAACACCACACTCTCACCGGGCTTGGGAGTGGGAATGACCTGCCCTTGAGCAGGCAGCCTATGCGAGATTTCGCCGGTCAAGAACCTGGCCTCTCTCAACTTCAGCATGTCCTCCTCCGTGACGGAGGAGGGCATCCATCGGCCTCGAAGGTCGGAACTGGACATTGTCGAAGGTCCGAAGCGCCTGAAATCTAGAACCTTGGGTGTTGGAACTCGAGGCGAAGGGCGAACTCGTTTGAGATTGAAAGAAAGGAGTAAGGCCTTGGTCTCTTTATAAGAGGTTGAATACCAAGGGCCTTCCCCATGACCGTTTGGGACTCGCCTTTGTTCGAGAAAATATACCAATGGGTACGGTTGGGTTACCCACGCCCGTATTGATGAGAATCCCGAAATAAGGGTACACGATCTCTGCTTTAACAAGACGTGCCAAGGAAACCGCCTCGCTAAACGCACTGAGGTGGGACAATAAAATGATTCGAATAAAGACTTGGCCGTGGTGTGATGTCACGCTATAGAATACGTCAGCAGATTAGATTTGTGTAAATATTATTCTCTCTATGGCAATATGTGGAAACTTATTTTGCAGAGCTGGACACTACCTTTGTGTTCAAAATCTTCTATGAAGTACTTGGAGGAGGAACCCGCCTTGCAATGCCGAAGACAATCTGCGCGCCGGACTCGTCGTCATTGAAGCCTGGTTCAGGGGCTACTGAGGGAGTCCTGGATTAGGGGGTGTCCGGATGGCCGGACTATACCTTCGGCCAGACTCCTGGACTATGAAGATACAAGATTGAAGACTTCGTCCCATGTCCGGAAGGGACTTTCCTTGGCGTGGAAGGCAAGCTTGGCGATACGGATATGTAGATCTCCTACCATTGTAACCGACTCTGTGTAACCCTAGCCCTCTCCGTTGTCTATATAAACCGGAGAGTTTTAGTCCGTAGCATGAACAACAATCATACCATAGGCTAGCTTCTAGGGTTTAGCCTCTCTGATCTCGTGGTAGATCTACTCTTGTATTACCCATATCATCAATATCAATCAAGCAGGACGTAGGGTTTTACCTCCATCAAGAGGGCCCGAACCTGGGTAAAACATCGTGTCCCCTGCCTCCTGTTACCATCCGACCTAGACGCACAGTTTGGGACCCCCTACCCGAGATCCGCCGGTTTTGACACCGACAGTACCCATTTTGTAGTGGGTCCTTTGATGTTAGTAACAAGGGTCTTTGGAACCCAAATAGACCATTCAATGTATTCATGAGGAGAACCAATGAATTTGGCATAGACATGCCCATCTCTAGCACGGCATAACACATAAGAAGGATTAAAGTCGCCGGCTTTGATGTGAGGAGTGGCATTGCCCTTTTTGACAACGCCACCCTTCGCATTGTTCTTCTTCTTCTCCTCGGAGGCACTCTCTCCCTCCTTCACAAAGGTTTGCATGAGAGGAGGAGGTCATTTGGTCTTGTCATTCTTCTTCTTGTTCTTGGACTCGGGCACGTACCCAACCCCTTCCTTGGCCACAACTCCCTTTTGGTTGATCAATAGGTCATTGAGGTTCTTCTTGCCTTGTATGCAAGTCGCAAGACCTCTCTCAAGTTGCCCCTTTAGCTTAGCATTCTCATCAACAAGATGCACATGCTCACAACACGGGTTAGTAGCATTTGCATTATCAATTAACATCATACGAGGAAAGGTGGATTTTTCCTTGGTTAGCTTTACTTGAAGTTGATCATGAGACTCTTTGAGGCTAGCATGAGCACCCTTCAAGACCTTGTGAGCCTTGTCAAGTAGATCAAACTCCTCTTTGAGTCTAGCAAGATCAACCTGAAGTTCGGCCTTCTCGGAGTTTAGCACATGAGAAACAATGAGGACATGATCATAATCTTTCTTTAACTTAGCATGATCAACGTTGTGTGACTCCTCAAGAGCCAAACGAAGACCACGCTCTTCCTCAAGAGCATTGGAAAGATCTGAAATCTCATCGGCATAGTCACGACTATGCCCTTCCATCTAATTGATGGTATCTTCGTGAGCCTCGATCATGTCATTGGCTTCACCAAGTTGTTCCAAGAGAGCAACAAAGTGCTTCTTGGTTTTTCCCTTAAGTTTGCCCATAAAGGCCTCAAACTCATTTGCCTCCACATTAGCTCCCTCAAGTTCATTAATGCTATCTGTCGGAGAAGGATGATTAATGATGGTAGTTTTGATGTTGGGGGTTACCTTGTTGGTGGCTTTAGCCATGAGGCACTTGGCGGTGATGCTCTCATTGGGTGAGTCGAAGAGAGACACCCGTGGAGTTGTCGCAATGGCAACGGAGGCCATGGCAACCGACTCATCACCTTCATCATCATCATCATCCTCCTCATTGTACTCTTCTTGTACCACCAATGCCTTGGGAGGACTCTTCTTGGTGAAGTTGCTCTTGTTTGGGAACGACTTGGCCCTGTCCTTTCAGATGAGCTTTCCACCATTGTCTTCCCTCTTCTCATATGGGCACTCCGCAACAAAATGACTCATGTTGCCACAATTGTAGCAAGTCCTTACACGTTGCTTGCTCTTCGTGCCACTTGAGTTGTTTTTGCTAAAGTTTGGCCTCGAGTTTTTCTTGCTCCAAAATTGCCTTGAATCGAGTGCCATGTGTTCATGATACGCATACTTCGTATCTTCGGGGTTGCTCTCCTCTTCTTCCTCTTCTTATTCTTCAACGGTGAGCTTGGCCTTCAATGCAAGGTTGGGCTTCTTTGCCCTTTGAGAACGAAGCACCGCATTGTCGGCGGTCTTGTACAAAATGTTCATGGCCACAAACTCATCCAACACTTCTCTTGAGGTCAAAATGTGGAAGTCCAGTCTTTGACGAATGACGGAGGACATGGCCTTGTGGTAGGGCATCATTTCCTTGAGGAATTTGCGCTTGATCCAATTGTCATCCGTGTCCTTGCTCCCGTGATCTCATAGTGAGACCGCGAGTTTGGTTACTCTCCGATAAGCTCACGAGGTTCTTCATCTTCTTTCATTGCAAACTCATCGGCCTCATCTTGCACCACTTCATAGTTGGAGCGTTGAATGCTTGCGCTTCCCCGGTAGAGAGAGACAACACAATGCCATGCGTCTTTGGACAAGGTGAAGGGCCGAAGATGAGGTAGGTCTTCGGGTGGGATTGCATCTTGAATGATTAAGAGAGCATTCTCATTGAATTGATTATCTGTGGCTTCTCGAGGAGTGAAGTTGCTTGGATCATGCGGATAGAAACCTTCTTCAATGATTCTCCAAAGACTAGTGTTCACATGATTTAAATGACGTTTAAAGCGGTAAACCAAAGAATCAAAGTCCTCATTTTTCACAATCTTAGAGGGAGGACCGGCATTATTCAAATGAGTGGAAGGAACCGGCCCACCATAAACAAGTGGTGGTTCCACATGAGCAAAGATGTCGGTGCCATTTTCACCACTAGAAGAAGGAGCCTTTTCACTACTAGCTTCCCCCTTGTCGGAGATAGCATCCATCACCTTGTCGGTGGGATCACCCACTTTCAACGGTGCGGTGGATAGTTTAAGCCCCTCAAGGAATTTAGTAAACATGCTTTCAACCTCGGTCGTCATGGAGGTTTTCAATGTCTCCAAGGCCACATCGAACTCCTCACGAGAGACCGAGGTTCCCCCATCGCCCGTAGACGAGATCGGATTCACACCGGAGTGTTCCTCCACACCGTCTACGGTATCAACCATACTCTTCGGACGGTAAAGTCCTTAATAAAGAGACGAGGCTCTGATACCAATTGAAAGGATCGATATGGTTGACTAGAGGGGGGGTGAATAGGCAACTAACAATTTTCAGCTTTTCTTTAACAATTTAAACTTTGCATCAAAGTAGGTTGTCTAGATATGCAACTAGGTGAGCAACCTATATGATGCAACAAGGATAGGAACACAAGCAAGCAAGTGAAATGATATAAATAAGCTTGCACAAGTAAAGGCACGAGATAACCAAGAGTGGTGACGGTGGAGACGAGGATGTGTTGCCGAAGTTCCTTCCCTTTGAGAGGAAGTACATCTCCGTTGGAGCAGTATGGAGGCACAATGCTCCCCAAGAAGCCACTAGGGCCACCGTATTCTCCTCACGCCCTCACACAATGCAAGATGTCGTGATTCCACTATTGGTGCCCTTGGAGGCGGCGACCGAACCTTTAGAAACAAGGTTGGGGCAATCTCCACAACTCAATTGGAGGCTCCCAACGACACTACGAAGCTTCACCACAATGGACTATGGCTTCGCGGTGACCTCAACCGTCTAGGATGCTCAAACACCCAAGAGTAACAAGATCCGCAAGGGATTAGCAGGGGGAATCAAATTTCTCTTGGTGGAAGTGTGGATCGAGGCCTTCTCAACCACTCCCGAGCAAATCAACAAGTTTGATTGGCTAGGGAGTGAGATCGGGCGAAAATGGAGCTTAGAGCAACAATGGAGCTTAGGGTTGGAAGATATAAGTCAACGGGGAAGAAGAGAACCCCTTATATAGTGTGGGACAAAGAAACAACCGTTATCCACCTACCAGCCCGCGACCAGCGGTACTACCGCTCCAGGCCAGCGGTACTACCGCAGGGCCGCGCGGTACTACCGCTTCCTACCAAGCGGTACTATCACACAGACATGCGGTACTACCGTATAGGCCCGCGGTACTGCCGCAACCCCAGCAATAGCAAGGTCAGATCAGAAACACAGGATCTGAGGGTGGTACTTCCGCGGGCGCGGTACTACCGCGCCCCCCATGCGGTACTACCGCACGGCAGGAATCCCTTAGCCAGGGGGAAGGATACGACCGCGCCTACTTCCGCAAAGAAATGGAAGAAGCAAAAACCCGACACAGTAGTACAGCCGAGGGGCAGTACTACTGCCTGACTACATAGCACGGTACTACCGCGGAGCGAAAGCGGTACTACCGCGGTAGGCGCGGATGTAAAAAATTACATCCGCCCCTGCTACCGCGAAGGAGCGGTACTAGCCTGGTGAGCAACGGTAGTGCAGCTCTAGGGGAGCGGTACTACCGTGGGCACCTGTGGTACTACCGTGCCACCGCACGGTACTACCGCTCTCCTAGGAGTAGTACTACCACGAGCCAACGCAACAGCCAGAACCAAGGAGGCGAGAAAGCGGAGGAAGCTCCAAGGGAAAAGGAGGGGACAAGAAAGAGACGTGTACATGATGATTCCACCCAAACCTTTCCGACGCGGACCCCCTCTTAATAGTACGGCTCTCCTATGACTCAAATCCATAAAAAAGAAACGTAGAGAAGACGCCGTCTTCAACAGTCTTCGAGGGGCACCCAACCATCTTGTGCCTAGCGATGAAATGTCTGGGATACTCAAGGCACACGATTAGTCCGCAAACGCGTTGTCATCAATCACCAAAACACCTTAGGGATAAATATGCCCTTACACTTTGATCTTGTTCGAAAACACAAACTTTTGCGTCCGGCAAAACAACTTTGAAAAATCACAGAAGCGACAAAAAATTCTGATTTTTTACACAGTATTGATACACAAATTTTCCACATTGTCCTAATTTTTTAGAATTTCTGGAGTTACAGAAGTATTCGAAGTTTTCAGATTGCTACAGACTATTCTGTTTTTAACAGATTCTGTTTTCTTTGCGTTGTGTGCTTATTTTGATGAATCTATGGACTCTATCGGGGGGTATGAGCCATATCAAAGTTGGAATATAGTAGATATAATGCAAAAAATAAAATATGAATGGGTTTGCAATAGTACTTATAGTAGTGATTTGCTTTGGTATACTAACGGATCTCACGAAGGTTTTGTTGAGTTTTGTGTGATTTAAGTTTTCAATTTTTGGGTGGGATCATGATGGAAGAAGGAATAAGGAGTAAGAAGAGCCTAAGCTTGGGGATGACCATAGCATCCCAATTTATTATCTAAAAGAGAAGAAAGCAACTAAGCTCGGGAATGCCCGAGTGGCATCTCCTCTTTCTTCTAATGACCATCGGTATTTTACTTGAAGCTATATTTTTATTCGTCACATATCATGAGTTTTTCTTGGAGCGTATTGTATGATATGAGTCTTTGCTTGTACTGCTTTTTATTTTTAGTCATGTATCCTTGTTGGGCACACCTATTTGAGAGAGCCCAAATTATGCTATGATTTGTTAGAATTGCTCTCTATGCTTCACTTAAATCTTTTTGAGCATGGTGTGCTTTAGTATTTTTCAATAAATGCTCTCATGCTTCACTTAGATTTATTTGAGAGTTAGTGATTTTTTAAGAAATTCTCTCTTGCTTCACTTATATTTATTTGAGAGAAGAAAAATTTTATACTCATGTTGTTCACTTAGATGTGTTTGAGTTATCAAAAACAACATATGAAATTAGTCCCAAAGTGATAGATATTCAATAGGGATATAATAAAAACTTTCATGAAGATCATTGGAGAAGATAAACTTGATTCTTTGTAATAGTTTTGCGATATGATGATATAATATGTGAGCATGTTGATGAGTAATTATGCTTTAGTAAGAATATTGGTGTTAAGGTTTGTGATTCCGTATGCAAGCACGAAAGCCAATAATTATGCAATGAAGTTACATCCTACTTATGTTGCATTATTCGGTGTTAGTTATGCTTAATGCTCGCTTATGAGATTTTCAGTTTGTTGGTTGGATGCTTCTCAGTCTTTTGCTAGCCTTTATTTGCACTAAGTATGATCACTACTTGTGCATCCAAATTCCTTAAAATAGTTTTGCCACATGTGTCCACTATACCTACCTATATGCGGTATTCTTTTGCCGTTCTAAGCAAATTTGTATATGTCATCTCTAATTTTCAAAATAAATTTCTCTTTTGTGTGCTCATATCGCTCATGAAACGGTAGGGGGTGGCCGATATATTTCCATGATAGATGGGTTATTCTCAAGATGAGTGTTTATTCACTTGTCATTGCACGAGAGTATAGCAAAGGTATTAGGGATGCCGAGTCCCGAAATGAAAAATGAATTTACTTTATGTTGTCAAATAATAAATTCCTTGGAAAGTGTTGGTATGGACAGCACGCGTGGATTTGGTTAGCCGTGGAATGTGAAAGTATGGTGGTAAAAGGAATAAACTTTATTTTCTATTTGAAAACCTCCTATGATATATCTATCATGGAAAGTATTGGGAACTAGTCAATCGTTTTCGCTGACAGGAAAGGCATGCCACCCAAAATGTTTTTATCTCTATCTTTTTCGCTTTGAGCTCTGGCACCTCTACAAATCCCTACTTCCCTCTGCGAAGGGCCTTTCTATTTACTTTATGCAATTTTTATTTTGAGTCTCCATTTTCTCTTGTAAGCACTAACTAAGGGGCACTATGATCGTACTTGAGCATTGGGTGTAGCTAATATGTGAGTGTGTTTCATGAATGGATCAATGATTGAGCATAATGGGTTAGGGATAACTTGCTTTAGTGTTGATATTTTGAAAGACATGGTTGCTTGTTGATATGCTTGAGTATTGAAATCTTCATGTCAAAACTAGACTATTGCTTTGAATCTTATAAAAGTACAAATGTCCAAGCTACAAAGAAAAGAATATGTGATGAACATGTTAGGCAGCATTCCACATCAAAAATTATGTTTTCATCATTTACCTACTTGAGGACGAGCAGGAATTAAGCTCGGGGATGCTGATATGTCTCCAACGTATCTATAATTTTTGATTGTTCCATGCTGTTATATTATCATTCTTGGATGTTCTGCAATCATTTTATAGCAACTTTTTATCATTTTTGGTACTAACCTATTGACATAGTGCCCAGTGCCAGTTGTTGTTTTTTGCTTGTTTTTTACTTCATAGCAAATCAATACCAAACAGAGTCCAAACGCAGCGAAACTTTTTGGTGATTTTTTTTTGGACTAGAAGACACCTGTTGGGCCAAAGAAGTACCAGAGGGGGGCTCCGAGGGGAGCACAACCCACCAGGGCACGCTTGGGGGCCCAGGCACGCCCAGGTGGGTTGTGCCCACCTCGGCAGCCTCCTGTACCACCTCTTTGCTCTATAAATACCCCAATATTCCAGAAACCCTAGGGCATACGACGAAACTCAATTCCAGCCGCCACAAGTTCCAGAAACCACAGATCCAATCTAGACACCATCATAGAGGGATTCATCATCCTCATTGGTGCCTCTCCGATTATGCATGGGTAGTTCATTGTACACCTACGGGTTCATAGTTAGTAGCTAGATGGCGTCCTCTCTCTCTTTTGATTCTCAATACAATTGTCTCTTGGAGATCTATTTGATGTAACTCTTTTTGCGGTGTGTTTATTGGGATCCGATGAACTTTGAGTTTATGATCAGATCTATGTTTTTATCCATGAAAGTTATTTAGTATTTTGATCTCTTATATGCATGATTACTTATAGCCTCGTATTTCTTCTTCGAATCTTTGGTTTAGTTAGGCCGACTAGATCAATTTTTCTTGCCATGGGAAGAGGTGCTTTGTGATGGGTTCGATCTTATGGTGCTCAATCCTAGTGACAGAAGGGGAAATGACACGTATGTATCATTGCTACTCCCTCCTTCCATCTATATAGGGCCTAATGCGTTTTTTGAGGATAACTTTGACCAAATATTAGAGCAATAATATATGACATGCAACTTACACAAAGCACCCCGTTAAATTCGTGCGTGAAAGGAGCTTTCAATGATATAATTTTCACATTGTGCATGTCATGTACTATTAATCTTGTCAATAGTCAAAGGTGGTCTTAAAAAATGCATTAGGCCCTATATAGATGGAAGGAGGGAGTATTAAGGATAACAAGATGGGGTCTATTCCTACATGAAGAGATCTTGTCTACATCATGCCATCATTCTTATTGCATTACTCCGTTTCTCCATGAACTTAATACACTAGATGCATGCTGGATAGCGGTCGATGTGTGGAGTAATATATAGTAGTAGATGTAGGAAGGTGTCGGTCTACTAATCTTGGACGTGATGCCTATGTAATGATCATTGCGTTGATATCGTCATGACTATTTAAAGTTCTATCAATTGCCCAACAGTAATTTGTTTACCCGCCGTATGCTATTTTTCTCGAGAGAAGCCACTAGTGAAATATATTTTTATTTGAGATATATTTTTATTTGCTTTTATTTTCAGATCTATTAATCCAAAAACACAAAAATACCTTGCTGCGATTTATTGTTATTTATTTTATCTCATGTTTCTGCGAGATCTATTTATCCAATCTACTACAATTTTACCTGT
The DNA here is from genome assembly GCF_018294505.1 of Triticum aestivum. Taxonomy (NCBI): domain Eukaryota; kingdom Viridiplantae; phylum Streptophyta; class Magnoliopsida; order Poales; family Poaceae; genus Triticum; species Triticum aestivum. The sequence continues at coordinate 496,472,989 of NC_057794.1, read as the reverse complement.
CTTTTTACCTGGGAGGGATTACCAACCCCTCTTTACGTCGGGTTGCAAATATCTGTTCTCTGTGTGCAGGTACCGTTCATGTAGTGTTGCGTGGTTCTCCTATTGGTTCAATAACCTTGGTCTCATCATTGAGGCAAATACTTACCGTAGTTGTGCTGCATCATCCCTTCCTCTTTGGGGAAATACCGACGTAGTTCAAGCCGCATCACCTTGCACTAGATTGGTCATCATTGGCACATCTGGTTCCATTACATGAGGCACAATATTCGCACAATATAAAAGTGTTATTATGTATCATAATCCGTATATTTGGAGTAGGTATGTGAACCGCTGAAAACATTGTCTGTGACTTCGAGAAAAGGTATGACAAGCCTCAATATATCATAATTTATAGACCAAAGACATGTTTTTGGCACCATTTAAGCCATAATATAAAATTGTAATGAACGACAAGATGTCATGCAACATGCATCCTCTTGAATTGATTGATTTGCTTTTGAAAAGGTTGTCATTGTTGAAAGCAACAGAGAATTTTTTTAAGATGGTGCTTCTCTATATGTTTAACATAGGCTTGTTGTGTGATAACCCACAAGTATAGGGGATCGTAACAGTTTTCGATAAGTAAGAGTGTCGAACCCAACGAGGAGCTAAAGGCAGAACAAATATTCCCTCAAGTTCTATCGACCGCCGATACAACTCTACGCATGCTTGACGTTCGCTTTACCTAGAACAAGTATGAAACTAGAAGTACTTTGTAGGTGTTCTTGGATAGGTTTGCAAGATAATAAAGATTATGTAAATAAAAAGTAGGGGCTGTTTAGATAAAGACACAACTAAGTTAGGTTTAGTAGAGAGCTTGTTGTTACGAGAAAGTTATTTGTCCCTAGCCAATCGATAAGTAGACCGGTAATCATTATTGCAATCTTATTTGAGGGAGAGGCATAAGCTAACATACTTTCTCTACTTGGATCATATGCACTTATGATTGGAACTCTAGCAAGCATCTGCAACTACTAAAGATCATTAAGGTAAAACCCAACCATAGCATTAAAGCATCAAGTCCTCTTTATCCCATACGCAACAACCCCCTTACTCGGGTTTGTGTTTCAGTCACTCACGCAACCCACTATAAGCGAATCATAAACGTATTGCAACACCCTACAGCGGGAATCCCTCACGCTTGCACGACACGGAGATCACCATAGGACAGCACCAATAATAAAACATGCACCTCAAACCAATCACGATCATCAAATAACCCATAGGACAAAACAGATCTACTCAAACATCATAGGATAGTCATACATCATTGGGAAATAATATATAGCATTGAGCACCATCTTTAAGTAGAAATTACAGCGGGTAAGAGAGAGGTTACACCGCTGCATAGAGGGGGGAAGAGTTGGTGATGATGGCGGTGAAGTTGTTGGTGAATATTGTGGTGATGATGATGGCCCCCGGTGGCACTCCGGTGCCACCAGAAGCGAAGGGGAGAGAGACCCCCTTCTTCTTCTTCCTAGATGGGAGAAGGGTTTCCCGTCTGGTCCATGGCCTCCATGGAGTGGGAGGGGCGAGAGCCCCTCCGAGATTGGATCTATCTCTCTGTCTCTCTCTGTTTCTGCGTTCTCAGATTCTTTCCTTTCACCATTTCTTATATTCCCGGAGATCTGTAACTCTGATTGGGCTGAAATTTTAACACGATCTCTATCAGGATATGAGCTTTCTTGCGGCAAAAGAAGGGCATCAACCGCCTTACAGGGTGGCCACGAGGGTCAGGGGCGCTCCCCCTGCCTCGTGGCCCCCTTGGTCATCGTCTCACGTGGATTTTTCTTCTGTGAAACAAAAAACATGCAACAAACAAGAACTGGCACTGGGCACTGGATCAATTGTCTATCCTGATTAAGACACGAGTGATTCAAAGCAATGGTCTATCATTTGACATAAAAACAATAATACTTCAAGCCTACTAATAAAGCAATCATGTCTTTTCAAAATAACATGGCCAAAGAAAGTTATCCCTACAAAATCATATGGTCTGGCTATGCTCCATCTTCACAACACAAAATATTCAAATCATGCACAACCCCGATGACAAGCCAAGCAATTGTTTCATACTTCTGATGTTCTCAAACCTTTTCAACTTTCACGCAATACATGAGCGTGAGCCATGGATATAGCACTATAGGTGGAATAGAATGGTGGTTGTGGAGAAGACAAAAAGGAGAAGATAGTCTCACATCAACTAGGCGTATCAACGGGCTATCGAGATGCCCATCAATAGATATCAATGTGAGTGAGTAGGGATTGCCATGCAACGGATGCACTAAGAGCTATAAGTGTATGAAAGCTCAGACTGAAAACTAAGTGGGTGTGCATCCAACTTGCTTGCTCATGAAGACCTCGGGCATTTGAGGAAGCCCATCATCGGAATATACAAGCCAAGTTCTATAATGAAAATTCCCACTAGTATATGAAAGTGATAACTCAAGAGACTCTCTATATGAAGAACATGGTGCGACTCTGAAGGACAAGTGTGGAAAAAGGATAGTAGCATTGTCCCTTCTCTCTTTTTCTCTCATTTTTTTGTTTATTTATTTATTTTTTTCTCTTTTTTGGTGGGCTTATTTGGCCTCTCTTTTTTGTTTGGGCTTCTTTGGCCTCTTTTATTTATTTTTAAAGTCCGTAGTCTCATCCCGACTTGTGGGGGAATCATAGTCTCCATCATCCTTTCCTCACTGGGACAGTGCTCTAATAATGATGATCATCACACTTTTATTTACTTACAACTCGATACTAGAACAAAGATATGACTCTATATGAATGCCTTCGACTGTGTACCGGGATGTGCAATGATCTAGCGTAGCAATGACATCAAAAAACGGACAAGCCATGAAAACATCATGCTAGCTATCTTACGATCATGCAAAGCAATATGACAATGAATGCTCAAGTCATGTATATGATGATGATGGAAGTTACATGCCAATATATCTCGGAATGGCTATGGAAATGCCATAATATGTAGGTATGGTGGCTGTTTTGAGGAAGGTATATGGTGGGTTTATGGTACCGGCAAAAGTTGCGCGGTACTAGAGAGGCTAGCAATGGTGGAAGGGTGAGAGTGCGTATAATCCATGGACTCAACATTAGTCATAAAGAACTCACATACTTATTGCAAAAGTCTATTAGCTATCGAAACAAAGTACTACGCGCATGCTCCTAGGGGGATAGATTGGTAGGAAAATACCATCGCTCGTCCCCGACCGCCACTCATAAGGAAGATAATCAATAAATAAATCATGCTCCGACTTCATCACATAACGGTTCACCATACGCGCATGCTACGGGAATCACAAACCTCAAGTATTTCTACTAATCCACAACTACCCACTAGCATGACTCTAATATCACCATCTTTATATCGCAAAACTATTGCAAGGAATCAAACATATCATATTCAGTGATCTACAAGTTTTATGTAGGATTTTATGACTAACCATGTGAATGACCAGTTCATGTCATCTCTCTAAATAGATATAAGTGAAGCAAGAGAGTTTAATTCTTTCTACAAAAGATATGCCCGTGCTCTAACAAATATAAGTGAAGCAAAAGAGCATTCTACAAATGGCGGTTTCCTATGTAAAGAGAAACAGGCAATCCAAACTTCAAATGATATATGTGAAGCACATGAAGCATTCTATAAAGCCATACTCAAAAGATATAAGTGAAGTGCATAGAGCATTCTATAAATCAACCAAGGACTATGTCATACCAGCATGGTGCATAAAATAAAAATTAAAACTAAATGCAAAAGACGCTCCAAGATTGCACATATTGTATGAACAAAACGAATCCGAAAACATACCGATACTTGTTGAAGAAAGAGGGGGTGCCTTCCGGGGCATCCCCAAGCTTAGACGCTTGAGTATCCTTGAATGTTTACTTGGGGTGCCTCGGGCATCCCCAAACTTGAGCTCTTGGCTCTCTTCCTACTTCTCACATCGAGACCTTCTCGATCATCGAACACTTCATCCAAACAAAACTTCAACAGAAAACTCAGTAAGATTCGTTAGTATAATAAAGCAAATCACTACTATAAGTACTGTTGCAAACCAATTAATATTTTGTTTTTGCATTGTGTCTACTGTAATATAACTTCTTCATGTGTTAATCCACTGATATAAATCGATAGTTTCATCAAAACAAGCAAACTATGCATCAAAAACAGAATCTGTCTAAAACAGAACAGTCTGTAACAATCTGAACATTCACCATACTTATGATACTTGAAAAATTCTGCCAAAATTAGGAAAAATAAAAAAATTGTATATAAAGACAGTGCAAAAAGAATCAGAACCATTTGACGTTCCAGTAAAAAATGTAAAATTGCGCACTACAGCCAAAGTTCCTGTCCTGCACCGTACAAACCAACAAGCATTGTGAACATCCTAAAGGCAAACCTTGGTACATTATTTTTATAATACAATGGAATTTTACAAGGGGATAATTATTTTTGTTGAAAAGTTTCTGTAATCAAGATTCACAAAGTTTCCTTGAGCATGCACAAAGTTCAAGGCTAGCTCCCACTTCAACAATGCTTGTCTCTCTCACTTTCACTTTCCTTTTTGAAAAAGTTTCGGGTTCCCCTCTTTATTTTTGTTGTTTTTAAACTATATGAAAGCACTCAACAGAAATAAATGACTCTCTAAAACTTCCGGGTTGTCTTCCTGGCAGTGCTTTCTTTAAAGCCATTAAGCTAGGCATATAGTGCTCAAGTAGTGAATCCACCTGGATCCCAAGGTATATCAAAGCCAATTCTAATTAAAAATTATTTGTAATTTAGTAGTGAGATCAAAGTAACATATATCATGTAACAACGAAGTCTAACTCTCTTCCTATGCATCGGCATGTCATAAAAGAACAATTCATGCACACATAGTAAAGGCCAATGCATAGTATAAACAGTTTCTTGCAATTTTATCGTATTGGAAACATAGAGAGGTGGAGATATAGTTCCTCTCTCATAATAATTGAAATTAGGAGCAGCAAGCACATGCATATTATATCTATCAAAATCATCATGTGTAGTAGTAAAAGGCAACCCATCAATATAATCCTTAATAAGTGCAAACTTCTCCGATATAGTGTAGTTGGGAGAATTGAAAAAGATAATAGGGCTATCATGTGTGGGTGCAATAGCAACAATTTCATGTTTAACATAAGGAACTATAGCAAGTTCATCTCCATAAGCATAATTCATATTGGCATCTTGGCCACAAGCATAGCAAGCATCATCAAAAAGGGATATTTCAAAAGAATCAATAGGATCATAGCAATTGTCATAGCATTCATCCTTCGGTAAGCATGAAGGGAAATTAAACAATGTATGAGTTGAAGAGTTACTCTCATTATAAGGTGGGCACGGGTGATCAATCCGCTCTTCCTCCTTTTGTTCTTTGCTCTCCTCCTCATCTTTTTCATCCAATGAGCTCACAATTTCATCAATTTCTTCTTCCATAGATTCTTGCAAAATATTAGTCTCTTCTGGGACAGCGGAGACTTTCTCAATAAAGGCATCAATATCGGAATTGTATTCATAATTCTCATAAAAATATTTAAGGATAGCTAAATTTTTAGGTCTGTAAACAGCATCATAAAGATTTTCATATTCTCTGAACATAGATTCAATTTCATAAGCACCCATAAAAGCAACAAATTCTTCTATTTGTTCCACATCATAATAGTCATATATACCTCTAGCATAAGAAGCCAAAGTTTCATTATCATTAAATTTGCATAAAAAGGGAAGGTGTGGAGCCTTCATCCTAGAGCAACAAGTATAATCATATCTCAAGCATAGTTGCCTAGCATACCATTTCAACATATAAATTTGATCCCATAATAGTTTCCCTTTTTGAGTCAAGCGATAATCCCTAAAGTATTCACATTGATCCAACGTGTCTCCCATTACCAAATTGAATGGGGTTTTCTCTGGATTATCAAAGTAGTACATAATATCTGTCACATAACGAGCATCGAGGGTTTTAGGAGGTTCCTCATCTCCATGAGCAGCAAGTACACCTATTTTTTTGGTATTTCATGTTCCATATCCATAACTAAAGATAAAGAACAACTAAGAACAGCAAATAAAAATTACTTAGTGATAAAGCAAACAAGCACACACGAGAATATTCACCCCACGCTATTGCTCCCCGGCAACGGCACCAGAAAAAGGTCTTGATAACCTAAAAGTATAGGGGATCGCAACAGTTTTTGATAAGTAAGAGTGTCAAACCCAACGAGGAGCTAAAGGCAGAAAAAATATTCCCTCAAGTTCTATCTACCACCGATACAACTCTATGCATGCTTGACATTCTCTTTACCTAGAACAAGTATGAAACTAGAAGTACTTTGTAGGTGTTTTTGGATAGGTTTGCAAGATGATAAATATTACGTAAATAAAAAGTAGGGGCTGTTTAGGTAAAGACACAACTAAGTTAGTTTTAGTAGAGAGCTTGTTGTTACGAGAAAGTTATTTGTCCCTAGGCAATCGATAACTAGAACGGTAATCATTATTGCAATTTTATTTGAGGGAGAGGCATAAGCTAACATACTTTCTCTACTTGGATCATATGCACTTATGATTGGAACTCTAGCAAGCATCCGCAACTACAAAAGATCATTAAGGTAAAACCCAACCATAACATTAAAGTATCAAGTCCTCTTTATCCCATACACAACAACCCCCTTACTCGGTTTGTGTTTCAGTCACTCACGCAACCCACAATAAGCGAATCATAAACGTATTGCAACACCCTACAGCGGGAATCCCTCACTCTTGCGCGACACGGAGAGCACCATAGGACAGCACCAATAATAAAACATGCAACTCAAACCAATCACGATCATCAGATAACCCATAGGACAAAACGGATCTACTCAAACATCATAGGATAGCCATACATCATTGGGAAATAATATATAGCGTTGAGCACCATGTTTAAGTAGAAATTACAGCGGGTAAGAGAGAGGTTACACCACTGCATAGAGGGGGGAAGAGTTGGTGATGATGGCGGTGAAGTTGTTGGGGAAGATTGTGGTGATGATGATGGCCCCCGGTGGCACTCCGGTGCCACCGGAAGCGAAGGGGAGAGAGCCCCCCTCCTTCTTCTTCTTCCTTGACCTTCTCCCTAGATGGGAGAAGGGTTTCCCCTCTGGTCCATGGCCTCCATGGCGTGGGAGGGGCGAGTGCCCCTCCGAGATTGGATCTGTCTCTCTATCTCTCTCTTTTTCCGCGTTCTTGGATTCTTCCCTTTCACCGTTTCTTATATTCTTGGAGATCCGTAACTCCGATTGGGCTGAAATTTTAACACGATCTATATCCAGATATTAGCTTTCTTGCGGCGAAAGAAGGGCATCAACCGCCTTACGGGGTGGCCACGAGGGTCAGGGGCACGCCTACCCCCCTGGGGCGCGCCCCCTGCCTCGTGGCCCCCTCGGGCATCGTCTCGCGTGGATTTTTCTTCTGCGAAACAAAAAACATGCAACAAACAGGAACTGGCACTGGCACTGGGAACTGGATCAATATGTTAGTCCCAAAAATATTACAAAAAGTTGCCAAAAGTATATGAAAGTTGTAGAATATTGGCATGGAACAATCAAAAATTATAGATACGACGGAGATGTATCACCGTGCCCGTAGGTTTCTTAGCATCTTGGCGGTAATTGTCCTTTGCCAGTGGCACAATGCGAAGGCTCTTTGTATCGCTGGCATTGGATCAACACGTAGACTACAACCCTGCTTCCCCTTCATGGACACCATTCTCAATCACTTCATAAGAGTCCCATATACAGGATGATCATGCATATTTATGCATATCAAGGATTGATATGTCTGACCCAAAGTGGTTGGAACATGTACAGATAGAGAAAACATATCGATGCCTTCCTCATCGATGAGCCTCGCTAGGCATGCTTTGATTTCTTGAGGTCCATCTATTGTGGAATTTCTTTTAAGCTAACATCAATGGGTAGACTTTGACGAGGTTCTCCCGCTCCATATATAAAATTTGTATGACTTTCAAACAAGTGGAATTTGTCATCAGTTGGAACGCTGGCATGGAACCTCGTGTTGGGTTAGCCTTCTGATATTCATGAAAGAAATAGTGTACCTACTATTGTTGAGGGACGAGGGGTGTGGCTCAAAAAGTTATATGATTATATTTGTATATTAGTACCGTTGATTGATTGTAGATATCATATCGCATGTGCTTCCCTTTTGAAACCTTGGGAGGCGTTGCCATGCCGCGCTCTACTGTGGTGACTATGGTTCTTCCCTACAATAGAGCATACAAAGTATCCGGGCTATTGGACATAAAAAATAGAACGAACCTCACGCGTAGTGAAACAACAAAACATGCCATTCATTGGAGGTACGACACATGTTGCAAAGCCAACACAATCGATCAATCCAGGCTGGTAAAAAGAACGCTTATCATTTGTCTCAACGACAACACGTGTTGCGAAGATGGCGCAGTCGGCTAAGCTGGGACCGGCTAAGAAGTCTGTGCACAAACCGAAAGCAGGGGCACATTTAGGAATAGCACCAGCTACTCACATAAGCCCCTAGCACAAGGCACGACATTGCCTTGGGTGAGTGCATACCTTTGCCCAGTCGATTGGACATGTAGCATCCCCAACCAATGGCATCAGAAACCCCAAATATTAGCACATCAATCAAGTACACAAACACAACAGTACAAAGAAAATTATGAACCCAATGCCCCCACCAACATGCTGGTCGACGCAAGATCGAGTGAGATTCTGATGGACTTACCTGGCTAGGTTTTTACCTAGAATGATGCAGGCAAAGAAAAACTAGCCGAGCTGACCATAACATCCAGAGGGACCAATCAAACCGACCACGCGATTAGAGAATACATGGGGCCGCCTGAACACAAAGCATGCTATCCCAGCTTTTGGAGTTAGTGGCATCAGAAACCCGGGAAAGTATTAAAAAGCATACCAACCGGCCAGGCCCTATGACGTAGATCGTACTTGAAGTCCATCGAACCATTAACGAACGATCCCACAAACGTAAGACCAAAAGCACAGCCTCTCCACAGTTTGCAAGGTATGTTCTTCACAATCCACCAGTTCTTTACCGTCTAGAGCTAATCACCGCCTTAGAATTAGAGGGAGCAGATTAGTATGTGATAGCCTGGCTTACTTGGGATGATAGACTACTGATATAAACAAGGAACTCTTTCTTTTTCGGGAGCCCATTCGGAAAGAACTCCAAAGTTAAGTGATACGTCTTCAACGTATCTATAATTTTTTATTGTTCCATGCTATTATATTATCTGTTTTGGATGTTTTATATGCATTAATATGCTATTTTGTATGATTTTTGGGACTAACCTAGAGCCCAGTACCAGTTTCTGTTTTTTCCCTTGCTTTAGAGTTTCGCAGAAAAGGAATACCAAAAGGAGTCCAAACAGAATAAAACTTTTGCCATTATTTTTCTTGGACCAGAAGACACCCAGGAGACTTGGTGTACAAGTCAAAGGAGCCTCGAGGCGGCCACAAGGTGGAGGGTGCGCCCAGGGGGTGTGGCGCGCCCCCGACCTTGTGGGCTCCTCGTAGCTCCCCTGGCCTAATTCTTTCGCCCATATATACTCTTATACCCCAAAAACATCCGGGGAGCCACGAAACCACTTTTCCACTGCCGCAACCTTCTATACCCATGAGATACCATCTTGGGGCCTTTTCCGGCATCCTGTCGGAGGGGGAAGTGATCACGGAGGGCTTCTACATCAACACCATTGCCTCTCCCATGAAGCGTGAGTAGTTTACTTCAGACCTACGGGTCCATAGCTAGTAGCTAGATGGTTTCTTCTCTCTCTTTGATTCTCAATACAAAGTTCTCCTCGATGTTCTTGGAGATCTATTCGATGTAATACTCTTTTGCGGTGTGTTTGCCGAGATCCGATGAATTGTGGATTTATGATCAGCTTATCTATGAATATTATTTGAATCTCCTCTGAATTCTTATATGCATGATTTGATATCTTTGCAAGTCTCTTCGAACTATCGATTTGGTTTGGCCAACTAGATTGGTTTTTCTTGTAATGGGAGAAGTGCTTAGCTTTGGGTTCAATCTTGTGGTGTCCTTTCCTAGTGATAGTAGGGGCAGCCAGTCATGTATTGTATTGTTGCCATTGAGGATAACAAGATGGGTGTTTCATCATATTGCTTGAGTTAATCCCGCTACATCATGTCATCTTGCTTAATGCGTTACTCTATTCTTAAGAACTTAATACTCTAGATGCAGGTAGGAGTCGGTCGATTGTGAAGTAATAGTAGTAGATGCATAATTGTTTCGATCTACTTGACACGGACGTGATGTCTATATTCATGATCACTGCCTTAGATATCGTCATAACTTTGCGCTTTTCTATCAATTGCTCGGCAGTAATTTGTTCACCCACCGTAATAATTTCTATCTTGGGAGAAGCCACTAGTGAAACCTATGGCCCATGGGTCTATTTTACATCATATTAGTTTCCCATCAACTTGCTAATTTCTGTCGCCATTCCCTTACTTTGCTATCTTTACTTTCCATTCCATAAACCAAAAATACCAAAAATATTACTTTACCGTTTATCCATCTCTATCAATCTCACTTTGCGAATAACCGTGAAGGGATTGACAACCCCTTTGTCGCATTGGTTTCAAGTTGGTGTTTGTTTGTCCAGGTATTCGGTGGCTTGTTGTGTAGTCTCCTACTGGATTGATACCTTGGTTCTCAAAACTAAGGGAAATACGTATGGTCCTTTGCTGCATCACCCTTTCCTCTTCAAGGGAAAAACCAACGCAAGCTCAAGAGGTAGCAAGAAGGATTTCTGGCGCCGTTGCCGGGGAGATCTACACCAACCCAAGACATACCATGTACCCATCATAAACTCTCATCTCTCGCATTACATTATTTGCCATTCACCTCTCGTTTTCCTCTCCCCCACTTCTAAAATGATTTTCAAAAAAGATTTTCCCTTTTCTTCGCCTTCCTTTCGTTCGATCTTATGTTTGCTTGTGTTGCCATGTGCCTTCTATTTGCTTGCATCTTCGCTTGCTAAAAAACTATTCATATGGATCCTCATCCTCTTGCTAATCTTTTTAAAAGATCCAATTATGATGAACCAATTGCTAATGAGTTTTGTGTACTAGATTATGTTTATGAGGTTTTGCGTGAAATTCATGAATCTGAAATTTGTGATGAAGTGTTAAAATAAGAAATTTATGGAGTGATTCACTATAGATCCTTGAATAAAAAGCATGATTGCAATGATATTATTATAAATACTATTAATGTCAATTGAACTAATAATATGCAAAACCCTAAGCTTGGGGATGCTAGTTTTGCTATGTCCTCTACTTATTGCAATGATCATGATTGGGGTGATAATGCTTCTTGTGATCTTGAAATTTATTTAAGCCTCATGATGAATATGATATTGATAATATTGTTTGCAATAATATTGAAAGTGGGTTTGGAAGAGTGTCAACTTTAGATCCCACATATTTGGATAATGTTCAATCTTATGAAGTTTTTGATAAAAGTGGGTTCGGAGAGGTCATGACTTTATTTCATGATAATCCCACTATTTCGGAAGAGTGTCAACTTTGCATGCATGTGGATCATGAAGAGAAAATTGTATGTGATAGCTATATTATTGAATTTGATTATGATCCTACATGTAATTGTTATGAGAGAGGAAAATATGGTTTTAGAAATTTTCATGTTACTAAATTACCTCTCCTTACGTTGAGATTGCTATTGTTTCTTTCTTCTTCCTTGCATATGCTAGTTTTTATCTTGTCTTCATAATTTGTTTGCTTATATAATGCCTATGCATATGAAGTATGTTAGACTTATATGTGTTTGTCACGTGTTTTATGATGCTCTCTTTGTGCTTCAATTCTTGTATTTCGTGTGAGCATCATCGAAATCTCAGTGCCTAGCTAGGGGCGTTAAACAATAGCGCTTGTTGGGAGGCAACACAATTTTATTTTTGTTCTTGCTTTTTAGGTCCTATTTTGCTTTGAATAAATCATATAGACTCTTGTTAGATGTGTTTTTGTGTTTTAGTTAGTGTTTGTGCCAAGTAAGACCTTTGGGGTAGCTTATGGTAATAGTTGATTTGATCCTACTGAAAAGCAAAAACTTTTGCGCCCAAGAGATTAGTTTTAATGTTTAACATGAGCGTGATAAAATACTGATTCTTTTTGCAGAGGATTTATAAACAAATTATCTAGGACTTCCTAATTTCTCAGAATTTTTGGAGTTACCGAAGTATTCGAAATCTCCAGATTTCTACGGACTGTTCTGTTTTGACAGATTCTATTTTCCGCGTGTTATTTGCTTATTTTGATGCATCTATGGCTAGTATCGGGGGGTATGAACCATGGAAAATTTGGAATACAATAGATATTACACAAATATAAATAAATAATGAGTTCACAACAGTACCAAATGTGGTGATTTATTTTCTTATACTAACGGAGCTTACGAGATTTTTCTGTTGGAGTTTTGTGTTGTGAAGTTTTCAAGTTTTGGGTAAGGATTTGATGGACTATGGAATAAGGAGTGGCAAGAGCCTAAGCTTGGGGATGCACAAGGCACCCCAAGGTAATATTCAAGGATGTCAAAAAGCCTAAGCTTGGGGATGCCCCGGGAAGGCATCCCCTCTTTCGTCTATGTCTAGCGGTAATTTTACTTGAGGCTATATTTTTATTCACCACATGATATGTGTTTTCCTTGGAGCGTCATGTATGATTTGAGTCTTTGCTTTTTAGTTTTCCACAATCATCCTTGATGTACACACCTTTTGAGAGAGACACGCATGAATCATGATTTATTAGAATGCTCTATGTGCTTCACTTATATTTTTGGAGCTAGGCAAATTTGCTCTAGTGCTTCACTTATATCTTTTTAGAGCACGGTGGTGGTTTTATCTTATAGAAATTGATGAACTCTCGTACTTCACTTATATTATTTCGAGAGTCTCTAAACAGCATGGTAATTTGCTTTGGTTATAAAACTAGTCCTAATATGATAGGCATCCAAGAGGGATATAATAAAAACTTTCATATAAAATGCATTGAATACTATGAGAAGTTTGATTCCTTATGATTGTTTTGAGATATGAATATGGTGATATTAGAGTCATGCTAGTAAGTATTTGTGAATTTGAGAAATACTTGTGTTAAGGTTTGTGAGTCCCGTAGCATGCACGTATGGTGAACCGTTATGTAACGAAGTTGGAGCATGAGATGTTTTTGATTGTATTCCTTATGAGTGGCGGTTGGGGATGAGCGATGGTCTTTTCCTACCAATCTATCCTCCTAGGAGCATGCGCGTAGTACTTTGTTTCGATGACTAATAGATTTTTGCAATAAGTATGTGAGTTCTTCATGACTAACGATGAGTCCACGGATTATACGCCCTCTCACCTTTCCGCCATTGCTAGCCTCTCTAGTGTCGCGCAACTCTTGCCGGTACCATAAACCCACCACATATCCTTCCTCAAAGCAGCAACCATACCTACCTATTATGGCATTTCCATAGCCATTCTGAGATATATTGCCATGCAACTTTCACCATTCCGTTTATTATGACACGCGTCATCATTGTCATATTGCTTTGCATGATCATGTAGTTGACATCGTATTTGTGGCAAAGCCACCGTTCATCATTTTTTATACATGTCACTCTTGATTCATTGCACATCCTGGTACACCACCGGAGGCATTCACATAGAGTCATATTTTTGTTCTAGTATCGAGTTGTAATTCTTGAGTTGTAAGTAAATAGAAGTGTGACAATTTTCATTATTAGAGCATTGTCCCATGTGAGGAAATAAAAAAAAGTCCAAATAAAAAAAGAGAAGGCCCAAAAATGAGAGAAAAAGAGAGAAGGGACAATGTTACTATCATTTTTGCCACACTTGTGCTTCAAAGTAGCACCATGATCTTCATGATAGAGAGAATCCTATGATATCACTTTCATATGCTACTGGGAATTTTTCATTATAGAACTTGGCTTGTATATTCCAATGATGGGCTTCCTCAAACGCCCTAGGTCTACATGAGCAAGCAAGTTGGATGCACACCCACTTAGTTTTCTTTTTGAGCTTTCATAAACTTATAGCTCTAGTGCATCCGTTGCATGGCAATCCCTACTCACTCACATTGATATCTATTGATGGGCATATCCATAGCCCGTTGATACGCCTAGTTGATGTGAGACTATCTCCTTCTTTTTGTCTTCTCCACAACAACCATCTATTCCACCTATAGTGCTATGTCCATGGCTCATGCTCATGTATTGCGTGAAAGTCGAAAAGGTTTGAGAATGTCACAAGTATGAAACAGTTGCTTGGCTTGTCATCGGGGTTGTGCATGATTTGAATATTTTGTGTCACGAAGATGGAGCATAGTGAGACTATATGATTTTGTAGGGATAAGCTTTCTTTGGCCATGTTATTTTGAGAAGAAATTATTTTGTTAGTATGCTTGAAGTATTATTGTTTTTATGTCAATATTAAACTCTTGTTTTGAATCTTAAGAATCTGAACATTCAAGCCACAATAAAGAGAATTATATGGATAAATATGTTAGGTAGCATTCCACATCAAAAATTCTGTTTTTATCATTTACCTACTCGAGGACGGGCAGGAATTAAGCTTGGGGATGCTTGATACGTCTCCAACGTATCTATAATTTTAGATTGTTCCATGCTATTATATTATCTGTTTTGGATGTTCTATATGCATTAATATGCTATTTTATATAACTTTTGGGACTAACCTATTAACCTAGAGCCCAGTGCCTGTTTCTGTTTTTTACTTGTTTTAGAGTTTCGCAGAAAAGGAATACCAAACGGAGTCCAAACAGATAAAACTTCCGCCATTATTTTTCTTGGACCAGAAGACACCCAGGAGACTTGGAGTACAAGTCAGAGGAGCCTTGATGTGGCCACAAGGGTCTTTTATACCCCAAAACAATAATACTTTTCCACCGCCGCAACCTTCTATACCCGTGAGATCCCATCTTGGGCCTTTTCCGGCATCCTACCGGAAGGGGAATCGATCACGGAGGGCTTCTAATCAAAATCATTGCCTCTCCGATGAAGTGTGAGTTGTTTACTTTAGACCTACGGGTCCATAGCGAGTAGCTAGATGGCTTCTTCTCTCTCTTTGATTCTCAATACAAAGTTCTCCTCGATGTTCTTGGAGATCTATTAGATGTAATACTCTTTTGCTGTGTGTTTGCTGAGATCCGATTAATTGTGGATTTATGATCAGCTTATCTATGAATATTATTTGAATCTCCTCTGAATTCTTATATGCATGATTTGATATCTTCGCAAGTCTCTTCAAACTATCGATTTGGTTTGGCCAACTAGATTGGTTTTTCTTGCAATGGGAGAAGTGCTTAGCTTTGGGATCAATCTTGCAGTGTCCTTTCCCAGTGACAGTAGGGGCAGCAAGGCACGTATTGTATTGTTGCCATCAAGGATAACAAGATGGGGTTTTCATGATATTGCTAAAGTTAATCTCGCTACATCATGTCATCTTGCTTAATGAGTTACTTTGTGCTTATGAACTTAATACTCTAGATGCAGGTAGGAGTCGGTCGATGTGTGGAGTAATAGTAGTAGATGCAGAATCGTTCTAATCTACTTGACACGGACGTGATTCCTATATTCATGATCATTGCCTTAGATATCGTCATAACTTTGTGCTTTTCTATTAATTGCTCGGCTGTAATTTGTTCACCCACCGTAATAATTTCTATCTTGAGAGAATCCACTAGTGAAACCTATGACCCCCAGGTCTATTTTACATCATATTAGTTTCCCGTCAACTTGCTAATTTTTTTCGTCGTTCCCTTACTTTGCAATCTTTACTTTCCGTTCCATAAACCAAAAATACCAAAAACATTACTTTACCATTTATCCATCTCTATCAGATCTCACTTTACGAATAACCATGAAGGGATTGACAACTCCTTTGTCACGTTGGTTGCAAGTTGGTGTTTGTTTGTGCAGGTATTCGGTGGCTTGTTGTGTAGTCTCCTACTGGATTGATACCTTGGTTCTCAAAACTGAGGGAAATACTTACACTCCTTTGCTGCATCACCCTTTCCTCTTCAAGGGAAAAACCAACGCAAGCTCAAGAGGTAGCATTAGGCGTGCTCATCTTGGAGTAATTTCAGGATGGATGACCAGCCGGGAAGTTGGTCCTGGGTGTGCAAGAGTGAGGACAAAGTGCGCAGGAAAAACTAGTATTGATCTGTGGGGCCAGTTGCTACCTCTTGAGCTTGCGTTGGATTTCCCCGAAGAAGAAAGGATGATGCAACAGAGTAGCGTAAGTATTTCCCTCAGTTTTTGAGAACCAAGGTATCAATCCAATAGGAGGCCACACTCAAGTCCCTCGTACCTGCACAAAACGATAGCTACTCACAACCAACGTGATTAGGGGTTGTCAATCCCTTCACGTTCACTTATGAGAGTGAGATCTGATAGATATAATATTTTTGGTATTTTAGGTATAGAGATGCAAAGTGGAAAGTAAAAGGCAAAGTAAAAAAGCAAAGCAAGATTAAAGTGATGGAGATTGATATGATGAGAATAGACCCGGGGGCCATAGGTTTCACTAGTGGCTTCTCTCAAGAGCATAAGTATTCTACGGTGGATGAACAAATTACTGTTGAGCAATTGACAGAATTGAGCATAGTTATGAGAATATCTAGGCATGATCATGTATATAGGCATCACGTCCGTGACAAGTAGACCGAAACGATTCTGCATCTACTACTATTACTCCACTCATTGACCGCTATCCAGCATGCATCTAGAGTATTAAGTTAAAAACAGAGTAACACTTTAAACAAGATGACATGATGTAGAGAGATAAATTCATGCAATATGAAATAAACCCCATCTTGTTATCCTCGATGGCAACGATGCAATACGTGCCTTGATGCCCCTTCTGTCACTGGGAAAGGACACCGCAAGATCGAACCCAAAGCTAAGCACTTCTCCCATGGCAAGAAAAACCAATCTAGTAGGCCAAACCAAACTAATAATTCGAAGAGACTTGCAAAGATAAGCAATCATACATAAAAGAATTCAGCGAAGATTCAAATATTATTCATAGATAGACTCATAAACCCACAATTCATCGGTCTCAACAAACACACCGCAAAAAGAAGAAGATTACATCGAATAGATCTCCACGAGAGAGGGGGAGAACTTTGTATTGAGATCCAAAAAGAGAGAATAAGCCATCTAGCTAATAACTATGGACCCGAAGGTCTGAGGTAAACTACTCACACTTCATCGGAGAGGCTATGATGATGTAGAAGCCCTCCGTGATGACGGCCCTCTCCGGCGGAGCTCCGGAACAGGCCCCAAGATGGGATCTCGTGGATACAGAAAGTTGCGGCGGTGGAATTAGGTTTTTGGCTCCGTCCCTGTTCGTTTGGGGGTACGTAGGTATATATAGGAGGAAGAAGTACGTCGGTGGAGCTTCGGTGGCCCCACGAGGGTGGGGCGCGCCTGGGGGTATAGGGCGCGCCCCTACCTCATGCCCACCTCGAAGCTTCCTTGGCGGAGGGTCCAAGTCTCCTGGGTCATATTCGGGAAGAAAATCACATTCCAGAAAGGTTTATTCCGTTTGGACTCCGTTTGATATTCCGTTTATTTGAAACACTGAAATAGGCAAAAAACAGCAATTCTGGGCTGGGCCTCCGGTTAATAGGTTAGTCCCAAAGATAATATAAAAGTGGAAAATAAAACCCAATATAGTCCAAAACAGTAGATAATATAGCATGGAGCAATCAAAATTATAGATACGTTGGAGACGTATCAAGCATCCCCAAGCTTAATTCATGCTCGTCCTCGAGTAGGTAAATGATAAAAAGAGAATTTTGATGCGGAGTGCTACTTGGCATAATTTCAATGCAAATCTTCTTAATTGTGGTACGAATATTCAGATTAGGAAGATTCGAGACAAACGTTCATATTGACATAGAGAATAATAATACTTCAAGCACACTAACAAAGCAATTATGTCTTCTCAAAATAACATGACCAAAGAAAGTTATCCCTAGAAAATCATATAGTCTGGCTATGCTCTATCTTCACCACACAAAGTATTTAAATCATGCACAAACCCGATGACAAGCCAAGCAATTGTTTCATACTCTAACTTTTCCAAAACTTTTTCAATCTTCACGCAATACATGAGCGTGAGCCATGGATATAGCACTATATATGGGATAGAATGGTGGTTGTGGAGAAGACAAAAAGAGGGGAAGATAGTCTCACATCAACTAGGCGTATCAATGGGCTATGGAGATGCCCATCAATAGATATCAATGTGAGTGGGTAGGGATTGCTATGCAACGGATGCACTAGAGCTATAAGTATATGAAAGCTCATCAAAAGAAACTAAGTGGGTGTGCATCCAACTCGCTTGCTCACGAAGACCTAGGGCATTTTGAGGAAGCCCATCATTGGAATATACAAGCCAAGTTCTATAATGAAAAATTCCCACTAGTATATGAAAGTGACATAACGATAGACTCTCTATCATGAAGATCATGGTGCTACTTTGAAGCACAAGTGTGGTAAAAGGATAGTAACATTGTCCCTTCTCTCTTTTTCTCTCATTTTTTTATTTGGGCCTTTTATGGCCTCTTTTCTTTTCTTGTTTTTTTCGTCCGGAGTCTCATCCTGACTTGTGGGGGAATCATAGTCTCCATCATTCTTTCCTCACTTGGGACAATGCTCTAAAAATGATGATCATCACACTTTTATTTTTTCTTACAACTCAATAATTACAACTCGATACTTAGAACAAAATATGACTCTATATGAATGCCTCCGGCGGTGTACCGGGATATGCAATGAATCAAGAGTGACATGTATGAAAGAATTATGAACGGTGGCTTTGCCACAATACGATGTCAACTACATGATCATGCTAGCAATATGACAATGATGGAGCGTGCCATAATAAACGGAACGGTGGAAAGTTGCATGGAAATATATCTCGGAATGGCTATGGAAATGCCATGATAGGTAGGTATGGTGGCTGTTTTGAGGAAGGTATATGGTGGGTGTATGATACCGGCGAAAAGTGCGCGGTATTAGAGAGGCTAGCAATGGTGGAAGGATAGGAAAAAGTGCATATAATCCATGGACTCAACATTAGTCGTAAAGAACTCATATACTTATTGCAAAAATCTAGACGTTATCAAAGCAAAGTATTACGCGCATGCTCCTAGGGGGATAGATTGGTTGGAAAATACCATCGCTCATCCCCGACCGCCACTCATAAGGAAGACAATCAATAAATAAATCATGCTCCGACTTCATCACATAACGGTTCACTATACGTGCATGCTAAGGGACTTTTAAACTTTAATTCAAGCACTTCTCAAATTCACAATTACTCTACTAGCATGACTTTGATATTACTACCACCATATCTCAAAACAATTATCAAGCATCCAACTTTTCTTAGTATTCAACACACTCAAAAGAAAGTTTCACAAATCTTGAATACCAAGCATGTTATTATTAAGCAAATTACCATGCTATTAAGACTCTCAAAATAATTTAAGTGAAGCATGAGAGATCAATAGTTTCTTTAAAACAAGTCCACCACCGTGCTCTAAAAGATCTAAGTGAAGCACATAGAGCAAAATTATAGCGCTCAAAAGATATAAGTGAAGCACATAGAGCAAAACTACTTAGCTCAAAAAGATATAAGTGAAGCACATAGAGTATTCTATCAAATTCTAATTCATGAATGGCTCTCTCAAAATGTGTGTACAGAAAGGATGATTGTGGCACACTAACAATCAAAGACACAAATAATACAAGACGCTCCAAGCAAAACACATATCATGTTGGTGAATAAAAATATAGCTCCAAGTAAATTACCGATGGAAGTGGACGAAAGAGGGGATGCCTTCCGGGGCATCCCCAAGCTTTGACTTTTTGGTGTCCTTGGATTATCTTTGGGGTGACATGGGCATCTCCAATCTTAGGCTCTTGCCACTCCTTGTTCCATAATCCATCACAAGAATTCACCCAAAACTTGAAAACTTCACAACACAAAACTCAATAGAAATCTCGTGAGCTCCGTTAGAGAAAGAAAACAAAAGACCACTTCAAGATACTGTAATGAACTCATTCTTTATTTATATTGGTGTTAAACCTACTGTATTCCAACTTATCTATGGATTATAAACTATTTTACTAACCATAGATTCATCAAAATAAGCAAACAACACACGAAAAACAGAATCTGTCAAAAACAGAACAGTCTGTAGTAATCTGTAGCTAGCGCAAGATATGGAGCCCCAAAAATTCTAAAATAAAACTATGGACGTGAGTAATTTATCTATTAATCATCTTCAAAAAGAATTAACTAAATATCACCTTCCAAATAAAAATGATAGCAGTTCTTGTGAGCGCTAAAGTTTCTGTTTTACAGCAAGTTCAAGAAGACTTTCCCCAAGTCTTCCCGACGGTTCTACTTGGCACAAACACTAATTAAACACAAAAGACACAACCAAAACAGAGACTAAACAATTTATTTATTACTAAACAGGATCAAAAAGTAAGGAATAAAAATAAAATTGGGTTGCCTCCCAACAAGCGCTATTGTTTAACGCCCCTAGCTAGGCATAAAAGCGAGGATAGATCTAGGTATTGCCATCTTTGGTAGGCAATCCATAAGTGGCTCTCATGATAGTTTCATATGGCAATTTTATTTTCTTTCTTGGAAAGTGTTCCATGCCCTTTTTAATGGAAATTGAAATCTAATATTCCCTTCATTCATATCAATAATCACACCAATCGTTCTAAGGAAAGGTCTACCAAGAATAATAGGGCAAGAAGGATTGCAATCTATATCAAGAACAATGAAATCTACGGGCACATAATTCCTATTTGCAACAATAAGAACATCATTAACCCTTACCATAGGTTTCTTAATAGTAGAATCCGCAAGATGCAAGTTTAGAGAGCAATCATCAAAATCGCGGAAATATAGCAAATCACACAAAGTTTTGGGGATAGTGGAGACACTAGCACCCAAATCACACAAAGCATAAAACTCATGATCTTTAATTTTAATTTTAATAGTTGGTTCCTACTCATCATGTAGTTTTCTAGGGATAGAAACTTTCAACTCAAGTTTTTCTTCATAAGATTGCATCAAGGTATCAACAATATGTTCGGTGAAGGCTTTCTTTTGACTATAAGCATGTGGAGAATTTAGCACGGATTGCAACAAGGAAATACAATCAATTAAAGAGCAACTTTCATAATTAAATTCCTTGAAATCCAATATAGTTGGTTTAGCAACATCTAGATTTTTATTTCTTTCAATCCCACTTTCATCAATTTCATCATAAAGATCTAAATACTCCGAATTTTTAGAACGCCTTCTAGGTAAAGGAAGATCATACTCAGTTTCATCAAGATTCATATTGCAAAACAAAGATTTGATAGGAGACACATCAATAACTTTTAGATCTTCATCTTGATTTTCATAGGAATTGGAAGAACACGCTTTAATAAAGGCATCTTTGGAAGCACGCATCCTAGCGGTTCTTTCCTTGCACTCATCAATGGAAATTCTCATGGATTTGAGAGACTCATTGATATCATGCTTAGGAGGAATAGATCTAAGCTTTAAAGAATCAACCTCAAGAGAAATTCTATCAATGTTCCCAGCCAAATCATCAACTTTAAGCAATTTCTCTTCAAGCAAAGCATTTAAATTCTTTTGTGAATTCATAAACTCTTTAACACTATTCTCAAATTCAGAGGGCATCTTATTATAATTTCCATAAGAGTTGTTGTAGGAATTCCCATAATTATTATAAGGATTACTAGGATATGGCCTAGGATTAAAATTCCCTCTGTAAGAGTTGTTACCAAAATTATTCCTACCAACAAAATTCACATCCATAGATTCATTGTTATTCTCAATCAAAGTAGACAAAGGCATATCATTAGGATTAGAAGAAACACTCTTAGTAGCAAATAATTTCATAAGTTCATCAATCTTTCCACTCAACATATTGATTTCTTCTATCGCATGCACTTTTTTATTAGAAGATCTTTCAGTATGCCATTGAGAATAATTAACCATAATATTATCTAGGATTTTAGTAGCATCTCCTAAAGTGATTTCCATAAAAGTGCCTCCCGCGGCCGAATCTAAAAGATTTCTAGAAGCAAAATTCAATCCAGCATAAAATTTTTGTATAATCATCCACAAATTCAAACCATGAGTAGGGCAATTATGTATCATTAATTTCATTCTCTCCCAAGCTTGTGCAACATGTTCATGATCAAGTTGCTTAAAGTTCATAATATCATTTCTAAGAGAGATGATCTTAGCGGGAGGGAAATACTTAGAGATAAAAGCATCTTTGCACTTGTTCCAAGAATCAATACTATTTTTAGGCAAAGACGAAAACCAAGCTTTAGCATGATCTCTAAGTGAAAAAGGAAATAGCTTCAATTTGACGACATCATTATCGACATCTTTTTTCTTTTGCATATCACATAAATCAACGAAGCTATTCAGATGAGTAGCGGCATCTTCACTAGGAAGGCCGGCGAATTGATCTTTCATAACAAGATTCAAAAAAGCAGTATTGATTTCACAAGATTCAGTATTGGCAAGAGGAGCAATCGGAGTGCTAAGGAAATCATTATTATTGGTATTGGTGAAGTCACACAACTTGGTAGTATCTTGAGCCATCGCGACAAACAAGCAATCCAACACACGGGCAAACAAAAGGCAAGCGAGAAAAAGGCAAACGGAGAAAGGAGAGGAGAAGGAGAAGGAGAAAGAGAGGGCGAATAAAACGACAAGGGTGAATTGGGGGGAGAGGAAAACGAGAGGCAAATGGCAACTAATGTAATGCGAGAGATAGGGATTGTGATGGGTACTTGGTATGTTGACTTTTTGCGTAGACTCCCCGGCAACGGTGCCAAAAATTATTCTTGCTACCTCTTGAGCTTGCGTTGGATTTCCCCGAAGAGGAAAGGATGATGTAGCAGAGTAGCATAAGTATTTCCCTTAGTTTTTGAGAACCAAGGTATCAATCCAGTAGGAGGCCACGCTCAAGTCCCTCGTACCTGCACAAAATGATAGCTACTCGCAACCAACGCGGTTAGGGGTTGTCAATCCCTTCACGGTCACTTACGAGAGTGAGATCTGATAGATATAATATTTTTGGTATTTTAGGTATAGAGATGCAAAGTGAAAAGTAAAAGGCAAAGTAAAAAAGCAAAGCAAGATTAAAGTGGAGATTGATATGACGAGAATAGACCCGGGGGCCATAGGTTTCACTAGTGGCTTCTCTCAAGAGCATAAGTATTCTACGGTGGATGAACAAATTACTGTTGAGCAATTGACAGAATTGAGCATAGTTGTGAGAATATCTAGGCATGATCATGTATATAGGCATCACGTCCGTGACAAGTAGACCGAAACGATTCTGCATCTACTACTATTACTCCACTCATCGACCGCTATCCAGCATGCATCTAGAGTATTAAGTTAAAAACAGAGTAACGCTTTAAGCAAGATGACATGATGTAGAGAGATAAATTCATGCAATATGAAATAAACCCCATCTTGTTATCCTCGATGGCAACGATGCAATACGTGCCTTGCTGCCCCTTCTGTCACTAGGAAAGGGCACTGCAAGATCGAACCCAAAGCTAAGCACTTCTCCCATGGCAAGAAAAACCAATCTAGTAGGCCAAACCAAACTGATAATTCGAAGAGACTTGCAAAGATAACCAATCATACATAAAAGAATTCAAAGAAGATTCAAATATTATTCATAGATAGACTTGATCATAAACCCACAATTCATCGGTCTCAACAAACACACCGCAAAAAGAAGAAGATTACATCGAATAGATCTCCACGAGAGAGGGGGAGAACTTTGTATTGAGATCCAAAAAGAGAGAAGAAGCCATCTAGCTAATAACTATGGACCCGAAGTTCTGAGGTAAACTACTCACACTTCATCGGAGAGGCTATGATGATGTAGATGAAGGAAATATGCCCTAGAGGTAATAATAAAGTTATTATTTTTTCCTTATATCATGATAAATGTTTATTATTCATGCTAGAATTGCATTAATCGGAAACATAATACATGTGTGAATACATAGACAAACAGTATGTCACTAGTACGCCTCTACTTGACTAGCTCGTTGAATCAAAGATGGTTAAGTTTCCTAGCCATAGACATGAGTTGTCATTTGGTTAACGGGATCACATCATTAGAGAATGATGTGATTGACTTGACCCATTCCGTTAGCATAGCACTTGATCGTTTAGTTTGTTGCTATTGCTTTCTTCATGACTTATACATGTTCCTATGACTATGAGATTATGCAACCCCCGTTTACCGGAGGAACACTTTGTGTGCCACCAAACGTCACAACGTAACTGGGTGATTATAAAGGTGCTCTACAGGTGTCTCTGAAGGTACTTGTTGGGTTGGCATATTTCAAGATTAGGATTTGTCACTCCGATTGTCGGAGAGGTATCTCTGGCCCACTCGGTAATGCACATCACTATAAACCTTGCAAGCACTCATTAGTTGCGGGATGATGTGTTACGGAACGAGTAAAGAGACTTGCCGGTAACGAGATTGAACTAGGTATTGAGATACCGACGATCGAATCTCGGGCAAGTAACATACCGATGACAAAGGGAACAACGTATGTTGTTATGCGGTTTGACTGATAAAGATCTTCGTAGAATATGTAGGAGCCAATATGAGCATCCAGGTTCCGCTATTGGTTATTGACCGGACACGTGTCTCGGTCATGTCTACATAGTTCTCGAACCCATAGGGTCCGCACGCTTAAAGTTCAATGACGGTTATATTATGAGTTTATGTGTTTTGATGTACCGAAGGAGTTCGGAGTCCCGGATGAGATCGGGGACATGACGAGGAGTCTCGAAATGGTCGAGACGTAAAGATCGATATATTGGACGACTATATTCAGACATCGGAAAGGTTCCGAGTGATTCTGGTATTTTCGGGAGTACCGGGGAGTTACGGGAATTCGTATTGGGCCTTAATGGGCCATACGGGAAAGGAGAGAAAGGCCTCAAAGGGTGGCCGCACCCCTCCCCATGGGCTGGTCCGAATTGGACTAGGGAGGGGGGCGCCCCCTTCCTTCCTTCTCCTTTTCCCTTCCCTTTCCTTCCCTCATACTCCTACTACTTGGAAGGGCTCCTAGTTCTACTAGGAAAGGGGGAATCCTACTCCCGGTGGGAGTAGGACTCCCCTAGGGCGCGCCATAGAGATGGCCAGCCCTCCCCCTCCTCCACTCCTTTATATACGGGGGCAGGGGCACCCCAAAGACACAACAATTGATCTCTTGATCTCTTAGCCGTGTGCGGTGCCCCCCTCCACCATAATCCACCTCGATCATATCGTAGCGGTGCTTAGGCGAAGCCCTGCGTCGGTAGAACATCATCATCGTCACCACACCGTTGTGCTGACAAAACTCTCCCTCAACACTCGGCTGGATCGGAGTTCGAGGGACGTCATCGAGCTGAATGTGTGCTAAACTCGGAGGTGCCGTGCGTTCGGTACATGGATTGGTCGGATCGTGAAGACGTACGACTACATCAACCGCGTTGTGCTAAGGCTTCCGTTTTCGATCTACGAGGGTACGTGGACAACACTCTCGCCTCTCGTTGCTATGCATCACCATGATCTTACATGTGCGTAGGAAATTTTTGAAATTACTACGTTCCCCAACAGTGGTATCAGAGCCAGGTTTTATGCGTTGATGTAATATGCATGAGTAGAACACAAGTGAGTTGTGGGCGATATAAGTCATACTGCTTACCAGCATGTCACACTTTGGTTCGGCGGTATTGTTGGATGAAGCGGCCCGGACCGACATTACGCGTACGCTTATGCGAGACTGGTTCTACCGACTTGCTTTGCACACAGGTGGCTGGCGGGTGTCAGTTTCTCCAACTTTAGTTGAACCAAGTGTGGCTACGCCCGGTCCTTGCGAAGGTTAAAACAGCACCAACTTGACAAACTATCGTTGTGGTTTTGATGCGTAGGTAAGAACGGTTCTTGCTCAGCCCGTAGCAGCCACGTAAAACTTGCAACAACAAAGTAGAGGACGTCTAACTTGTTTTTGCAGGGCATGTTGTGATGTGATATGGTCAAGACGTGATGAGATATAAGTTGTTGTATGAGATGATCATGTTTTGTTGAAGTTATCGGCAACAGGCAAAAGCCTTATGGTTATCTCTCTATTGCATAAGATGCAAGCGCCAAATAATTGCTTTACTTTATCGCTATGCGATAGCAATAGTTGCAAGAGCAATTGTTGGCGAGACAACCATGTGATGACACATTGATATAGATCAAGATGATGGAGATCATGGTGTCATGCCGGTGATGATGGAAATCATGACGATGCTTTGGAGATGGAGATCAAAGGCACAAGATGATGATGGCCATATCATGTCACATATTTTGATTGCATGTGATGTTTATCTTTTATACATCTTACTTTGCTTAGTTATGACGGTAGCATTATAAGATGATCTCTCACTAAATTTCAAGATAAAAGTGTTCTCCCTGAGTATGCACCGTTGCCAAAGTTCGTCGTGCCCAGACACCACGTGATGATCAGGTGTGATAAGCTCTACGTCCATCTACAACGGGTGCAAGCCAGTTTTGCACACGCAGAAATACTCGGGTTAAATTTGACAAGCCTAGCATATGCAGATATGGCCTCGGAACACTGGAGACCGAAAGGTCAAGCGTGAATCATATAGTAGATATGATCAACATAATGATGTTCACCATTGAAAACTACTCCATTTCACATGATGATCGGTTATGGTTTAGTTGATATGGATCACGTGATCACTTAGATGATTAGAGGGATGTCTATCTAAGTGGGAGTTCTTAAGTAATATGATTAATTGAACTTTAATTTATCATGAACTTAGTCCTGGTAGTAGTAACATATCTATGTTGTAGATCAATAGCTCACGTTTAGCCCCTCTGTTTTATTTTTGATATGTTCCTAGAGAAAACTAAGTTGAAAAATGTTAGTAGCAATGATGCGGATTGGATCCGTGATCTGAGGATTATCCTCATTGCTGCACAGAAGAATTATGTCCTCGATGCACCGCTAGGTGACAGGCCTATTGCAGGAGCAGATACAGACGCCATGAACGTTTGGCTAGCTCAATATGATGACTACTTGATAGTTTAGTGCACCATGCTTAACAGCTTAGAATCGGGATTTCAAAGACGTTTTGAACGTCATGGACCATATGAGATGTTCCAGGAGTTGAAATTAATATTTCAAGCAAATAACCGAGTTGAGAGATATGAAGTCTCCAACAAGTTCTATAGCTAAAAGATGGAGGAGAATAGCTCGAGCAGTGAGCATGTGCTCAGATTGTCTGGGTACTACAATCGCTTGAATCAAGTGGGAGTTAATCTTCCAGATAAAATAGTGATTGACAAAATTCTCTAGTCACCATCACCAAGTTAGTAGAACTTCGTGATGAACTATAGTATGCAATGGATGACGTAAATGATTCCCGAGCTTTTCATGATGATGAAATTGATGAAGGTAGAAATCAAGAAAGAGCATCAAGTGTTGATGATTAACAAGACCACTAGTTTCAAGAAAAGGGAAAGGGAAAGAAAGGGAACTTCAAGAAGAACTGAAAGCAAGTTGCTGCTCAAGTGAAGAAGCCCAAGTCTGGACCTAAGCCTGAGACTAAGTGCTTCTACTGCAAAGGGACTGGTCACTGGAAGCAGAACTGCCCCAAGTATTTGGCGGATAAGAACGATGGCAAAGTGAACAAAGGTATATTTGATATACGGATTATTGATGTGTATTTTACTAGTGTTCGTAGCAACCCCCGGTATTTGATACTGGTTCAGTTGCTAAAGAGTAGTAACTCGAAACGGGAGTTGCAGAATGAACAGAGACTAGTTAAGGGTGAAGTGACGATGTGTGTTGGAAGTGGTTCCAAGATTGATATGATCATCATCGCACACTCCCTATACTTTCGGGATTAGTGTTGAACCTAAATAAGTGTTATTTGGTGTTTGCATTGAGCATGAATATGATTTGATCTTGTTTATTGCAATACGGTTATTCATTTAAGTAAGAGAATAAATTGTTGTTCTGTTTACATATATGGTTACACACCCAATGAAAATGGTTCGTTGGATCTCGGTCGTAGTGATACACATATTCATAATATTGAAACCAAAAGATGCAAAGTTAATAATGATAGTGCAACTTATTTATGGCACTGCCGTTTAGGTCATATTGGTGTAAAGCGCATGAAGAAACTCCATGCTGATGGACTTTCAAAATCACTTGATTATGAATCAGTTGATGCTTGCGAATCATGCCTCATGGGCAAGATGACTAAGACTCCGTTCTCCGGAACAATGCAGCAAGCAACAGATTTGTTGGAAATCATGCATACTTATGTATGTGGTCCGATGAATATTGAAGCTCGCGGCAGGTATCATTATTTTTTGATCTTCACAGATGATTTGAGCAGATATGAGTATATCTACTTGATGAAACACAAGTCTGAAACATCTGAAACGTTTAAAGAATTTCAGAGTGAAGTGGAGAATCATCGTAACAAAAATAAAAGTTTCTATGATATGATCGCAGAAGTAAAATATTTGAGTTACGAGTTTGGCCTTCAGTTAAAACAATGTGAAATAGTTTCACTACTCACGCCACCTGGAACACCACAGTATAATGGTGTGTCTAAACGTCGTAACCGTGCTTTATTAGATATGGTGCGATCTATGACGTCTCTTACTGATTTACCGCTACCGTTTTGGGGTTATGCATTAGAGACATCTACATTCACGTTAAATAGGGCACCATCTGAATCCGTTGAGACGACACCGTATGAACTATGGTTTGGCAAGAAACCTAAGCTGTCGTTTCTTAAAGTTTGAGGTCAAAATGCTTATGTGAAAAAGTTTCAACCTGATAAGCTCAAACCCAAATCGGAGAAGTGTGTCTTCATAGGATACCCAAAAGAAAATGTTGGGTACACCTTCTATCATAGATCCGAAGGCAAGATATTCGTTGCTGAGAATGGATCCTTTCTAGAGAAGGAGTTTCTCTCGAAAGAAGTGAGTGGGAGGAAAGTAGAACTTGATGAGGTAACTGTACCTGCTCCCTTATTGGAAAGTAGTTCATCACAGAAATATGTTCCTGTGACTACTACACTAATTAGTGAGGAAGCTAATGATGATGATCATGTAACTTCAGATCAAGTTGCTACCGAACCTCGTAGGTAAACCAGAGTGAGATCCGCACCAGAGTGGTACGGTAATCCTGTTCTGGAGGTCATGTTACTTGACCATGACGAGCCTACTAACTATGAGGAAGCGATGATGAGCCCAGATTCCGCGAAATGGCTTGAGTCCATGAAACCTGAGATGAGATCCATGTATGAGAACAAAGTATGGACTTTGATTGACTTGCCCATTGATTGGCGAGCCATTGAGATTAAATGGATATTCAAGAGGAAGACGGACGCTGATAGTAGTGTTACTAGCTACAAAGCTAGAATTGTTGCAAAAAGGTTTTCGACAAGTTCAAGGTGTTGACTACAATGAGAGTTTCTCACTCGTATCTATGCTTATGTCAGGACCCCGATTCCAAGTCACATCGATCTAGCCGCTAACACCTCATATCACTTTGCGGCCTCACGCACGGTATTCCCACGGGTGTCGCCTTACCATGGCCCGGGACCGTTTGCGCCTTTTGGCTCACGTATATGATAGTGTCGCTAGCATCCATATGACAGAGAACCCGGGCCAACATGGCTAGTCGTGAACCCAAAGCGGCACTAACCTATGGGGACAGGCATACATGAATCACATCGAGCATGTCGGTCAGCAGCGTGTGAATCCAGGCTGTTGCACTGGGCTAACAGGACTCCGGGAACCCGGGCTGTAGCAGGCTAGGCAGGACTCCGGATGTCACCACGTGACATTTCCCCGAAGGGACAGACACAGGAACAAAGTGAAGCACATGCCGGCCAGTCAAGTGTCCTGAGCAGTAGTGCTGGGCTAGCAGGACTCCGGTGAACCGGGCTGTAGCAGACTACTATGGCTCATGGAAGCACTAGACTACATTTCCCCATAAGAGAGGCTGCCAAGGATAAACAACTAGATTGTCGGATCCCACACATACCAAGCATTTCAATCATACACACAATATGCTCGATATGTGTAAATACAACATGGCATCACAACATAACTCTACAACTCAAGTATTCATTCATTAGGCTCCGAGGAGCGAGATATTACAAACATGGGTCTCATGACCCAACAATCATAGCATACAAATCAAGGCACAAGCGGAAGCTTAACATGTCTGAGTACAGACATCTACAAATGAAAAAGGCTAAGAAGCCTGACTATCTACCAGATCCTGCCGAGGGCACAAGATCGTAGCTGAGGTATCAAGCTAAACGTCGAAGTCCACGTGGAACTACTAGCGAGACTGAAGTCTCTCTGCAAAACATAAATTGAGCAAACGTGAGTACAAAGGTACTCAGCAAGACTTACATCAGAACTAGCTACATATGCATCGGTATCAACAAGGGGGGTGGTGGAGTTTGACTGCAGCAAGCCAGCTTTGACTCAGTGGCTAACCTGAACTACGACCGCAAGCAACTCTTTTGAGGTGGCGCACACGAGTCGACATATTCACTATTCAATACACCACTATGGATCCGCTCCCGTCTCCCTACGAGAAGGCCATCCATAGCACTCACACTTATCTTGCGAGTTTTAGAGTATCCACTTTCACTTGTCTATGAACTATTATAGGCAACCCAGAAGTCCCTTACGCGGACACGGCTATCCGAATAGATGATGTTAACCCTGCAGGGGTGTACTTCTTCACACACGCTCTCACCACTTACCGACGTTTACACGACATGTACTTGGCAACCTTCAAGCGGAAGCCCAACGAGGGTGTCGGCCACGGCCTACCTAAACACTCAAGTCTCTAGTCCAGGTTTATCGCCTATCCAGGTTCCATCCGTAGGGAGTCCGGCCGAGGTTTCCACATACGGCCCCGGACGATGTGTACAGGGTTCCGAGACACCAAACGGGCGCCCGGCATGCCCGGCCACGGTGTATCTACCGCATCATAGCCCACCCCTAGGGTCAGCGCTACGCACGGCCGCCAACACATATCCTATAAACACAGGAAACTAGTTGCAACTCCTGGACAGAGGACAAGGGTGATCAAGAAGCTGAGAGGGTCAATTGGTTTCGGGCCCAATGCGTGGTAGTAACTGTTTCATGGATCACAAACACAGAACTCAGTTCCTAAGAACGGTTTCAATGAGACAACCCACCATGTACTCCTACATGGCCTCTCACCGCTACCTTTACCAAATCGTGTTCACACACTTAGCTCACACGTAGTAGGACATGTTCATCACTGTTCCAATTCATCCCCGATGAATCAGACCTGACTCAACTCTAAGCAATAGCAGGCATGACAAACAAGCATGGATGAGTAGACACATCAGGGCTCAAACAACTCCTACTCATGCTAGTGGGTTTCATCTATTTACTGTGGCAATGACAGGTCATGCACAGGAAAGGGGTTCAACTACCGCAACATGTAACAGTTGAATCGTTGTTGTCCTAATGCAGTAAAAGAGAGCAGGAGCAAGAGAGTGGGATTGTATTGGAATGAACAAGGGGGTTTTGCTTGCCTGGCACTTCTGAAGATAGTATAGCTCTTCATCGGTGTCATCGAACTCATCATCGAAACCACGTTTATCGAGAGGGGACAACTTCCGGCAATAAAGAAGGAAACACAATCAATGCAATGCAACAATATGATCCATGCTCATGACATGGCAATATGTTGTTGATTGAACTAATGCAACTAGCAACCATATTAAATGAAGTTGGTTTGAACCCTAGGTTCAAATTCAAACCCCATATGTGCTTTCTTAAATGCCATTTAATTGAATTGTCCTAAATAGAGGATATAAGTTGCTCTGACATGCATGAAAATGCCATAAATAGATTCCTTGAATTTTTCTGATAATTTTTCATATATAAATTATTTCATTGTGAGCTACGGTTGATTTTCTATGAATTTTTAAAGTTTTAAACATTTTCTGGAATTTCCTGAATTAAATTAAATCCAGAAATGACTTATTGCGTCAGCACTGCGTCATGCCTGCGTCAGCAAGTCAACAGCAGCGGTCTAGGTCAAACCTGACCAGTGGGGTCCACTGGTCAGTGACACAATGCTGGCATGAGTCACTGACGTGTGGGGTCGGTTAGCGTTGACTTGACCAAAGTCAAAGCTGACACATGGGGTCCGCAAGATTAGCACTAATCTAAACAGAAATTAAACTAAATAATTTTGGCGTCAGGGCCCACACGGCAGTGGCACTAGGGTGTTAGTTAAGGCGTCATTAGAGGCTAATGCCATCGCCACATCGGCTTCGCCGGAGTTAGGCCGCCGGCGATGCCCAGGCGCGGCAGAGGTGCTCGGAGTCGAGCTGTGGTGCTTTGTTCGAAGCTTGGCTGGGCTCTCTAGAAAGCTGGCGCGACGGTGCGTCGAGTGGTGGTGGTTGTCGGGCCTAGGATAGCCGGAATCGACGCCGGCGACGAGCCTTGCGGCTGCCAGAGTTCGAGCGAGGCCGAACTCGTCGTTGCGGTGGCTCTGGAAGAACGGGGCCAGCTCCTACGTGATCTACACGATGCGGTGAGTGGGTTGGACGCGTCGGCGGACCATTTGGTCGCCAGAGTCACATCGACGGCGAGCGCAGGCGGCGGCGGGTTCGGGTGTAGGCGGTCCGGTGGCTACGGAGGCCTACGGGGAAGAAGAGAGGGATGGGCAGGGTCGGAGGCTCACGGCGAGTCGGACGGGGAGGTCAGCGAGCTCGGAGACGGTCCGGAGCAGTCGGGGTGGCAAGGAGGATCTCCGACGACCGGCGAGGAAGAAGATGACGTTGGCGGCATCACAGGGCTTCCGGCGCCCTCCGCCTTGGTGAGGAGGAAGAGGGGAACAAGGCGGGGCTTCTTGGCGCGTCGGCGAGGCATGGGGTGGCCGGTGGCCGTGGTAGAGCACGGCGGCGCCCTCTGGTACGCTCGAGAAGAGAGGGAGAGGGAGCTAGAGGAGGGGAAAGAGGTCCATGGAGAGAGGGGAGAGGACGAGGGGGTCGGGGGGTGTGCGTGGCGGCAACCAGGCAGTCGAGGGGGGGCACGTAGGAAGGGGGAGCCAGCGCGGCTCGCCTACGCATCGGGCACGCGGCTGCTTCTCCTCCTGGCAGGAGGAAGAAGACAGCGATGCTCCTGGTGGGCCGGGCTGGCTTTGGCCAGTAGGCCACTATGGTGGTGGGCTGCACGGTAAGGTTCCTCTCTTTTATTTCGGTTACCTTTTCTAATTTTATCTCTGTTTTGTTTTGTTTTTATTAATACATTTTGCCACTGATTCAAAATTCAAAATGAATTCAAAACAGTGCCAAAACACTCTGAGATATTTTATGTTACCTCTCTGGACTATTCCAAAAGTACATAAAACATTCCAAAGCATTTTAAAATATATTCATTATATATTATGAATATATCCCCAAATTAAAATAGATTATTGATTTAAATTCAGAGACCAAATAATTCCTTAAAAATGTTCCAGAATTTTGGTTTGATATATAACTCTTGCCAAAATTCACAAAACTATTTTTAGGGCATTTTGGATTCACAGAATGCTATTTAAAGGGTGCTTGCCCTTCTTTTAATCAGATTTCTGAGGTTTCAACAATCCTCAATTCAAGTTTCAGAAATTTAAACATGATGCAAGCAAGATGCAACACTAGGCAACACCAGAAGCTAGGGATGTGACAGCTCACCCCTACTAAACAAGAATCTCATCCCGAGATTCAAGTCGTGAGGTAAGAAAGAAGCGGGGTCACAAAACTACCGCAGTCTTCTCGATCCAACTGCCCTTCCCGAAGATGTTGATTCATTGCGTCATCTTGATCTTGACGTCTTTGCTTTCGGGATCTTCATCCAGCATGATGACGGCAGAGAGAAATTCTACAGGAATCGATCTCCTCGGAGATCGAGCACTCAAGATCAACTCATGGAGTGAGATATAAAACATATGTTGAGCTGAGACACGAAACACACATCAGTGGTGATGGAAAGGAGCGGATGATAAAGGTTCAAATTTGGTAGGCAACAATTCCATGCTTAAGTAGGATGGTGCATGGTTTCAAAGTAGCAAGGAGATAATTGCCATGATACCATAACGAGACATTTTAAGGAAGGTGACTTGCAGAAATATTCCCTTAAGTGGCAAAAAGAATTACTTTTGATTCAGAGATCATTGAAATTCTTCATACCAGCTTAAGGCAATTTACAATTGATCGTTTGAGATAGCTCGAAGAGATGGCATACTCGGACTAGGATGGATGATGTGGACTACCTTGTTGAAGACAACTCAAGGGATGATTTTGCTTACGCGTGCTCTCAAGAACTTGAGCATTTTCATATTCATCAAGGTTCTACCAACATCCGTGGCAAGGATCTTGGCAACACGACATACTACCATGATGACTAGTGATGGATGATGCGGATACAAAGGAAGATAACACCTTCTCAGATCTTCCCTTAGCGAGGCTAAGGGAACAGAATCTGGACGATCGACCGAGAGACATTTAGCACTCCGCCTCTAATGTTCTCCTTGATGTGCTAGCGTAATCCATTCATAGATTTGGTTTGATATCTAGAACATCAAGTAAAAGGTCGGACTTCGGGAGCACAAGAATCCGTAAGGATTAACTACGGAGGTAAATCCTACGAAATCCTCATGGGGAGGTGGCCAACTTCTTCAACCAAGATATTACAATAATTGACCTTCCGGCTAGGTGGGTTGGCCACGACATCCACGTTATCGAGTTACCGAGAGACCATTATTATAGTTCTTGGAAAATGCTCCAACCATCATATCTACCTGAGATTCAGATCTGGTTGGTGTTAGGATATTCCAGACTCGTCGAATCTAGAAAGAAAAGTGAAAGTTTGCAACACAAATCGACGAGATGACGTTGCGAGATTCTCAGGAAATGAGCTGCGATAGCAAGCTCCAGAACATGAGCTGGTCCTGCTAACATATGTGAACATGCTGTCCTAGACAAGCATGACCACATAGTAGTCTTATAGTAAAACACTACCGAGTTCAGATTGGGAACCATCATCGAGGATAACGAAGTCCTAACATAAGTCATGACTAGCTCTTATGAAGAAACTTCTTCTCCTTGAACAAATCAATCAGTGGCTTGGTGTGCTAGGGACACATATGGACTGGAGGTAGCGAGCCTATCAAACCATAGAATACTTCGCACATGCATGACTAACTTGGGATGACTCCAAAGGAAGCAAAACAAGCTTTCTCGAATCCACGGCGGCAACTTGCATCAGATGCACATGAATTAGAGGAAGTCACATATTTCAACCAGACATATGCTTCATGAACGGGACATGAGGGCAATTCTTATAAAGTTTCCAACACTGGTATAATGTTCAACATGAATCATGGGGAGACAAAATGCTGCTGATGGGCTCAACAGCAACTCATCGGAATCTCCATATCACTGGACTTCCACCATCATGTGAACACGGTGATAGCATTGGTCAGACCAAAAGATGTAATGGTGTATGCTCGAGGGATCAACCATGAGTAAGACAACATTACGAACATCGTTGGTTCTGATTTGATTTGACGATAGCCCACACTCAAATCAAAGGATTGATAAGACAATAGCGCCGACAATTGATCACGTGGATCAATCGATGAAGATATTATATTTCTTCAACACAGATAAAAGATATCCCTTAGGGATGAGCGTGGTAGGACAAGCTTTTATCTTCCAACTCTCTAAGTTGTTGTTAAGCTTAACCAGCTAGCTCAGGGGTATCCAACATAGATTCTTGGAGAAGAGGGTGGCTACAAGAAACCAACTTGATCACGAACTCAACATAGCGATCAGGTGACAGCCTGGTGATACCTCCGAGAAGATATTCGGAAAATCACGAACCACCGATATGTCACTAAGCTCGAGAACAATCTTGCTTTTCAGGGCAAGACGATATGATCAAATAAGCAAGGAATTCAATACTAACTCCAAGATCAAATAGTGCACCAGAAATAAGGACAAGGTAGCACGATCAATCCTAGAATAGTGATTCAATAACCAACACGCTAAGAATGATAATAATGTCCATAACTACCAAGCAACACAGTTGCTAGGAGTATTGATTTCACACATCATGGTTCACTTGTCGGCATTCCAGTTACATCAACACGGGACCGAGGAATGAATAATGATGGAGAGAAGTATCACTGCGTCAAGAGTTCATAAGAGACGGTGCAATTCTCATGACATTCCTGACATAAAGATGGTAACACTCCAAGGTAGAACAGAGCAAAAGCTGGATTGGCATTTTGATCTGCGAAATACAACTACTTTGACCCAATCCTGGATATGGATGAGGTACTGGAGTTTTGTTTCTCCTAGTCATTCTGAACTAGAACGCCTTGACGGGCCACAAGAATAATAGCCATGGATGAACATGATTGCACACATACTCTTGACTATCGAATGATAGACAATGGTCGGAATACAAGTGAAGAGTAACAACTCAAGGAACATATAACATTTTGAGTTGTGGATGCATAGATTAGTATGTCGAACTAAGTCCAACAGGTTTCTTCCAAATAACCCATGCGGAGGGATAGAATTGACAGAGTCACAATATAGAATGGAGAACTCATCAAGAGCACTCTGGTTGTGATCTTTTGGTTCAAAAGAACTTCTGCCATATTGGCTCATGGTATTGGAAGAACGCTATACCACGGGCCTCGAGGGCTATCAGAAGGTTACTAATATCTTAAGGGAACTAGCAGATACTAACAACATGAAGTAGGGTGAATCTCGGGTTCAAAACCCAGGAGTAGAATACCTACTAACTAAATAACATCATGAGATGCTTTCGAGAATGGTGGCCAGAATCATCACACTGGGAACACAAAACATGGCTAGATTACTAACTCTAAGATACCCTAGTGTCATAATAACAACTCCAACATATATGTCGAGGCAATAGAGTACCTCAACTCACCGATTAGTGTGCTTAATCTGGCCCAAAAGGACATCGGGAACGGGAGGAAGGGATTTGCAGATGCATCAGATTGTTTGGAAACCTGGGATGACTCAGACATCATAACGGTTAAAATGTTCAAAATGATTTGAGACATCCTGCAAAATGGTGGCATAACCTCTCAACATCACAATAACAAGGTTCTGAGGCCATCTATGAACATACTAAAGTAGTAGAAGTTGAACTGAGACTTGAACTCAACAATCCTAGGCAACTACGGTTCAGTAACACGTCATCCTGAGAGATAGAAGAGAAGCCTAGTACTTAACCCCGTAGAAAAGATAAGATGACTCAGATTAGAAGGTCATGAGGATAAGGAGTAAAAAGAGCCTTACGTTCCCATCCACAATCAATTCCTTATACAACTAAAGCATTTCTAGACTCAACTTCGACCAGCTTGGCTTGGTAATCCTACAGGCAGTCAGGCTCTGATATCAAAGCTGTCAGGACCCTGATTCCAAGTCACATCGATCTAGCCGGTAACACCTCATATCACTTTGCGGCCTCACGCACGGTATTCCCACGGGTGTCGCCTTACCATGGCCCGGGACCGTTTGCGCCTTTTGGCTCACGTATATGATAGTGTCGCTAGCATCCATATGACAGAGAACCCGGGCCAACATGGCTAGTCGTGAACCCAAAGCGGCACTAACCTATGGGGACAGGCATACATGAATCACATCGAGCATGTTGGTCAGCAGCGTGCGAATCCGGGCTGTAACACTGGCCTAACAGGACTCCGGGAACCCGGGCTGTAGCAGGCTAGGCAGGACTCTGGATGTCACCGCGTGACATTTCCCCGAAGGGACAGACACAGGAACGAAGTGAAGCACATGCCGGCCAGTCAAGTGTCCTGAGCAGTAGTGCTAGGCTAGCAGGACTCCGGTGAACCGGGCTGTAGCGGACTACTATGGCTCATGGAAGTACTAGACTACATTTCCCCATAAGAGAGGCTGCCAAGGATAAACAACTAGATTGTCGGATCCCACACATACCAAGCATTTCAATCATACACACAATATGCTCGATATGTGTAAATACAACATGGCATCACAACATAACTCTACAACTCAAGTATTCATTCATTAGGCTCCGAGGAGCGAGATATTACAAACATGGGTCTCATGACCCAACAATCATAGAATACAAATCAAGGCACAAGCGGAAGCTTAACATGTCTGAGTACAGACATCTACAAATGAAAAAGGCTAAGAAGCCTGACTATCTACCAGATCCTGCCGAGGGCACAAGATCGTAGCTGAGGTATCAAGCTAAACGTCGAAGTCCATGCGGAACTACTAGCGAGACTGAAGTCTCTCTGCAAAATATAAATTAAGCAAACGTGAGTACAAAGGTACTCAGCAAGACTTACATCAGAACTAGCTACATATGCATCGGTATCAACAAGGGGGGTGGTGGAGTTTGACTGCAGCAAGCCAGCTTTGACTCGGTGGCTGACCTGAACTACGACCGCAAGCAACTCTTTTGAGGTGGTGCACACGAGTCCACATATTCACCATTCAATACACCACTATGGATCCGCTCCCGTCTCCCTACGAGAAGGCCATCCATAGCACTCACACTTATCTTGCGAGTTTTAGAGTATCCACTTTCACTTGTCTATGAACTGTTATAGGCAACCCAGAAGTCCATTACCGCAGACACGGCTATTTGAATAGATGATGTTAACCCTGCAGGGGTGTACTTCTTCACACACGCTCTCACCACTTACCGCCGTTTACACGACATGTACTCGGCAACCTTCAAGCGGAAGCCCAACGAGGGTGTCGGCCACGGCCTACCTAAACACTCAAGTCTCTAGTCCGGGTTTATTGCCTATCCAGGTTCCATCCGCAGGGAGTCCGGCCGAGGTTTCCACATACGGCCCTGGACGATGTGTACAGGGTTCCAAGACACCAAACGGGCGCCCGGCATGCCCGGCCACGGTGTATCTACCGCATCATAGCCCACCCCTAGGGTCAGCGCTACGCACGACCGCCAACACATATCCTATAAACACCAGAAACTAGTTGCAACTCCTAAACAAAGGACAATGGTGATCAAGAAGCCGAGAGGGTCCATTGGTTTTGGGCCCAATGCGTGGTAGTAACTGTTTCATGGATCACAAACACAGAACTCAGTTCCTAAGAACGGTTTCAATGAGACAACCCACCATGTACTCCTACATGGCCTCTCACCGCTACATTTACCTAATCGTGTTCACACACTTAGCTCACACATAGTAGGACATGTTCATCACTGTTCCAATTCATCCCCGATGAATCAGACCTGACTCAACTCTAAGCAATAGCAGGCATGACAAACAAGCATGGATGAGTAGACACATCAGGGCTCAAACAACTCCTACTCATGCTAGTGGGTTTCATCTATTTACTGTGGCAATGACAGGTCATGCACAAGAAAGGGGTTCAACTACCGCAACATGTAACAGTTGAATCGTTGTTGTCCTAATGCTGTAAAAGAGAGCAGGAGCGAGAGAGTGGGATTGTATCGGAATGAACAAGGGGGTTTTGCTTGCCTGGCACTTCTAAAGATAGTATAGCTCTTCATCGGTGTCATCGAACTCATCGTCGAAACCACGTTTATCGAGAGGGGACAACTTCCGGCAATAAAGAAGGAAACACAATCAATGCAATGCAACAATATGATGCATGCTCATGACATGGCAATATGCTGTTGATTGAACTAATGCAACTAGCAACCATATTAAATGAAGTTGGTTTGAACCCTAGGTTCAAATTCAAACCCCACATGTGCTTTCTTAAATGCCATTTAATTGAATTGTCCTAAACAGAGGATATAAGTTGCTCTAACATGCATGAAAATTTCATAAATAGATTCCTTGAATTTTTCTGATAATTTTTCATATATAAATTATTTCATTGTGAGCTACAGTTGATTTTCTATGAATTTTTAAAGTTTTAATTATTTTCTGGAATTTCCTGAATTAAATTAAATCCAGAAATGACTTATTGCATCAGCACTGCGTCATGCCTGCGTCAGCAAGTCAACAGCAGCAGTCTAGGTCAAACCTGACCAGTGGGGTCCACTAGTCAGTGACACAATGCTGGCATGAGTCACTGATGTGTCGGGTCGGTCAGCGTTGACCTGACCAAAGTCAAAGCTGACACGTGGGGTGTGCAAGATTAGCACTAATCTAAACAGAAATTAAATTAATTAATTTTGGCGTCGGGGCCCACACGGCAGTGGCACTAGGGTGTTAGTTAAGGCATCATTAGAGGCCGCTGGCGATGCCCAGGCGTGGCGGAGGTGCTCGGAGTCGAGCTGTGGTGCTTCGTTCGAAGCTTGGCTAGGCTCTCTGGAAAGCTGGCGCGACGGTGCGTCGAGTGGTGGTGGTTGTCGGGCCTGGGACAGCCGGAATCGACGCTGGCAACGAGCCTTGCGGCTGCCGGAGTTCAGGCGAGGCCGAACTCGTCGTTGCGGTGGCTCTGGAAGAACGGGGCCAGCTCCTACATGATCTACACGATGCGGTGAGTGGGTTGGACGCGTCGGGCGGACCATTTGGTCGCCGGAGTCGCGTCGGCAGCGAGCGCAGGCGGCGGCGGGTTCGGGCGTAGGCGGTCCGTTGGCTACGGAGGCCTACGGGGAAGAAGAGAGGGATGGGCAGGGTCGGAGGCTCACGGCGAGTCGGTCGGGGAGGTCAGCGAGCTCGGAGACGGTCCGGAGCAGTCGGGGTGGCAAGGAGGATCTCCGACGACCGACAAGGAAGAAGATGACGTTGGCGGCATCACAGGGCTTCTGGTGCCCTCTGCCTTGGTGAGGAGGAAGAGGGGAACGAGGCAGGGCTTCTTGGCGCGTCGGCGAGGCGTGGGGTGGCCGGTGGCCGTGGTAGAGCACGGCGGCGCCCTCTGGTGCGCTCGGGAAGAGAGGGAGAGGGAGCCAGAGGAGGGGAAAGAGGTCCAGGGAGAGAGGGGAGGGGACGAGGGGGTCGGGGGGTGTGCGTGGCGGCAACCAGGCAGTCGAGGGGGGGCACGCAGGCAGGGGGAGCCAGCGCGGCTCGCCTGCGCATCGGGCACGCGGCTGCTTCTCCTCCTGGCAGGAGGAAGAAGATAGCGCTGCCCCTGGTGGGCCGGGCTGGCTTTGGCAGTAGGCCACTACGGTGGTGGGCTGCACGGTAAGGTTCCTCTCTTTTATTTCGGTTACCTTTTCTAATTTCATCTCTATTTTGTTTTGTTTTTATTAATACATTTTGCCACTGATTCAAAATTCAAAATGAATTCAAAACAGTGCCAAAACACTCTGAGATATTTTATGTTACCTCTCTGGACTATTCCAAGAGTACATAAAATATTTCAAAGCATTTGAAAATATATTCATTATATATTATGAATATATCCCCAAATTCAAATAGATTATTGATTTAAATCCGGAGACCAAATAATTCCTTAAAAATGTTCCAGAATTTTGGTTTGATATATAACTCTTGCCAAAATTCACAAAACTATTTTTAGGGCATTTTGGATTCACAGAATGCTATTTAAAGGGTGCTTGCCCTTCTTTTAATAAGATTTCTGAGGTTTCAACAATCCTCAATTCAAGTTTTAGAAATTTAAACATGATGCAAGCAAGATGCAACACTAGGCAACACCAGAAGCTAGGGATGTGACAACTTAAGTCTGTCCGAATCATGTTAGCAATTGCCGCATTTTATGAAATCTGGCAAATGGATATACAAAACTGCATTCCTTAATGGATTTATTAAAGAAGAGTTGTATATGATGCAACCTGAAGGTTTTGTCAATCCTAAAGGTGCTAACAAAATATGCAAGCTCCAGCGATCCATCTATGGACTGGTGCAAGCATCTCGGAGATGGAATATACACT
Source organism: Triticum aestivum (assembly GCF_018294505.1). NCBI lineage: Eukaryota > Viridiplantae > Streptophyta > Magnoliopsida > Poales > Poaceae > Triticum > Triticum aestivum. Next base: position 496,430,743 of record NC_057794.1, on the reverse strand, counting down.
TTGATAAGTTGATCAAAGCATATAGTTTTATACAGACTTGCGATGAAGACTGTATGTACAAGAAAGTGAGTGGGAGCACTACAGCATTTCTGATAAGTATATGTGAATGACATATTGTTGATCGGAAATAATGTAGAATTATTCTGTAAAGCATAAAGGAGTGTTTGAAAGGAGTTTTTCAAAAGAAAGACTTCGGTGAAGCTGCTTACATATTGAGCATCAAGATCTATAGAGATAGATCAAGATGCTTGATACGTTTTTCAATGAGTAAATACCTTGACAAGATTTTGAAGTAGTTCAAAATGGAACATTCAAAGAAGGAGTTCTTGCCTGTGTTACAAGGTGTGAAGTTGAGTAAGACTCAAAACCCGACCACGGCAGAAGATAGAGAGAGAATGAAAGTCATTCCCTATGCCTTAGCCATAGGTTCTATAAAGTATGCCATGCTGTGTACCAGACCTATTGTATACCCTGCCCTGAGTTTGGAAAGGGAGTACAATAGTGATCTAGGAGTAGATCACTGGACAATGGTCAAAATTATCCTTAGTGGAATAAGGATATGTTTCTCGATTATGGAGGTGAAAAAAGGTTCGTTGTAAAGGGTTACGTCGATGCAAGTTTTGACACTGATCCAGATGACTCAAAGTCTCAATCTAGATACATATTTAAAGTGGGAGCAATTAGCTAGAGTAGCTCCATGCAGAGCATTGTTGACATAGAAATTTACAAAATACATACGGATCTGAATGTAGCAGACCTGTTGACTAAACTTCCCTCACAAGCAAAACATAATCACACCTTAGTACTCTTTGGGTATTAATCACATAGTGATGTGAACTAGATTATTGACACTAGTAAACCCTTTGGGTGTTGGTCACATGACGATGTTAACTATGGGTGTTAATCACATGGTGATATGAACTATTGATGTTAAATCACATGGCGATGTGAACTAGATTATTGACTCTAGTGCAAGTGGGAGACTGAAGGAAATATGCCCTAGAGGCAATAATAAAGTTATTATTTATTTCCTTATATCATGATAAATGTTTATTATTCATGCTAGAATTGTATTAACCCGAAACATAATACATGTGTGAATACATAGACAAACAATATGTCACTAGTATGCCTCTACTTGACTAGCTCGTTGAATCAAAGATGGTTAAGTTTCCTAGACATAGACATGAGTTGTCATTTGATTAACGGAATCACATCATTAGAGAATGATGTGATTGACTTGACCCATTCCGTTAGCATAGCACTTGATCGTTTAATTTGTTGCTATTGCTTTCTTCATGACTTATACATGTTCCTATGGCTATGAGATTATGCAACTCCCGTTTACCGGAGGAACACTTTATGTGACACCAAACGTCACAACGTAACTGGGTGATTATAAAGGTGCTCTACAGGTGTCTCCTGAAGGAAATATGTCCTAGAGGCAATAATAAAGTTATTATTTATTTCCTTATATCATGATAAATGTTTATTATTCATGCTAGAATTGTATTAATCGGAAACATAATACATGTGTGAATACATAGACAAACAGAGTGTCACTATTATGCCTCTACTTGACTAGCTCGTTAATCAAAGATGGTTATGTTTCCTAACCATGGACAAAAGAGTTGTTATTTGATTAACGAGATCACATCATTAGTTGAATGATCTGATTGACATGACCCATTCCATTAGCTTAGCACCTGATCGTTTAGTATGTTGCTATTGCTTTCTTCATGACTTATACATGTTCCTATGACTATGAGATTATGCAACTCCCGTTTGCCGGAGGAACACTTTGGGTGCTACCAAACGTCACAACGTAACTGGGTGATTATAAAGGAGCATTACAGGTGTCTCCAAAGGTAGATGTTGGTTTGGCCATATTTCGAGATTAGGATTTGTCACTCCGATTGTCGGAGAGGTATCTCTGGGCCCTCTCGGTAATGCACATCACATAAGCCTTGCAAGCATTGTAACTAATATGTTAGTTGCGAGATGATGTATTACAGAACGAGTAAAGAGACTTGCCGGTAACGAGATTGAACTAGGTATTGGATACCGACGATCAAATCTCGAGCAAGTAACATACCGATGACAAAGAGAACACGTATGTTGTTATGCGGTCTGACCGATAAAGATCTTCCTAGAATATGTAGGAGCCAATATGGGCATCCAGGTCCCGCTATTGGTTATTGACTGGAGGCGTGTCTCGGTCATGTCTACATTGTTCTCGAACCCGTAGGGTCCACACGCTTAAGGTTACGATGACAGTTATATTATGAGTTTACATGTTTTGATGTTCCGAAGGAGTTCGGAGTCCCGGATGAGATCGGGGACATGACAAGGAGTCTCGAAATGGTCGAGACGTAAAGATTCATATATTGGATGATATGGTTAGGCCAAGGGGTCAAGCCCATGAGGCTTTAGGTCGGTGCAAAAGGAGTTTTGCGGAGGCCAGGGGGCCAAACGCCGGAGACCCTGGCGTCTGGCCCTGGGCCAGACGCCGAGGCCCATGGCGTCTGGGCCAGACGCCAAGGATTGTGGCGTTTGGTCCTGGAGTCCGAGTGGGACTCTTGCCTTTCGGGCAAAACCGACTTTGAGGAGGCTTTTGCTCCAAGTTTCGACCCCGGGGCTCAACATATAAATAGAGGGGCAGGGCTAGCACCAAAGACACAACAAGTTGATCCACTTGATCTATTCCTTAGCCGTGTGCGGTGCCCCCAGCCACCATAATCCTCGATGATACTGTAGCGGAGTTTAGGCGAAGCCCTGCTGCTGTAGTACATCAAGATCGTCACCACGCCGTCGTGCTGATGGAACTCTTCCCCGACACTTTGCTGGATCGGAGTCCGGGGATCGTCATCGAGCTGAACGTGTGCTCGAACTCGGAGGTGCCGTAGTTTCGGTGCTTGATCGGTCGGATCGGGAAGACGTACGACTACTTCCTCTACGTTGCGTCAATGCTTCCGCAGTCGGTCTGCGTGGGTACGTAGACAACACTCTCCCCTCTCGTTGCTATGCATCACATGATCTTGCGTGTGCGTAGGAAATTTTTTGAAATTACTACGAAACCCAACAGTGGCATCCGAGCCTAGGTTATTTATGTTGATGTTATATGCACGAGTAGAACACAAGTGAGTTGTGGGCGATATAAGTCATACTGCCTACCAGCATGTCATACTTTGGTTCGGCGGCATTGTTGGACGAGACGACCCGGACCAACATTACGCGTACGCTTACGCGAGACCGGTTCCCTCGACGTGCTTTGCACATAGGTGGCTTGCGGGCGACTGTCTCTCCAACTTTAGTTGAACCAAGTGTGGCTACACCCGGTCCTTGCGAAGGTTAAAACGAAGTCTATTTGACAAACTATCGTTGTGGTTTTGATGCGTAGGTGAGATTGGTTCTTGCTTAAGCCCGTAGCAGCCACGTAAAACTTGCAACAACAAAGTAGAGGACGTCTAACTTGTTTTTGCAGGGCATGTTGTGATGTGATATGGTCAAGGCATGATGTTGAATTTTATTGTATGAGATGATCATGTTTTGTAACCGAGTTATCGGCATCTGGCAGGAGCCATATGGTTGTCGCTTTATTGTATGCAATGCAATCGCGATGTAATGCTTTACTTTATTACTAAACGGTAGTGATAGTCGTGGAAGCATAAGATTGGCGAGACAACAACGATGCTACGATGGAGATCAAGGTGTCGCGCCGGTGACGATGGTGATCATAACGGTGCTTCGAAGATGGAGATCACAAGCACAAGATGATGATGGCCATATCATATCACTTATATTGATTGCATGAGATGTTTATCCTTTTATGCATCTTATCTTGCTTTGATTGACGGTAGCATTATAAGATGATCTCTCACTAAATTATCAAGAAGTGTTCTCCCTGAGTATGCACCGTTGCCAAAGTTCGTCGTGCCCAGACACCACGTGATGATCGGGTGTGATAAGCTCTACGTCCATCTACAACGGGTGCAAGCCAGTTTTGCACACGCAGAATACTCAGGTTAAACTTGACGAGCCTAGCATATGCAGATATGGCCTCGGAACACGGAGACCGAAAGGTCGAGCGTGAATCATATAGTAGATATGATCAACATAATGATGTTCACCAATGAAACTACTCCATCTCACGTGATGATCGGACATGGTTTAGTTGATTTGGATCACGTAATCACTTAGAGGATTAGAGGGATGTCTATCTAAGTGGGAGTTCTTAAGTAATATGATTAATTGAACTTAAATTTATCATGAACTTAGTCCTGGTAGTATTTTGCAAATTATGTTGTAGATCAATAGCTCGCGTTATTGCTTTCATGTGTTTATTTTGATATGTTCCTAGAGAAAATTGTGTTGAAAGATGTTAGTAGCAATGATGCGGATTGGATCCATGATCTGAGGTTTATCCTCATTGCTGCACAGAAGAATTATGTCCTTGATGCACCGCTAGGTGACAGACCTATTGCAGGAGCAGATACAGACGTTATGAACGTTTGGCTAGCTCAATATGATGACTACTTGATAGTTTAAGTGCACCATGCTTAACGGCTTAGAATCGGGACTTCAAAGACGTTTTGAACGTCATGGACCATATGAGATGTTCCAGGAGTTGAAGTTAATATTTCAAGCAAATACCCGAGTTGAGAGATATGAAGTCTCCAACAAGTTCTATAGCTAAAAGATGGAGGAGAATCGCTCAACTAGTGAGCATGTGCACAGATTGTCTGGGTACTACAATCGCTTGAATCAAGTGGGAGTTAAATCTTCCAGATAAGATAGTGATTGACAGAATTCTCTAGTCACCATCACCAAGTTAGTAGAACTTCGTGATGAACTATAATATGCAAGGGATAACGGAAACAACTCCCAAGCTCTTCGTGATGCTGAAATCAACGAAGGTAGAAATCAAGAAAAACATCAAGTGTTGATGGTTGACAAGATCACTAGTTTCAAGAAAAGGGCAGAGGGAAGAAGGGGAACTTCAAGAAGAACAGCAAGCAAGTTGCTGCTCAAGTGAAGAAGCCCAAGTCTGGTCCTAAGCCTGAGACTAAGCGCTTCTACTACAAAGGGACTGGTCACTGGAAGCGGAACTACCCCAAGTGATTGGTGGATAAGAAGGATGGCAAAGTGAACATAAGTATATTTGATATACATGTTATTGATGTGTACTTTACTAGTGTTTATAGCAAACCCTCAGTATTTGATACTAGTTCAGTTGCTAAGATTAGTAACTCGAAACGGGAGTTGCAGAATAAACAGAGACTAGTTAAGGGTGAAGTGACGATGTGTGTTGGAAGTGGTTCCAAGATTGATATGATCATCATCGCACACTCCCTATAATTTCGAGATTAGTGTTGAACCTAAATAAGTGTTATTTGGTGTTTGCGTTGAGCATGAATATGATTTGATCATGTTTATTGTAATACGGTTATTCATTTAAGTAAGAGAATAAATTGTTGTTCTGTTTATATGAATAAAACCTTATATGGTTACACACCCAATGAAAATAGCTCGTTGGATCTCGATCATAGTGATACACATAATCATAATATTGAAACCAAAAGATGCAAAGTTAATAATGATGGTGCAACTTATTTGTGGCACTGCCGTTTAGGTCATATTGGTATAAAGCGCATGAAGAAACTCCATGCTGATGGGCTTTTGGAATCACTTGATTATGAATCAGTTGATGCTTGCGAACCATGCCTCATGGGCAAGATGACTAAGACTCTGTTCTTCGGAACAATGGAGCGAGCAACAGATTTGTTGGAAATCATACATACTGATGTATGTGGTCCGATGAATATTGAGGCTCGCGACAAGTATCATTATTTTCTGATCTTCACAGATGATTTGAGCAGATATGAGTATATCTACTTGATGAAACATAAGTCTGAAATATTTGAAAAGTTCAAAGAATTTCAGAATGAAGTGAAAAATCATCGTAACAAGAAAATAAAGTTTCTACGATCTGATCGTAGAGAAGAGTATTTGAGTTACGAGTTTGGCCTTCAGTTAAAAACAATGTGAAATAGTTTCACTACTCATGCCACCTAGAACACCACAATGTAATGGTGTGTCTGAACGTCATAACCGTACTTTATTGGATATAGTGCAATCCATGATGTATCTTACCAATCTACCACTATCGTTTTGGGGTTATGCATTAGAGACAGCTGCATTCACGTTAAATAGGGCACCATCAAAATCCGTTGAGACGACGCCTTATGAACTGTGGTTTGGCAAGAAACCAAAGTTGTCGTTTCTTAAAGTTTGAGGTTGCAATGCTTATGTGAAAAAGTTTCAACCTGATAAGCTCAAACCCAAATCGGAGAAGTGCGTCTTCATAGGATACCCAAAAGAAAAATGTTGGGTACACCTTCTATCACAGATCCGAAGGCAAATTCGTTGCTGAGAATGGATCCTTTCCAGAGAAGGAGTTTCTCTCGAAAGAAGTGAGTGGGAGGAAAGTAGAAAACTTGATAAGGTAATTGTACCTTCTCCCTTATTGGAAAGTAGTTCATCACAGAAATCTGTTCTTGTGACTACTACACCAATTAGTGAGGAAGCTAATGATGATGATCATGTAACTTCAGATCAAGTTACTACTAAATCTCGTAGGTAAACCAGAGTGAGATCCGCACCAGAGTGGTATGGTAATCCTGTTCTGGAAGTCATGTTACTAGACCATGACGAACTTGCGAACTATGAGGAAGCGATGATGAGCTCAGATTCCGCGAAATGGTTTGAGGCCATGAAATCTGAGATATGATCCATGTATGAGAACAAAGTTTGGACTTTGGTTGACTTGCTCGTTGACCGGCAAGCAATTGAAAATAAATGGATCTTCAAGAGGAAGACGGACGGTGATAGTAGTGTTACTATCTATAAAGCTAGAATTATCGCAAAAGGTTTTTGACAAGTTCAAGGTGTTGACTACGATGAGAGTTTCTCACTCATATCTATGCTTGAGTCTGTCCGAATCATGTTAGTAATTGCCACATTTTATGAAATCTGGCAAATGGATAAACAAAACGGCATTCCTTAATGGATTTATTAAAGAAGAGTTGTATATGATGCAACCAGAAGGTTTTGTCAATCCTAAAGGTGCTAACAAAATATGCAAGCTCCAGCGATCCATCTATGGACTGGTGCAAGCATCTCGGAGATGGAATATACACTTTGATAAGTTGATCAAAGCATATAGTTTTATACAGACTTGCGATGAAGACTGTATGTACAAGAAAGTGAGTGGGAGCACTACAGCATTTCTGATAAGTATATGTGAATGACATATTGTTGATTGGAAATAATGTAGAATTATTCTGTAAAGCATAAAGGAGTGTTTGAAAGGAGTTTTTCAAAAGAAAGACTTCGGTGAAGCTGCTTACATATTGAGCTTCAAGATCTATAGAGATAGATCAAGACGCTTGATAAGTTTTTTCAATGAGTACATACCTTGACAAGATTTTGAAGTAGTTCAAGAATGGAGCAGTCAAAGAAAAAGTTCTTGCCTGTATTACAAGGTGTGAAGTTGAGTAAGACTCAAAGCCCGACCACGGCAGAAGATAGAAAGAGAATGAAAGTCATTCCCTATGCCTCAGTCATAGGTTCTATAAAGTATGCCATGTTGTGTACCAGATCTATTGTATACCCTGCACTGATTTGGCAAGGGAGTACAATAGTGATCTAGGAGTAGATCACTGGACAGGGGTCAAGATTATCCTTAGTAGAATAAGGAAATATTTCTCGATTATGGAGGTGACAAAAGGTTCGTCGTAAAAAGTTACGTCGATGCAAGTTTTGACACGGATTTGGATGACTCTAAGTCTCGATCTAGATACATATTGAAAGTGGGAGCAATTAGCTAGAGTAGCTCCGTGCAGAGCATTGTAGACATAGAAAATTGCAAAATACATAACGGATCTGAATGTGAAAGACCGTTGACTAAGATTCTCTCACAAGCAAAACATGATCACACCTTAGTACTCTTTGGGTGTTAATCACATAGCGATGTGAACTAGATTACCGAATATGCCCTAGAGGCAATAATAAAGTTATTATTTATTTCCTTATATCATGATAAATGTTTATTATTCATGCTAGAATTTTATTAATCGGAAACATAATACATGTGTGAATACATAGACAAACAGAGTGTCACTAGTATGCCTCTACTTGACTAGCTCGTTAATCAAAGATGGTTATGTTTCCTAACCATGGACAAAAGAGTTGTTATTTGATTAACAAGATCACATCATTAGTTGAATGATCTGATTGACATGACCCATTCCATTAGCTTAGCACCTGATCGTTTAGTATGTTGCTATTGCTTTCTTCATGACTTATACATGTTCCTATGACTATGAGATTATGCAACTCCCGTTTGCCGGAGGAACACTTTGGGTGCTACCAAACGTCACAATGTAACTGGGTGATTATAAAGGAGCATTACAGGTGTCTCCAAAGGTAGATGTTGGGTTGGCGTATTTAGAGATTAGGATTTGTCACTCCGATTGTCGGAGAGGTATCTCTGGGCCCTCTCGGTAATGCACATCACATAAGCCTTGCAAGCATTGTAACTAATATGTTAGTTGCGAGATGATGTATTACGGAACGAGTAAAGAGACTTGCCGGTAACGAGATTGAACTAGGTATTGGATACCGACGATCAAATCTCGGGCAAGTAACATACCGATGACAAAGGGAACAACGTATGTTGTTATGCGGTCTGACCGATAAAGATCTTCGTAGAATATGTAGGAGCCAATATGGGCATCCAGGTCCCGCTATTGGTTATTGACCGGAGACGTGTCTCGGTCATGTCCACATTGTTCTCGAACCCGTAGGGTCCGTACGCTTAAGGTTACGATGACAGTTATATTATGAGTTTACATGTTTTGATGTACCGAAGGAGTTCGGAGTCCCGGATGAGATCGGGGACATGAAGAGGAGTCTCAAAATGGTTGAGACGTAAAGATTCATATATTGGATGATATGGTTAGGCCAAGGGGTCAAGCCCATGAGGCTTTAGGTCGGTGCAAAAGGAGTTTTGCGGAGGCCAGGGGGCCAAACGCCGGAGACCCTGGCGTCTGGCCCTGGGCCAGACGCCGAGGCCCATGGCGTCTGGGCCAGATGCCAAGGATTGTGGCGTTTGGTCCTGGAGTCCGAGTGGGACTCTTGCCTTTCGGGCAAAACCGACTTTGAGGAGGCTTTTGCTCCAAGTTTCGACCCCGGGGCTCAACATATAAATAGAGGGGCAGGGCTAGCACCAAAGACACAACAAGTTGATCCACGTGATCTATTCCTTAGCCGTGTGTGGTGCCCCCAGCCACCATAATCCTCGATAATACTGTAGCGGAGTTTAGGCGAAGCCCTGCTGCTGTAGTACATCAAGATCGTCACCACGCCGTCGTGCTGACGGAACTCTTCCCCGACACTTTGCTGGATCGGAGTCCGGGGATCGTCATCGAGCTGAACGTGTGCTCGAACTCGGAGGTGCCATAGTTTCGGTGCTTGATCGGTCGGATCGGGAAGACGTACGACTACTTCCTCTACGTTGCGTCAACGCTTCCGCAGTCGGTCTGCGTGGGTACGTAGACAACACTCTCCCCTCTCGTTGTTATGCATCACATGATCTTGTGTGTGCGTAGGAAATTTTTTGAAATTACTACGAAACCCAACATCTCCGAAGGTACTTGTTGGGTTGGCGTATTTCGAGATTAGGATTTGTCACTCCGATTGTCGGAGAGGTATCTCTGGGCCCACTCGGTAATGCACATCACTATAAACCTTGCAAGCATTGCAACTAATGAGTTAGTTGCGGGATGATGTGTTACGGAACGAGTAAAGAGACTTGCCGGTAACGAGATTGAACTAGGTATTGAGATACCGACGATCGAATCTTGGGCAAGTAACATACCGATGACAAAGGGAACAACGTATGTTGTTATGCGGTTTGACCGATAAAGATCTTCGTAGAATATGTAGGAGCCAATATGAGCATCCAGGTTCCGCTATTGGTTATTAACCGGAGACGTGTCTCGGTCATGTCTACATAGTTCTCGAACTCGTAGGGTCCACACGCTTAAAGTTCGATGACGGTTATATTATGAGTTTATGTGTTTTTATGTACCGAAGGAGTTCAGAGTCCTGGATGAGATCGGGGACATGACGAGGAGTCTCGAAATGGTCGAGACGTAAAGATCGATATATTGGACGACTATATTCGGAAATCAGAAAGGTTCCGAGTGATTCTGGTATTTTCGGGAGTACCGGGGAGTTACGGGAATTCGTATTGGGCCTTAATGGGCCATACGGGAAAGGAGAGAAAGGCCTCAAAGGGTGGCCGCACCCTCCCCATGGGCTTGTCCGAATTGGACTAGGGAGGGGGTGCCCCCTTCCTTCCTTCTCCTTTCCCTTCCCTTTCCTTCCCTCATACTCCTACTACTTGGAAGGGCTCCTAGTTCTACTAGGAAAGGGGGAATCCTACTCCCGGTGGGAGTAGGACTCCCCTAGGGTGCGCCATAGAAAGGGCCGGCCCTCCCCCTCCTCCACTCCTTTATATACGGGGGCAGGGGGCACCCCAAAGACACAACAATTGATCTCTTGATCTCTTAGCCGTGTGCGGTGCCCCAATCCACCATAATCCACCTCGATCATATCGTAGCGGTGCTTAGGCGAAGCCCTGCGTCGGTAGAACATCATCATCGTCACCACGCCGTCGTGCTGACGAAACTCTCCCTCAACACTCGGCTAGATCAGAGTTCAAGGGACGTCATCGAGCTGAACGTGTGCTGAACTCGGAGGTGCCATGCGTTCGGTACTTGGATCGGTCGGATCGTGAAGACGTACGACTACATCAACCGCGTTGTGCTAACGCTTCCATTTTCGGTCTACGAGGGTACGTGGACAACACTCTCCCCTCTCGTTGCTATGCATCACCATGATCTTACGTGTGCGTAGGAAATTTTTGAAATTACTACGTTCCCCAACAGTAGAAGCCCTCCATGATGACGGCCCTCTTCGGCGGAGCTCCGGAACAGGCCCCAAGATGGGATCTCATGGATACAGAAAGTTGCGGCGGTGGAATTAGGTTTTTGGCTCCATCCCTGTTCGTTTGGGGTACGTAGGTATATATAGGAGGAAGAAGTACGTCGGTGGAGCTTCAGTGGCTCCACGAGGGTGGGGCGCGCCTGGGGGTATAGGGCGCGTCCCCCTACCTCGTGCCCACCTCGAAGCTTCCTTGGCGTAGGGTCCAAGTCTCCTGGGTCATATTCGGGAAGAAAATCATGTTCCAGAAAGGTTTATTCCATTTGGACTCCGTTTGATATTTCGTTTCTTCGAAACACTAAAATAGGCAAAAAACAGCAATTCTGGGCTAGGCCTCCGGTTAATAGGTTAGTCCCAAAAATAATATAAAAGTGGAAAATCAAGCCCAATATAGTCCAAAACAGTAGATAATATAGCATGGAGCAATCAAAAATTATAGATACGTTGGAGACATATCACCAGTCTAGATCCCGCCATGAGTAACGACCACCAACAGGTGTGTCCTAGGCGTTACATAGAACCACACTAGGCTTCTAATTATGAGGATTAGAAAGGATCTAAATTGATCTCTAATTGGATCAAATAGAATCAGGGAACTAGAGGAGTCTCCAAAACCTATGGAACTCAAGGGCCAAATCCTCATATATACGTTGGAGGATAGGAGAGGGGGTGCCACAAGGGGGAAGGCCCCCCCTTGCCCCGGCCATAGGAGGCGTAGTCCGGCTCCAATCCGGCCTCCCATTCCTTCTCCAAGAAGAAAAGGGGCCACCACTTCCTATTGGGCCCATGTGGCCCAATATCCTTTCCACCACTTGGCCATTTAAGACATGTTGATATTTAATTAAATATAAAAGCCTCATAACTATTAATATAGCCTTTTATTATTAATTTAACAACTTTAAAAACATTTTCACCTCTATTTTATATATCGGCATTACCCGGTAAATCTCGAAACCCTTCCAGTAACCCCGGAACACTTCTTGTTTCTCTCGAAACTATTCCAGATATTAGTGAAACTATTTCATAAATATTTTCCCATTACTCATGTCCTACTAACACTCAGCAGCTCATGATACCTTAAGCTTGTGACCCTGTAGGTTCGGTAAAACATAGACATGAACAAAACCCCTTTCGTTCAATGACCGATAATGGAACCGTGGACATCCAAATCGATCTCTACGAGTACACGAATGACATTCGAGTGAACTTTTGGTTATCATGTGCTATTCTCTTTGATTTGCGATACTTTACAAAAATCGAGGTGAGATCTACCGGTATCCTCTTGAGACATTCTCATACTCACTATACCCGTCTCCTCATTACCGGTTTTGTTCTTCTTTCTCGTTCACATGTCCTGGCATCTCCGTGACCTATTCACTTGTATTTGGCCAGAGGATGATGGATGTCTTCACACCGAGAAGGCCCTAAGAGTATCTCTCCATCATCGGAGGGGCAAATCCCACTCTTGAGCCATCTAGTCCCTTGTCAAACTTTCCGATGAACTTGTAAGTTGTCGTTATGATCACCGTGTTAAAGAAGACATTGGAGCAACCCCAAAGTTCATCGTACGGTAAGAAGTGGCTACGATACTCTCATGGTATAAGGAACTAAATCACACGTTAACTCTATGTATTATAAAGATTGACGTGTGATGATTGTATCTCAAAGTATAACAAACAAGTTTGGGTTGATTCAATATGATTGTTCTTCTAATGTTATATTCTCAAAGTTGTTTTAGGACTATCATTACTCTTAAAGATATCCTAAGATCCAGAAAACATGATCAACAACAACACTTGAGTTATTCTTAGAGGCGAGACTAGGAATCATATTTTACCATTTATCATTCCACATGTGCATATGAGCTTTACACTGGATCGCACATTCCAGGATCATAGTAGTTATAGCATAGAATATAAACTCTTAATTATAAACATGAAAATATAACAATACAATATTATTTCTTCTAGGGCATATTTCCGACAAAACGGACTATGGCCACCCAAACAAGCACGCAAATAAAACCAACTAGCGTACCATCGTGAGCATTGGCCGGTTGGCCCTCTCCAAGCAACTGACAATCCCATGCCGAGCGAGGTGCGCGGGCCCGTATGGAATGATGCTGACAGCTGCCCCACATGCGAGCCGGCGTTGCTGGTAGGACGCATGCCCTGTCTATCGTGACCGAACCAGCCCAACGCGGAGGCGAGGACGTCGGCATGCGGGTTAAGTTGGGACATCGCGTGCGAGGCAAGACGACAGGGACATTGCGGGCGCGCCCGAACTCGTCCCATGACGATGGCCCCGGGCGTGCCCGTGGTCCACCCGTCATGGATCGTCGAGGCGGGTTGACAGGGTGTGCGTCGTCCGGTAGATCAGACGACGCGGAGAGCCCCCGAGAGGCCCCCGCAGCACGCCACTGCAAAATGGACGGCGTAGAGGGCACTCTCGCCCTCGAAGGTCCAGGAGGTGGGGGGTAGTCCATCATTTTTTATAGGAGTAATATGAAGCCCGCTTCTCCAAAAATATGGCCATGACATTATGCAATATTTTCAATTATTGGATATACATTTTATGTCCATTATGCGCTCATAAAATACATTATATTTCCATGCATCAAAAGTTTATGGAACTTTCTGTACATCTCAATTGTGACCACTTTTTCCCTTAAAATTTCAAGCTCCATTTGAGTTGAGAAAATATCATTTTTCCTATTTTACAGAAATGCCAATATAATGACTATTGTGAAGCAATTACCTTTTCTGTTGCTTGCAAAAATCTGAAAATATTCATGGACATTGTCTTGTATGAGTATAATGCCTAGAACCACCCAGCAGTGGCCCAGCCATGATTTCATTTTCAGGTGATCATCCATGATCGTTTCAGATCATTTTAAACCCTTGTGAAGCAACTACCTTTTCTACTTCCAAAATAATTAAACTATTTCTGAACCTTGTAAGATACATATGATACATTTATCAAAAAAAAACCTGGACAAGGACTTGCTCAATTTCTGTGAAAATCATCCAAAACCTATTTATGTCCTAAATGTCACTTTGTGAAGGAAGTGCATTTTGCACTAATCCTTTTGATATGAGCTTTTGTCCAGTTTGATCACTTTCCTCAATGAGCCACACGGGAGGAATTTTGGATCCAAGCTTGATGACCTTGACCATTTGCTAAGCACTTCCAGTTTACTGTTGCTTTGAAGTTTGAAAACTTTTATACTCCTTCCTTTCTAAATACAAGTCTTTGTAGAGATTTCACTATAGGCTATGTACGGAGCAAAATGAGTGAATCTACACTCTAAAATGCATCTACATACATCCGTATGTGATCCGTACTGAAATCTCTACAAAGACTTATATTTAGGAACGGCGGGAGTACTATGCATGTGCAAGCTAGAGGCTAGCACCCGCCACTGGTACTTATCCCAGCAAAGAGACGCACCACAGACAAGTTCTTTTAGCCAGTTGACACCCAGAGCGCCCATTCTGCATGGTGACCACGCTGCTGGCATGACCCAGAGCGCAGCGACTGCTCCGACCGCCCCTTGTTCATACCGTGCTGCTTCCCTGGCCGTCGCAGACCAACCCGGAGCTGGGTCCATACGTACACCATGACATGCCATCCGTTCATCATTGATCAACAGTACTTGTTGCTACCTCTTTCGAGTCTACTCGGATGGTTCTAAACACACATTTTGCCCATGCATGTTAGGTTTTGAGTGGATGCCTACGTAGCTGGATCCCTAACAACCAGCTCATCTCATGAAAAATGGAGAATCAAGTCAACTATTTCAACTCTAGGCCAGGAACCAAATGAAAGCCCGATAGAAACCCTTCCGGTGAGAATAAGTCACCAGACCTACGCTCTAACCTGACATGCATCCATGCAACCGTGCAAAGCCCGGGTATAAAACCCGGGCGGGCTCCTGGCTACGCTGCGCAATCATTGAGCGGTGCTCGGCGACAGCGGCCCGGCGGCGAAGCTCCAAGCTTTTGGCTTGCAACTTTCGTCAAGCTTGGCAATTGGCATCCAGCTCTTTATTGAGTGATTGCTCCATTGCCAAATCTGTGTCACAACAGTGGCACGCAGGCATGTCCACCTAGTGCGTAGCAACTGTAATAGATTCCTAATCTTTTGGTCTCCAGACTCCAGCCGCTGCCCACCTAGCTATCGCCTAGCATGTCAGTTGATCGGATTTAATTTGATCTTGGGAGCTGTCGTGTTGGTGCTTTTCATCGCTGTGACAGTGTGGGTCGCAACTTACTCGAATTGGAGCGGCAAGGTCAGAGTCCCAGGGTCGGAGATAACTGGATAAGTCGTTGGTATGGTGCTGGCGTGCGTGTCACGATAGAAAGCGATTAGGCTGCTGTTGGTTTCAGGTCATCGGTTGCTGCCTGCTAGCTGGTGTCGAAAGGTCATGACTAGTTGCTTCAGGTGGGCATTCTGGCTACGCTCGTTTTCTCTATTGGGGGCAGATTAAGTAAAGGAATAGTTAGTACTCAGTACTCCCTGCGTCTTGAAATTTTTGCCTTAGATTTATCTAGATACGAATGCATCTAACACTAAAACATGAATAGATATATCCGTATGTAAATAAATCTAAGACAAGAATTTTGAGACAGAGGAAGTATTTGGTAGCCATGCGTGATTCGCTATGCTATTTTTTTGTGTGAATCAAGAGCTTTCGTTTATTATAGAGAAAAGTATACTTTTCGTCCCTCAATTTTTGGCGAAGTCTAGATTTGGTCCCTCAACTTCAAAACCAGACAACTTGCACCCTTAACTTTTCAAAACGGACAAGATTCATCCCTGGTCACGGTTTTGACCGGTTTTGGTGCCTCGGTTTTGACCGTTCCGACTCAAATTTGCCTACCTTTTCCAAGTCCAAGTACTGTTTTCAAATTCGGTTACTTTTTTCAAATACGTGAACCTTTTTAAAATTTGTGTACTTTTTTTAAATCGGCGTACTTTTTTCCAAGTTCATGTATTTTTTCAAATATGCATATTTTTTAAAGTTCATTTATTTTTTTAAGTTTTAATTTTAAAAAATTGATGCACCTTTTGAGTACATTTTTCTGAAAGAGTTCATGAATTTGAAAATTTTATGCGAACTTGAAAAAAGTACGCGGATATGGACTTCTTTTGCGCAAAAATATGTGGATTTTAAAAATTATTTCAACTTGAAACAAGTACGTGAATTTCATACAAAGTTCATGGATTATAAAAGCAACACGGATTTGAAAAAAAAATGTGGACTTTGAAAAGCATGTGGATTTGAAATAAGTATGCGAATTTCAGAAACAATTCATGGCTTTGAAAAATATTTGGATTTGATAAAATTACACAAACTTGGGAAAAATACGGGGATTTGGAAAAAGTACGTAAATGTTAAAAAATCATGGATTTGAAAAAAGTACGCGAATTTCAGAATAGTTTGCTGATTTGAAAAAAATTATGTTTATTTTTAAAAAAATACGTGACCTTGAAAAAACTATGCGGAGTTGAAAAGTGTATGTGAATTTCAAATAGTTCACGGATATAAAAAAATTACAGGAATATGAGTGAGCACCGGTCAAAACCGGGGCGAGTCAACACCAAAAACCGGTCAAAATCGAGTTTAGGGATGAACCTTGTCCGGTTTCGGTAGTTGGGGGTGCAAGCTGTTCGGTTTTGAAGTTGAGGGACAAAATCTAAACTTCACAAAAAATTGAGGGACGAAAATTATACTTTTCTCTTTATTATATAACCATCGAGAGTACAATTGTTTCACATGCAAACAATGAAGAAATTAGGTACAAAATCGATCCATAGACATCTTCTTCTATTGCAGACGCTCTAGGCATAAAGATGTGCCCCCCTCGTTAGCTTCCCGCACAATTAGGGTCAATTGGAAGGAAGCTAAATTCCCACTGAGCTCTTCAATCTCCTGGAGAATAAAAGCGATTTCCGATCAGCCCGGTCACATTCTCTCCATGGCTTGAGCACTTCGTGCATCAATTTTGAAAATGGTTTGTTGCAAGCCTAAGTCACAAGAAGTCTGAATCTTTTTTGTCTTCATCGAGTTAGGATTGCTTACCACGAGTGTCACGTGGTACAAGAAGTCAGACTCCATCACGAATCGCTAGGACGTCCATCATCAGTGCAATAGTAGCTAGACCATACTAGATTGCCTGCCCCCCTTTTTTCAAGAAAACTTCGGTTGTATTCATTTTCAATTATGACAGTACAACGAACATCGAAAATAATAAAAATTATATCCAGGTTCATAGACCACCTAGAGACGACTACACGCACTTAAGCGAGCCGAAGGTGCGCCACCGTCATCGCCCCTTCTTCATTGGAGTCAGACAAAACTTGTTGTAGTAGACAGTCAAAAAGTCGTCGTGCTAAGGCCCCATAGGACCAACGCAAAAGAACAGCAACCGCCGCCAATGAAGAGTGGCATAGATCGGAAGGACCCAATCTCCACACGCCCACCCCATCCTAGATTGATACTAGATTGTCTGGCCTCTTAACATAATACCTTCATGATTCCACAAGATCAGGATGGTTGCATCTTCACTTGTGTCCGAGAAGCTAGCATCCACATTCATCTTAAAACAACCCTTGCCCGCAGCCTCACCTTTGGTGTTCGCCCTCCCATCAACCACCCCATGGTGGAATGATCGATTGCATTGCCCGCAGTCCATTTAACAGATTCTGAGTTCGATTGAATGCTCCATTCTTGATCAATTACATTCCATTCAAACCATACAAAAATGTGTTTGAAACCAAGCGCAAGATTTCATGGATTTTCAAACACATTTCGAATTTTAAAAAATTCATAAATTTTAAAGATATTTCCCAATTTAAAAAAATCCTGGATTTAAAATTCTTATGATTTGAAAGATATTACCAGATTTCAAAGAAATTCCATGAATTTAAAAATGTTCCCAATTTTTTAAAAACCAAGTATTTGAAAATATTTTTGGATTTAAAACATATTCAATTTTTAAGACCATTCATGAATTTTAAACATGGTCTGAATGTTGAAAATGGAAAAGAAAACAAAATAAAACTGAAAGAAAAACAGAAAATTTGATAAACCTCCCCAAAACAGGTTTTTTTTAGTAACTCCTTCACAAAACAGGTGGGAAGGAAAATCGGGAAATGGACCGGCCCATATAGTAGTTTAGTCTTTCTCCAGGGTGCGCGTTTGTGCAGTATTTCCGGCACGTGCGGGGAATATGACCCGAGAGCTATTTCTTGCTTACTGGGTGACCTACCTCCCTCTCGCGTGAAGCACTCGCCTTAGCGCACAGTCTCAGTATAGCGGTTTTGGGAAGGTTGTGCAGACCAGTACGAACCAGTTTTATAAGCTTTCGTATTATTTTTTCCTTCGTTTTTCTATCTTGGTGTTTTTCTTTATCAGTTTTCTATACAGCGTTTTTTATGTGTTTCTCTATTGGTTTTCATCAATTTTTCTTTCAGTTTCTTCCCTTTTCTATTATTTTCCCCCTTTCTTTTGTTGTTGTTTTCTTTCTTTTTAATTTTTCATTTATATCTCAACTTAAATTTAAATACTTATGAAACATTTTTCATATATGTGTTCAACATTTTTCACATACGTATTGAACATTTTTCAAGTACGCGTTGAAACTTTTCGAAAACATGTTGAATATATTTTTAATGCACAGTTAACATTTTTCATAAAGGGCATGAACTAATTTTGAAAACATCTTTTTGAATGGTACAATTTTTTTTATAAAATTACATGGATATTTTTTATTTATATAAATATTTATAAAAGTGAAAAAAGCACATATTTTAACACATAATTTTCTTTAAATGTAAAAATATTTTTTGAATGGTACAAAACATTTTCCCTAAATTACATCAACATTTTTATATTTACAAATGTTTTAAAATAGTTTCATGAACATATTTCCCAAATGCGTCAACTTTTTTATGCCATCTACATTTAAAAAAATTGTGCGAAGATTCTTTACACTGCATGAATATTTTCAAAATGTGCAATGAATGCTTTAAGAAAATTAAGTGTATTTTTCCTGCAATATGTATAATTTAAATATTTTGAAAGTATAAACAAAATTATGAATGCAAAAGATAAACAAAACAAATAACAAAAGAAAGTAATTAAAATAGACAACATAATGTCCTGGTACTTGGCCGACTAACTAAGGGCATGTCCAATGTATAGGCGCTTGGGTAGACTCTTAAGGAATTAAAATAATTAAACGAAACTCTAGTTCTCATGTAAGTGCCCGTGTCTCCAAAGCTGAGGTGTTCTATCTCTCACACTCAAGTCTGGCTTCACAGGCTGGGTGACTCAAGGAAAATCTTTCCGTACGAGCACATTGGCCGGGATTCTATTCGTAAGAGACTGTGTAAGCGCCGCATTGTACATGACCTAATGGGTTCCCTTGAGGCAAGGCAAGCTACCATGATGCAATCAGCTAGAGACATCTATGTCTTGCTTTTTTTTAGAAAAGTCTATGTCTTGCTTATAGCGACATAGACGACATAGATGGCCGCCACGCCTCAAGCATGTTCGAGACAGGGTTGGCCCAGCACAACAGGCCTCAAAGCATTCGCTTTTTACTGTTTATTTGCCATTTTTAAGCCTTTTGGCATTTGTTTGAACTTCCAAATTCTAAATAAATGTTAATTCTGTAATTCAAAATGTTATATATATATATATATATATATATATGTGTGTGTGTGTGTGTGTGTGTGTGTGTGTGTGTGTGTGTGTGTGTGTGTGTGTGTGTGTGTGTGTGTGTGTTTCTGATGTATATGAAAAATGTACATTGTGTGCGAAAAAAGAAGACATCAAAATATATTTCTTGACAAATGTTAATAATGTATTTAAAACAATATTGTCCATCTACAAAAATAATGTTTCAAATGTGTACAAAAAATATACATTGTGTATGAAAAATAGGCATAATACTACATATAAGAAAAAAATGTTAATCATGCATTTTAAAAAGTTAAACATGTTTATAAAAATACTTCTTATGCATATGAAAAAGTTTAATGTATTTAGAAAAAGTATAAATCAAAATATTACTTGACAAATAATTTAATCACATATTTAAAAAATGTTTAACATGTAGAAAAACATTATTTTGGATGTATACGAAAATGTTTCATGTATTTTATATAAATGCTAAACATGTATAAAATGTTCCAATTATATATGAAAATGAACATTGTTTTTGAGTAAAATGTTTATTACCTTTAAAAACGTTCGCCATGTATTTAAAAGTCGAGAAAGAACAAAGAAAAACAAAGAAAACCAAGATAAATGAAAGATAAAAAAGAAGACCAATAAATAAATAAAATTTGAAGAAAACAAAAAAAGAATGGAAATACCCGTGAAAATCAAGAAAAGAAATGAAGAAACCAAAAGAAATCATAGATAAAAAGAAAGAAAAAACTCAGTGAAAACCGACAAATAAATGAAGAAAACTAATGAAAAAATTAAAGCAAATAAGAACCCAAAGAAAAGCATGAAGTGAAAAAGAAACCAAAAGAGAAAAAAGAAAAGAAAACAAAGAAGAAAAATACCTAAGAAAACCGGACGAAAAACATGTACAACGGACGATCCCGAGCCAGAAAACGAGGGGAAGAAATGGGTTTGCCCATTACAACGTGACGCTAATAACCTTCAGATGAGTGAACCATAGGACTAGCTATAAGGGAGATATAGTCGCCGCGAAAGCCGTAGTCGTGCCTGGAATTAGCTTCCACCCACCTGGAGTACTAATTATTTTTAACCATAATTTAATGGGCCTTGGAGTAGAAGATTGTAACTCGTGAAGAGAAGGGACGTATATAGATAGGCCTATGGCCAATCTAGGCGTTCAACTGCGAACAATGCAATTATCAAAAATTCCTCAAAAAATGTCCAATTCTAAAAAACAGGTGGAAAATCGATCCTATATTCCACGTCGTGCTCTGTTCTTTCAAACGATGTTGGATCCGATCAAGAAAGCTAAACCGATTAGGTTTCCAGATACTTGAAACATAACAGCAGCCAATGGTCGATTGGAAATAGTAGGAAGAAAAAGTGTGTGTCTAGGGCACATCTAGATGTGCTTTAGTTATTGCACATCTAAGCGAGTGAATCAAGCATAAAAAAAAAGAGAAAAAAATATTCACACGAATCTCAATGTAAGATCAATAACATATGACTTAGATGTGCAATACTTATGGCACATCTAGATGTGCTTTAGCAAAACTGTAAGAAAAAATAGGCGGAAGTTCATCCTCTTTTAAGCGATTATTATTACATCGACCTTTCCTTTGCGGTCGTTATCGATGCAATGCCGCCTGTCGAGTTCATCATCGGCTTGGGATTCTATGCGAGCGCACTCGGGTGCTTCGCCTTCACCTGCCGGCTCGTCTATCTCACCTACTCTATCGTCTCAACACGATTAAGCAACAACAACAGCTTCTTCCTCCTCTTCTTCCTCCTCCTCCTCCTCCTCTGATGACGACGGCTCGAGCTGGTCCGACGAAGATTCTAATTGTTACGACGAGGAACAGGGCGTCATCCCTGATTCTAACAACGAGGAACATGGCGCAATCCTGAATTGCAACGATGTGGAACAGGGCCTCATCAGCGACGGCGAAAGCGACGGCATGGGCACTAGTACCACCGGAGGCGAGAGGTGTTGCATATGCCTGGAGCAGATGACGGACGCCGGCGGCGGCGAAAGCATGTGGCAGAGGCTGCGAGTGGCCTTACGCATGGAGCGGGCGACGCAGGAGCCGGACAAGAGGCGCCGGCGGCTGCCACGCTGCGGCCACGTCTTCCACGCCGGCTGCATCAACGAGTGGCTGAAGAGGAGCCTCACCTGCCCGTCGTGCCGGAGGGCGGCAGCGCCAGGAGGATTACTCGATGATCCTGATGTTATACTTCGCATCATTATGCTTTGTTACTTTTTGAACTATTGTTTGAGTTAGTTTTGTGATAGGTAGATATCTACTCTTTGTTGCCGATGAAGCCACCATTGCTGTTGTTCGTGTAGATATTTCCAGCCTTTTCTGAATGAAGAACCTATTGTTGGCTAAGAAGGAACCAGTGATGTAGTCGTATAGATGTTCCCAATTGTTTTGAATGATTTGGAGATGGGAAACGTTTGGGCGTGGTGCACCGGCCAAACTTTCGGCCGGCTCGCTCGCCACGTTGGTCCAACGCGCAATACGCGGTGGCCTCGTGCACCCCGCCTCCATCCCCTACCTCCAGCCTTCATGTGCGCATCCCCTCTCCCTTCTCTGGCTGCGACGGAGGCCACCACGAGCTCTATCGCCGGCGGCTAGGCGCTCCCTCGCGCACCCGCCATGGCTGCCTGCTGCCATGGTCAGATCCATCCCCCACCTACATCCTTCACGCGCGCACATCCCCTCCCCCTCTCCTATCGGGCTGCGACTGGGCCACCACAGGCTCCATCGATGACGGTCAGGCGCTCCCTCGCCGGCCGCCATGGCTGCTTACCGCCATGGCCGGATCCACCCGCGTATACAAGTGTTGCAACCGTCACCTAGAAAGCTTCAACGGCTATTGAAAAAAGCTTCAACCATAGACACGGAAAGCTTCAATGGCACTTCATAACAAGGGGAAGTTGCAACCGTAGTTGAATTTTGCTACTACCGGCTAAGCTTTTTGCTACATCCATCAAGCGGAGCTGCGACCTCGCGACGACGACAACGACGATTTTTGCTGCAACCGTAGTAGATTTTTGCTACTACGGTTGAAGTTTTTTGCTACATCCATGAGTTGCGACCTCGCGAAGACGGCGACGGTGTTTGATTTTTGCTGCAACCGTAGTTATTTTTTGCTACTACGGGTGAAGTTTTTTGCTATATCCATTCAAAATGGCGTTGATTGACAGAGACCGCCATCAACATAATTCCTTGCAGCGAGCATCAATGGCGAGGGGCGACGGCCGAGCTACAACCGCCGCCGTCAAGAGCTGGAATGCAGGTGGAGTTTCTGCATGGCGACCGGCGACGAGGACGGCCGGCGACGGCGGGGACCGACGACGAGGATGGCCGGCGAGGGCAGGATCCGACGGCGACGAGGAAGACAGGCGAGGGTGGGGACCGACGACCACCGGAGGGGACAGGAGTCGCGGCGCCGCGCTCCCCCGAACAGGACTGCCTGAGGAAGAAGAAAGAGAGCTCGGGGGTGATTCGTTTTTTTTTTCTTGGATCCAATCGAACGGCTATGTGCACATGGCATCGGGCGGTTGCGGTGCGACCGGCCGAAACTTTCGACCGGCGCAGAGTGCTGCCCTTTGGAGATTGCTCACCATGCCAGCCGCATGGCTAAATATTCTCTGCTTTTTGGATTGCCAATATGGGCTCGGTTGTGTCCTGCCTAAAAAATGTGGGTTTGGTTGTGTCTGCTGTTTTCGTTGATGTGTTTTCTCTAGTGAGTTGATGGGGTTTCTTTTGCGATGTTGGGACTCCTCTGTGGAGGTTGTAGTAGGAGCGTGTTGGATGTTTTCGTCAGTTTACCTTTGTGGTCTTGTGACTCCATAGTTTGAAGGCTGGTTGGGATGCTTGTAGAGTTGTATTTTTTTGCGGGGTAGGGTTGTACTTGTTCACCTCTCTTGGACAAGTTTGTAACGGTTTCCGTCGGTTGTCTGCAAATTAATTGAGAAACTTGTATCCAAATAAAAGGACCTAAGATTTAATCAAGTAAATAGAAACCATACTTGTCCCAGTATATCTATGATTTTTCTTATAATTAAATGTGCTTAATTAGCCGAAACGCGCAAGGTAAAAGATCTTAACGTAATTGTAAAGCATTGTTTAACAAACATGACCGGTGACCGAACTGTTAAGACTATCGGACTATTGGTTCGGGGTTTTACTGGTCGGACCGCCGGTTCACCGCCTATTTGAGCAGTCTAATATAATAATAGTAAAACATGGATACATGGGAAAAGGATTTGCCACACCCTTGTCTGAACATTAAATTAAAAAAATACAGGGAAATTAAAAAAAACATTGGTTTTGGGATATGAAACCTGGGTGTCTAATCTACTTTGATATGGAATTTTGTGAAAATATATTGGGAAATGTATCCATTGCAAAGAAGACAAAAAATCCTATGTATAGAAATACTGTTTGGATGAATTTTAGTTCGGACTATAATTTCTTCGCCACGAATACATTTTCTGGTATTTTTCTACGAAACTTCATACGAGATTAGATAGGACACCCAACTTTGACATCCCAAGATTTCAGCTTTTTGAATTTTTCCTGGTATTTTTTAATTTAATTTTCATAGGGGGGGGGGGGGGGGGGGAGCACCTAGGTGCTCCTATGTATTTCCCGGATATATATATATATATATATATATGGCAGTAGTTTTCTTCTCTGGACAACAAATGAGTTTGAGTGAGTTGCTTATTGGGCGTAAGTATGGTTTCAGGAAATGAAATTGAACAAAACTTGGCCAATTCAAAAAATGTTCATGAATGGAAAAATATCCTAAAAATTTAAAAATTGTTCATGACTTATAAAATAGTTTATTCATTCATAAAATGTTTGGTGATTCAAAAAATGTTCATTAAATTAAAAAATGGTCGTGAATTTCCAAAATTGTTCCACCAATTTCCAAGAAAATGTTCGTCGATTCTAGAAATGTACGCCAATTCAAGAAATTTTAAAAAAATGTTCATGAATTCGAAAAATGTTCTTGATTTCAAAAAATGTTAAAAAAATTGTAAAAGTGTTAACCAATTTAAAAATATTCATGATTTCAAATATGTTCATAAGTTTTATAAAAATGTTCATGATTTCACGAAATTGAGATTGATAGTGTATCTCGGTGAAGCAGCAAAATGTGATCATGGCCATTGAAGATTATGATTTTTTTTCGTTAATACATAGTGTCTGGATATTTTGTTATTGGTGTTATTGTCGGATTTTTTTTACTCGAGGGAAAGATGTTTATATGTTTAAAGTATTGTTTGTCTTTTGGTTTGATGAAAATTGTGAGAATTTTTGTATATCAACCTATGTGATCAATTGGATGATTATTGATACTGATATTATAGTTTGGGCCCTCTTGTGCTTTGAACCTTGACCAAGGGAATACATTTTGTATCAAACTTATATGGACAGTCAAAAGCGATTCGAAATGATATTTAAATACTACCCTTCAAGCTTATATGTATCTCGGTTATACTCCAGATTAATGTTATATGTCAGCTGCACTTTCCTATATCGTGCAAGAATCCATGTATTTAAAGATCATCCGTGTACATATTCAGGACCTGTTATATGGAACTTATATGCAAGATGTATGCATCATGAATTCACTCGTATATTTTTCTGCCCTATCTCCCCGAGGTAATTAATTAATCATGCAGGTATTTAAAGATTATGTACAACATTCATATTCATGAACATGTATTTTGAGTTGTTGCTTCTTACTATGTCATGTTGATGCAAATATTATTATCTATTGGCGAAACCCTAGTCACCGGGGGTGCTTCTTCCTTCCCTCCCTCCCTCTGCCGCCGCCGGCGCCGGAGACGCAGCCGGGCTAAGCCCGGGGCCCGACGGCGGTGCCAGGGGTCTCCCTCTCTCCCGCGTCAAGGGGGTGGTGCGGAGCCCCTCGACATGAGGAGGCGCGGCCAATCTGGCCGTGGCGACATGGTGGTCGGCCCTGCCTCCGGCGGTGGCGGGGGTTGTCGGCGACGGCACGGTGGCCGGCCCTGCCTCAGGCGGCGATGGTCGCGGGCATGGTGGCCGGCCCTACCTCAGGCGGCGATGGCTATGGGCCCGGCGGCCAGCCTAGCCTTAGGCAGCTGATACGTCTCTGTCGTATCAACTTTTACAAACACTTTTGCCCTTCTTTTGGACTCTAACTTGCATGATTTGAATGGAACTAACCCGGACTGACACTGTTTTCAGCAGAATTGCCATGGTGTTATTTATGTGCAGAAATAAAAGTTCTCGGAATGACCTGAAACTCCCCAGAGCGTATTTTTGGAAATAATAAAAACTACTGGCAAAAGATCAAGGCCAGGGGGCCCACACCCTAGCCACGAGGGTGGTGGCGCGCCTGCCCCCTGGGCGCGCCCCCTACCTCGTGGGCCCCCTGAAGCTCCTCCGACCTCAACTCCAACTCTATATATTCACTTTCGGGGAGAAAAAAATCAGAGAGAAGGATTCATCGCGTTTTACAATACGAAGCCGCCGCCAAGCCCTAAAACCTCTCGGGAGGGCTGATCTGGAGTCCGTTCGGGGCTCCTGAGAGGGGGATCTGTCGCCATCGTCATCATCAACCATCCTCCATCACCAATTTCATGATGCTCACCGCCGTGCGTGAGTAATTCCATTGTAGGCTTGCTGGACGGTGATGGGTTGGATGAGGTTTATCATGTAATCGAGTTAGTTTTGTTAGGGTTTGATCCCTAGTATCCACTATGTTCTGAGATTGATGTTGCTATGACTTTGCTATGCTTAATGCTTGTCACTAGGGCCCGAGTGCCATGATTTCAGATCTGAACCTATTATGCTTTCATGAATATATGTGAGTTCTTGATCCTATCTTGCAAGTCTATAGTCACCTACTGTGTGTTATGATCCGGCAACTCCGAAGTGACAATAATCGGGACCACTCCCGGTGATGACCGTAGTTTGAGGAGTTCATGTATTCACTATGTGTTAATGCTTTGGTCCGGTACTCTATTAAAAGGAGGCCTTAATATCCCTTAGTTTCTGCTAGGACCCCGCTGCCACGGGAGGGTAGGACAAAAGATGCCATGCAAGTTCTTTTCCATAATCACGTATGACTATATTCGGAATACATGCCTACATTACATCGATGAATTGGAGCTAGTTCTGTGTCACCGTAGGTTATGACTGTTAAATGATGAACCACATCCGGCATAATTCTCCATCACTGATCCATTGCCTACGAGCTTTCCATATATTGTTCTTCGCTTATTAACTTTTCCGTTGCTATTGTTACAATTACTACAAAATACCAAAAACATTACTTTTGTTATCATTACCTTTTGCTACCGTTACCACTACTATCATATTACTTTGCTACTAAATACTTTGCTGCAGATATTAAGTTTCCAGGTGTGGTTGAATTGACAACTCAGCTTCTAATACTTGAGAATATTTTTTGTCTCGCCTTGTGTCGAATCAATAAATTTGGGTTGAATACTCTACCCTCGAAAACGGTTGCGATCCCCTATACTTGTGGGTTATCAAGACTATTTTCTGGCGCCGTTGCCGGGGAGCATAGCTCTATTCTTTGAGTCACTTGGTATTTATATCTGCTTATTATTATGAAGGACTTGAAAGATCCAAGAACCAAGATTTATCCCTCAACTACGAGGGGAGGTAAGGAACTGCCATCTAGCTCTGCACTTGATTCACCTTCTATTTTGAGTAAGCTTGCGACACCTAAACCTGCTTCTGCCATTCATTCTGATATGTCGCATGTTATTGATGATGCCACTTCTGCTATGCATGGTACTTATGATGAAACTACTTCTATGCTTGATACTACTATGCCACTTGGTGAATTTCTTGATGAAAAACTTGCTAGGGCCAGAGAGAATGAAATTATTCAAACTGATAATATTGATGAAAGTGATGATGAAGACTCTCCCCCTAAAAAATATGAATTGCCTGTTGTTCCTGAGGGTTATGTTATGGATGAAGAAGCTACTAGAGCTATTTTAGCTTGCAATGATATATATGATCTAAAGAGGTTATTAGCTAAATGGAAGCAGCAATCCCTTAATGCTAGAATGAAACCTGACCCTACTTTTGCTACTTCACCTATCTGTGTTACTGATAAGGATTATGAATTCTCTGTTGATCCTGATATAATTACTTTGGTTGAATCTGATGCTTTTTATGGCTATGAATCTGAAACTGTTGTGGCACATCTTACTAAATTAAATGATATAGCTACCCTGTTCACTAATGATGAGAGAACTCGTTACTTTTATATCCTTAAAATATTCCTGTTCTCATTAAAGGGTGATGCTAAGATATGGTTTAATTCTCTTGATCCTAGTTGTGTGCGTAGTCCCCAGGATATGATTTATTACTTCTCTGCTAAATATTTCCCTGCTCATAAGAAACAAGCTGCCTTAAGGGATATATATATATATATATATATATATATATATATATATATATATAATTTTGTGCAAATTGAAGAAAAGAGTCTCCCACAAGCTTGGGGGAGGCTTCTCCAATTACTTAATGTTTTGCCTGATCATCCGCTTAAGAAAAATGAAATACTTGATATCTTTTATAATGGACTAACTGATGCTTCTAGAGATTACCTGGATAGTTGTGTCGGTTCTATTTTCAGGGAAAGAACACCGGATGAAGCTGAAATTCAATTAAATAATGTGTTGACTAATGAAAATAATTAGACACTTCCTGAGCCTATTCCTAAACCAACTCCGAACAAGAGAGGTGTTCTATTTCTCAGTCCTGAAGATATGCAAGAGGTAAAGAAATCCATGAAAGAAAAGGGTATTAAAGCTGAAGATGTTAATAATTTACCTCCTATTGAAGAAATAGATGGTCTTAGTTTACCGCCTGTCGAAGAAATGCATAATTTTAATCCATCTCCTATTGAAGAAATACATGGTCTTGATAACCCTGACACAGGTAGTAAAGGTAAATTCTCTCTATAGATATGATAAAGCTGAAATCCCATTTACTAAGTTTGCTAGCCCATGCTTAGATGAGTTTGTTAAATTTATGGTTAAGCAAGAAGACTTCAATGCTTATTTTGGTAGAGAATTAAAATGCAGTGCTGATATGCTTGAACACTTGGGTGATTATATGGCTAATGTCAAAGGTGAACTTAAACTTATTAGTAAACATGCTTCTATGGTTACCACTCAAGTAGAACAAGTACTCAAAGCTCAAAATGATTTGCTCAATGAATTGAATAGTAAGAATAATGATTATGTTGTTAGAGTGGCTACTAGAACTGGTAAAATGACTCAGGAACCTTTGTATCCTGAAGGCCACCCTAAGAGAATTGAGCAAGATTCTTAGAGAAATAATATAGATGCACCTAGTCCTTCTAAAAGGAAGAAAAAGAAGAATGATAGGACTTTGCATGCTTCTAGTGAACCTATTATTGAAACACCTGAGAATACAAATGATATTTCTATTTCTGATGCTGAAACACAATCTGGTAATGAACCTAAAACTAGTGATAATGTTAATGATAATGTTCATGTTGATGCTCAACCTAGCAATAATAATGATATAGAAATTGAACCTGCTGTTGATTTTGATAACCCATAATCAAAGAATCAACGTTATGATAAGAGAGACTTTGTTGCTAGGAAACATGGTAAAGAAAGGGAACCATGGGTTCAGAAACCCACACCTTTTCCTCCCAAACCATCCAAGAAAAAGGATGATGAGGATTTTGAGCGCTTTGCTAAAATGATTAGACCTATCTTTTTGCGTATGCGATTAACTGATATGCTTAAAATGAATCCTTATGCTAAGTATATGAAAGATATTGTTACTAATAAAAGAAAGATACCGGAAGCTGAAATTTCCACCATGCTTGCTAATTATACTTTTAAAGGTGGAATACCAAAGAAACTTGGAGATCCAGGAGTACCCACTATACCATGCTCCATTAAAATAAACTATGTTAAAACTGCTTTATGTGATCTTGGAGCCGGTGTTAGTTGTATGCCTCTCTATTTGTATCATAGACTTGATTTGAATAAGTTGACACCTACTGAAATATCTTTGCAAATGGCTGATAAATCAACTGCTATACATGTCGGTATTTGTGAGGATGTGCCTGTTGTGGTTGCAAACGTTACTATTTTAACGGACTTTGTTAGTCTTGATATTCCCGAGGACGATAGTATGTCTATTATTCTTTGAAGACCCTTTTTGAATACTGCAGGGGGTGTTATTGATTGCAATAAAGGCCATGTCACTTTTCATGTTAATGGTAATGAGCATACGGTACACTTTCCGAGGAAACAACCTCAAGTTCATAGTATCAATTTTATTGGAAAAATTTCATCGATTATTTTTGGAGGTTTTGAATTTCCTCTGCCTACTGTCAAGAAGAAATATGATATTCTAATTATTGGGGATGTGCATATCCCCGTTGAGGTAACTTATTGTTATTCGAAAATTCTCCGGTTCCATGTTACTCGGAATGAGTTTGTTAACAAGACTTGATCAACCTTGTTAGTGGATTCCTTTTGATGATCATGAGATGGATGAATTTAGAAAACACAACTCTCTGTACCCTCCTTTTACTTTCTGTTATTTATATTAAATAAAATAAAAATAGTATTTTCTGTCTGTTATCTGAATTATCCATGCAATATAAAAATACCCTGAAAATAAAAGTTTTCCAAATGCCCTGAAATTTAAATATGTTTTTTTCTGGAATATTTGAGAATATTTGGCATTGAGAACACAGCAGGGGGCATCCACCTGGCCATGAGGGTGGAGGGTGCGCCCTACCCCCTTGGCGCGCCCCCTGCCTCGTGGGCCCACGGTGGCCCTCCTCCACTTATTCCTGCACCCACACACTCCTTCTTCCTCCCACAAACACCATTATCTAGCTCAAGCACAAGTTCTAGCTCATTTTGCTGCGATTTTCGATCTCCTTGCTCAAAGCACCTCTCACAAAACTGTTTTGGGAGATTGTTCCTTGGTATGTGACTCCTCCATTGGTCCAATTAGTTCTTGTTCTAGTGCTTTATTCATTGCAAATTTGTGCTGCCTAGGTGGCCCTGTTCTTGAGCTTGCATGTCAAATTTATATGGTTCCAAGTAGTTCTAATGCATGATATAGGCTCTAGGCACTTGTAGGAGTAGTTGCTATCAATTTTGTTGAGCTTGGCTCACTTTTATTTGAAGTTACTAAAAAATTCAGAATTTTTCAGAAAATAATGAAGAGATTTTTGAGGGGCTCATCGAGCCGAAGCTCAAAGGAAAAGAAAAATAAAGAAGCAAAGAAGCCCAAATATAATCTGCCTCGCATCACGGAGGTTCGACCGTGTGAATGACCTTGTGATGATTTCTTGAGAGAAGCCGGGATTTATGATGATTTCTATGAATTGGCTGAGAATGCAGGCCTCACCGCCTTCCTCCACGACCAGCGCGAACAGTATCTCTTACTCACCAATATTTTTGTTCAAAACTTTCATTTCCATGCTAGGAGCTCACCACCTACGGTGGAGTTTTATTTATATGATGAGCATAAGGAGATGTCACTTCGTGATTTTTGTCGGGTTTGTTTGATCCCTTTCGAGGGCATCATAGACGAACCACATCGCGGCGATGTGGATGGGTTTATTGATACCATCACGGTAGGGGAAACGAGGAAGGTTTCCGATGCACGAACTACTAGCATACACTTTCCTGTTCTACGTTACTTTGCTATATTTGCTAGTAGATGCTTAATTGGGCGCGGAAACTGTGGAAACCTGAGTGCCCCTAATATTGTTATTTTGTGACACGCCTTATTTCATGATGATACATTCAGCATGGGTGCTATTATTTCAAAGTGGTTAAATCTTAACTGTACTAAGGGCCCCGTCTTTGGAGGCATCTTCGCCTCGCGCCTACCTGCACATTTTAACATACCTATTAGGCATTATGAGAAGGAAGAAAAATTACTGCCTCCTGTTTATTTAGATTATAAGAGTATGGTAGCACACGATTTTATTGTTAAGAATAGGGGAAATTAGCTCAAATACAAATTGTTCTTTGATAAACATCATCCTGAGACTATTACCCTGCCTGCTCCTTCCTTGTTTGATTTATCTGCAGGCAAGTACCTTGTTCCGTTGGAGGCTATTCACGCCTACCAGAACCCTACATCAGCCACAGAGCCAGAGTCGGAACCACAAGTTGATCCTCCACGACAGCCTAATTACCAGTGGGATCCGGAGATGATTGCCAACCAGTGGCAATCAGAGACTTCTTCTTCGCAGTACGACCCCAACTATTACTATGGATATCCGCCAGGCCAACCGTGGCCATAGACCAACTTAGGCCAAAAGCCTAAGCTTGGGGGAGTACGTATTTCCCACCGACATTACATTCATGTTCACACACTCATTGCTAGATGTCGGTGCTCATACTTTTTCATTGTATCATCCATGCTAGTTTATTTTCTTTTTTTATACTTTCTTCTTGTGTGTTTAATAAACCTTAAGAAAAACCAAAAAATTAGTTGTAGCTTTTAGCTAGTTTTAATTTCCATGCTTGAAGTAGTAATTAAAAAGAAAACCCAAAAAGATTTCCTGTTCTTCTTTTGCTTGTTGGGAGCTTTCCCGTGTAAATAGTTTTATTTCTTTTCTTTGGGGTCGATAGGAGAAGACCATAATTAAATTGTTGAAGTGGCTCTTATATGCATTATTGTTGATCTGACAAAAGAGCCCATATTGCCTTGTCTTCTCCTGTTTATTGGATGCTTGCAGATTCCAGCTTAGTCCAATGCACGTGCACTATTATTATTATCCACATCGTTCGGTCGTGCAAGTGAAAGGCAATTATGACGATATATGATGGACTGATTGAGATGGGAGAAGCTGGTATGAACTCTACCTCTCCTGTTTTTGTAAATATGATTAGTTCATCATTCCTGATTCAGCCTATTATGAATAAACATGTTTGCAATGACAACTAGAGATCATAGTTTCTTGTTCCATGCTTAATTAGCTAGGAGCTTATAATGGTTTACCTTGCGTGCCATGATAACCCGCAAGTATAGGGGATCGCAACAGTTTTCGAGGGTAAAGTATTCAACCCAAATTTATTGATTCGACACAAGGGGAGCCAAAGAATACTCTCAAGTATTAGCAGCTGAGTTGTCAATTCAACCACACTTGGAACCTTAATATCTGTAGCAAAGTGTTTAGTAGCAAAGTAATATGATAGTAGTGATAACGGTAACAAAAGGTAACAGTAGTAAAAGTAATGTTTTTGATATTTTGTAGTGATGATAGTAATAGCAACGGGAAAGTAAATAAACGAAGAACAATATATGGAAAGCTCGTAGGCATTGGATCGGTGATAGAGAATTATGCCGGATGTGGTTCATCATGTAACAGTCATAACCTAGGGTGACACAAAACTAGCTCCAATTCATCAATATAATGTAGGCATGTATTCCGAATATAGTCATACGTGCTTATGGAAAAGAACTTGCATGACATCTTTTGTCCTACCCTCCCGTGGCAGCGGGGTCCTAGTGGAAACTAAGGGATATTAAGGCCTCCTTCTAATAGAGTACCGGACCAAATCATTAACACATAGTGAATACATGAACTCCTCAAACTACGGTCATCACCGGGAGTGGTCCCGGTTATTGTCACTTCGGGGTTGCCGGATCATAACACATAGTAGGTGACTATAGACTTGCAAGATAGGATCAAGAACTCACATATATTCATGAAAACATAATAGGTTCAGATCTGAAATCATGGCACTCGGGCCCTAGTGACAAGCATTAAGCATAGCAAAGTCATAGCAACATCAATC
Source organism: Triticum aestivum (assembly GCF_018294505.1). Classification (NCBI taxonomy): domain Eukaryota; kingdom Viridiplantae; phylum Streptophyta; class Magnoliopsida; order Poales; family Poaceae; genus Triticum; species Triticum aestivum. Next base: position 496,397,102 of record NC_057794.1, on the reverse strand, counting down.
TCAGAACATAGTGGACACTAGGGATCAAACCCTAACAAAACTAACTTGATTATATGATAGATCCCATCCAACCCATCACCGTCCAGCAAGCCTACAATGGAATTACTCACGCACGGCGGTGAGCATCATGAAATTGGTGATGGAGGATGGTTGATGATGACGATGGCGACGGATTCCCCTCTCCGGAGCCCCGAACGGACTCCAGATCAGCCCTCCCGGGAGGTTTTAGGGCTTGGCGGCGGCTCCATATCGTAAAACGCGATGAATTCTTCTCTTTGGTTTTTTTCTCACCGAAACTCAATATATGGAGTTGGAGTTGGAGTCGGAGAGGCAGTAGGGGCCACGAGGTAGGGGGCGCGCCCCCACCCTCGTGGAGAGGTGGTGGGCCCCTGGCCTTCATCTTTTGCAGGTATTTTTCTTATTTTCTGAAAAGTGGCTCTGTGAAGTTTCAGGTCTTTCCGAGAATGTTTGCTCCTGCACATAAATAACACCATGGTAATTCTGCTGAAAACAACGTTAGTCCGGGTTAGTTCCATTCAAATAATGCAAGTTAGAGTCCAAAACAAGGGCAAAAGTGTTTGGAAAAGTAGATACGTTGGAGACGTATCATGCCAACATGCTATTAAAAGGGTTGTGATGTGGTATGATAGGGTAGTATCCTCTTTTGAATGATTCGAGTGGCTTGACTTGGCACATGTTCACGCATGTAGTTGAAACAAAATCAACATAGCCGCTACGATATTTATGTTCATGGTGCATTATATCCTACTCATGCTTGCATTCGGTGCTGATAAATTTTAATGCATGTTCATGACTGTTGTCGCTCTCTAGCTGGTCGCTTCCCTGTATTTTTCTAGCCTTCACCCGTACTAAGCGGGAATACTGCTTGTGCATCCAATCCCATAAACCCCAAAGTTATTCCATATGAGTCCACCATACATACCTATATACAGTATCTACCTGCCGTTCCAAGTAAATTTGTATGTGCCAAACTCTAAACCTTCAAATAAATATCCTGTTTTGTATGCTCGAATAGCTCATGTATCAACTAGGGTTGTCCATATCTTCCATGTTAGGCGGGTTATTCTCAAGAGGAGTGGACTCCGCTCCTCACACATGAGAAAATGGCTGGTCATCGAGATGCCCAGTCCCATGCTTTATGCAAATCAAATCAAAATAATTGCAAACAAAACTCCCCCGGGACTGTTGTTAGTTGGAGACACTCGTTGTTTCGAGCAAGCCATGGATTGATGCTTGTTGGTGGAGGGGGAGTATAAACTTTACCATTCTGTTTGGGAACCGCCTATAATGTGTGTAGCATGGAAGATATCGCCATGTCTTGGTTGTTATGTTGACAATGAAAGTATACCGCTCAAAATATTATTCACCTCTATTTCAAAATCGAGCTCTCGCACCTCTACGAATCTATGCTGCCCTCTGCGAAGGGCCTATCTATTTACTTTTATGTTGAGTCATCATCCTCTTATTAAAAAGCACCAGTTGGAGAGCACCACTGTCATTTGCATTAATTACTGTTAGTTTACATTGAGTATGACTTGACCGGATCTCTTTTACCATGAATTACAATGTCTAGTCAGTCCTTGATCTTTAAAGGTGCTCTGCATTTATGTTTTGCGATCTCAGAAAGGGCTAGCAAGATACGATCTTGTTATATTGTATTATGATTGTTTCGAGAAAGTGTTGTCATCCGAGATTTATTAGTATTGCTCGCTAGTTGATTATGCCATTCATATGAGTAAACATGAGACCTATGCGTTATTGTGAATATGGTTAGTCTATAATCTTTGCTGAAAACTTGAATGTTGGCTTTACATATTTACAACAAGAAGAGCAAATAGAGTTTGTAAAAGTTTTTCTTTATCACTTTCAGTTTGTCAACTGAATTGCTTGAGGACAAGCAAAGGTTTAAGCTTGGGGGAGTTGATACGTCTCCGTCGTATCTACTTTTACAAATACTTTTGCCCTTGTTTTGGACTCTAACTTGCATGATTTGAATGGAACTAACGTTGTTTTCAACAGAATTGCCATGGTGTTATTTATGTGCAGAAACAAAAGTTCTCGGAATGACCTGAAACTCCACGGAGCGTATTTTTGGAAATAATAAAAAATACTGGCAAAAGATCAAGGCCAGAGGGCCCACACCCTAGCAACGAGGGTGGGGGTGTGCCTGCCCCCCTGGGCGTGCCCCCTACCTCGTGGGCCCCCTGGAGCTCCTCCGACCTCAACTCCAACTCTATATATTCACTTTCGGGGAGAAAAAAAATCAGAGAGAAGGATTCATCGCGTTTTACAATACGGAGCCGCCGCCAAGCCCTAAAACCTTTCGGTAGGGCTGATCTGGAGTCCGTTCGGGGCTCCGGAGAGGGGAATCCGTCGCCATCGTCATCACCAACCATCCTCCATCACCGATTTCATGATGCTCGCCGCCGTGCGTGAGTAATTCCATCGTAGGCTTGTTGGACGGTGATGGGTTGGATGAGATTTATCATGTAATTGAGTTAGTTTTGTTAGGGTTTGATCCCTAGTATCCACTATGTTCTGAGATTGATGTTGCTATGACTTTGCTATGCTTAATGCTTGTCATTAGGGCCCGAGTGCCATGATTTCAGATCTGAACTGTTGGGGAACATAGCAGAATTTTCAAATTTTCTACGGATCACCAAGATCAATCTATGGAGTCATCTAGCAACGAGGGAGAGAGGAGTGCATCTACATACCCTTGTAGATCGCGCGCGGAAGCGTTCAAGAGAACGGGGTTGATGGAGTCGTACTCGACGTGGTCCAAATCACCGATGACCTAGTGCCGAACGGACGGCACCTCCGCGTTCAACACACGTACGGTTGGGAAGACATCTCCTCCTTCTTGATCCAGCAAGGGGGAAGGAGAGGTTGATGAAGATCCAGCAGCACGACGGCGTGGTGGTGGAAGCAACGGTGATCTCGGCAGGGCTTCACCAAGCGCAGGGAGACGGAGGAGTGTCACGGGAGGGAGAGGGAGAGGCCAGGGGCTTGGGTGTGGCTGCCCTCCCTCCCCCCACTATATATAGGGTGCCTAGGGGGGCGCCGGCCCTAGGAGATCCAATCTCCTAGGGGGGGCGTGTTGGGGAACGTAGTAATTTCAAAAAAAATCCTACGCACACGCAAGATCATGGTGATGCATAGCAACTAGAGGGGAGAGTGTGATCTACGTACCCTTGTAGATCGACAACGGAAGCGTTTGGTTGATGTAGTCGTACGTCTCCACGACCCGACCGATCAAGCACCGAAACTACGACACCTCTGAGTTCTAGCACACGTTCAGCTCGATGACGATCCCCGGACTCCGATCCAGCAAAGTGTCGGGGAAGAGTTCCGTCAGCACGACGGCGTGGTGATGATCTTGATGCACTACCGTTGCAGGGCTTCGCCTAAGCACCGCTACAATATTATCGAGGACTATGGTGGAAGGGGGCACCGCACACGACTAAGAATATGATCATGTGGATTAACTTGTGTGTCTAGGGGTGCCCCCTTCCCCCGTATATAAAGGAGCAAGGGGAGGAGGCCGGCCGGCCCTATAGGCGCGCCAAGGAGGAGTCCTCCTCCTAGTAGAAGTAGGACTCCTACTAGGAGGGGGAAGGAAGTGGGGAGGGAGAGGGAAAGGGGGGCGCCGCCCCCCCTCTCCTAGTCCAATTCGGACTAGGAGGGAGGATGCGTGCGGCCCACCTTTGGCTGCCCCTCTCTCTTTCCACTAAGGCCCATATGGCCCATTACTTCTCCCGGGGGGGGGGGTTCCGGTAACCCTCCGGCTCTCCGGTTTTCTCCGAAATCACCCGGAACACTTCCGGTGTCCAAATATAGTCATCCAATATATCAATCTTTATGTCTCGACCATTTCGAGACTCCTCGTCATGTCCGTGATCACATCCGGGACTCCGAACTAACTTCGGTACATCAAAACTCATAAACTCATAATATAACTGTCATCGAAACCTTAAGCGTGCGGACCCTACGGGTTCGAGAACAATGTAGACATGACCGAGACACGTCTCCGGTCAATAACCAATAGCGGAACCTGGATGCTCATATTGGCTCCTACATATTCTACGAAGATCTTTATCGGTCAGACCGCATAACAACATACGTTGTTCCCTTTGTCATCGGTATGTTACTTGCCCGAGATTCGATCGTCGGTATCCAATACCTAGTTCAATCTCGTTACCGGCAAGTCTCTTTACTCATTCCGTAATACACCATCTCACAACTAACTCATTGGTTGCAATGCTTGCAAGGCTTATGTGATGTGCATTACCGAGAGGGCCCAGAGATACCTCTCCGACAATCGGAGTGACAAATCCTAATCTCGAAATATGCCAACCCAACATCTACCTTTGGAGACACCTGTAGAGCTCCTTTATAATCACCCAGTTACGTTGTGACGTTTGGTAGCACACAAAGTGTTCCTCCGGTAAACGGGAGTTGCATAATCTCATAGTCATAGGAACATGTATAAGTCATGAAGAAAGCAATAGCAACATACTAAACGATCGGGTGCTAAGCTAATGAAATGGGTCATGTCAATCAGATCATTCAACTAATGATGTGACCTCGTTAATCAAACAACAACACCTTGTTCATGGTTAGGAAACATAACCATCTTTGATTAACGAGCCAGTCAAGTAGAGGCATACTAGTGACACTAAGTTTGTCTATGTATTCACACATGTATTATGTTTCCGGTTAATACAATTCTAGCATGAATAATAAACATTTATCATGATATAAGGAAATAAATAATAACTTTATTATTGCCTCTAGGGCATATTTCCTTCAGTCTCCCACTTGCACTAGAGTCAATAATCTAGATTACACAGTAATGATTCTAACACCCATGGAGCTTTGGTGTTGATCATGTTTTGCTCGTGGAAGAGGCTTAGTCAACGGGTCTGCAACATTCAGATCCGTATGTATCTTGCAAATCTCTATGTCTCCCACCTGGACTAGATCCTGTATGGAATTGAAGCGTCTCTTGATGTGCTTGGTTCTCTTGTGAAATCTGGATTCCTTTGCCAAGGCAATTGCACCAGTATTGTCACAAAAGATTTTCATTGGACCCGATGCACTAGGTATGACACCTAGATCGGATATGAACTCCTTCATCCAGACTCCTTCATTTGCTGCTTCCGAAGCAGCTATGTACTCCGCTTCACATGTAGATCCCGCTACAACGCTTTGTTTAGAACTGCACCAACTGATAGCTCCACCGTTTAATGTAAACACGTATCCGGTTTGCCATTTAGAATCGTCCGGATCAGTGTCAAAGCTTGCATCAACGTAACCTTTTACGATGAGCTCTTTGTCACCTCCATATATGAGAAACATATCCTTAGTCCTTTTCAGGTATTTCAGGATGTTCTTGACCGCTGTCCAGTGATCCACTCCTGGATCACTTTGGTACCTCCCTGCTAGACTTATAGCAAGGCACACATCAGGTCTGGTACACAGCATTGCATACATGATAGAGCCTATGGCTGAAGCATAGGGAACATCTTTCATTTTCTCTCTATCTTCTGCAGTGGTCGGGCATTGAGTCTTACTCAACTTCACACCTTGTAACACAGGCAAGAACCCTTTCTTTGCTTGATCCATTTTGAACTTCTTCAAAACTTTGTCGCTTTGTGAAAGTCCAATTAAGCGTTTTGATCTATCTCTATAGATCTTAATGCCTAATATGTAAGCAGCTTCACCGAGGTCTTTCATTGAAAAACTCTTATTCAAGTATCCCTTTATGCTATCCAGAAATTCTATATCATTTCCAATTAGTAATATGTCATCCACATATAATATCAGAAATGCTATAGAGCTCCCACTCACTTTCTTGTAAATACAGGCTTCTCCAAAAGTTTGTATAAAACCAAATGCTTTGATCACACTATCAAAGCGTTTATTCCAACTCCGAGAGGCTTGCACCAGTCCATAAATGGATCGCTGGATCTTGCACACTTTGTTAGCTCCCTTTGGATCGACAAAACCTTCTGGTTGCATCATATACAACTCTTCTTCCAGAAATCCATTCAGGAATGCAGTTTTGACATCCATCTGCCAAATTTCATAATCATAAAATGCGGCAATTGCTAACATGATTCGGACAGACTTAAGCATCGCTACGGGTGAGAAGGTCTCATCGTAGTCAATCCCTTGAACTTGCCGAAAACCTTTTGCGACAAGTCGAGCTTTGTAGACAGTAATATTACCGTCAGCGTCAGTCTTCTTCTTGAAGATCCATTTATTCTCAATTGCTTGCCGATCATCGGGCAAGTCGACCAAAGTCCATACTTTGTTCTCATACATGGATCCCATCTCAAATTTCATGGCTTCAAGCCATTTTGCGGAATCTGGGCTCACCATCGCTTCTTCATAGTTCGTAGGCTCATCATGATCTAGTAGCATGACTTCCAGAACAGGATTACCGTACTACTCTAGTGCGGATCTCACTCTGGTTGATCTACGAGGTTCAGTAGTATCTTGTTCTAAAGTTTCATGATTATCATCATTAGCTTCCTCACTAACTGGTGTAGGTGTCACTGAAATAGTTTTCTGTGATGCACTACTTTCCAATAAGGGAGCAGGTACAGTTACCTCGTCAAGTTCTACTTTCCTCCCACTCACTTCTTTCGAGAGAAACTCCTTCTCCAAAAAGTTTCCGAATTTAGCAACAAAAGTCTTGCCTTCGGATCTGTGATAGAAGGTGTATCCAATAGTTTCCTTTGGATATCCTATGAAGACACATTTCTCCGATTTGGGTTCGAGCTTATCAGGTTGAAGCTTTTTCACATAAGCATCGCAGCCCCAAACTTTCAAAAATGACAACTTTGGTTTCTTGCCAAACCACAGTTCATAAGGCGTCGTCTCAACGGATTTTGATGGTGCCCTATTTAACGTGAATGCGGTCGTCTCTAGAGCGTATCCCCAAAACGATAGCGGTAAATCAGTAAGAGACATCATAGATCGCACCATATCTAGTAAAGTACGATTACGACATTCGGACACACCATTACGCTGTGGTGTTCCAGGTGGCGTGAGTTGCGAAACTATTCCACAATTTTTCAATGTACACCAAACTCGTAACTCAAATATTCTCCTCCATGATCAGATCGTAGAAACTTTATTTTCTTGTTATGATGATTTTCAACTTCACTCTGATATTCTTTGAACTTTTCAAACATTTCAGACTTATGTTTCATTAAGTAGATATACCCATATCTGCTTAAGTCATCTGTGAAGGTGAGAAAATAACGATATCCGCCACGAGCCTCAATATTCATCGGACCACATACATCTGTATGTATGATTTCTAACAAATCTGTTGCTCTCTCCATAGTACCAGAGAACAGTGTTTTAGTCATCTTGCCCATGAGGCACGGTTCACAAGTACCAAGTGATTCATAATCAAGTGGTTCCAAAAGTCCATCAGTATGGAGTTTCTTCATGCGCTTTACACCGATATGACCTAAACGGCAGTGCCACAAATAAGTTGCACTATCATTATCAACTCTGCATCTTTTGGCTTCAACACTATGAATATGTGTGTCACTACTATCGAGATTCAATAAAAATAGACCACTCTTTAAGGGTGCATGACCATAAAAGATATTACTCATATAAATAGAACAACCATTATTCTCAGATTTAAATGAATAACCGTCTCGCATCAATTAAGATCCAGATATAATGTTCATGCTTAACGTTGGCACCAAATAACAATTACTTAGGTCTGATATTAATCCCGAAGGTAGATGTAGAGGTAGCGTGCCGACTGCGATCACATCGACTTTGGAACCGTTTCCCACGCGCATCGTCACCTCGTCCTTAGCCAATCTTCGCTTAATCCGTAGTCCCTGTTTCGAGTTGCAGATATTAGCAACAGAACCAGTATCAAATACCCAGGTGCTACTGCGAGCATTAGTAAGGTACACATCAATAACATGTATATCACATATACCTTTGTTCACCTTGCCATCCTTCTTATCCGCCAAATACTTGGGGCAGTTCTGCTTCCAGTGACCAGTCTGCTTGCAGTAGAAGCACTCAGTTTCAGGCTTAGGTCCAGGTTTGGGTTTCTTCTCCTGAGTAGCAACTTGCTTGCTGTTCCTTTTGAAGTTCCCCTTCTTCTTCCCTTTGCCCTTTTTCTTGAAACTAGTGGTCTTGTTGACCATCAACACTTGATGCTCCTTCTTGATTTCTACCTCCGCAGCTTTCAGCATTGCGAAGAGCTCGGGAATAGTCTTATTCATCCCTTGCATATTATAGTTCATCATGAAGCTCTTGTAGCTTGGTGGCAGTGATTGGAGAATTCTGTCAATGACGCAATCATCTGGAAGATTAACTCCCAATTGAATCAAGTGATTATTATACCCAGACATTTTGAGTATATGCTCACTGACAGAACTATTCTCCTCCATCTTGCAGCTATAGAACTTATTGCAGACTTCATATCTCTCAATCCGGGCATTTGCTTGAAATATTAACTTCAACTCCTGGAACATCTCATATGCTCCATGACGTTCAAAACGTCGTTGAAGTCCCAATTCTAAGCCATAAAGCATGGCCCACTGAACTACCGAGTAGTCATCAGCTTTGCTCTGCCAGACGTTCATAACATCTGGTGTTGCTCGAGCAGCAGGCCTAGCACCCATCGGTGCTTCCAGGACGTAATTCTTCTGTGCAGCAATGAGGATAATCCTCAAGTTACGGACCCAGTCCGTGTAATTGATACCATCATCTTTCAACTTTGCTTTCTCAAGGAACGCATTAAAATTCAACGGAACAACAACATGAGCCATCTATCTACAATCAAGCATAAACAAGCAAGATACTATCAGGTACTAAGTTTCATGATAAATTTAGGTTCAATTAATTTACTTAAAGAACTCCCACTTAGATAGACATCCGTCTAATCCTCTAAGTGATTACGTGATCCAAATCAACTAAACCATGTCCGATCATCACGTGAGATGGAGTAGTTTCATTGCTGAACATCACTATGTTGATCATATCTACTATATGATTCACGCTCGACCTTTCGGTCTCTGTGTTCCGAGGCCATATCTGTATATGCTTGGCTCGTCAAGTATAACCTGAGTATTCCGCGTGTGCAACTGTTTTGCACCCGTTGTATTTGAACGTAGAGCCTATCACACCCGATCATCATGTGGTGTCTCAGCACGAAGAACTTTCGCAACGCTGCATACTCAGGGAGAACACTTCTTGATAATTAGTGAGAGATCATCTTATAATGCTACCGTCAATCAAAGCAAGATAAGATGCATAAAAGATAAACATCACATGCAATCAATATAAGTGATATGATATGGCCATCATCATCTTGTGCTTGTGATCTCCATCTTCGAAGCACCGTCGTGATCACCATCGTCACCGGCGCGACACCTTGATCTCCATCGTAGCATCGTTGTCGTCTCGCCAATCTTATGCTTCCACGACTATCGCTACCGCTTAGTGATAAAGTAAAGCATTACAGCGCGATTGCATTGCATACAATAAAGCGACAACCATATGGCTCCTGCCAGTTGCCGATAACTCGGTTACAAAACATGATCATCTCATACAATAAAATTTTAGCATCATGTCTTGACCATATCACATCACAACATGCCCTGCAAAAACAAGTTAGACGTCCTCTACTTTGTTGTTGCAAGTTTTACGTGGCTGCTACGGGCTTAAGCAAGAACCAATCTTACCTACGCATCAAAACCATAATGATAGTTTGTCAAGTTGGTGCTGTTTTAACCTTCGCAAGGACCGGGCGTAGCCACACTCGGTTCAACTAAAGTTGGAGAAACTGTCACCCGCAAGCCACCTATGTGCAAAGCACGTCGGGAGAACCGGTCTCGCGTAAGCGTACGTGTAATGTCGGTCCGGGCCGCTTCGTCCAACAATACCGCTGAACCAAAGTATGACATGCTGGTAAGCAGTATGACTTATATCACCCACAACTCACTTGTGTTCTACTCGTGCATATAACATCAACATATAAAACCTAGGCTCGAATGCCACTGTTGGGGAACGTAGTAATTTCAAAAAAATTCCTACGCACATGCAAGATCATGGTGATGCATAGCAACGAGAGGGGAGAGTGTGAACTATGTACCCTTGTAGATCGACAACGGAAGCGTTTGGTTGATGTAGTCGTATGTCTCCACGGCCCGACCGATCAAGCACCGAAACTACGGCACCTCCGAGTTCTAGCACACGTTCAGCTCGATGGCGATCCTCGGACTCCGATCCAGCAAAGTGTCGGGGGAGAGTTCCGTCAGCACGACGGCGTGGTGACGATATTGATGCACTACCGTCGCAGGGCTTCGCCTAAGCACCGCTACAATATTATCGAGGACTATGGTGGAAGGGGGCACCGCACACGGCTAAGAATATGATCACGTGGATCAACTTGTGTGTCTAGGGGTGCCCCTGCCCCCGTATATAAAGGAGCACGGGGAGGAGGCCGGCCGGCCCTATAGGCGCACCAAGGAGGAGACCTCCTCCTAGTAGGAGTAGGACTCCTACTAGGAGGGGGAAGGAAGTGGGGAGGGAAAGGGAAAGGGGGGCGCCGCCCCCCCTCTCCTAGTCCAATTCGGACCAGGGGGAGGAGGCGCGCGGCCCACCTTTGGCTGCCCCTCTCTCTTTCCACTAAGGCCCATATGGCCCATTACTTCTCCGGGGGGGGTCCGGTAACCCTCCGGCTCTCCGGTTTTCTCCGAAATCACCCGGAACACTTCTGGTGTCCGAATATAGCCGTCCAATATATCAATCTTTATGTCTCGACCATTTCGAGACTCCTCGTCATGTCCATGATCACATCCAGGACTCCGAACTAACTTCGGTACATCAAAACTCATAAACTCATAATATAACTGTCACCGAAACCTTAAGCGTGCGGACCCTATGGGTTCGAGAACAATGTAGACATGACCGAGACACGTCTCCGGTCAATAACCAATAGCGGAACCTGGATGCTCATATTGGCTCCTACATATTCTATGAATATCTTTATCGGTCAGACCGCATAACAACATACGTTGTTCCCTTTGTCATCGGTATGTTACTTGCCCGAGATTCGATCGTCGGTATCTCAATACCTAGTTCAATCTCGTTACCGTCAAGTCTCATTACTCGTTCCATAATACATCATCTCGCAACTAACTCATTAGTTGCAATGCTTGCAAGGCTTATGTGATGCGCATTACCGAGAGGGCCCAGAGATACCTCTCCGACAATCGAAGTGACAAATCCTAATCTCGAAATACGCCAACCCAACATGTACCTTTGGAGACACCTGTAGAGCACCTTTATAATCACCCATTTACGTTGTGACATTTGGTAGCACACAAAGTGTTCCTCCGGCAAACGGGAGTTGCATAATCTCATAGTCATAGGAACATGTATAAGTCATGAAGAAAGCAATAGCAACATACTAAACGATCGGGTGCTAAGCTAATGGAATGGGTCATGTCAATCAGATCATTCACCTAATGATGTGATCCTGTTAATCAAATAACAACTCTTTGTTCATGGTTAGGAAACATAACCATCTTTGATTAACGAGCTAGTCAAGTAGAGGCATACTAGTGACACTCTGTTTGTCTATGTATTCACACATGTATAATGTTTTCGGTTAATACAATTCTAGCATGAATAATAAACATTTATCATGATATAAGGAAATAAATAATAACTTTATTATTGCATCTAGGGCATATTTCCTTCAGGGCGGCGGCCAAGGGGGTTCCTTGCCCCCCAAGGCAAGGGTGGCGCCCCCCATCCCTAGGGTTTTCAACCCTTGGCGCAGGGGGAGGCCCAAGGGGGGCGCACCAGCCCACTATGGGCTGGTTCCCCTCCCACTTCAGCCCATGGGGCCCTCCGGGATAGGTGGCCCCACCCGGTGGACCCCCGGGACCCTTCCGGTGGTCCCGGTACAATACCGATTACCCCCAAAACATTCCCGATGGCCGAAACTTGACTTCCTATATATAAATCTTCACCTCCGGACCATTCCGGAACTCCTCGTGACGTCCGGGATCTCATCCGAGACTCCGAACAACTTTCGGGTTACCGTATGCTAATATCTCTACAACCCTAGCGTCACCGAACCTTAAGTGTGTAGACCCTACGGGTTCGGGAGACATGCAGACATGACCGAGACGCCTCTCCGGTCAATAACCAACAGCGGGATCTGGATACCCATGTTGGCTCCCACATGCTCCACGATGATCTCATCGGATGAACCAAGATGTCGAGGATTCAATCAACCCGTATACAATTCCCTTTGTCAATCGGTACGTTACTTGCCCGAGACTCGATCGTCGGTATCCCAATACCTAGTTCAATCTCGTTACCAGCAAGTCACTTTACTCGTGCCGTAATGCATGATCCCGTGATCAACCACTTGGTCACATTGAGCTCATTATGATGATGCATTACCGAGTGGGCCCAGAGATACCTCTCCGTCATACGGAGTGACAAATCCCAGTCTCGATTCGTGCCAACCTAACAGACACTTTCGGAGATACCTGTAATGTACCTTTATAGTCACCCAGTTACGTTGTGACGTTTGGCACACCCAAGGCACTCCTACGGTATCCGGGAGTTGCACAATCTCATGGTCTAAGGAAATGATACTTGACACTCAGAAAAGCTACAGCAAATGAACTACACGATCTTTGAGCTAAGCTTAGGATTGGGTCTTGTCCATCACATCATTCTCCTAATGATGTGATCCCGTTATCAATGACATCCAATGTCCATAGTCAGGAAACCATGACTATCCTTTGATCAACGAGCTAGTCAACTATAGGCTCACTAGGGACGTGTTGTGGTCTATGTATTCACACATGTATTACGATTTCCGGATAACACAATTATAGCATGAACAATAGACAATTATCATGAACAAAGAAATATAATAATAACCATTTTATTATTGCCTCTAGGGCATATTTCCAACAGTCTCCCACTTGCACTAGAGTCAATATTCTAGTTACATTGTGATGAATCGAACACCCATCCAGTTCTGGTGTTGATCATGTTTTGCTCTAGGGAGAGATTTAGTCAACGGATCTGCCAAATTCAGGTCCGTATGTACTTTACAAATCTCTATGTCTCCATTTTGAACACTTTCATGAATGGAGTTGAAGCGACGCTTGATATTCCTGGTCTTCCTGTGAAACCTGGGCTCCTTGGCAAGGGCAATAGCTCCAGTGTTGTCACAGAAGAGAGTCATCGGGCCCGACGCATCGGTTATGACTCCTAGGTCGGTAATGAACTCCTTCACCCAGACTGCTTCTTGTGCTGCCTCCGAGGCTGCCATGTACTCCGCTTCACATGTAGATCCCGCCACAACGCTTTGCTTGCAACTGCACCAGCTTACTGCCCCACTATTCAAAATATACACGTATCCGGTTTGTGACTTAGAGTCATCCAGATCTGTGTCGAAGCTAGCATCGACGTAACCCTTTACGAAGAGCTCTTCGTCACCTCCATACACGAGAAACATGTCCTTAGTCCTTTTCAGGTACTTCAGGATATTCTTGACCGCTGTCAAGTGTTCCATGCCGGGATTACTTTGGTACCTTCCTACCAAACTTACGGCAAGGTTTACATCAGGTCTGGTACACAACATAGCATACACGATAGACCCTATGGCCGAGGCATAGGGGACGACACTCATCTTTTCTCTATCTTCTGCCGTGGTCGGGCATTGAGCTGTGCTCAATCTCGTACCTTGCAATACAGGCAAGAACCTCTTTTTGACTGATCCATTTTGAACTTCTTCAATATCTTCTCAAGGTACGTACTCTGTGAAAGACCAATGAGGCGTCTCGATCTATCTCTATAGATCTTGATGCCTAATATATAAGCAGCTTCTCCAAGGTCCTTCATTGAAAAACACTTGTTCAAGTAGGCCTTTATGCTTTCCAAATTCTATATCATTTCCCATCAACAGTATGTCATCCACATACAATATGAGAAATGCTACAGAGCTCCCACTCACTTTCTTGTAAATGCAAGCTTCTCCATAAGTCTGCGTAAACCCAAACGCTTTGATCATCTCATCAAAACGAATTTTCCAACTCCGAGATGCTTGCACCAGCCCATAAATCGAGTGTTGGAGCTTGCACACCTTGTCAGCATTCTTAGGATCGACAAAACCTTCCGGCTGCATCATATACAATTCTTCCTTAAGGAAACCATTAAGGAATGCCGTGTTGACGTCCATTTGCCATATCTCATAATCATAGAATGCGGCAATTGCTAACATGATTCGGACGGACTTCAGCTTCGCTACGGGTGAGAAAGTCTCATCGTAGTCAACCCCTTGAACTTGTCGATAACCCTTAGCGACAAGCCGAGCTTTCTAGATGGTCACAATACCATCCGCGTCTGTCTTCTTCTTAAAGATCCATTTATTTTCTATGGCTCACCGATCATCGGGCAAGTCAGTCAAAGTCCACACTTCGTTTTCATACATGGATCCTATCTCGGATTTCATGGCTTCCAGCCATTTGTCGGAATCCGGGCCCGCCATCGCTTCTTCATAGTTCGAAGGTTCACCGTTGTCTAACAACATGATTTCCAAGACAGGGTTGCCGTACCACTCTGGTGCGGAACGTGTCCTCATGGACCTACGAAGTTCAGTAGCAACTTGATCTGAAGTTTCATGATCATCATCATTAACTTCCTCTCTAGTTGGTGCAGGCACCTCAGGAACATTTTCTTGAGCTGCGCCACTTACCGGTTCAAGAGGTAATACTTCATCAAGTTCTACTTTCCTCCCACTTATTTCTTTTGAGAGAAACTCTTTCTCTAGAAAGGACCCATTCTTGGCAACAAAGATCTTGCCTTCGGATCTGAGGTAGAAGGTATACCCAACCGTTTCTTTAGGGTATCCTATGAAGACGCATTTTTCCGACTTGGGTTCGAGCTTTTCAGGTTGAAGTTTCTTGACATAAGCATCGCATCCCCAAACTTTTAGAAACGACAGCTTAGGTTTCTTCCCAAACCATAATTCATACGGTGTCATCTCAACGGATTTCGACGGAGCCCTATTTAAAGTGAATGCGGCAGTCTCTAAAGCATAGCCCCAAAATGACAGCGGTAAATCGGTAAGAGACATCATAGATCGCACCATATCCAATAGAGTGCGATTACGACGTTCGGACACACCATTACGCTGAGGTGTTCCAGGCGGCGTGAGTTGTGAAACTATTCCACATTTTCTTAAGTGTGTGCCAAATTCGTGACCCAAGTATTCTCCCCCACGATCTGATCGCAAGAACTTGATTTTCTTGTCATGTTGATTCTCAACCTCACTATGAAATTCCTTGAACTTTTCAAAGGTCTCCGACTTGTGTTTCATTAAGTAGACATACCCATATCTACTCAAGTCATCAGTGAGGGTGAGAACATAACGATAGCCACCGCGAGCCTCAACACTCATTGGACCGCACACATCAGTATGTATGATTTCCAATAAGTTGGTTGCTCGCTCCATTGTTCCTGAGAACGGAGTCTTGGTAATTTTACCCATGAGGCATGGTTCGCACGTGTCAAATGATTCGTAATCAAGAGGCTCTAAAAGTCCATCTGCATGGAGCTTCTTCATGCGTTTGACACCTATGTGACCAAGGCGGCAGTGCCACAAGTATGTGGGACTATCATTATCAACCTTACATCTTTTGGTATTCACACTATGAATATGTGTAGCATTACGCTCGAGATTCATTAAGAATAAACCATTCACCATCGGAGCATGACCATGAAACATATCTCTCATATAAATAGAACAACCATTATTCTCGGATTTAAATGAGTAGCCATCTCGAATTAAACGAGATCCTGATACAATGTTCATGCTCAAAGCTGGCACTAAATAACAATTATTGAGGTTTAAAACTAATCCCGTAGGTAAATGTAGAGGCAGCGTGCCGACGGCGATCACATCGACCTTGGAACCATTCCCGACGCGCATCGTCACCTCGTCCTTCGCCAGTCTCCGCTTATTCCGCAGCTCCTGCTTTGAGTTACAAATGTGAGCAACCTCACCGGTATCAAATACCCGGGAGCTACTACGAGTACTGGTAAGGTACACATCAATTACATGTATATCACATATACCTTTAATGTTGCTGGCCTTCTTGTCCGCTAAGTATTTGGGGCAGTTACACTTCCAGTGACCACTTCCCTTGCAATAAAAACACTCAGTCTCGGGCTTGGGTCCATTCTTTGGCTTCTTCCCGGTAGCTTGCTTACCGGGCGTGGCAACTCCCTTGCCGTCCTTCTTGAAGTTCTTCTTACCCTTGCCTTTCTTGAACTTAGTGGTTTTATTCACCATCAACACTTGATGTTCCTTTTTGATTTCCACCTCTGCTGATTTCAGCATTGAATACACCTCAGGAATGGTCTTTTCCATCCCCTGCATATTGAAGTTCATCACAAAGCTCTTGTAGCTTGGTGGAAGCGACTGAAGGATTCTGTCAATGACCGCGTCATCCGGGAGATTAACTCCCAGCTGAGTCAAGCGGTTATGCAACCCAGACATTTTGAGTATGTGCTCACTGACAGAACTATTTTCCTCCATCTTACAACTGAAGAACTTGTCGGAGACTTCATATCTCTCGACCCGGGCATGAGCTTGAAAAACCATTTTCAGCTCTTCGAACATCTCATATGCTCCGTGTCTCTCGAAGCGCTTTTGGAGCCCCGGTTCTAAGCTGTAAAGCATGCCGCACTGAACGAGGGAGTAATCATCAGCACGTGACTACCAAGCATTCATAACGTCTTGGTTCTCTGAAACAGGTGCGTCACCTAGCGGTGCTTCTAGGACATAATCTTTCTTGGCAGCTATGAGGATGATCCTCAGGTTCCGGACCCAGTCCTTATAGTTGCTGCCATCGTCTTTCAGCTTGGTTTTCTCTAGGAACGCGTTGAAGTTGAGGACAACGTGGTCCATTTGATCTACAAGACATATTGTAAAGATTTTAGACTAAGTTCATGATAATTAAGTTCATCTAATCAAATTACTCAATGAACTCCCACTCAGATAGACATCCCTCCAGTCATCTAAGTGAAACATGATCCGAGTTAACTAGGCTGTGTCCGATCATCACGTGAGACGGACTAGCCAACATCGGTGAACATCTTCATGTTGATCGTATCTTCTATACGACTCATGCTCGACCTTTCGGTCTTCCGTGTTCCGAGGCCATGTCTGTACATGCTAGGCTCGTCAAGTCAACCTAAGTGTATTGCGTGTGTAAATCTGGCTTACACCCGTTGTATTCGAATGTTAGAATCTATCACACCTGATCATCATGTGGTGCTTCGAAACAACGAACCTTCGCAATGGTGCACAGTTAGGGGGAACACTTTCTTGAAATTATTACGAGGGATCATCTTATTTATGCTACCGTCGTTCTAAGCAAATAAGATGTAAAACATGATAAACATCACATGCAATCAAATAGTGACATGATATGGCCAATATCATTTGCTCCTTTTGATCTCCATCTTTGGGGCTCCATGATCATCGTTGTCACCGGCATGACACCATGATCTCCATCATCGTGTCTTCTTGAAGTTGTCTCGTCATCTATTACTTCTACTACTATGGCTAACGCTTTAGCAATAAAGTAAAGTAATTACATGACGTTTATGTTGACACGCAGGTCATAAATAACTAAAGACAACTCCTATGGCTCCTGACGATTGTCATACTCATCAACATGCAAGTCGTGATTCCTATTACAAGAACATGATCATCTCATACATCACATATATCATTCATCACATCCTTTGGCCATATCACATCACAAAACACTTGCTGCAAAAACAAGTTAGACGTCCTCTAATTGTTGTTGCAAGTTCTTACGTGGATGCTATAGGTTTCTAGCAAGAACATTTCTTACCTACGCCAAAACCACAACGTGAATTGCTAATTTCTATTTACCCTTCATAAGGACCCTGTTCATCGAATCCGATCCGACTAAGGTGGGAGAGACAGACACCCGCCAGCCACCTTATGCAACTAGTGCATGTCAGTCGGTGGAACCAGTCTCACGTAAGCGTACGTGTAAGGTCGGTCCAGGCCGCTTCATCCCATGATGCCGCCGAATCAAGGTAAGACTAGTAACGGCAAGCAAATTGACAATATCGACGCCCACAACTGCTTTGTGTTCTACTCGTGCATAGTAACTAAGCATAGACCTAGCTCATGATGCCACTGTTGGGGAACGTAGAAGAATTTTAAAATTTTCTACGCATCACCAAGATCAATCTATGGAATCATATAGCAACGAGGGAGAGAGGAGTGCATCTACATACCCTTGTAGATCGCGCGTGGAAGCGTTCAAGAGAACGGGGTTGATGGAGTCATACTCGACGTGATCCAAATCACCGATGACCTAGTGCCGAACGGACGGCACCTCCGCGTTCAACACACGTACAGTTGGCAAGACGTCTCCTCCTTCTTGATCCAGCAAGGGGGAAGGAGAGGTTGATGAAGATCCAGCAGCATGACGGCGTGGTGGTGGAAGCAAGGGTGATCTTGGCAGGGCTTCGCCAAGTGCAGGGAGACGGAGGAGTGTCACGGGAGGTAGAGGGAGAGGCCAGGGGCTTGGGTGAGGCTGCCCTCCCTCCCCCCACTATATATAGGGTGCCTAGGGGGGCAGCGGCCCTAGGAGATCCAATCTCCTAGGGGGGCAGCGGCCAAGGGGGTGCCTTGCCCCCCAAGGCAAGGGTGGCGCCCCCCACCCCTAGCGTTTTCAACCCTAGGCGCAGGGGGAGGCCCAAGGGGGACGCACCAGCCCACTAGGGGCTGGTTCCCCTCCCACTTCAGCCCATGGGGCCATCCGGGATAGGTGGCCCCACCCGGTGGACCCCCGGGACCCTTCTGGTGGTCCCGGTACAATACCGATTACCCCCGAAACGTTTTCAACCCTAGGCGCATGGGGAGGCCCAAGGGGGGCGCACGAGCCCACTAGGGTCTGGTTCCCCTCCCACTTCAGCCCATGGGGCCATCCGGGATAGGTGGCCCCACCCGGTGGACCCCCGGGACCCTTCTGGTGGTCCCGGTACAATACCGATTACCCCCGAAACTTTCCCGATGGCCGAAACTTGACTTCCTATATATAAATCTTCACCTCCGGACCATTCCGGAACTCCTCGTGACGTCCGGGATCTCATCCGGGACTCCGAACAACTTTTGGGTTACCGTATGCTAATATCTCTACAACCCTAGCGTCACCGAACCTTAAGTGTGTAGACCCTACGGGTTCGGGAGACATGCAGACATGACCAAGAGGCCTCTCCAGTCAATAACCAACAGCGGGATCTGGATACCCATGTTGGCTCCCACATGCTCCACGATGATCTTATCAGATGAACCACGATGTCGAGGATTCAATCAATCCGTATACGATTCCCTTTGTCAATCAGTACGTTACTTGCCCGAGACTCGATCATCGGTATCCCAATACCTAGTTCAATCTCGTTACCGGCAAGTCACTTTACTCGTGCCGTAATGCATGATCTCGTGATCAACCACTTGGTCACATTGAGCTCATTATGATGATGCATTACCGAGTGGGCCCAGAGACACCTCTCCGTCATACGGAGTGACAAATCCCAGTCTCGATTCGTGCCAACCCAACAGACACTTTCGGAGATACCTGTAATGTACCTTTATAGTCACCCAGTTACGTTGTGACGTTTGGCACACCCAAGGCACTCCTACGGTATCCGGGAGTTGCACAATCTCATGGTCTAAGGAAATGATACTTGACATTCAGAAAAGCTACAGCAAACTAACTACACGATCTTTGAGCTAAGCTTAGGATTGGGTCTTGTCCATCACATCATTCTCCTAATGATGTGATCCCGTTATCAATGACATCCAATGTCCATAGTCAGGAAACCATGACTATCCTTTGATCAACGAGCTAGTCAACTAGAGGCTCACTAGGGACGTGTTGTGGTCTATGTATTCACACATGTATTACAACTTCCGGATAACACAATTATAGCACGAACAATAGACAATTATCATGAACAAAGAAATATAATAATAACCATTTTATTATTGCCTCTAGGGCATATTTCCAACATGAACCTATTATGTTTTCACGAATATATGTGAGTTCTTGATCCTACCTTGCAAGTCTATAGTCACCTACTATGTGTTATGATCCGGCAACCCCGAAGTGACAATAATGGGGACCACTCCCGGTGATGACCGTAGTTTGAGGAGTTCATGTATTCACTATGTGTTAATGCTTTGGTCCGGTACTCTATTAAAAGGAGGCCTTAATATCCCTTAGTTTCCGCTAGGACCCCGCTGCCACGGGAGGGTAGGACAAAAGATGGCATGCAAGTTCTTTTCCATAAGCACGTATGACTATATTCAGAATACATGCCTACATTACATTGATGAATTGGAGCTAGTTCTGTGTCACCCTAGGTTATGACTGTTACATGATGAACCACATCCGGCATAATTCTCCATCATTGATCCATTGCCTACGAGCTTTTCATATATTGTTCTTCGCTTGTTTACTTTTTCGTTTCTATTGTTACAATTACTACAAAATACCAAAAACATTACGTTCGTTTTCATTACCTTTTGCTACCGTTACCACTACTATCATATTACTTTGCTACTAAATACTTTGCTGCAGATATTAATTTTCCAGGTGTAGTTAAATTAACAACTCAGCTACTAATACTTGAGAATATTCTTTGGATCCCCTTGTGTCGAATCAATAAATTTGGGTTGAATACTCTACCCTCGAAAACTGTTGCGATCCCCTATACTTGTGGGTTATCAACAGCGGTGATGGCTGTGTTCGGCTGCGGCGGCCGGAATTGCAGCGGCGGGCCATCTGACCTCGTGATCGGTGGCGACGACATGGAGGGCCTGGTGGACGGGTCGGCGCCATGCATAGTTTGGCCTACGGTCAGATCTATGGCCGGCGGCCTACTCCCTGCGCGGTGGCACAGATCAGTGGTCATGCACACGATGCTAAATGGAGGTTCATGTAGCAGATCTTGGTGAAAACCTTGCTCTCGCTTAGTTGCCAAGGCCGGCGATGGCGGCGCTCTTCAGTGTCGTTCCCTTCTTGAAGACACCGCCGTGGAGAAGCTCCAGACCTCTATCCGCTACATATGAGGGTAACGCTAGATCAATCGATCGGATGACGATGATGCTCTTGTGTCGTTTCCCCCTTGGGGGCGTTATTCTTGGAGGCGTGCATAGGCTCGAGGGACTAGTGGATTGCTTCTGCGGTGGAGCGGCGGTTCCTGGGACACAAGATGACGTGGAGTCTCGGCGGCGTGGTGTTGCAAGGTCTTGGCGACGATGCGTGACGATGAAGAAGCGTAGGGTGGTGGCATTGCCTAGCACCATGGTGACGTCGACGACAGCCTGTCAAGGTGGATGCGTCAGTACCTGCTCTGAAGATGGATCAGTGTAACATGATGGCGATGGCCTCTGCAGCATGCGCATGCGTTGCCCACCGAGAGTGCACCGGATCGGTGTGTGGCCCAAACCTGGCAATTCAGCTTGGTTGGAGCTTCCAGTTTTAGATGTTGTGATTTGGTGTGAGGCCTGGGCATGCGGCCCCGACAATTTGTACCCCTTCATCAAGTGGATAGGATTAGCGACAGATGTCGTCAAGATGATGACTTCAGACATATTGATGTATTATTTTGTAAGGTCTTGATGAATAATTAATAAAGGATGCATGCATCGCTCTCATGCAGAGGCCGGGGTCATCCTCCTTTAAAATAAAAAATAAAAGCGAGTCAACCATCACATTACTATCATCAGCATGTCATGTCAACCATGTGGTGAGAACCATGTTACTGATGCTCACACCTAAACGTGTATTTTCAGCAAAATTCAACTGAATATGTTGGAGGCCTTATAACTCGCTGAAGATCTGCTGTTGCAGAATGTTGTGGTTGCCTCCGACTCAAAAGCAGGTGATCAGTGATATAGACAAGGGCACGAGCAGTAGCTATGCATGTATAATCAATGAGATAAAACAATGAGCGGTAGATTTAATTGCATTTTCTTGTTTGAAGGCCAAGCAACAGATAAAGATGCAGAAAGTTCAGCTAAATTCTCATTTTCTTTGGATGAAGGGCGCCATGTGTGGTTCCAACCCCACGATCCACTTTGTATTCCATTTTATGCGGTTTTTGATCAATAAGGAAACAAAAGGAAAAATTTGGTAAACAGTCCTTATGTTCCATGTTATTCCTTTTTAAATGAGTTTGACCAAGCCGATTAGGGTTACCAATACTTCAGAGATATAACTGCAACACGTGGTTGATTCCAAATACGTACACTTGATGTATCACGAGCTTTGCTATTATAGTTGGATCTTATGTTTCTCCTCCCCCTCTACTCTCTTGTAATGGATTGAGTTTCCCCTTTGAAGTTATCTTATCGGATTGAGTCTTTAAATATTTGAGAACACTTGATGTATGTCTTGCCGTGCGTATCTGTGGTGAGAATGGGATACCACGTGATTCACTTGATGTATGTTTTGGTGATCAACTTGTGGGTTCCGCCCATGAACCTATGCATAGGGGTTGGCACACGTTTTCGTCGTGATTCTTCGGTAGAAACTTTGGGGCACTCTTTGAGGTCCTTTGTGTTGGTTGAATAGATGAATCTGAGATTGTGTGATGCATATCGTATAATCATACCCACGGATACTTGAGGTGACATTGGAGTATCTAGGTGACATTAGGGTTTTGGTTGATTTGTGTATTAAGGTATTATTCTAGTATGAACTCTAGGGCTGTTTGTGACACTTATAGGAATAGCCCAGCAGATTGATTGGAAAGAATAACTTTGAGGTGGTTTCGTACCCTACCATAATCTCTTCGTTCGTTCTCCGCTATTAGTGACTTTGGAGTGACTCTTTGTTGCATGTTGAGGGATAGTTATGTGATCCAATTATGTTATCATTGTTGAGGGAACTTGCACTAGCGAAAGTATGAACCCTAGGCCTTGTTTCAACACATTGCAATACCGTTTACGCTCTCTTTTATCACTTGCTACCTTGCTGTTTTTATTATTTCAGATTACAAAAACTATTATCTACTATCCATATTGCACTTGTATCACCATCTCTTCGCCGAACTAGTGCACCTATACAATTTACCATTGTATTGGGTGTGTTGGGGGACACAAGAGACTCTTTGTTATTTGGTTGCAGGGTTGCTTGAGAGAGACCATCTTCATCCCATGCCTCCTACGGATTGATAAACCTTAGGTCATCCACTTGAGGGAAATTTGCTACTGTCCTACAAACCTCTGCACTTGGAGGCCCAACAACGTCTACAAGAAGAAGGTTGTGTAGTAGACATCAAGCTCTTTTATGGCGCCGTTGCCAGGGAGGTTAGCGCTTGAAGGTATATCTGTAGATCTTGCAATCGAGTCTTTTAGTTTCTTGTTTTATCACTAGTTTAGTTTATAAAAGAAAACTATAAAAAATGGAATTAAGTTTGTCTCATACACTTCACCTTTTTAATATCTTTCGTAAGTACAATGGAAAGGATAATTGTGCTCAAGTGCTAGAAGAAGAAATCTATAAAATGTTTGGCACTAAATATTTGAATGATGAGCATGATTGCAATGTTGTTGGTATGAATTCCTTGAATATCCATGATGCTAATGATATGCAAAGCCATAAGCTTGGGGAAGCTATGTTTGATGAAGATGATATTTTCTGTCCCCCAACTTTTGGTTGCAGGGTTGCTTGAGAGAGACCATCTTCATCCTATGCCTCCTACGGATTGATAAACCTTAGGTCATCCACTTGAGGGAAATTTTCCACTATCCTACAAACCTCTGCACTTGGAGGCCCAACAACGTCTACAAGAAGAAGGTTGTGTAGTAGACATCAAGCTCTTTTCTGGCGCCGTTGCCGGGGAGGTTAGCGCTTGAAGGTATATCTTTAGATCTTGCAATCGAGTCTTTTAGTTTCTTGTTTTATCACTAGTTTAGTCTATAAAAGAAAATTACAAAAAAATGGAATTGAGTTTGTCTCATACGCTTCACCTTTTTAATATCTTTCATGAGTATGATGGAAAGGATAATTGTGCTCAAGTGCTAGAAGAAGAAATCTATAAAATGTTTGGCACTAAATATTTGAATGATGAGCATGATTGCAATGTTGTTAGTATGAATTCCTTGAATATCCATGATGCTAATGATATGCAAAGCCACAAGCTTGGGGAAGCTATGTTTGACGAAGATGATATTTTTTGTCCCCCAAGTTTTGATGAGCAAATTTATTATGATGAAAGCATGCCTCCTATCTATGATGATTATTGTGATGACACGTATGCTTTAAAGAATAATGATAACAATAAAACTTGTCATCTTGATCTTAATTTACAATCACATGATAGCTATTTTGTTGAGTTTGCTCCCACTATTATTCATGAGAAAAAATTTGCTTATGTGGAGAGTAATAAATTCTCTATGCTTGTAGATCATGAAAAGAATGCTTTAGGTGCTGGTTATATTGTTGAATTAATTCATGATGCTACTGAAAATTATTATGAGGGAGGAATATATACTTGTAGGAATTGCAATAATATCAAGTTTCCTCTCTATGTGCTTAAAGTTTTGAAGTTATGCTTGTTTACCTTCCTATGCAAGTTGATTCTTGTTCCCACAAGTTGTTTGCTCACAAAATCCCTATGCATAGGAAGTGGGTTAGACTTAAATGTGCTAGTCATATTCTTCAAGATGCTCTCTTTATGTTACAATTCTTATCTTTTATGTGAGCATCATTGACATCATCATGCCTAGCTAGGGGCATTAAACGATAGCGCTTGTTGGGAGGCAACCCAACTTTATTTTTATTCCTTGATTTTTTCTCCTGTTTAGTAATAAATAATTCATCTAGCCTCTGTTTAGATGTGGTTTTATGTGTTTAATCAGTATTTGTGCCAAGTAGAACCTTTGGAAAGACTTGGGTGAAGTCTTTATGATCATGCTGTAAAAAACAGAAACTTTAGCGCTCACGAGAATTGCTTCCATCTTTATTTGGAGAGTGATATTTAGTTAATTCTTTTTGCAGACGATTAATAGATAAATTCCTCAGGTCCAGAAATTTATTTGAGAATTTTATGAGTTCCAGAAGTATACGTTTGATCCAGATTACTACAGACTGTTCTGTTTTTTAACAGATTCTGTTTTTCATGTGTTGTTTACTTATTTTGATGAATCTATGGCTAGTAAAATAGTTTATAAACCATAGAGAAGTTAGAATACATTAGTTTTAAAACCAATATAAATAAATAATGAGTTCATTATAGTACCTTGAAGTGGTGATTTATTTTCTTATACTAACGGAGCTTACGCGTTTTCTGTTAAGTTTTGTGTTGTGAAGTTTTCAAGTTTTGGGTAAGGATTCGATGGACTATGGAATAAGGAGTGGCAAGAGACTAAGCTTGGGGATGCCCAAGGCACCCCAAGGTAATATTCAAGGACAACCAAGAGCCTAAGCTTGGGGATGCCCTGGAAGGCATCCCCTCTTTCGTCTTCGTTCATCGGTAACTTTACTTGGGGCTATATTTTTATTCGCCACATGATATGTATTTTGCTTGGAGCATCAATTTATTTTGTTAGGATTTTCTTGCTGTTATTTATAATAATGTTTTGCATCTTTTATTTCAATAAAAGTGGCATTAATAGCCTTTACTATGCCTATTTTACTAGTATACATGTTGCTGTTTGAAAACAGAAAGTTTACCGCTGTTGCAATAATTCCCTAGAAAAGTTAGAATGTGATAAAATGTTGAAACCTTTTGCATATTAAGATCTGATAAATTTACTACAGTGAGAATTTACTTCCATAATTTTTGGATCTAGGGAAGTATGGATGTTGCAGCATTCTTTACAGACTATCCTGTTTAGGCAGATTGCTGTTATATTTGCATTGTTTGCATATGGTTGCTTCTTTAATGATTCTATTTGAGGATAGGACTATTAAATATGCAGAGGCATTTAGTATGCAATGTTGAATAGTAATTTTAGTGATTTGCTACAGTAGAGTATGATAAGGTTTTTGCAATGGTTTATACTAACTTATCTCACGAGTCCTTATTGAGTTTTGTGTGGATGAAGCTTTTGAGATTTAGGGAGACCTTTTTTTTGAGAGAAAGCAAAGCTTTATAACTTAACGGTGCTCGGGCAAATCACCCGACACACAAAAGCCACATGGGGCGGTACCATATTGGTCCAACCAATGCTATCATTTGGCAAACATAAACTACCAAGTTTCGCAAGTTCATGCGCTACCGAGTTCGCTGCGCGTCTACAGAAAGTAATAGATTGCTTAGAGAACCACAATTTAAGCTGAAGCTTGATGTCCTCGATAACAGACGCGTATGGGGACGAGTCAACCTTGGACAAGTCGAGTGCTTCCTGCAGTAGATGTGAATCGGTCTCGAAGACGACACAGAGGGCGCCAATGTCAACTGCCATGGCCACTACCTCAGACATGGCCGCAACCTCTGCTCCGAATGGGTCATTTATCTGCTCCTTCCTACCAGCTCGGGCCAGCAGCACATCTCCCGCCTCGTCACGGACAACCGCTCCCCATGCAGCAAAAGTCTCGCCCGGCGTATAGGCTCCATCCACATTGATCTTCAGAAATCCTTCACCCGACGGTGACCACTTGCTCTCTGCTTGCTTCTTTTTACTCGTTTTAAACAGTTGCATGAACTCCAAGGTACTGCATTGGACTCGGCGAATTAGCTCGTCATCCGTGATTGGTAATTCCCCTTCTCTTATTTTATTCCTCTTGTTCCACCAGTTCCACCAGAAGGTGAGGATTTGGACACGCACATTTTCATCTAGCCTCCAAAGCAAGTCCATGATTGCATGCACTGGTGATTGCTCTTCCATCTCCAAGCGTACCTTCTCCAGGCTCATCGCCCTCCACACTTCCTTGACAGCCTTGCATTTCACAAAAAGATGAGCCCCGTCTTCATCCACTCTCCCACAAAAGAAGCACTTGGAGTTCTCGAGCCTGACCCCTCTTCTCGTCAGGTTAGTACAGAAAGTCAGGGACTCGTGTTTGACTCGCCAAGCGAACATCTGAATCTTGCGTGGGTAGGGTAGTTTCCAGATCCTACACCATGCTTGGTCATCCCACCTATCCAAGTTTCCTGCCGCCATTGTGCTACTGCCAGGGGCCCCATTCCTTGCTTGTTTCTGCAACTGTACAAATAGCTTGTAGGCGCTTTTAACACTATGGTTCCCTTTAGATTCAAAATGCCATGCCATGAAATCACTAACTCCTTCACGCAATGGAATCTGGAGAATGTGTCGTACATCATCCGGCCAGAAAGTGTCCTTAACAAGCTGCTCATCCCATGCTCCCGTAATCGGGCAAATAAGCTCGCTGACCTGTGTAATCAGGTTCTGTCCTTTGGGTGTAATAACACGGCGTGACCAAGCCCTTGGAATCCAAGGATCGGACCAGATGTTAACTCCTGTCCCATCGCCGATTCGCCAGATATAACCCTCCTTGATTAGCTCGAGGATATGAGAGGAATTAAGGAGACACAAAAGCTCAAGCTTGGGGATGCCCAAGGCACCCCAAGATAATATTTCAAGAAGTCTCAAGCATCTGAGCTTGGGGATGCCCCGGTTGGCATCCCACCTTTCTTCTTCAACAATTATCGGTTAGTATCAGTTGATCCTAAGTTTTTGCTTCTTCACATGATGTTTGTGAAGGAAATATGCCCTAGAGGCAATAATAAAGTTATTATTTATTTCCTTATATCATGATAAATGTTTATTATTCATGCTAGAATTGTATTAACCGGAAACATAATACATGTGTGAATACATAGACAAACTTAGTGTCACTAGTATGCCTCTACTTGACTGGCTCGTTAATCAAAGATGGTTATGTTTCCTAACCATGAACAAGGTGTTGTTATTTGATTAACGAGGTCACATCATTAGTTGAATGATCTGATTGACATGACCCATTTCATTAGCTTAGCACCCGATCGTTTAGTATGTTGCTATTGCTTTCTTCATGACTTATACATGTTCCTATGACTATGAGATTATGCAACTCCCGTTTACCGGAGGAACACTTTGTGTGCTACCAAACCTCACAACATAACTGGGTGATTATAAAGGAGCTCTACAGGTGTCTCCAAAGGTAGATGTTGGGTTGGCATATTTCGAGATTAGGATTTGTCACTCCGATTGTCGGAGAGGTATCTCTGGGCCCTCTCGGTAATGCACATCACATAAGCCTTGCAAGCATTGCAGCCAATGAGTTAGTTGCGAGATGATGTATTACGGAATGAGTAAAGAGACTTGCCGGTAACGAGATTGAACTAGGTATTGGATACCGACGATCGAATCTCGGGCAAGTAACATACCGATGACAAAGGGAACAACGTATGTTGTTATGTGGTCTGACCGATAAAGATCTTCGTAGAATATGTAGGAGCCAATATGGGCATCCAGGTCCCGCTATTGGTTATTGACCGGAGACGTATCTCCGTCATGTCTACATTGTTCTCGAACCGTAGGGTCCGCACGCTTAACGTTACGATGACAGTTATTATGAGTTTATGCATTTTGATGTACCCAAGATTGTTCGGAGTCCCGGATATGATCATGGACATGACGAGGAGTCTCGAAATGGTCGAGACATAAAGATTGATATATTGGAAGCCTATGTTTGGATATCGGAAGTGTTCCGGGTGAAATCGGGATTTTACCGGAGTACCGGGAGGTTACCGGAACCCCCCGGGAGCTATATGGGCCTTAGTGGGCTTTAGTGGAAAGGAGAAAGGGGCAGCCCAAGGTGGGCCGCGCGCCTCCCCCTCCCCTAGTCCTATTAGGACAAGGAGAGGTGGCCGGCCCCCTCTCTCTCTTTCCCCCCTCAAGGAATCCTATTCCAACTAGGATTGGGGGGGGGAGTCCTACTCCCAGAGGGAGTAGGACTCCCTTGGCGCGCCCTCCTTGGCCGGCCGCCCCCTCCCCCTTGGCTCCTTTATATACGGAGGCAGGGGAGCACCCTAGGACACACAAGTTGATCATTGAGATCGTTCCTTAGCCATGTGTGGTGCCCCCTGCCACCATATTCCACCTCGATTATATTGTAGCAGTGCTTAGGCGAAGCCCTGCGACGGTAGAACATCAAGATCGTCACCACGCCGTCGTGCTGACGGAACTCCTCCTCGACGCTTTGCTGGATCAGAGCCCGGGGATCGTCATCGAGTTGTACGTGTGCTAAGAACTCGGAGGTGCTGGAGTAACGGTGCTTGGATCGGTCGGATCGGGAAGACGTACGACTACTTCCTCTACGTTGTGTCAACGCTTCCGCAGTCGGTCTGCGTGGGTACGTAGACAACACTCTCCCCTCTCGTTGCTGTGCATCACCATGATCTTGCATGTGCGTAGGAATTTTTTTGAAATTACTGTGTTCCCCAACAGTGGCATCCGAGCCTAGGTTTTATGTGTTGATATTATATGCACGAGTAGAACACAAGTGAGTTGTGGGCGATATAAGTCATACTGCCTACTAGCATGTCATACTTTGGTTCAGCGGTATTGTTGGACGAGACGACCCGGACCGACATTACGCGTACGCTTACGCGAGACCGGTTCTCCCGACGTGCTTTGCACATAGGTGTCTTGCGCGCGACAGTCTCTCCAACTTTAGTTGAACCGAGTGTGGCTACGCCCGGTCCTTGCAAAGGTTAAAACGGAGTCAAATTGACAAACTATCGTTGTGGTTTTGATGCGTAGGTGAGATTGGTTCTTACTTAAGCCCGTAGCAGCCACGTAAAACTTGCAACAACAAAAGTAGAGGACGTCTAACTTGTTTTTGCAGGGCATGTTGTGATGTTATATGGTCAAGACATGATGCTAAATTTTATTGTATGAGATGATCATGTTTTGTAACCGAGTTATCGGCAACTGGCAGGAGCCATATGGTTGTCGCTTTATTGTATGCAATGAAATCGCGATGTAATGCTTTACTTTATCACTAAACGGTAGCGATAGTCGTAGAAGCATAAGATTGGCGAGACGACAATGATGCTATGATGGAGATCAAGGTGTCGCGCCGGTGACGATGGTGATCATGACGGTGCTTCGGAGATGGAGATCATAGGCACAAGATGATGATGGCCATATCATATCACTTATATTGATTGCATATGATGTTTATCTTTTTATGCATCTTATCTTGCTTTGATTGACGGTAGCATTATAAGATGATCTCTCACTAAATTATCAAGAAGTGTTCTCCCTGAGTATGCACCGTTGCCAAAGTTCGTCGTGCCCAGACACCACGTGATGATCGGGTGTGATAAGCTCTACGTCCATCTACAACGGGTGCAAGCCAGTTTTGCACACGCAGAATACTCAGGTTAAACTTGACAAGCCTAGCATATGCAGATATGGCCTCGGAACACAGAGACCGAAAGGTCGAGCGTGAATCATATAGTAGGTATGATCAACATAACGATGTTCACCATTGAAAACTACTCCATCTCACGTGATGATCGGTTATGGTTTAGTTGATTTGGATCACGTGATCACTTAGAGGATTAGAGGGATGTCTATCTAAGTGGGAGTTCTTAAGTAATATGATTAATTGAACTTAAATTTATCATGAACTTAGTCCTGGTAGTATTTTGCAAATTATGTTGTAGATCAATAGCTCGCGTTATTGCTTTCATGTGTTTATTTTGATATGTTCCTAGAGAAAATTGTGTTGAAAGATGTTAGTAGCAATGATGCGGATTGGATCCGTGATCTGAGGTTTATCCTCATTGCTGCACAGAAAAATTATGTCCTTGATGCACCGCTAGGTGACGGACCTATTGCAAGAGCAGATGCAGACGTTATGAACGTTTGGCTAGCTCAAAATGATGACTACTTGATAGTTTATTGCACCATGCTTAATGGCTTAGAATCGGGACTTCAGAGACGTTTTGAATGTCATGGAGCATATGAGATGTTCCAGGAGTTGAAGTCAATATTACAAGCAAATACCCGAGTTGAGAGATATGTAGTCTCCAACAAGTTCTATAGCTAAAAGTGTTGGGGAACGTAGTAATTTCAAAAAAATTCCTACGCACACGCAAGATCATGGTGATGCACAGCAACGAGATGGGAGAGTGTTGTCTACGTACCCACGCAGACCGACTGCGGAAGCGTTGACACAACGTAGAGGAAGTAGTCGTACGTCTTCCCGATCCGACCGATCCAAGCACCGTTACTCCGGCACCTCCGAGTTCTTAGCACACGTACAGCTCGATGACGATCCCCGGGCTCCGATCCAGCAAAGCGTCGGGGAGGAGTTCCGTCAGCACGACGGCGTGGTGACAATCTTGATGTTCTACCGTCGCAGGGCTTCACCTAAGCACTGCTACAATATAATCGAGGTGGAATATGGTGGCAGGGGGCACCGCACACGGCTAAGGAACAATCTCAATGATCAACTTGTGTGTCCTAGGGTGCTCCCCTGCCTCCGTATATAAAGGAGCCAAGGGGGAGGGGGCGGCCGGCCAAGGAGGGCGCGCCAAGGGAGTCCTACTCCCTCTGGGAGTAGGATCCCCCCCCCCAATCCTAGTTGGAATAGGATTCCTTGAGGGGGGAAAGAGAGAGAGGGGGCCGGCCACCTCTCCTTGTCCTAATAGGACTAGGGTAGGGGGGAGGCACGCGGCCCACCTTGGGCTGCCCATTTCTACTTTCCACTAAAGCCCACTAAGGACCATATAGCTCCCGGGGGGTTCCGGTAACCTCCCGGTACTCCGGTAAAATCCCGATTTCACCCGGAACACTTCCGATATCCAAACATAGGCTTCCAATATATCAATATTTATGTCTAGACCATTTTGAGACTCCTCGTCATGTCCATGATCACATCCGGGACTCCGAACAATCTTCGGTACATCAAAATGCATAAACTCATAATAACTGTCATCGTAACGTTAAGCGTGCGGACCCTACAGTTCGAGAACAACGTAGACATGACCGAGATACGTCTCCGGTCAATAACCAATAGAGGGACCTGGATGCCCATATTGGCTCCTACATATTCTACGAAGATCTTTATCGGTCAGACCGCATAACAACATATGTTGTTCCCTTTGTCATCGGTATCTTACTTGCCCGAGATTCGATCGTCGGTATCCAATACCTTGTTCAATCTCGTTACCGGCAAGTCTCTTTACTCGTTCCGTAATACACCATCTCGCAACTAACTCATTGGCTGCAATGCTTGCAAGGCTTATGTGATGTGCATTACCGAGAGGGCCCAGAGATACCTCTCCGACAATCGGAATGACAAATCCTAATCTCGAAATATGCCAACCCAACATCTACCTTTGGAGACACCTATAGAGCTCCTTTATAATCACCCAGTTACGTTGTGACGTTTGGTAGCACACAAAGTGTTCCTCCGGTAAACGGGAGTTGCATAATCTCATAGTCATAGGAACATGTATAAGTCATGAAGAAAGCAATAGCAACATACTAAACGATCGGGTGATAAGCTAATGAAATGGGTCATGTCAATCAGATCATTCAACTAATGATGTGACCTCGTTAATCAAATAACAACACCTTGTTCATGGTTAGGAAACATAACCATCTTTGATTAACGAGCCAGTCAAGTAGAGGCATACTAGTGACACTAAGTTTGTCTATGTATTCACACATGTATTATGTTTCCGGTTAATACAATTCTAGCATGAATAATAAACATTTATCATGATATAAGGAAATAAATAATAACTTTATTATTGCCTCTAGGGCATATTTCCTTCAGTCTCCCACTTGCACTAGAGTCAATAATCTAGTTCACATCGCCATGTGATTCAACACTAATAGTTCACATCACCATGTGATTAACACCCATAGTTCACATTGTCATGTGACCTATACCCAAAGGGTTTACTAGAGTCAGTAATCTAGTTCACATCATTTATGTGATTAGCACCCAAAGAGTACTAAGGTGTGATCATGTTTTGCTTGTGAGATAATTTTAGTCAACGGGTCTGTCATATTCAGATCCGTAAGTATTTTGCAAATCGTTATGTCAACAATGCTCTGCACGGAGCTACTCTAGCTAATTGCTCCCACTTTCAATATGTATCTAGATTGAGACTTAGATTCATCTAGATTAGTGTCAAAACTTGCATCGGCGTAACCCTTTACGACGAACCTTTTTTCACTTCCATAATCGAGAAACGTATCCTTATTCCACTAAGGATAATTTTGACCGCTGTCCAGTGATCTACTCCTAGATCACTATTGTACTCCCTTGCCAAACTCAGTGGTAGGGTATACAATAGATCTGGTACATAGCATGGCATACTTTATAGAACCTATGACCAAGGCATAGGGAATGACATTCATTCTCTTTCTATCTTCTATCATGGCCGGGCTTTGAGTCTTACTCAATTTCACACCTTGTAACATAGGCAAGAAACTCTTTCTTTGACTGTTCCATTTTGAACTACTTCAAAATCTTGTCAAGGTATGTATTTATTGAAAAACCTTATCAAGCGTCTTGATCTATCTCCATAGATCTTGATGCTCAATATGTAAGCAACTTCACCGAGGTCTTTCTTTGGAAAATTCCTTTCAAACACTCCTTTATGCTTTGCAGAATAATTCTACATTATTTCCGATTAACAACATGTCATACACATATACTTATCAGAAATGATGTAGTGCTCCCACTCACTTTCTTGTAAATACAGGCTTCACCGCAAGTCTGTATAAAACTATATGCTTTGATCAACTTGTCAAAGCGTATATTCCAACTCCGAGAAGCTTGCACCAGTCCATAGATGGATCGCTGGAGCTTGCATATTTTGTTAGCACCTTTAGGATAGACAAAACCTTCTAGTTGCATCGCATACAACTCTTCTTTAGTAAATCCATTAAAGAATGCGGTTTTGTTTATCCATTTGCCAGATTTCATAAAATGCGGCAATTGCTAACATGATCCGGACAGACTTAAGCATAGATACGAGTGAGAAAATCTCATCGTAGTCAACACCTTGAACTTGTCGAAAACCTTTTGCGACAATTCTAGCTTTGTAGATAGTAACACTACTATCAGCGTCCGTCTTCCTCTTGAAGATCCATTTATTTTCTATGGCTTGCCGATCATCGGGCAAGTCAACCAAAGTCCATACTTTGTTCTCATACATGGATCATATCTCAGATTTCATGGCCTCAAACCATTTCGCGGAATCTGGGCTCATCATCGCTTCCTCATAGTTCGCAAGTTCGTCATGGTCTAGTAACATGACTTCCAGAACAGGATTACCGTACCACTTTGGTGCGGATCTCACTCTGGTTTACCTACGAGATTTGGTAGTAACTTGATCTGAAGTTACATGATCATTATCATTAGCTTCCTCACTAATTGGTGTAGTAGTCACAGGAACAGATTTCTGTGATGAACTACTTTCCAATAAGGGAGAAGGTACAATTACCTTATCAAGTTTTCTACTTTCCTCCCACTCACTTCTTTCGAGAGAAACTCCTTCTCTGGAAAGGATCCATTCTTGGCAACGAATTTGCCTTCGGATCTGTGATAGAAGGTGTACCCAACAGTTTCCTTTGGGTATCCTATGAAGACATATTTCTCCGATTTGGTTTTGAGCTTATCAGGATGAAACCTTTTCATATAAGCATCACAATCCCAAACTTTAAAAAATGACAACTTTGGTTTCTTGCCAAACCACAGTTCAGATTGTGTCGTCTCAACGGACTTAGATGGTGCCCTTTTAAACGTGAATGCAGCTGTCTTTAATGCATAACCCCAAAACGATAGTGGTAAATCGGTAAGAAACATCATAGGTCGCACCATTCTAATAAAGTACAGTTATGACGTTCGGACACACCATTACATTGTGGTGTTCCAGGTGGCGTGAGTAGTGAAACTATTTCACATTGTTTTTAACTGAAGACCAAACTCGTAACTCAAATATTTGTCTCCGCGATCAGATCGTAGAAACTTTATTTTCTTGTCACGATGATTTTCCACTTCACTCTGAAATTCTTTGAACTTTTCAAATGTTTCAGACTTATGTTTCATCAAGTAGATATACCCATATCTGCTCAAATCATCTGTGAAGTTCAGAAAATAATGATACTTGTCGTGAGCCTTAACACTCATCGGACCATATACATCAATATGTATTATTTCCAATAAGTCAGTTGCTCGCTCCGGAGAACGGAGTCTTAGTCATCTTGCCCATGAGGCATGGTTCGCAAGCATCAAGTGATTCATAATCAAGTGATTCCAAAATCCCATCAGCATGGAGTTTCTTCATGCGCTTTACACCAATATGACCTAAACGGCAGTGCTACAAACAAGTTGCACTATCATTATTAACTTTGCATCTTTTGGTTTCAATATTATGATTATGTGTATCACTATGATCGAGATCCAATGAACTATTTTCATTGGTGTGTAACCATATAAGGTTCTATTCATGTAAACAGAACAACAATTTATTCTCTTACTTAAATGAATAACCATATTACAATAAACATGATCAAATCATATTCATGCTTAACACAAACACCAAATAACACTTATTCAGGTTCAACACTAATCCCGAAAGTATAGGGAGTGTGCGATGATGATCATATCAATCTTGGAACCACTTCAAACACACATCATCACTTCACCCTTAACTAGTCTCTGTTTATTCTGCAACTCCTGTTTCGAGTTACTAATCTTAGCATCTGATCCAGTATCAAATACTTAGGGGTTGCTATAAACACTAGTAAAGTACACATCAATAACATGTATATCAAATATACTTATGTTTACTTTGCCATCCTTCTTATCTGCCAATCACTTGGGGTAGTTCCGCTTCCAGTGACCAGTCCCTTTGCAGTAGAAACACTTAGTCTCAGGCTTAGGACCAGACTTGGGCTTCTTCACTTGAGCAGCAACTTGCTTGCTGTTCTTCTTGAAGTTCCCCTTCTTCCCTCTGCCCTTTTCTTGAAACTAGAGGTCTTGTCTACCATCAACACTTGATGTTTTTCTCGATTTCTACCTTCGTCAATTTCCGCATTAGGAAGAGCTTGGGAATCGTTTCCGTTATCCCTTGCATATTATAGTTCATCACGAAGTTCTACTAACTTGGTGATGGTGACTAGAGAATTCTGTCAATCACTATCTTATCTGGAAGATTAACTCCCACTTGATTCAAGTGATTGTTGTACTCAGACAATCTGGGCACATGCTCACTAGTTGAGCGATTCTCCTTCGTCTTTTAGCTATAGAACTTGTTGGAGACTACATATCTCTCAACTCGGGTATTTGCTTGAAATATTAACTTCAACTCCTGGAACATCTCATATGCTCCATGACATTCAAAACGTCTCTGAAGTCCCGATTCTAAGCCATTAAGCATGGTGCACTAAACTATGAAGTAGTCATCATATTGAGCTAGCCAAACGTTCATAACGTCTGCATCTGCTCCTGCAATAGGTCCGTCACCTAGAGGTGCATCAAGGACATAATTTTTCTGTGCAACAATGAGGATAAACCTCAGATCACGGATCCAATCCGCATCATTGCTACTAACATCTTTCAACACAATTTTCTCTAGGAACATATCAAAATAAACACATGAAAGCAATAACGCGAGCTATTGATCTACAACATAATTTGCAAAATACTACCAGGACTAAGTTCATGATAAATTTAAGTTCAATTAATCATATTACTTAAGAACTCCCACTTAGATAGACATCCCTCTAATCCTCTAAGTGATCACGTGATCCAAATCAACTAAACCATAACCGATCATCACGTGAGATGGAGTAGTTTTCAATGGTGAACATCGTTATGTTGATCATATCTACTATATGATTCACGCTCGACCTTTCGGTCTCTGTGTTCCGAGGCCATATCTGCATATGCTAGGCTTGTCAAGTTTAACCTGAGTATTCTGCGTGTGCAAAACTGGCTTGCACCCGTTGTAGATGGACGTAGAGCTTATCACACCCGATCATCACGTGGTGTCTGGGCACGACGAACTTTGGCAACGGTGCATACTCAGGGAGAACACTTCTTGATAATTTAGTGAGAGATCATCTTATAATGCTACCGTCAATCAAAGCAAGATAAGATGCATAAAAAGATAAACATCATATGCAATCAATATAAGTGATATGATATGGCCATCATCATCTTGTGCCTATGATCTCCATCTCCGAAGCACCGTCATGATCACCATCGTCACCGGCGCGACACCTTGATCTCCATCATAGCATCATTGTCGTCTCGCCAATCTTATGCTTCTACGACTATCGCTACCGTTTAGTGATAAAGTAAAGCATTACATCGCGATTTCATTGCATACAATAAAGCGACAACCATATGGCTCCTGCCAGTTGCCGATAACTCGGTTACAAAACATGATCATCTCATACAATAAAATTTAGCATCATGTCTTGACCATATAACATCACAACATGCCCTGCAAAAACAAGTTAGACGTCCTCTACTTTTGTTGTTGCAAGTTTTACGTGGCTGCTACGGGCTTAAGTAAGAACCAATCTCACCTACGCATCAAAACCACAACGATAGTTTGTCAATTTGACTCCGTTTTAACCTTCGCAAGGACCGGGCGTAGCCACACTCGGTTCAACTAAAGTTGGAGAGACTGTCGCCCGCAAGCCACCTATGTGCAAAGCACGTCGGGAGAACCGGTCTCGCGTAAGCGTACGCGTAATGTCGGTCCGGGTCATCTCGTCCAACAATACCGCCGAACCAAAGTATGACATGCTGGTAGGCAGTATGACTTATATTGCCCACAACTCACTTGTGTTCTACTCGTGCATATAATATCAACACATAAAACCTAGGCTCTGATACCACTGTTGGGGAACGTAGTAATTTCAAAAAAATTCCTACGCACACGCAAGATCATGGTGATGCACAGCAACGAGAGGGGAGAGTGTTGTCTACGTACCCACGCAGACCGACTGCGGAAGCGTTGACACAACATAGAGGAAGTAGTCGTACGTCTTCCCGATCCGACCGATCCAAGCACCGTTACTCCGGCACCTCCGAGTTCTTAGCACACGTACAGCTCGATGACGATCCCCGGGCTCCGATCCAGCAAAATGTCGGGGAGGAGTTCCGTCAGCACGACGGCGTGGTGACGATCTTGATGTTCTACCGTCGCAGGGCTTCGCCTAAGCACTGCTACAATATAATCGAGTTGGAATATAGTGGCAAGGGGCACCGCACACGGCTAAGGAACGATCTCAATGATCAACTTGTGTGTCCTAGGGTGCTCCCCTGCCTCCGTATATAAAGGAGCCAAGGGGGAGGGGGCGGCCGGCCAAGGAGGGCGCGCCAAGGGAGTCCTACTCCCTCTGGGAGTAGGATTCCCCCCCCCCCCCCAATCCCAGTTGGAATAGGATTCCTTGAGGGGGGAAAGAGAGAGAGGGGGCCGACCACCTCTCCTTGTCCTAATAAGACTAGGGGAGGGGGGAGGCGTGCGTCCCACCTTGGGCTGCCCCTTTCTCCTTTCCACTAAAGCCCACTAAGGCCCATATAGCTCCCGGGGGGTTCCGGTAACCTCCCGGTACTCCGGTAAAATCCCGATTTCACCCGGAACACTTCCGATATCCAAACATAGGCTTCCAATATATCAATCTTTATGTCTCGACCATTTCGAGACTCCTCGTCATGTCCATGATCACATCCGGGACTCCAAACAATCTTAGGTACATCAAAATGCATAAACTCATAATAACTGTCATCGTAACGTTAAGCGTGCAGACCCTACGGTTCGAGAACAATGTAGACATGACCGAGATACGTCTCCGGTCAATAACCAATAGCGGGACCTGGATGCCCATATTGGCTCCTACATATTCTACGAAGATCTTTATTGGTCAGACCGCATAACAACATACGTTGTTCCCTTTGTCATCGGTATGTTACTTGCCCGAGATTCGATCGTCGGTATCCAATACCTAGTTCAATCTCGTTACCGGCAAGTCTCTTTACTCGTTCCGTAATACATCATCTCGCAACTAACTCATTGGCTGCAATGCTTGCAAGGCTTATGTGATGTGCATTACCGAGAGGGCCCAGAGATACCTCTCCGACAATCGGAGTGACAAATCCTAATCTCGAAATATGCCAACCCAACATCTACCTTTGGAGACACCTGTAGAGCTCCTTTATAATCACCCAGTTACGTTGTGACGTTTGGTAGCACACAAAGTGTTCCTCCGGTAAACGGGAGTTGCATAATCTCCTAGTCATAGGAACATGTATAAGTCCTGAAGAAAGCAATAGCAACATACTAAACGATCGGGTGCTAAGCTAATGAAATGGGTCATGTCAATCAAATCATTCAACTAATGATGTGACCTCGTTAATCAAATAACAACACCTTGTTCACGGTTAGGAAACATAACCATCTTTGATTAACGAGCCAGTCAAGTAGAGGCATACTAGTGACACTAAGTTTGTCTATGTATTCACACATGTATTATGTTTCCGGTTAATACAATTCTAGCATGAATAATAAACATTTATCATGATATAAGGAAATAAATAATAACTTTATCATTGCCTCTAGGGCATATTTCCTTCAAAAAGATGGAGGAGAATCGCTCAACTAGTGAGCATGTGCCCAGATTGTCTGAGTACAACAATCGCTTGAATCAAGCGGGAGTTAATCTTCCAGATAAGATAGTGATTGACAGAATTCTCTAGTCACCATCACCAAGTTAGTAGAACTTCGTGATGAACTATGATATGCAAAGGATAACGGAAACGATTCCCAAGCTCTTCGTAATGCGGAAATTGACGAAGGTAGAAATCGAGAAAAACATCAAGTGTTGATGGTAGACAAGACCACTAGTTTCAAGAAAAGGGCAGAGGGAAGAAGGGGAACTTCAAGAAGAACAACAAGCAAGTTGTTGCTCAAGTGAAGAAGCCCAAGTCTGGTCCTAAGCCTGAGACTAAGTGTTTCTACTGCAAAGGGACTGGTCACTGGAAGCGGAACTACCCCAAGTGATTGGCAGATAAGAAGGATGGCAAAGTAAACATAAGTATATTTGATATACATGTTATTGATGTGTACTTTACTAGTGTTTATATCAACCCCTCAGTATTTGATACTGGATCAGATGCTAAGATTAGTAACTCGAAACAGGAGTTGCAGAATAAATAGAGACTAGTTAAGGGTGAAGTGATGATGTGTGTTGGAAGTGGTTCCAAGATTGATATGATCATCATCGCACACTCCCTATACTTTCGGGATTAGTGTTGAACCTGAATAAGTGTTATTTGGTGTTTGCGTTAAGCATGAATATGATTTGATCATGTTTATTGTAATATGGTTATTCATTTAAGTAAGAGAATAAATTGTTGTTCTGTTTACATGAATAGAACCTTATATGGTTACACACCAATGAAAATAGTTCATTGGATCTCGATCATAGTGATACACATAATCATAATATTGAAACCAAAAGATGCAAAGTTAATAATGATAGTGCAACTTGTTTGTAGCACTGCCGTTTAAGTCATATTGGTGTAAAGCGCATGAAGAAACTCCATGCTGATGGGATTTTGGAATCACTTGATTATGAATCACTTGATGCTTGCGAACCATGCCTCATGGGCAAGATGACTAAAACTCCGTTCTCCGGAGCGAGCAACTGACTTATTGGAAATAATACATATTGATGTATACGGTCCGATGAGTGTTAAGGCTCACGACAAGTATCATTATTTTCTGAACTTCACAGATGATTTGAGAAGATATGGGTATATCTACTTGATGAAACATAAGTCTGAAACATTTGAAAAGTTCAAAGAATTTCAGAGTGAAGTGGAAAATCATCGTGACAAGAAAATAAAGTTTCTACGATCTGATCGCGGAGACAAATATTTGAGTTACGAGTTTGGTCTTCAGTTAAAAACAATGTGAAATAGTTTCACTACTCACGCCACCTGGAACACCACAATGTAATGGTGTGTCCGAACGTCATAACTGTACTTTATTAGAATGGTGCGACCTATGATGTTTCTTACCGATTTACCACTATCGTTTTGGGGTTATGCATTAAAGACAGCTGCATTCACGTTTAAAAGGGCACCATCTAAGTCCGTTGAGACGACACAATCTGAACTGTGGTTTGGCAAGAAACCAAAGTTGTCATTTTTTAAAGTTTGGGATTGTGATGCTTATATGAAAAGGTTTCATCCTGATAAGCTCAAAACCAAATCGGAGAAATATGTCTTCATAGGATACCCAAAGGAAACTGTTGGGTACACCTTCTATCACAGATCCGAAGGCAAATTCGTTGCCAAGAATGGATCCTTTCCAGAGAAGGAGTTTCTCTCGAAAGAAGTGAGTGGGAGGAAAGTAGAAAACTTGATAAGGTAATTGTACCTTCTCCCTTATTGGAAAGTAGTTCATCACAGAAATCTGTTCCTGTGACTACTACACCAATTAGTGAGGAAGCTAATGATAATGATCATGTAACTTCAGATCAAGTTACTACCAAATCTCGTAGGTAAACCAAAGTGAGATCCGCACCAAAGTGGTACGGTAATCCTGTTCTGGAAGTCATGTTACTAGACCATGACGAACTTGCGAACTATGAGGAAGCGATGATGAGCCCAGATTCCGCGAAATGGTTTGAGGCCATGAAATCTGAGATATGATCCATGTATGAGAACAAAGTATGGACTTTGGTTGACTTTCCCGATGATCGGCTAGCCATAGAAAATAAATGGATCTTCAAGAGGAAGACGGACGCTGATAGTATTGTTACTATCTACAAAGCTAGAATTGTCGCAAAAGGTTTTCGACAAGTTCAAGGTGTTGACTACGATGAGATTTTCTCACTCGTATCTATGCTTAAGTCTGTCCGGATCATGTTAGCAATTGCCGCATTTTATGAAATCTGGCAAATGGATAAACAAAACTGCATTCCTTAATGGATTTACTAAAGAAGAGTTGTATGCGATGCAACTAGAAGGTTTTGTCAATCCTAAAGGTGCTAACAAAATATGCAAGCTCCAGCGATCCATCTATGGACTGGTGCAAGCATCTCAGAGTTGGAATATACGCTTTGATAAGTTGATCAAAGCATATAGTTTTATACAGACTTGCGGTGAAGCCTGTATTTACAAGAAAGTGAGTGGGAGCACTACAGCATTTCTGATAAGTATATGTGTATGACATATTGTTAATCGGAAATAATGTAGAATTATTCTGCAAAGCATAAAGGAGTGTTTGAAAGGAATTTTCCAAAGAAAGACCTCGGTGAAGTTGCTTACATATTGAGCATCAAGATCTATGGAGATAGATCAAGACGCTTGATAAGGTTTTTCAATAAATACATACCTTGACAAGATTTTGAAGTAGTTCAAAATGGAACAGTCAAAGAAAGAGTTTTTTGCCTATGTTACAAGGTGTGAAATTGAGTAAGACTCAAAGCCCGGCCACGACAGAAGATAGAAAGAGAATGAATGTCATTCCCTATGCCTTGGTCATAGGTTCTATAAAGTATGCCATGCTATGTACCAGATCTATTATATACCCTACCACTGAGTTTGGCAAGGGAGTACAATAGTTATCTAGGAGTAGATCACTGGACATCGGTCAAAATTATCCTTAGTGGAATAAGGATACGTTTCTCGATTATGGAAGTGAAAAAAGGTTTGTCGTAAAGGGTTACGCCGATGCAAGTTTTGACACTAATCTAGATGAATCTAAGTCTCAATCTAGATACATATTGAAAGTGGGAGCAATTAGCTAGAGTAGCTCCATGCAGAGCATTGTTGACATAAATATTTGCAAAATACTTATGGATCTGAATATGACAGACCCGTTGACTAAAATTATCTCACAAGCAAAACATGATCACACCTTAGTACTCTTTGGGTGCTAATCACATAAACGATGTGAACTAGATTACTGACTCTAGTAAACCCTTTGGGTATAGGTCACATGACAATGTGAACTATGGGTGTTAATCACATGGTGATGTGAACTATTAGTGTTGAATCACATGGCGATGTGAACTAGATTATTGACTCTAGTGCAAGTGGGAGACTGAAGGAAATATGCCCTAGAGGCAATAATAAAGTTATTATTTATTTCCTTATATCATGATAAATGTTTATTATTCATTCTAGAATTGTATTAACCGGAAACATAATACATGTGTGAATACATAGACAAACTTAGTGTCACTAGTATGCCTCTACTTGACTGGCTCGTTAATCAAAGATGGTTATGTTTCCTAACCATGAACAAGGTGTTGTTATTTGATTAACGAGGTCACATCATTAGTTGAATGATCTGATTGACATGACCCATTTCATTAGCTTAGCACCCGATCGTTTAGTATGTTGCTATTGCTTTCTTCATGACTTATACATGTTCCTATGACTATGAGATTATGCAACTCCCGTTTACCGGAGGAACACTTTGTGTGCTACCAAACGTCACAACGTAACTGGGTGATTATAAAGGAGATCTACAGGTGTCTCCAAAGGTAGATGTTGGGTTGGCATATTTCGAGATTAGGATTTGTCACTCCGATTGTCGGAGAGGTATCTCTGGGCCCTCTCGATAATGCACATCACATAAGCCTTGCAAGCATTGTAGCCAATGAGTTAGTTGCGAGATGGTGTATTACGGAACAAGTAAAGAGACTTGCCGGTAACGAGATTGAACTAGGTATTGGATACCGACGATCGAATCTCGGGCAAGTAAGATACCGATGACAAAGGGAACAACGTATGTTGTTATGCGGTCTGACCGATAAAGATCTTCGTAGAATATGTAGGAGCCAATATGGGCATCTAGGTCCCGCTATTGGTTATTGACCGGAGACATATCTCGGTCATGTCTACATTATTCTCGAACCGTAGGGTCCGCACGCTTAACGTTACGATGACAGTTATTATGAGTTTATGCATTTTGATGTACCTAAGATTGTTCGGAGTCCCAGATGTGATCATGGACATGACGAGGAGTCTCAAAATGGTCGAGACATAAAGATTGATATATTGGAAGCCTA
The DNA here is from genome assembly GCF_018294505.1 of Triticum aestivum. Classification (NCBI taxonomy): domain Eukaryota; kingdom Viridiplantae; phylum Streptophyta; class Magnoliopsida; order Poales; family Poaceae; genus Triticum; species Triticum aestivum. Next base: position 496,352,905 of record NC_057794.1, on the reverse strand, counting down.
TGTTTGGATATCGGAAGTGTTCCGGGTGAAATCGGGATTTTACCGGAGTACCGCGAGGTTACCGGAACCCCCCGGGAGCTATATGGGCCTTAGTGGGCTTTAGTGGAAAGGAGAAAGGGGTAGCCCAAGGTAGGCCGCGCGCCTCCCCCCTCCCCTAGTCCTATTAGGACAAGGAGAGGTGGCCGGCCCCCTCTCTCTCTTTCCCCCCTCAAGGAATCCTATTCCAACTAGGATTAGGGGGAATCCTACTCCCAGAGGGAGTAGGACTCCCTTGGCGCGCCCTCCTTGGCCGGCTGCCCCCTCCCCCTTGGCTCCTTTATATACGGAGGCAGGGGAGCACCCTAGGACACACAAGTTGATCATTGAGATTGTTCCTTAGCCGTGTGCGGTGCCCCCTGCCACCATATTCCACCTCGATTATATTGTAGCAGTGCTTAGGCGAAGCCCTGCGACGGTAGAACATCAAGATCGTCACCACGCCGTCGTGCTGACGGAAGTCCTCCCCGACGCTTTGCTGGATCGGAGCCCGGGGATCGTCATCGAGCTGTCCGTGTGCTAAGAACTCGGAGGTGCCGGAGTAACGGTGCTTGGATCGGTCGGATCGGGAAGACGTACGACTACTTCCTCTACGTTGTGTCAACGCTTCCGCAGTCGGTCTGCGTGGGTACGTAGACAACACTCTCCCCTCTCGTTGCTGTGCATCACCATGATCTTGCGTGTGCGTAGGAATTTTTTTGAAATTACTACGTTCCCCAACAGTTTGCCATTCTTAGAATGTCATTTTATTTTGCTTTGCTTGCTGTTTGAATAAAATACCAAAGATCTGAAATTCTTAAATGTTAGAGAGTCTTCACATAGTTGCATAATTATTCGACTACTCATTGATCTTCACTTATATCTTTTGGAGTAGTTTGTCATTTGCTCTAGTGCTTCACTTATATCTTTTAGAGCACGGTGGAGGTTTTATTTTATAGAAATAGATGAACTCTCATGCTTCACTTATATTATTTTAAGAGTCTTAAATAGCATGGTAATTTGCTTAAAATCCTAATATGCTAGGTATTCAAGAATAATAAAATTCTCTTATGAGTGTGTTGAATACTACGAGAAGTTTGATGCTTGATAATTGTTTTGAGATATGAGGATGGTGATATTAGAGTCATGCTAGTTGAGTGGTTATGAATTTGAGAAATACTTGTGTTGAAGTTTGTGATTCTCGTAGCATGCACGTATGGTGAACCGTTATGTGACGATGTCGGAGCATGATTTATTTATTGATTGTCTTCCTTATGAGTGGCGGTCGGGGACGAGCGATGGTCTTTTCCTACCAATCTATCCCCCTAGGAGCATGCGCATAGTACTTTGCTTTGATAACTAATAGATTTTTGCAATAAGTATGTGAGTTATTTATGACTAATGTTGAGTCCATGGATTATACACAGTCTCACCCTTCCACCTTTGCTAGCCTCTCTAGTACTGCGCAACTTTCGCCGGTACCATAAACCCACCATATACCTTCCTCAAAACAGCCACCATACCTACCTATTATGGCATTTCCATAGCCATTCCGAGAGATATTGCCATGCAACTTTACACCGTTCCATTATTATGACACGCTTCATCATTGTCATATTGCTAGCATGATCATGTAGTTGACATAGTATTTGTGGCAAAGCCACCGTTCATAATTCTTTCATACATGTCACTCTTGATCCATTGCATATCCCGGTACACTGCCGGAGGCATTCATATAGAGTTATCTTTGTTCTAGTATCGAGTTGTATCATCGAGTTGTAAATAAATAGAAGTGTGATGATCATCATTAATAGAGCATTGTCCCAAAAAAAGGCCAAATAAAAAAAAGAAAGGCCAAATAAAAAAAGGAAGGCCAAATAAAAAAATTATTAAAAGGGACAATGCTAGTATCCTTTTACCACACTTGTGCTTCAAAGTAGCACCATGATCTTCATGATAGAGAGTCTCCTATGTTGTCACTTTCATATACTAGTGGGAATCTTTCATTATAGAACTTGGCTTGCATATTCCAATGATGGGCTTCCTCAAAATGCCCTAGGTCTTCATGAGCAAGCGAGTTGGATGCACACCCACTAGTTTCTTTTGTTGAGCTTTCATACATTTATAGCTCTAGTGCATCCGTTGCATGGCAATCGCTACTCACTCACATTGATATTTATTGATGGGCATCTCCATAGCCCATTGATACGCCTAGTCGATGTGAGACTATCTTCTCCCTTTTTGTCTTCTCCACAACCACCCTTCTATTCCACCTATAGTGCTATATCCATGGCTCACGCTCATATATTGCGTGAAGATTGAAAAAGTTTGAGAACATCAAAAGTATGAAACAATTGCTTGACTTGTCATCGGGGTTGTGCATGATTTAAATATTTTGTGTGGTGAAGATGGAGCATAGCCAGACTATATGATTTTGTAGGGATAACTTTCTTTGTCCATGTTATTTTGAGAAGACATAATTGCTTTGTTAGTATGCTTGAAGTATTATTATTTTTATGTCAATATGAACTTTTGTCTTGAATCTTTCTGATCTGAATATTCATATCACAAGTAAGAAGAATTACATTGAAATTATTCCAACTAGCATTCCACATCAAAAATTATCTTTTTATCATTTACCTACTCGAGGACGAGCAGGAATTAAGCTTGGGGATGCTTGATACGTCTCCAACGTATCTATAATTTTTGATTGCTTCATGCTATATTATCTACTGTTTTAGGCAATATTGGGCTTTATTATCCACTTTTATATTATTTATGGGACTAACCTATTAACCGGAGGCCCAGCCCAGATTTGCTGTTTTATGCCTATTTCAGTGTTTTGAAGAAAAGGAATATCAGATGGAGTCGAAACGGAACGAAATCAACTGGAGAAGTTATTTTTGGAAGGAAACACACCTGATGGACTTGGACCCCATGTCAAGGAAGGAACGAGGCGCTCACGAGGGTGGGGGGCGCCCCCCTATCTCATGGGGCCCTCGTGGCTCCCCTGACGTGCTTCTTCTGCCTATATATCTCCATATACCCTAAAACTTCCAGAACGCACAGTAGACCGGGAGTTCCACCGCCAGAAGCCTCCGTAGCCACCAAAAGTCAATCGGGACCCTGTTCCGGCACCCTGCCGGAGGGGGGAACCCTCACCGGTGGCCATCTTCATCATCCCGGCGCTCCCCATGACGAGGAGGGAGTAGTTCTCCCTCGGGGCTGAGGGTATGTACCAGTAGCTATGTGTTTGATCTCTCTCTCGTGTTCTTGATTTGGCACGATCTTGATGTATCGCGAGCTTTGCTATTATAGTTGGATCTTATGTTTCTCCTCCCCCTCTTCTCTCTTGTAATGAATTGAGTTTCCCCTTTGAAGTAATCTTATCGGATTGAGTCTTTAAAGACTTGAGAACACTTGATGTATGTCTTGCCGCGGATATATGTGGTGACAATGGGATACCGCGTGCCACTTGATGTATGTTTTGGTGACCAACTTGCGGGTTCATGAACCTATGCATAGGGGTTGGCACACGTTTTCGTCGTGATTCTCCAGTAGAACTTTGGGGCACTCTTTGAGGTCCTTTATGTTGGTTGAATAGATGAATCTGAGATTGTGTGATGCATATCGTATAATCATACCCACAGATACTTGAGGTGACATTGGAGTATCTAGGTGACATTAGGGTTTTGGTTGATTTGTGTCTTAAGGTGTTATTCTAGTACGAACTCTAGGGCTATTTGTGACACTTATAGGAATAGCCCAACGGATTGATTGGAAAGAATAACTTTGAGGTGGTTTTGTACCCTACCATAATCTCTTCATTTGTTCTTCGCTCTTAGTGACTTTGGAGTGACTCTTTGTTGCATGTTGATTGTTGAGGGATAGTTATGTGATCCAATTATGTTAGTATTGTTGAGGGAACTTACACTAGTGAAAGTATGAACCCTAGGCCTTGTTTCAACACATTGCAATACCGTTTACGCTCACTTTTATCACTTGCTACCTTGCTGTTTTTATTATTTCAGATTACAAAAACTATTATCTACTATCCATATTGTACTTGTATCACCATCTCTTCGCTGAACTAGTGCACCTATACAATTTACCATTGTATTGGGTGTGTTGGGGACACAAGAGACTCTTTGTTATTTGGTTGCAGGGTTGCTTGAGAGAGACCATCTTCATCCTACGCCTCCTATGGATTGATAAACCTTTGGTCATCCACTTGAGAGAAATTTGCTACTGTCCTACAAACCTCTACACTTGGAGGCCCAACAACGTCTACAACAAGAAGGTTGTGTAGTAGACATCATAACTCTACGAACCCAGTCATCCGGCGCCCTTTCAAATTTGAATTGGGATGGCTGCATAGGGACGGATTCGTAGACATGATCAAGAATGTTTGGGAGAGGCCTGCTGTTGGTCTACACCTATTCGGCGATGGATCTTTAAAATAAGAGCCATGAGGCGACACCTCTCTGGATGGGCAAAACACACCAATGGAATTTATAAAAAGGAAAAACAATGGCTCTGTACCATCATTGATGACCTCGACAAAATTGCAGAGACGCGCACGTTATCTCAGCAAGAGATTGAATTGAAAAATCAATCTAATGAGATGGTCGCCCGTCTACTGCGAGAAGAGGAGATCAAATACTACCAGAGATCCAAAGCTGACTTCATTTTAATGGGTGATAGTAATACAAGATACTTCCAATTGGTCGCCAATGGGCAGCATAGGAAGAAATGTATTTATAGTCTCCAACAAGATGAGGGGAGGATCGAAGGTCAGGAGGAGCTCAAAAAGTATATCACCAAATACTACAAATCTCTTTTCAGAGCGCCGACTGAAGGGAATTTCACCCTTGATGAGACCCGAACAGATGATATTCCACATGTCACGGCAGAAGAAAACGATATCCTAACGGCACCATTCTCAGAAGAGGAGGTGCGAGCTGCGGTGTTCCAAATGGAACATAACAAAGCTCCAGGCCCTGATGGTTTCCCCGCAGAATTCTATCATAATTTCTGGGATATCATCAAGTCTGACCTTTTAGAGCTGTTCAATTGTTTTCATGCCGACCGACTTGACTTATTCAGACTTAATTTTGGCGAGATTGTCTTGTTGCCGAAGAGTAAGGAGGCCGAACGGATTCAACAGTTCAGACCCATATGCCTCCTTAATGTCAGCTTCAAGATTTTCACCAAAGTGGCGACGAATAGATTAAACTCGGTAGCTGACCATGTTGTCCGGCCATCTCAAACCGCTTTCATGCAAGGAAGGAACATACTCGATGGTGTAGTAATCCTGCATGAGACCGTCCATGAGATGCACCGGAAAAACATGAGTGGAGTAGTATTCAAAATAGACTTCGGAAAAGCCTATGACAAGGTCAAATGGTCTTTCTTCCAACAGGCCCTAAGGATGAAAGGCTTCTCCGATAAATGGTGCAAGTGGATCCAAACTTTTGTAACTGGCGGTAGTGTGGCCATCAAAGTCAATGATGATGTCGACCATTACTTTCAGACAAAAAAAGGACTACGACAAGGTGATGCCATATCCCCAATGTTATTTAACATCGTGGCTGACATGTTGACTATTCTGATTGAGCGCGCCAAGCAGGACGGACAGATTACAGGAGTAGTGCCACATCTAGTGGATGGTGGTCTCTCTATTCTGCAATATGCCGATGACACAATTCTCTTTATGGAACATGACCTAGGCAAGGCTAGAAACCTGAAACTTTTGTTGTCAGCGTTTGAGCAAATGTCGGGTCTTAAGATTAATTTCCATAAAAGTGAATTGTTCTGCTTTGGAGAAGCCGTTGATGCAGCGGACGATTATGCTGACCTTTTTGGTTGTGCACATGGACAATTCCCAATTAAATATTTCGGAATACCAATTCATTATTGACGTCTCACCATTGCGGAGTGGAAGCATGTAGAGGAGCGACTAGAGAAACGCTTGAGCAGCTGGAAAGGCAAGTTGCTCTCGGTTGGAGGACGATTGGTTTTAATAAACTCTATCCTCACAAATATGGTCCTCTATATTCTTTCATTCTTCCAGCTCCCAAAGGGGGTCTTGCAAAGATTGGATTATTTTAGGTCCAGGTTCTTTTGGCAAGAAGATGGTGAAAATAAAAAATATAGACTGGCCAAATGGAGTGTGGTTTGTAGACCGAAAGACCAGGGCGGCCTCGGTATTCATGACCTGCAGGTCAAGAATGAGGCCCTACTTAGTAAATGGTTGTTCAAACTTCTTACTAAGGATGGTGTTTGGCAAACCATGCTGCACAATAAGTATATAGGCCAAAAGGCAGTGTCTCAGGTATATTGGAAACCTGGAGACTCACACTTTTGGGCCGGCCTAATGGCGGCAAAGAAACCTCTCTTTCGCTTTGGGTCTTTCGCGATAAAGGACGGGTCAGAGATTCGTTTTTGGAAAACATCTGGCTAGGCAATGCTAGCCGCCGAGAACAATACCCAGCCTTATACAACATTGCACGCGATAAGAATAATACTATTGCGCAAGTGCTCAGCTCATCCCCGCCAAATATTTCGTCCAGGCGGGATTTGATTGGCACCCGACTTATGTCATGGAATAATCTATTGTCCCGTCTGGATTCGATTATCCTGAGACAAGGTCGTGATGTGTTTCGCTGGAACCTTACTACATCGGGGTCTTTCACAGTAGACTCTATGTATCATGCACTCACGCATTCTGAGGTACCGGTGAGTAATAACAAAAAAAATTGGAAAGCGAAGGTACCACTTAAAGTCAAAATATTCATGTGGTATCTCCGAAGGGGAGTTGTGCTAACAAAAGACAACCTCGCACGACGCAACTGGTCGGGAAGTAAGAATTGTTGTTTTTGTACTCATGACGAGACAATTAAACACCTCTTTTTTCACTGTAAGTTTGCGCGTTCTACGTGGTCAGCCATCCAAATAGCGTCAAATTTGTATCCGCCCACAAGTGTTGCCAATATTTTTGGTCATTGGCTGGACGGTATTTCAAATGCATACAAAACGCTAATAAGGGTGGGAGCGTATGCCTTACTATGGTCGCTTTGGCTATGTAAAAATGATGTTGTTTTTAATGACAAAACTGTTTCTCCTTTGCAGGTTATTTTCCGTTGTACAGACTCGCTTCGTACGTGGTGTACGCTACAACGAGCGGAGTACCAACCGCTATTCAAGGCGATGTGTACGCTGTTGGAGCAGGTGGCTACGAAGGTTTTTACCCGACATGGATGGCAGCATAATCTCCGGCTCGGTCCACCATCTCTTTCGACATAGGCATAGTGTCGGTCTATAGACTCTACTGTTACCGAATTGTCGGTTTTTTATCTTTCTGTTAATCAGACTACTGGTGTTTGGCTGTGTGCACCCTAATTATGCAGAGGCCGGGTGATACTCTTAATGCTTTGTATCACTTTGATGCTACATTTTGAGATAATAAAAGCGCCCTTTATCGAAAAAAGCAACAACATGACAACATCCAACCATGATACGACAACTTTCGGATGGTTCCACCTGATGATAGCAATGGAGGCACATGCGGAGATGCAGTATCTTAGTTTTGATCACACCATACATGAAAACATCAAAGGAAGCAAATCAATTGTCACATCCTCCGGTTTCTTTTTTATCGGGCATGCGCAATCACATCAGATTTAGTGGAAGACATGAGGGCCATCGACCTTGGCTGCCTTATGGCTGAGGGGCGACGGCCATCCCAGGGCAGAGGGAGCCGCTGTCGCTGGAGGGAGATGGTGGTCCAGTCGATGGCGTCGCGGTTCGGCTTGGCTGTGGGCGGCAAATGGGTACGAGGTGGTGTTCGATGCCACGCCTATAGATGAGGAGGTCCATGCCGCCTCGCCAGTATCCAGCGTATCTAGCAGTAAGATTTATGGGTGGTCTTTCTCTCCGGCCCCTTCCGCACCATCATGGACGTCATCGAGTTCTGGAGAAGATCCTCTACCAGGTAACCAAACAAACACAAACATTCAGGTTCAGTAACGCTTCCTGCTATCTTATCTGTACTATAAAGAACAGAAGGGTGAACATTTCTTCAGGGTTTTTCAGAGTCTATGGTCCATCGGTAGAGAATATCCTCTACCAGATAATAAAGTAGCAAAACAAATAGATGTTCAGGCTCCTCTGTAGAATCAGTTTCTTTTTACAGTTGACTATTCATTGAGTTTGCTGCAGCAAAAATTTGATTCAAATATTTCAATCCTCTGTTGTGCTTGCATGGTGACCAGGTGATCGGCGTTGATGCTACGGTGGTCCTCATGGTGCCCGAGCCCGACGATTGTTGCGGCGCTTCGCCCAATCTTACCTTGATGTTCTTGCAATTGCTGCCCGGACTAGGTAAGGGGACGTTGCCCCACAACATGGCTGTCTCACGAGCTCACGATTGGCATGGTTTGAATATTTTTCACATATTTGTGACTGGGCGATGAAGAGGCTCAACCCTTGGATCCCTCAGTCTCGCTGGGCCAGGGATCCCGTCCGCGCCGCGTCGCCACCGGCATGGAGGCCCGGACTCGGGCAGCCGCAGCGGTGTCGGGTGTGCCGGCGAGGTCTCTAGGGACTGCGTGGTGGGCATGACCTCTCCCGGCTCCCTGCCCCTGCCCACGGCGACGAGTACCAGGTCGTGTTGCGCCTCCAGTCCCAACTCATGGTCATGTTGGACAAGCCCCACGACGTGCCTTCGATTCGGTTGTGGCGTGCGCTGGAAAATGTACGATGTTCTCTGATGCGTACCAGGAGGTTTGGTCAGTCGAGGTCAGGTATGAGTAGCTCCTAAGGCTAATGGATGGATGGATGTGTGTATGTATGTATGGATATCAGGGTCATGTTGCTTGGTGAGCAAAGGCCAGGGGTACAACCTCCTTTTCGGTAAAAAATGAGGGGCAGTGATGATGACTCTGGCTGAAATAAGCATGTCTTGAGCAATCAAGACTGATGTGGCCTGTGGGTACTAAATTAGAGCCCACCCTTACCTCTCTTGCAGCCTGTTCAATTCATCGGTAATGTTGGATGTTTTGCACCTCGGATGGTCGTTCTGACAAGCGATAACCATGGCAGTTCGTTTACATTGCGATGGGTATGTTATGCAACAAGAGATGTGAGTGTTGCGCTTGAAGATCAAAGACAAAACCGTGCCCTCTTTTGTTGTGCTACAAATACACAAAATTTCCTTATCTACTATACAATGTTCTTCTTTCTTTTCCATTCCTCTATTGTGTTGATGTGAATGAAGATCCATCTGGACTTGGGATTTATGTCTTTTTTTTGGTGATGAACTCAACCACCCTAAACTTATTTGGATTGATTTATAGTTGGGTTGTTTACATACTCATGGGTTTGATTTTGTGCTATCGCCCTCGTGAACAATCAAGCTATCAGTATCAGGCGAGAATCGATTCGTGGCTCTTTTTTAAAATGGTCGTTAGAGCAACTCCAAAGGGCCGATCCATTTCGTCCGCCTGCGTCTGTTTGGATCGGCGCGGACAAAAGTGGCGGTCCAACGCGCCGACCCAAACCCAAATCACGTCCGTGTCGCGTCCACGCCGACGCATTTGTGGCCCAAATTTGCGTCCCAAATGCGTCGGCGCGGACGCCGAACAGATGCTTCGCGCGCCTTCTCGCTGTCCGCCGCGTCCCCACATGGCGGTCGTCCAACTACCCGCTGCCCACGCGGTCAGCTTAATTTATGATGACGGGCCCACGCGTCAGCGACGGCGCTCGTCCTTTTTTAAGCCGACCGTGCGGCGGGGCCGTCCTCATCCAAACTCGCCGTCCCCATCTGCCCACCCTTGCTCCCTCGTCGCCGGCAAACCCTAGCCACCGCAACCACAGCGACGATGGGCCTCTTCTCCGGCGCCAGCGGCAGCAAGGCCAAGGGCAAGTCCCCCGCCACCCCTTTCCCCTTCGAGTTTCTCCCACCCCCGCCGGCGCCTCGCCGGCAGAGGCAGCGCGTCAGCGTGCCAGTGCACCAGGCGGAGTGGCACTGGCAGAACCGCCAGCCGCTGTCGTATCCCGACGTGACGCTGTAGCACGACTGGCATCTAGATCCAGATAGGATCCCAGTGCCGGCGGCGCCGCGGTCGGCTCGTGCTCACGCGGAGGAGGTGCGGCGCCGGCGGGCGCTGCTGACGGCGGAGCAGCGCCGCGACAACGCCTACGCAACCGACTCGCCCAACTGGGCGAGGTGGTTCGCCTTCGAGCACGAGGAGGCGAGGCGCCGGGGCGTGCGCGAGGTCGATCGGAGGCCAACGCCGCTGGTCGTCCGCGAGGAGGACCAGGCGACGGAGGACGCCTACCAGGCGGCCCTTGCGGCCGTCTACCGTGAGAGCGAAGAGGACGAACGGCGCAGAGCGGAGGCGGCGGAGGCGGAAGAGGAGGCCCGCTACGAGGCGGCAATGGCGCAGGCCCTTGCCCTCTCCGCGGCGGGCGGCGGCGTGGTGCCGCCGGTGGCCCCGCCGTCCCCCATCAAGCCGGAGCCGGAGCCCGAGCCCGAGCCCATCGCGCGCTTCTCCTGGAATGGAATGGTGCGCGAGTGGGTGTCCGCGCCACCAATCTGGCTGGGGGCGACGCCGGCGCAGGAGCAGGCCTACCTCAAGATGTGGCGCCAGCGCTGGCTGGTAGAGGAGCGCCGGCAAGGCGAGTACGAGGAGATGCTCGAGCGTGACCTCGAGGAGGAGGCGCGTGAGGCCGAGGAGGAGGCGCGCCAGGCTGCAGCTGCATAGGCGGCCGCACAGCCCCCCGCTCCGGCACAGCCCGACATGGCAGCGCTCTGGAACACGGCGTTCGCCTGGGTCGGGCCGGCGCCGATGCTCATCGACCTCACGGACCCCGAGGATGACGACGACGCCTAGGGCAGCGCGCCGCCTCGTAGTTTAGGCTGTTTTTATTTTTTCTAAATGCAAATGTGGACGCGTGGACTCTCGCCGGCCTTCGTGGCCGGCTTTAATGTTTAATTGATGTAGTTTCTCTTTTTTTAAATATGTATGCGTTTATTTTTTTTGGCGCCGTTTAAAATGGGTCGCAGGCCAGTGTTGGGCGTAGGTGTCGACCCAAATGCGGAAGGGGGCATCTGTGTTCGTTTGGCCAACCCAAACGGACAAAAAGCGGACGAAATCGACGTCCATTTGAGTCGGCCGGTTGAAGTTGCTCTTATGTGGTTCTTGGGGACTCATAATTTGTTCCGTTTTTTCTTTACCTCCTATTTATGGGCTCACTTTTGTTAGGGAGCCGATTCAGGACCAGATACGTATCTTGTCGGTTATCTCCAGCAAGTCAGGTGCCAATATGTTTGGGTAAGTGTCCACGACGGAGTAGGTAACTTACGACGTTGACACTGCCGGGCTCACTGTCCTCATTGCAGCTGACCGCAACGCGGGACAGCGGGATCTGCTCCGGGCGGTCCAGGGCAAGCCGGTGCCGCTCGTGTAGCCGAACGGCGGCCGTAGCGGCACGGCCGGGGAGAGTTGCGTCGACCAGGTCTTGTAATGGTGGTCAACTGGTCTGAGCCAACCCCTCCTCCCACTTCCTCATCCCGAGGTCTGCTCCTCTAGGTTTTTATTTCTTGTTTTTTTTTTAATTAAACCAGTTGCTGCATCAATTGATTCTCAAGGTAATGGTATCTTCATGTTTTGAAGGTTCTTTGATGTCATTCTTCAGGGTTCACCCGCCTCCTGCGTTCAGCTCATTGTCCAATCTAGAGGAATTGGCGCTAGAAATGAACGAGTCTGATGCAGGTAGCACTAATAACAAGGACGATAATGATGTTTACTAGATAATCATATCAGTGTTAAGTCATACAACGAGGAAGATGTATGTTATTTATCAGCATGATTGTTTTGGTGGATCTCCTTCTTATTAGTTTTTTTATCATTAGTAAAGGAATAGATGTGTTACAGTTTCATTTTATATTACAGATGCTTGATGGATTATTTTCCTGTCCAATTGCGAAATTTAATTGTTCAAATATTATGTATTCGAATTTGTGTGTCTGAATTTTATTTCTTCAACCAGCAGGATGCACCTGCCAATGCTATTATATTGATGTGAATTCCATGTTATGATTCCAGTTTGTTTCTCAATCTGCCATGTATCCTAAGTTTTGTTACATGTATTGTGGCCATGTTCCATTTCTATTCAGGACATAAATCTGTGAACAATGTAGAGCCTCTGTTATTTTGATTTTATTTGAAGCTACCATATCGCAATCCAATTGCTAAACTGTATTTCTTCTTCCAGGAAAGTTCTATCTACACCTTACGCAGATCTTGAGCTCGATGGCTTGCCACCATCACACCATGATCGGAATGGTTGAGTTTGGAATGTTTCAAAGTCTTCCTTTTACTGCTTCTTAATAGTTATGTTAAATTGTGCTATGTTTCTATGAAATATCCCTTCAGATAGTATGATTAGCTTACTCTTCTAGGTTTTAGTGATTCTGGCTTTTCTCATTATGGTGACTTTGCAGGCTTGCTCTAAATGGTCATTTGATAATAGGATTGCCTATTGGAGATGACTTGTCAAGCTTGAGTATGGCAGATACTAGATCCTGAAAAATTCAGCAAGGATGGACACATTGAAGAGTTTAGATGAGGTTCTTATTTGTCCAATCATTTCATGCCTTTTTTGGTAACATAAATTCAATCTTGTAATTTGTACTGGAAACTTTTAACTTATTCTAATTACAGTTGAGTTTGCCCATTAGTATTAGGTGGAGCTAACGGAACAAAAGAGATGTTAAACAGAAATGGTGGACATATTGAAATCTTAGCAGTTGCATCTTGAATATCCTATTGGCGTTCTCCTCTTAGTCTTACAATGCTATATTGCTTGAGCCAGGCTTCTCTTGTGACTGAAACCTAATCTTTCTTTACTTGCAATGGAGGTTTCAAATGTTGTTTATGTTGTCCACTGAGGTTTTTTTTCTATGCTCAGTCCTTCAATTTCCTGTATTGGATATTTTATACTAGAGACAAAAGCATAGGCACCATTACATCATGCTATTTATCTTATCGTGTCGTTATCTGTATATACTCTGTATGTTATTTTGACATTCCCAGTTTTGTTGTGGTAGTATGTATTTGACTCCTTTTCCCTGCCTTCTTCCTTTGAATCACTCAATGAATTCACTCTTTGGCTCTGAAACTGTCCTCATGGTCATGTCTACTGGTATACAGGGCATTAAAAGCCGTAAATATTGCTATCTATAGGCCGTGTATCATGAATCTCTATTTTACACAGTTTTTTCGCCTCCTCATATTACGTCATATGGTTCAATTGATATTTCAGAAGACACCAATGCATATAGTACAAAATAATACAAAGACATGTATCTTGTTGTCATTGCAAAATCAAAGAACAATGAGTTTTCACTGGCAAGTGTGTTATTTTGTTCCTTTTCTATTTGTTGCATTACTTGATTTGAGTGCTTTGTTTCGCACGGTAAAGTGACAAAAATAATGATCCAGTTCCGTAGTTTTGTTCTCTTCTCTTTTGTGTACATATGAAAGAAACTACTATTGGAATAGATTAGTAAATGAATATTCAATTAATTATAGCATTTTGTACTTTACTCGCAGGTACTGTTTGTCCATCCCTATACATTATTATTTTGATGTCCTTTGGCTCCTTACATCTTACACTCTTTTTGATAGTTGGCTCTCTATTTCTTCCCTTAACATTAAGTGTTTTTATACTACTGTATGAATCCCTAATCTGCTGCTTCGTTTCACTTACAGAGAATGTACTGCTAGCATGTTGATGTGGTAATTGGTTCTCTGTTTCTTCAGCTACTTAGTAAGGGTTTGCTCTAAACTTTTTCCGGTTCGTTAATTGATATCTTCATTCTCCATTGGCAACACTTATTGCTATCTAAATCGTGGTTCATCTTTTTTTCTTAGCTCCCACTTCAAAAGTTTTCGCTATTTTTGTCTTGGTACACTTTTACTTCAAAAGTTCACGCAATGCATAACAAACCTTCCGTGATGTGTCTAACATTTTCAGGTAGATGAGAATGTACCTCATCATTACTGTAAATTTAATTTACTGGTTGGAAAATTATCAGGTGCAAGCATAATCGCCTTTGCCTGTCATATTTACTAGGCATATGTAATCTCTGCCATTGCTGATAATATCATGTTTGATATAGGCTGTTTCAGTCTATGGCTCATCCTATATTTTTACTTGGATCCTGCAAGGTCGAGATTTGCTCAACCTGGCTTTTACATGGATGAATCTTACTTCTACCGTTTCCAAAAAATTTCCTTCTCCAGATGTGGGCATTTGTCGTGCTGTCACTCTAGTCACCTGTCGTTCTCTGTCTCAAGATTCGGTACATCAGCATGAGCATCATCCTCATCACCATCTCTAGGATTCTGGACTAACTGAATGTAGTGCGCTGTCATTGAAAGATTAGCTTGCTCTTGCTGCTTTACGGTCTTTAGATTACATTGTTAGACAACTTGCTACTCCCTCCGTTCCTAAATATTTGTCTTTCTAGACATTTCAAATGACTACTACATACGGATGTATGTAGACATATTTTAGAGTGTAGATTCACTCATTTTGCTCCGTATGTAGTCACTTGTTGAAATGCCTAGAAAGACAAGTATTTAGGAACGGAGGGAGTAGAAATTAGGGTATGCAATGTGCCTTCAAGTTTAAGATGAACTTCCTCTGGTTTTGAGACAGTTTAGCCACTCCATATATTTCCTCTCTCGTAACCTGCACTTAGTATGTCATTTTGTCTATGATACTGTATATCTTTGTTTTTCACCTGAAACTTAGCATGAAAATTTTGAATTAATTAGAGCTCATTTTTTTTGTATGGTTCATTGAGCCGTACTTAAAAATGAACTTCCATTTGATTCGTAATGTGTTCCTGGATTCTTGATTTTAAATTTGTTCTATCAAGATTAATGATTTGAAGGTCCTTCACCTAATGAATTATATTTTCTTGTTGACCCACTTGCATTTGTCAATTTGAGGTCTTGACACTCCTCTCTTGACGGAATAACTGTGCATCAAAGTATATGCAATCATCACCTTCATGATTTGAAGGTCCTTCACCTAATGAATTTTATTTTCTTGCTGACCGACTTGGATTTGTCAATTTGAGGTCTTGACACATAGAACATACACTTTTATTTATGGTGTTTGTTATCATAAGATAGGTTCAGAACCAAGATCTGGGCCAACGCGCCTCGTTCTCGCATGTGTCTTCCACCCCCTGCTGTCTATGCTGGCCATGGGGAGAAAGATGACAGCGCTTCAGATGCCAATAAGGAAGGACGAGAGCAGGATTGACCAGCAGCTCGAGTAGGAGGAGGCCAGCGGTGCCTGGACCATACTTTCTCTGCTTCTTCTTTCCACTTCAGTACATGCCTTCCACTCCCAGCTCGACCTCTCCTTTTCCCGGCTTCTCTGCTTGGCAGTAAGAGGTGACACATCAGATCAGGTAAGAGCAGACCAACTCTTCCCTGTGGAATTTTTACGATGTACTTGTTGGTCTATATGGCTGAAGAGGAATGATTATTTTCTCCATTCAAATCATTTCATAGATACTTCGTTGATAAGAAAGAAATTTGATAAATTAGAGAGAGAGATGTGCTTTCATCAGTTGCAAATTCAAGTGTTTGGTTTGAAGGATGACGCAAATCCCATGCAAGAAACAAGTTAATATGTATCCATCTTTCATGGCATCCTGTTATTAGTTGCCTCTTACAATGTTTTACTGGAAGAATATGTATCCAACATCATCAAGTTCACTTCCTTCCTTGTTTTCACAAGTGTGAGTCAAATAATAGGAAGAACTAGGAATTCACCTAATGGAATGTTATTAAATCATTTTGTTTTTCTTTAAGGAAACTGTGCAACATATATGGAAGGTTTGGTATTAAGATGAGGACATATGCAGACAACAAGCCAACGACATCAGGTTGTCGACAGCAGCGACATCAATGGATGGAGATACACCTGCTGCAATGGACTTTGTTGTCTCATCGGTATGGTCGCCTGTGACAGTACAAGGGAGCTTTCATTTTTTGTTGAAATCTCTGAAGAATTTTATGGAAGGTTTGTTTGTCTGCTTCCAGTCCAAATTTCAATTTGACATTTCATGAATCTAACTCAACACCGCTTGTTTCTTGCTTGCATAAGGGGAATATACTGATTCTGAGGCAGCATAACTGTTCTTGCTCACGAGTAGTTTTGTTGCTTTGTTGATAAGCATACTGAAGGTATTATTCCATTTTCATGACGGTGGCAGCGGGGACTCCTCTGGAGCTTGTGGCGGCGTTCATGGCGGGATTCCTCGTACTGTACCTCAACTACCTGTACAAGCGATGGGGCGGGCAGGACGATGCGCACTGGACGGGATCCAGCACGGTGGCCGGACCGACGAGGAAGAGGACCAACAGAGGGGGACTTGGCAAGGCTGCATGCTGGCAGCCATGCCGATGTTCAAATCTAAGGCGTGTGTGCGTGCCGGCTGCAGCAAGATCAGGGAGGAGTGCACGGTGTTCCTTGGCGCCATGCATGATGGATCTGGCACGGCGGTCGGGCCGACGAGGACCAGCGGATGGGTTCGATGAAAAGTGGCATGGTGCAAAGGTTGGTAGCTGGTGCATAGGTGTTGCTTCATCATCTTGCCTTCTTTGAAGCGTGGGCTGATTGATGGTTAGCCATCATGTACGTAATTTTTTGTGTGAACTTACTTCAATTGGAACCGATAATTTTCTGCCATGATTTCTACTAGATTGTAATCTTGGATGACTTTTGCATCATTGATATTTGAAGGTCTTCAAATGACTTGAATGTCAGTTTCTTCACACCAGTATTACATGATACACAAACCACACTCATTAGTACAAAGAGGGCGGTGAAAGGGACGCGTCCAACCTGGCACCGCCCAGCTTCCGCTCAGGCGGCGCGCCACGGGCGCGCCCCAACCACTAGTACATATAAACTGGGTGAGGCCTAACGAACAAATAAATTAAATAAACTTTCTTTATTATAACAAAAATTCAATGTGGTACAGATGGTTGTTCCTTTCATGGGAGCAACTAGTTAACGAGCGCTCCTTCGGGAGCCTCGCAACGATCAGCGCCACTTGGCGCGCTCTCAGCCATTCGCCACGTATCGCGCTCTGGACGCTCTCTTCGGGTTTTTTTTTCACACGCGTTTTCGACTTTTTAAACGGTTTTTTCCCGGGTGTTTTCGACGTTTTGGTTTTCCTCCGGTCTTTCTTAGCTTTTCGATCAAAAAAAATTCGAAAAAAAAATCACGAAAAAACGCAATTTTTTTTCTTTCGCAAAAGTCACGGTTTTTCTTCCGCGAGAGGCACGGTTGTGCTTTATCGAGAGTCACAGCCGTGCCTTTCGGAAACGAAAAAAACGCGTTTTCTGATTTTTTTTTCTTTTGCGAGAGTCACGGTTTTTCTTCCGCGAGAGGCACGGTTGTGCTTTTGCGAGAGTCACGGCCGTGCCTCTCGGAAAGGAAAAAACAAAACGCGTTTTCTGTTTTTTTTTTCTTTCGTGAGAGTCACGGTTTTGCTTCCGCGAGAGGCATGGTTGTGCTTACGCGAAAGTCACGGCCGTGCCTCTCGGAAAGGGAAAAAAATACGCGTTTTCTGTTTTTTTTCTTTCACGAGAGTCACGGTTTTACTTCCGCAAGAGGCACGGTTGTGCTTTTGCGAGAGTCACGGCCGTGCCTCTCGGAAAGGGAAAAACAAAACGCGTTTTCTGTTTTTTTTTCTTTCGTGAGAGTCACGATTTTGCTTTCGTGAGAGGCATGGTTGTGCTTACGCGAAAGTCACGGCCGTACCTCTCGGAAAGGGAAAAAAATACGCGTTTTCTGTGTTTTTTTCTTTCACGAGAGTCACGGTTTTACTTCCGCGAGAGGCACGGTTGTGCTTTCGCGAGAGTCACCGTCGTGCCTCTCAAAAACGGAAAAAAACGTGTTTTTTGTTTTTTTCCTTCCGCGAGAGGCACGGTTGTGCTTTCGCGAGAGTCACCGTCGTGCCTCCCGAAAATGGAAAAAAACGTGTTTTTTGTTTTTTTTCCTTCCACGAGAGTCACGGTTGTGCTTTATCGAGAATCACGGCCGTGCCTTTCGGAAACAAAAAAAACGCGTTTTCTGTTTTTTTTTCTTTTGCGAGAGTCACGGTTTTTCTTCCGCGAGAGGCACGGTTGTGCTTTTGCGAGAGTCATGGTCGTGCCTCTCGGAAAGGGGAAAACAAAACACGTTTTTTGTTTTTTTTTCTTTCGTGAGAGTCACGGTTTTGCTTCCGTGAGAGGCATGGTTGTGCTTACGCGAAAGTCACGGCCGTGCCTCTCGGAAAGGGAAAAAATACGCGTTCTCTGTTTTTTTTTCTTTCATGAGAGTCATGGTTTTGCTTCCGCGAGAGGCACGGTTGTGCTTTCGCGAGAGTCACCGTCGTGCCTCTCGAAAATGGAAAAAAACGTGTTTTTTTCCTTCCACAAGAGTCACGGTTTTGCTTTCACGAGAGGCACGGTTGTGATTTCGCGAAAGGCACGGGCGTGCCTCTTTCGGAAAGGGAAAAAACCGTGCTCCCGGTTCGGTTTTTTCGCCCGGTTTTTTTCGTCCGGTTTTTTTCGTGAAAAAGAAGTTCGTCAAAATCTGTCAACATGGGATCTAGTTTTGAAGATCTCGACGTGAGGAATCCAATGATGAAAACGGTTCAAGATTTGGACGCACGGTTTAAGAGATAAAACGTTTTGAATAAACGGATCTACGAAAAAAGGGAAAACTCCCAGGTTGCGACAAGTGGCGCTGCATGTGCGCCACTTATCGTGACCTGGGAAAGTGAAGTGTTCTTTGCAACGAGTACTCTTTAATTAGTGATTTCGTCTTTTCATGTTATAGTCGGGAGTTGCTAGGTTTGATTCCCACTTTTGTATTTAAATCTTTTTTGTTGGATTCCCACCCGTGTACATGGAGTGTTCTCTCATGGCCCGCAAGAGAAAAATGGCTCATGAGAAAAGCGGCCATGCGGGACGCTTGTACGCCCATGCCTGTTTAGGTCCTGTTTGATTCAGCTTTTATCGACAGATTCCGCTGCCGCGCAGCAGAATCTGAACCAAAGGGCGAACTCAGCAGAATCCAATTTCAGAAATCCTCTATCAAAATTTGAACCAAAAGCTGAAGCAGCTCAGGACGTGCTTTCCAAAATCTAATTCCGCTGCGTGCCAAAATCTGAAAAAGCTGTATCAGCTGATTTGTCAAATGACCTACATCTTTTTCACATCAGATTTTCCACAGCAGATTTTTCACAGCTGCCTTTAAAAAATCCACAGCCGAACCAAACAAGGCCTTAGTACCACCTCAAACAGCTTGTTATGATAAAATCACCTGCACGCCCGTGCGTGTTTAGTACCACCTCAACCAGCTCATTATGATAAAATCATCCTAAGCGGGACAAAATCAAAAATATCACCTTACTTTATTAGTAGGGGTATAGATATAGATATAGATATAGATTAGTACTATGAAAAATCGCAGGTCAAAATCTCTATCCGTTTCTGCATGAAATCCTTCTTCCTTCCTTTTGTTGCGAGGTTACCTTCGTCTTCTTCCGTTAGTCAATCTCTTGCAAATCAAAGCAACACGAGGTGACAAATCACAATCAAAAACCCATGTGGTGTGCCATGCCATTAGCGACTGTTACTGTCTACAGGATGCAGGCGCTGCAAAGCTCGCCAACCATGCCAGATTAATCAGGCAACATACGTCTATGCCCGGGCATAAATTGCTTCATATAATACTAAGGTACAACCTTGACTTTTCAGGAGCACCGTCATTCTGTAAACAAAAACTGCGTTCTTTTCGTGTTCTCGAGTTGCTGGAATGATCCGTGGTGGTAACAAAAGTCTTTGGAAAAAGCAGTGTTTCAAGCGGAGACATTTTCTTAACAATTGAGTAAGAAATCTGTGCACAAGAAGATTGAGTAAGAAATCCGTGGTTACTTCTCAGCCTTTTAACAGTGCGGTCTGAAATACCCGCCACCAGGAGTGCTTTTTTACTGAATGGCGGTTTATAGGGTATACAAGGTACAATCTTCTTTATTTATCGAATCGGATCGAATTTTTCTGAGACAAATAAAGAAAAGAAGATCCTGCACCATTTTGTTCGGCCATGATCTCTGATGGGCTTGTGCAGGAGATCGTGAAACGAAGGGCCCTCTGGGCCTGTGGCCAATCGGGAACAGACCTTCTATTCCACGTCATGTTCAATTCTTTCAAACGATTTTGACCCGATCAAGAAAGCTAAGCCGATTAGGTTTCTGAACACTTCATCATAAGAAATATAACAGCAGCACATGGTCGATTTCCAAATAATAAAAATCGCACGACAGCGAACGATCTTTACCTTTTCTCCTCGAGCAAACAAAAATACATCGACCTTTTCTTTGTGCTCGTCGTTGTGATACGAAGCAACATCGATCTTGATCTAATGCCGCCTGTCGGGCTTATCATCGGCTTGGCGTCCTTTTCATGCAAGCTCGTGTCCTTCGCCTTCGCCTGCCGGTTCCTCTATGTCATCATCTACAGGTACAGAAACAACACCTCGGGCTCCTCCCCCTCACTAGTGCAGAATCGGGCAATAGCACCGGTTCGTAAGGCCCTTTAGTGCCGGTTCCATGACCGGCACTAAAGTGTGGGCACTAAAGCTCCCCTCCCCCCCTTTAGTACCGGTTCAGCACGAACCGGTGCTAAAGGGAAACCACGTGGCACGAGCCAGCTCCGGAAGCCGGGAGCCCTTTAGTACCGGTTGGTAACACCAATCGATACTAAATGTTTGTGGGTCTTTGTTTTATTTTGTATTTTTCAATTAAATTTGTGTTATCAATTTAGTTTAGGATTGTTTTACGTTATAATGAGTTGTAGTCGTCGTCGTCATCATCATCATCATCATCATCGCATATTAATAAATAAATAAACTCTAGCTAGCTAAAAATCATCGTAGTCGTCTAATTATCACTATTTAATCATCATAGTCATTACCGCTAGCTATCTAATCATCACCAACCCTGGCTAGCTTAAAGAGGAAATATTCACTTTGTAACAGAAGCAAAGATATCATCGAGTTCAACATAATCATCACCAACATCGAAGTTCAGGACACGGACATGAGACACTAATTAAGAGCATGAACTAGTGATGCTCCCTCTCAGGTAGAATAGCATAGAACATGTATAGCTCTCCTGATTCATCATACTAGAGCATGCAGATGAATCTGTCTCCTAATCTTGGGTTGCGCTTCTCCTTGCTGCCCCTAGTACTTCTCTGCGATCGTTAATAATTTTACTCCAATCTTTCACTATTAAGCATTCTTCGCTTTCAGAAATCCTGAATGCACTCATGTGCAATGTAGGATATCTTGGCCGTAAGCTAACCATTGACATGTCACTTTTAGTCTCGATCCACTGAGACACAACTGTCATCGGAAGTCCCTGTTGAAGAACATCGTATAGTAATTAATATACTAAGTAATGAAAGTTTAGCTTCAAAAATAATGTATGCAAAAGATGCACTAATTAAAGACAAATAGTTAAAATCTTACCATCTTTCGATTATAAATGTGACCGTAGTTCAATACGATCACCATTGGTCGCACGTTTTGAGTACTAACATTTCTAAGTTCAGAAAAAAAAATTGTCTTGACAATATTAAGATCCTCAAGCCATGAAACATAATGACTTATCTCCTCGCAGTTTAGTTGAGCCCCAGGGCAGTAGTAGGTCCTGTCTACCAAGCGTCGGACATGTTTGCTTGAAGCGAAATAAGCTGACAATACAAATTAGTTGTCAACTATTTTTTTTAAAACTGTATCAAAGACATAAACATATGCATGCATGGTTGAGAAAAACTCACATAATGGTAGAACTGGTGGCGTTTGCACATCGACCCAGATGTCTATATTACCTTCAATATCATCTTCCGGACGAATATCAAAGGTGACAACCATACCAGACTCAAATGCATAAGCCTTGCATAGTGCTTGCCAAGTTTTGCATTCAAAATGGGTGTATGTGTCTCCATTATATAATTTGACGTTGAAAGTATACCCATGCTCCGTCTTCAAGTAAACTCTCTTTACCTCCATATCATCTATAGCACTAAAACCTATCTTATCCAAGACAAAAATCCTTGCATGGCAGGGGATGCGCTAGTAGAATAGTGAAAATTTAAAATTATAAGTTGAAGCAAATGAAGCATAAGTTTAATTTGCATTCAAATAATAATTGACAAAGTGACTTACTATATCAACTTCGAATGTCTCATCCAGCTTGATGCTGAAGCGCCTACCATCAACAAGGAAATTTCTGTCGCACAGGCCGCGCTGGTCTTCACAATGTTCACACATAATGAAATCTTTTTCGTCGTCAGATGACATTTCCTATGTTCATATAGGTGAAACATTAAACACCTATTACTATCTAACATTAATTTATATCTAGCCAAATATATATTCATTTAACATTTGACATTAATATATCTAACTATATTCATTTCTAACAATTGACATTACTACATATTTAACTTTTCTATCTAATTCATCTAACATTCGACATTAATCTAACATTTATATAAACTCAAAATATATAAAAAATTAAATAAACAAAAAACTCATTAACAAATAATATTTTAATTAGATCATCAAATCTCAGATACCTAAATTTTCTTACTAAAAATAAACTAGTTCAAATCTCATATACCTAAATAAACTAGTTATATTAATTATTGAACTAGTTCAAATCTCATATACCTAAATAAACTAGTTCGACAATTTTCTTACTAAAAATAAACTACTTATATTAATTATTGAACTAGTTCAAATCTCATATACCTAAATAAACTAGTTCGATAATTTTCTTACTAAAAATAAACTAGTTATATTAATTATTCAACTAGTTCAAATCTCTAGTTCGACAATTTTCTATCTAGCTAATTCATCTAAGATTCGACATTAATCGAACATTCGATCATCTAATTAACTTCTCTAAAAAAACAGAAAATAAGTAAAAAAATGTGTGTGTATGTGTGTGTGTGTAGTGTGTACGTATATATGCATGTGTGTGTATGTTTGTATGTGTGCGGTCCCGTACGCCGCAGCCCCGTACGTACGAGCGGGGGCGCCGGCGTACGGGGCGGGGGCGGCGGTGTACGTACGAGCGGGGGCGCCGTCATACGGGTCGGGTGCGACGACGACGGACGGCGGCGCGGCGGGTATACGCTAGAGCGAGAGACGTACGGGACCGTGGCGGGACAACGACGGACGGCGGCGCGCGGCGTTCGGGGCGGCGGCGCGAGACGGTGACGACGACGGGCGGCGGCGGGGACAGCGACGACGACGACGGACAACGGGCGGCGAGGACGGGTTCGAGCGGCGCGCGAGAGGTTGGAGACGAAAGAAGTGGGAGACCTAACTGAATTTTCGTAAGTGTTGTATATATAGGAGAGGCCTTTAGTATCGGTTGGAGCCACCAACCGGTACTAAAGGCCAACTTTGGCCAGGCCTTTAGTACCGGTTGGTGGTTCTAACCGGTACTAAAGGGTGGTCCTTAGTACCGGTTGGAGCCACCAACCAGTACTAAAGGTCTCGCGCTGCCACCCCAAAGTTTAGTCCCACCTCACCGGTCGAAGGGCAGCCGCACTGGTTTATAAACCCAGCCGCGACTACCTCTTCAAACTCCTCTATATAGCAGGCTTCTGGGCCTAATTAATTAGGGCGCGCTGCCCTGTGAGCCTGCTGGCCCTTCTGGGCCTGCATTTGAACACCCTAGGTCTGGCAGGCCCACTGGACAGCGCGCCAACAAATTTTTTATATAGTTTTTTCTTTTCTGCATTATTTATTTTCTTCTATTTATTTTTGAGTAGTTTTTATATAGTTTTTTCTTTTTTGCATTATTTATTTTCTTCTGTTTATTTTTGAGTAATTTTTTGTATAGTTTTTTTATTTTCTGCATTATTTCTTTTCTTCTATTTATTTTCTTCTGGAAATTGAATGCTGCATACTGAACAATTAGGTAAATGACCGAAAAACAACAAATGATGTCAGAACATGTTGGAAATTGATGACGTCGCTTTGAATGATGCATACTGAACAGAAAAGAAGTCTGGAGTTCAAATAAGTTTAAAAAACATTGAAGTGGCCGTGTAACAGATGAGTTCTCGTCCGAAACCCTGATACTCCGAAAGAGTATGTCCAGTTTGTACACGAAGTGCGTCCAGTTTTTGCCGTGACCCTCTCTACTCTTTCGCGCATGCTATGCGGGTGATATGATGATACCATGCCAAGTTTCAACATTTTCAGGATTCATTTTGTAGTGATTTTCAATTTCACGGTCATTTAGCTCTCTAAACAATTAGGTAAATGACCGAAAAACAACAAATGATGTCAGAACATGTTGGAAATTGATGACGTCGCTTTGAATGCTGCATACTGAACACAAAAGAAGTCCGGAGTTCAAATAAGTTTAAAAAACATTGAAGTGGCCGTGTAACAGATGAGTTCTCGTCCGAAACCCTGATACTCCGAAAGAGTATGTCCAGTTTGTACACGAAGTGCGTCCAGTTTTTGCCGTGACCCTCTCTACTCTTTCGCGCATGCTATGCGGGTGATATGATGATACCATGCCAAGTTTCAACATTTTCAGGATTCATTTTGTAGTGATTTTCAATTTCACAGTCATTTAGCTCTCTAAACAATTAGGTAAATGACCGAAAAACAACAAATGATGTCAGAACATGTTGGAAATTGATGACGTCGCTTTGAATGCTGCATACTAAACACAAAAGAAGTCCGAGAGTTCAAATAAGTTTAAAAAACATTGAAGTGGCCATGTAACAGATGAGTTCTCGTCCGAAACCATGATACTCTGAAAGAGTTTGTCCAGTTTGTACACGAAGTGCGTCCAGTTTTTGCCGTGACCCTCTCTACTCTTTCGCGCATGCTATGCGGGTGATATGATGATACCATGCCAAGTTTCAACATTTTCAGGATTCATTTTGTAGTGATTTTCAATTTCACGATCATTTAGCTCTCTAAACAATTAGGTAAATGACCGAAAAACAATAAATGGTGTCAGAACATGTTGGAAATTGATGACGTCGCTTTGAATGCTGCATACTGAACACAAAAGAAGTCCGGAGTTCAAATAAGTTATTAAAAATAAAAAAGAGGTGCAATGCTGGTTAATTTGCTTCAAGCCATTCAGAATAGTGTAGACTGCACTGCACATAGCTCAGTGCAATCTATGCTATTCCGCAAGGCTTGAAGCTAATCAACATGTAGGTGAGCACTGCAACTCTTCGTCATTGTCTGTGCACTCACGGCTTATAAACCACTCATACTGCCTCTCTCTTGACGAGGTGGGACTAAAAATCAGCTTACAAAGAAACTCTAGTACCGGTTCATGGCATGAACCGGTACTAAAGGTCTTCGTGGGGGCCCCAGACTGACCATAGCCTGACACAGCCTCATTAGTACCGATTCGTGGCATGAACCGGTACTAAAGGTTACCCACGAACCGGTACTAATGATGCCCGCCCGCCTAGCCGTTGGAACCGGCACTAATGGTCACATTAGTGCCGACTCAAATTCAAACCGGCACTAATGTGCTTCACATTTGACCCTTTTCTACTAGTGCCTCCAACGACGGCGGCGAAGGCTCTAGCTGTTACGACGAGGAACGGGGCGCCATCGCCGCGGGAGAAGACGACGGCGGCACGGGTACCGGAGGCGACAGATGTTGCATATGCCTGGAGCGGATGCCGGACGACGCCTGCAGCGGCATGTGGCGGTCGCTTCGAGTGGCCCTATGCATGGAGCAGACGATGCTGGACGCGGAGACGTGCATTCCGCTGCGCTGCGGCCACGTCTTCCACGCCGGCTGCATCCGCGGCCAGCGGTTGAAGAGGAGCGGCACCTGCCCGTCGTGCCAGACGTCGGCATGGGTTTCAGCACCATCACTAAGCTTTGACGATGAAGGTGTTTTAGCTTTCCTTATGGTATTTTGGGGTTTTGTGGGGGCGTCCTTGGGTTTCTTTGGTGATCCATAAGATAGCTATTTGTTGGCGACAAAGGAAGCAGTAGTGTAGATACTAGGAGAATAGACCAGTGAAAAAATAATGCGCTCTAGCGTTGTTAATAGCAGGCTATAGCATTATGAACAATGCCTCGCAAAATAAATCAATGTACAGTGTCCCGTTAATAGCACGCTATAGCATACTAATAGCGTATTTTAAGGGCCACGCTATTTTGCCATGGCATGCTACTCTTCAGTTTAATAGATCTAACCTGATGACTTTAGATGTACCTGGAATTCATTGGGCATCAGTTGTTCATACCGCTTCAACTTTATGAATCATGTCGCGTTGTCTACTATTGAGTACTCCTTATTGCGCCATCATTAGTGTCAACTATAAAGGATCAACAAATAAGCAGCACAGATAATCAGATAATTTTGCAATTTTCTTCATGCCATGGCCTTTAGTATTAAGCAACGATTACAAGTAACGATATTGATCCAAGGTGTATAGTGTCTACACCAAATTTAATTTGGAGCGAGTCAACCATCACATCACTATCACCAGGATGTCAAGCCAGCCATGTGGTGAGAACCATGCTGCGGATGCTTGGAGGGCCAGTTAACCAATTAGCGATCATCCCGAGCACGCACCTAATCATGTATTTTCAGCAAAATTCACCTGAATATGTGTCAGCCTATCCTATATCCTATATGTGCCTGATTTTTTCCCCACATTTTCTGACACCTACAGATACGAGTTTTCAGTAAGTTTTCGCTTAAAAATAGAGTTTACATGAAGTTGTTGCACAGGATTCACATATAATACCATGAAAATTTCCCGTAAAAAAATATACTACTACCATGAAAATTCGCTGAAAGTCAAAATCGCTGTCGGTTTCTGCACGAGATCCTTCTTGTCTTCCTCCCTTTCTTTTGTTGCGGAGAAGTCACCTTCGTCTTCTTCTCCAGCTAGTCAATCTCTTGCAAAACAAAGCAACACGAGGTGACAAATCCCAATCAAAAACCCATGCGGTGCGCCCTCCGGTCCACGCCATTAGCGAGCGACGGTTACCTACCACCTCCCGCTCAGAGGTCGGATCGCAGAGGCCGTCCCTGTCGACAGGACGCAGGCGCTAGCTAGCTGCAGAGCCCGCCAACCATGCCGGATTAATCAGGCAAGGCAACATACGGCCTACGCCCGAGTGGCGGGACGTGAATTGCTTCATGTAGTACTAACGGTACAGCCTTGACTTTTCAGGAGCTATAATTCTGTCAGGCACATTTTAATTTCAGTTTCACGCGAGAACCGGTCCTGGCCACGGAAGAAGAAGTGGGCAGCAGAAAGACAACGCCTACCTGCCGCAGATGCGTCTGCCTTGGCCATTTGAGAAGAAGCAACGTGAGGCTGATTAGGACGGGGGAGATGGAAAGATGATAGGCACTGCCACTGCAGAAGCACTGAAGCACCAAGCATGCATGTTATCGACCAGGAGTGCTTGGGTTAAAGGAACGGCGGATCAATGGTCAAATTCAGGAAAGAGCCCATGTGAAGCGCAGGGACACCCTGGAGTGCATCTCGCTTCGAGGGACAAGAAAGGAACCAAGCGGATTGTCAATGCCGAATCATGTATAGGTTAGATTAGCAGTGGAGTAGTGCTAGCATAGCAACATAGCATAGCGTGGATGGATGCGCACCGGCTGGCAGCGGCCAAAGCGCCGCCCTTTCTGCCGGAAAGCCGGCGAAGGCTAGCTGGATCGGCGGCTTTGCTGCTGCCGAATCATGGAGCGTTCCCAGCCGCGCGACTTATTCGTCTGGGTACCGTGCACTCCTCGCCGACGGACGGACGGACGGCTGGGAGGGAAGAAAGGCTGGCCTTTTCCGGTCCCCGGCCGCAACCACTCATCACGGGCGCCGTGCATCCGCGACGACCACCTAGTTTGGCCCATCAACTAGTACAAAATTATTGCAATCTGCCAAGATGAGGAACCAAGAATGGGCACAATTTGTACAACTAGTATTATTTTCTTTCACTTTGTGTTACAAGATCTCACAGCGACAACGAAGAACGGAAGAAGCAACGAATGTTCTGTAGTATGCACACTTGATTCAATTACTCTGTGTTTGTGTTTGCCCACTGGGGCTAAAGAATCGCACCACGGCCTAGAATTACAAGGCATTCAGCAAGCCAAATTTTGTACAGCACAAGAATTATCTACTTTTTTGGTTGTGTTTTTCAGCGGTTCCTAAGAATGAGTTCACGACGCCGCCACGGTCGGCGGCGAGACGGTTGAGGCGGGGCAGTCCGCGTTCTGCGCCGCGTTGGCGGCCGCCCAGCGTCGGCACGTCCTGCCGAGCGACGCGGCCTTCCGGCGCGCCCGCTCCGAGCCGCTGCCCATGAGCTCCCAGATCGCCCACTCCACGCCGCTGATCGCCAGCACCTGCGCCGCCGCCGCGGCCCCCGCGCGCCGGCACAGCAGCACCAGCGCCGCCGCCGCGCACTCCCGCGACCACTCCGTGCCGCGCCGCATCTCGGCCACCAGCTTCGCCACGGCGCCGTCGATGTTCACGATCGCCTCCGCCCCGCCGCGCTTGGCCAGCGACGCCAGCACCGCCGCCGCGGTCTCCTCCTCGCTGATCGCCGACAGTGCCGCCTCCGCGGCGCCCGCGCCCACCAGCTTGCCAACGTTCTCCCTCTCCGCGGACAGGCACAGCAGCGCGGCGAGAGCGTCCTTCTTGGTGCTCGGAGGGCCCGTGCGCACCAGGAGCACGACCTTCTCGATCACAAGTGGGTTCCGGCCGAGCCGGCGGCGGTACGTATGGACGGCGGACAGGCTGAGCACGGTGGCGGCGGCGTTCTCCTTCGCCCGCCATGTCGCGCCGGAGCCCATCACTTCGCAGAGGGCCGCCACCGCGCCGTCGGTGTGCATGATGCGCTTCTTGTTGGCATCGAGAATGGAGAGGTTGAGCAGCGCCGTCACGGCGTTGAGCTGCAGCGCGGCGTCCTCGGAGTTGAGCAGCGGCACGAGGAGCGGCACGGCGCCGGCCTCTCCGATGAACGCGCGGCTCTCGGAGCCGGACTTGGCGAGCAGACGGATCTCGTGCACCACGCGGTTGTCCGAACCAGGGGAGAACGAGGCCGAGAGCTTCTTCACCAGAAACGACGCGGTCATGCGCGCAGCCTCCACCGCGGCCTTGTTTGCGGCCACCGGTGGCGCCGGCTCGGGCTTGCCAGGCTCGCTGCCTTCCATGGCGACGCCATTCTCCCGGCACCACCGCGAGATCAAGTTCTTGAGCGCCTTGTTGGGCACGAGCTCCAGATTAGTCAGCACCTGGCCGGTCTTGGGGCACGTCGACTTGCCGGCGCCGAACCACCGCGTAATGGACTCGCGGTCGTACGTCTGGCCACTGGAGGACACAACGGGGTCGCGCATCAGGTCGAGAGAGATGGGGCAGCGGAAGTCCGGCGGCGGCGCCAGAGGCTCGGCGTCATCGTCGTCAGCGTCCACCTTGGAGTCCAGCGGCCGCGGCGTGGCAGCGCTGAAGAGGACGCACTTGGCGTACCGGAGGAGGCCGACGAGGGCAATCATGGCCGACGTCCACCGCTCCGCCAGCCGGTCGCCGATCTCGCGCTCCAAGATCTCGATCTCCTGGCTGCAGCTGGCGGGGTCGTTGATGGCCACCTCCTCGAGGATGGCCTCCAGGCGCTCCCTCTCCGGCACGATCTCCCGCTCGACCTCCTGTATGAGCGCCAGCACGCTGGCCTTGAGCTCCTGCTCGGCCGCGGCCTCGGGCGCGGGGCGCCGGCACTGGCGCGACGCGAGCGTGAGGAGGTCGGCCACGTCGTCAGCAAGCCCGAGCTCGCCAACGGGGAGAATATCGAGCAGCGTGGCGAGGTCGTGCTGCAGCTCGCGCACGCGCGCGGCGACCTCGTCGGACTGGAGCAGCAGGCGCATGCGGCTGCGCGCGGAGCAGTCGGCCACGACGGCCTTGAAGCGCTGCAGCACGAGCAGCACCTCGCGGAGGCAGAGCGAGGCGGACCTTGGCATCCCGGCGCCCGCGCCCAGCGCGAGCAGCAGGTCGTCAAACACGGCGACGAGGAGGCGCGCCCGGCGGGACACGGACGCGAAGACGGCCCGGAGGAACGGCGCCGGCGGGGCGGCGGCGGCCAGGTCGCGCGCCAGGCGGCGCAGGGAGCGGAGGATGTCCGCGTCGGGCGCCGACGAGGAGTAGGGCGAGGAGGACGGCTCGGCCGTGCTGGCCATTGCGGCAACCAGACTCAGAGGGCGGCGACGGAGGCGTGAAGGCTTTGGATGGCGTCGGGTTGAATGAATGAATGAATGGGATGCCGATGGAGTGCGGCGATGGATGAGAACGGAGAATGGAGATGAGACGAAGTGGAGGGCGGGCGCGGGTATATATACGAGCGCGACGTGTTGGCGCGTGGAGAACCGGAGAAGAAGCCGTTTTGTTTATTGTTTTTTCATGCCTTAGCGGTGTTATTTTCGCTTATTTTATCGGCGCTATTGTTTGAAGGAAGGAAGATGTCAGTTAGTGGCATGTGGAGCGCTGGATCGGGGGCGATGGACGGTCGGGATGGGTTGTTGGGGTGTGGGGTGGATTGGTGACCCGGCTTGGGTCCGGCAGTTGAAGCGGCCTGACCTCCTCACGTGCCTGATCAATGTGCAGGCCGGGTTTATGGTTGGAAATCGTCTTAGGCATGTGGCTGCGTTGCACAGTGACACGGTCCGTGCGGTTCTACTCTTTCATTTCATCGGCGTCACGACTGTATCAACTTTTCTCTCCTCAGAAAATGCACGACCATATCAACTTTGGGTTTTTGAAGCGGAGATGATTGCACTATTACTACCAAATCATACTCCTAAATGACACTGGTAGCACATTGTCTGTTCAAGTTCTACTGGTAGGATATTCCAGAGGGCTCGTACGTGTGCATTTTCTGCGACAAATAGTTCTGAACGAAGGGAGCAGCTAGTTAGTTTGCTCATGAAGTTCACGCCCACGCAAAAGCTCAGCTACGCTTCCAAATCCGGCACACAAGGCATGGTTGGGTTGGCCAACAAAAATGGTGTGAGCACACACACACACACACACCAAAGTGGATGGTATTAGAACCAGATTGGCAGCCGTTGTACATCAATTTCTGCGACGAGTAATTTAAAACGGAGGGAGTAGAAAGTAGCAAGCCGAGAGCAACGAAAGAAGGCGACGGACAAAGGCGACATTCACGTCAGAGATAGCTGGCCGGGATTAACAGTCGCTCGCCTCGCCAGAGCCGGATTCCGCACAGCACCGCAGCCATGCATGAACCCATCCGCGCACGGCACGGCACGGCGCACGAGCACGTACGCGCAGCGGCGGTCAATTTTACACGGAGCCGGCAATAAAATACCGCCCCGAAAAGTTGCTCCCAGAAAAGCGGGCAAGTTCTTCCAGCCCGCCCGCCCGGCCACCCAACACTTGCCGTAAATCTTCATTGTTCGTGATTAAAATAATCAAAGCTTGAGCATCAGCGCACACCGGCCTGGGTAGGAGTAGTAAAAAAACGGAGGCTTTGTTATCGAGATGGCCTTTTGACTTGATCCGATCCTGGCGCGAGGGTGTGGAGAACTGGCCTCGTGGCGGCAGGGGAAGCGGCCTTTGACCCCGGGCGCGCACGTTTACCACTCCCTGTCGCCGCTGGCCGGTACTAATCCGGTGGCCAGCGGTCACCTCCAGCTAATAATCCCCGACGCGATCCAGCGAGATACGGCCGGCGCGTCGGTGTCGCTTGCGCACGTCGTCGACCGGCGTACTGGCGGACGTGGAAGCCACGCCGCCCGGCTGCCACGGCGCCGTTACCGCCGCGTGACCTCGGCGGCCCGCAACCGCGCGCGAGCGCGACGGCTGACAGCTGAGGAAAAGACGGGCGGTAAAAGTAAAACAGCGTCGCGGGTTCTTTTCTTCTGGACGAAGGTACGGCGGCCGGCCGGCTGATTCTGTGGCTCGCCGTGGCTGATGACAAGTCCTAGGTCGTAGTAAGCGGTGAGAGCGACGGGGCTTTCTCCGGACGTGTGTGGTGATGGCGAAGCGGAGGAAGAATGGCCCGCGCGTGGAGGACGACGGGAGTGTCTGCGACTGTCCACGCGCTGCTACTGACGGCACCGCCGCGTCGTGATTGGGAGATCTGGAATGAGCACTGCTATACAGCCGACACTTATTAAACGACACGCGCACGACGTTTGCCATCTAGCCATCGGCGGCGTTGTTCCTAGAGTATCCTACGGTGGGGAGGATCTATCGGCTGCACATCGTGCACACACCATCGTGTGTAGATCAATTCCGATCTGGAATAATGCGGGTTGCCAGCGTGCCGTAGCGGCGTCGGCTTGGACCATTCGACCGTTCCGTGGAACCTAGTGGGATAGCGGCAGTGTGCCCTTGCGGTCCATTCCATTTCCATGGAAGGATACACGGAGCTCTTTTTTTCAAAACAAAGTAATATATGGAGCTGCCAATTTATCGATGGCACAAATCCTATCTTGCATGGCCGACCAAGCGAAGAACTTCACTTTGAAGGACGCCCAGGCCTTCCAAACTCCTTCTCCGGCGCCTAATCCTGCTTCTCCTCTTCCTCCTCCGGAGAGTCCGGAGGCAGGCCGGCTCCATTGCGAGCGGCACGCCGTGCCTTCATCTCTGCTCGACGCCGCGGGGTCAGCATCTTATAGTAGGTATCCTAAAACAGGCCGTTGCTACCAATGAACGGCGAGGTTGGAGCAGAATAGGGCGTGGTCAGGGTCGTGGTTGTGGTGTAGACTGGAGTGAGAAGCAGGAAACGGGGACAACTAGGGTTGCGAGGCTCGTCGTACAATTGACGGGTTTCTGCGTGTTTTCACGAGAATCCCACCTGTCAGTCCTATTTGGGGCACACGTCTAAGGATTTTTTTTTTCAAAACTGTGATGATTTTTATAGCAAATTCGGAATCTACACGTTCTCACACAAGAAAATCAAAACTAGCACCCTGTCGGCCTCCAGTTGGCCGAAGAGGGGCTCTTCCGCCTGCGGTTGACCGAAGTGGGCTCTTCAGCCTCCCGTTGGCTGAAGAGTACCCCAACTGGACCGAAGGGTACTCTTTGGTCTACCGTTGGCCGAAGAGTGCTCTTTGGTCATCCGTAGGCCGAAGAGTACTCTTTGGGGCCCAAGGCCTAGCATAGGCAAAAGAGCGCAGCCATGCAGTTTCGGCCTCCTGTTAATGCGAAAAGTTGGGACCCGAGGACTCTTCGGCCTACGGTTGACCAAAGAGTGCTCTTCGGCCTACGGTAGACCAAAGAGTCATTTTCAACCCAGTTGGGGCACTCTTCGACCAACGGGAGGCTGAAGAGCCCACTTCGGTCAACCGCAGGCGGAAGAGCCCCTCTTCGGCCAACTGGAGGCCCACGGGGTGCTAGTTTTGATTTTGGTGCGTGAGAACGTATAAATTCCGAATTTGCTATAAAAATCATCACAGTTTTGAAAAAAGCGCTTTCGGTCCTTCACATATACATCCGTCCCAGATATGGGTTGTGGATAAGGGGTGCCGGATAAGTCAAACATATACGGCCGCTTTTAGGGGTTCAGTTAGGTCGCATTTTCACGACCAGACCGTCCACCTAGACGTATAGGAAGGATATGAAGGGTCCGGTTACAGATTCTCTAAACCCCTAAATTTTTTGTATTTTGCCTGCCAAAAATGTTATAAACATGTAAACACTTTTTAATTAATTAGATTGAACAAAACCTTTCTCTGCGTTTAGAAAAAACTCGGACAACAACGTTGTTGTTTTTAGACTCATTCTTCTATTTTCGTACTTCATTTCTTATTATATATAAACGAAATTGGCACTAGCGCACTCGTAAGAGATGACACACTTATTCAGAGTGCATATTTTGAACTTGTCAATTACTCATTTCTAGAAGTAGAAAATCTGGTGAGTCACTTTATACTACTCCAAGTTTGTTCCCTGTTGCGGTAATTTTGTTATTGCATGTTGTGTTAAAAACACTCTTATATTATGAGACGGAGGGAGTACTGACTTGCTTTGGAGTGCATGTCAATAGAAGCAACGCATATGCTAGCGTCTGAGGGTGTGTCGACCTAGCCAGCCGTCGCCTCTTGACCTAGCCAACCGCCGCCTCCAAAAAGCTAGGGTAGTCCGCCTCCCGCCGGCGCCGGCGCCGGTCCGTCCCGTCTCCGATGGCCTCAGGATCTTGCTCCTTGCCGGTGGGAAGGCTCTGTTTTTAGATCTTTTTTCGAGCTTTGTTAGGGTTTGTGTCCTCCTCAGGTAGACGAGGCGGCGACGACTCCCTGAAGATGGAATAAAGGTCTCCCCGCCTAGCCCCCGTTCCGGTGATGCGTCTAGCGTTATCAGTGGGCGTGTGGAGGTGTGTCTCCGACGGATCTGTCTTTGGTGGATTTGCACGGATATGTTCGTCGTTCGTTTTCGTTCGTGTCTCTTCAGGTTGGATCATTTTGATCTACACTCTTCATCTGCGGTGGTTGCTGTTCTGGTGCGTTGATTCTACGGGGCCTTAGCACGACGACTTCCCGACTGTCTATTATAACAAGGTTTGTCCGGCTCCGGCGAGGGAAGGGCGATAACAGCGGCGCGCCTTCGGCTCGTTTCAGTGCTTGTAGTCGTCGCTAGATGGTCTATGAAACTGGATGTAATTTTTATCATTTCTAGTGTTCGTTGTACTATCATGACTAAAAATGAATAGATTGAAAGTTTTCCCGTAAAAAATAAATAAAAATAGAAGCAACGCATGAAAAGGAATAGACTAGCGTGTTTGTCATTCTCTAGCAACTTGCGCATAGAAATGTGGAGAGCTTTCATCAGCCTCAGATATATGAGCACAGCCTCGGATCTGAAAGTCCTCAGTTAGATCTGAAAATTTGGACTATAAAAAGTCTGCCTTATATAATAATTCAGTTCTTGATCTTTCATGTCATTAAATTACTTGCAATTTACAGGAAAATGTGCCGGCAGCCCAAGGTATTGGAGCATCAATAAACGTTAGCGGAGGTGCGAAACAAGTGTTTGATTATTTTAGGGTCCGAATAACTGCCACACGTGTGGCATGGACGGGAACCCGCCCGCACGCCTTGTGTGGCATGGACGGGAACTGGCTCGCACGACCACGTCCGCGCGCACAAAAGCACGGCCCGCACGTCCGGTATGTGGCAACCCCGCCCGCATTGCCCCGTCCGGGCCAGACGACCCGCTGCCCGCACGACCCAGCCGTTCCCGGCCTCCGATCCATCCCCTCTCTCGTCTGCCGCCATCGTCCCCCACCTCTCGAACCCCGACCTCCGTCGCCGGCCATCTCTGGTTGCCATGGCAACCAGGGCAGATCCGTAGGGCGCTCCCACCGCAAACCACACCTCAATCCTCCCCACCCCCAGCCCCCCACTCCAACCCAGCCCTCCAGAGACGATCATCTAAAACCAGGTGAAATCTCCCGATCTCATCCTTCTCATCCTTAAGGCTGAAAATCTCCCGATATTGTACTGGGTCCATGCTATAGGGGTAGAACACTGCATGGTTCAGTGTATATTCGCAATTGCCAGGCAGAATACACCAGATCTGCCATGTACTACGTTTGAGATTAACTTAAGTTCATAGTTTAATTGACGCAAGTAGTTGGGTATGAAATGGATGAGTAGGAATCCCTAAAAGAGGGCAGGAAGGACAATTTTTGGAACGAAGGGGGTGGGAAAAATTAATTGCCACTTGTGTATAACGACAGTTGCCACCTTTCGTTGTCAGTAGCTGCCACCTATTTTGACTTGTTGCTTGCCATCCCTATCTTCTATGTGCAAGCAGCAGAAGAATACAATTCTTGTGGATTGTTGATGCCTTCTTGTTCATCCAGTGATTGAGAACACATCGGAAAGAAGCGAGACACGGAAAGAATGAATCACGAAGATGGCGCTGATGCTTGGGGTTCTCAAAGGCCAGAAACGCCCCTTGGAATGCATCAGAGTACAGTCAACTCATCTCTGCAGGGCCGTTGCTGCCACTACTAGAACAGTATGCAGGCGTAGGTATGATGCGTGATAACAAAAGAAGAGAACAGTTGCCATCTTCGCAACGATGAAGATGACATTCTACTTATGTCATACACTGTCATTTTTTCGCAGGTTCTTATGACCAAAACACTCATAGGGGGCCCCCGTGGCAAGTTCAGTCACAAGGCGCTAACACTGACAAATGTACGGGCAGACAACTTCAACTAGCTAGTATGGCTAATCAAGGTAATGCAAAACGAAAAAAGAGCACATACTGCTGTGGACATGAAAAATGAACATGCAAAAAAACTGGCAAAAGGACTCACGAGTTATCACGGGTGAAAATGCAGAGCCTTCATGCAGCACGTGGCATCAGGCAACACCCATGTACCTGCCATCGACGTCATACACAGGTGAGTCCATAAAAAAAGTGAAGTTGCGGATGCTCAATTAGCAGAAGGAGTATAGTTGACAACTACAATTGCCATGACTGGACATCTACAGTTGCCATGAATTAAAAACTACACTTCTCATCCCTGGACAACTGTTGTTGCCATCCCTGGACATCTGCAGTTGCCATGGAGGAACAACTGCAGTTGCCATGCCAGTGCAACTACATTTGCCATGTCATGGCAACTGCAGTTGCCATGAAGGAACAACTGCGGTTGCCATACCGATGCAACTACAGTTGCCATGCCAATAAAACTGCAGTTGCCACATCAGGGGCAACTGCAGTTGCCGTGCTAGCACAAAACTGCATTTGCCATGAATTGACCAACCACTACTATGCTTATAGGTTATTACGCTAGTGGTAAACCGGCAAACGTCTCGTGGCAAGCTTCACAAATTGCAGGTGGAG
Organism: Triticum aestivum; assembly: GCF_018294505.1. NCBI lineage: Eukaryota > Viridiplantae > Streptophyta > Magnoliopsida > Poales > Poaceae > Triticum > Triticum aestivum. The sequence continues at coordinate 496,315,892 of NC_057794.1, read as the reverse complement.
CACGTCATTATGATGTCACAGACCACACAAGATGGTCAAATGCATCACAACAAGGTAAGGAAAAAAACTGAACCACAAAAAACAGCGCTACATTTGTTATTTGTAGTTATTTGTAGGCAAAACAAATAGTTGCCATGTTTGTTGAACAGTAGCTGCCATGACTGGACAGCTACAGCTGCCATACATGTCCACACGCAGACTCACGGCTTGCTGTTTGAAATGATGTCATGCCAAATCACTCGAAGATGGTGTGATCCGTTGCGATACACATGTTATCCAAACAAAAATCTTACTCTCGTACCTGTTTTTTCTATTACAGGGCCTACAACTACACTGAACAGCGGCGTGGGGACATCTACGGCGGGGAGCTCTGAGCGCACGGAAGACGCGTTCCACCAGCCAGCAGACAATCATGCCGTAAACAATTTCGAGTCAGAGTCGGGAATGACAATCATTCCAGCAATGCCGACAAGCACCCCTTTGAACACAAGCACTGACAACACTCAAGTAGATGGAACTGCCGTCGATACTGAAGTGAATGATGAAACTGACAACGATGCACAAGGGGATGAAGATGGTGGGCAATCAGAGATCATGGTACCTCAGCCACCGTACATTGGGCAGAGATTTGAATCGTTTGAATAAGCAAAGGAATACTACCAGACATATGCAAAGTTCCATGGATTTGCGGTCAACACCGAGTACCATAGGAAAAATTAAGAAAACTAACGAGTACAGCAGAGGTGAGATGAGGTGCCACAAGGCACGGAGGAACAAGAAGGGGAAAGGTGTTGTGCCTGCCGTTCCGGAACGAAAGAGAGGTATCATTCTCAAGACTGAGTGCCCTGTCCGGTGTAAGCTAAACGTAGATGGAGCACAGTGGGTGGTCAATGAATATTTTGACGAGCACAACCACCAACTCATAAAGAAGTTCGACCTGGTAAAATTTCTGACCGCCCACAGAGGGTTCACCCCCGTCGAAAGGCAATTCGTAAAGCTGCTACATGATTGTAACGTCGGTCCATCAAGAATGGTACATATACTATCTCTCATCCACAGCAAAAAGGGGACTCTGAGTAGCATGCCGTACATACCAGCTGACGTCACAAACCTACAGGCCAAGTACCATAGAGAGAGCAAGTTGGCAGACATAGAGGCCACAATGGCCTACTTCGATGAAAAAGCGAAGGAAGATCCAGATTTCTTCTATAGGATATGGTTGGACGATGAGGACCGTGTCAGAAACATGTATTGGGTGAATGGTGCTGCAAGGAGAGCCTACAAACATTTCTGAGATTGCATTTCATTCGACACGACGTACCTCACCAATATGTACAAGATACCATGCGCTCCGTTCATAGGAATAAATAACCATAATCAGTCGTTGTAGTTCGGCTGCGGGCTCGTCCGGAACGAAGACACGGATGGGTATGTTTGGCTGTTCAAGACCTTCTTGGAGTGCATGGATGGACTTGCTCCGATGAACATAATAACAGACCAAGATTTCAGCATGCGTGTAGGCATAGAGGAGGTCTTTCCGTTGGCAGTGCACAGGCATTGCAGGTGGCACATTATAAAGAAGGCTGAGGAGACGCTAGGACCGTTCTTTGCTGACCGTCCAAAGCTGCACAAGGCATTCGAGCTGTGCGTGGACCACAGCTTGACGGTGGAGGAGTTTGAAAGGAGCTGGATGGCCATGACTGAAACACATCAAGTCCAAGACAACGAGACTCTTGTTAGCTTGTGGGAGAAGCGAATGTACTAGGTGTCGGCCTACTTCATGCAGTGCTTCTTTCCCTTTCTGCAGACTACGCAGCGCAGCGAGGGGTTCAATGCTGTTTTGAAGCGGTACGTCAGCCCTGGCAACTCATTGCTACAGTTTGCCAAGCAGTACACAGCTTTGCAACAAAAAATTCTGGGATCTGAGCTACAGCAAGAAGCGACCACGGCACTAAAGCAGCCAAAATTGCTAACGTATTTACCGATAGAGAGGCAAATGAGCAAGATATACACCAACAAGATCTTTAACAAGTAAGTCAGTTGCGTTACAGTCTTATTTGCAGAAAAAGCACCAAGTCAGTAGGTGCCTTATAGAGTGCAATGCAGTTGCCATGATGTGCAGTTGCCATGTTTAATGAAATACTGTTTGCCATGCTTACTCAGCTGCATGTTGCCATGTTCAATGAAAATTATGTTTTGCCATGCTTGCTCGGGTGCATTTTCCTTGTTGAATGAAGTTCAGTTGCCATGTTTAATGCACTATGCTTCCATTGGGGCATGTTGGCATGCAAATGTCAATGTCGACTGGAAAAAATGTTATATTGGCGACACAAATGCCGAAATGCAGTTGCCATGTTTAATAAAATGCATCTGCCATGTTTGTTGAAATGCAATTGACATGTTTACTCAACTGTAGATGCCATGTTTAAATAAAAGGGCAGTTGCCATGTTTTATGCAATGTGCTTCCATTGGGGAATGTTGGTGTGGAAAAATGACGATGTCCAGTTGAAAATGTACTATAGTTGCCATGTCTAGTGTACTACAGTTGCCATGTCTAGTGTACTGCATATGCCATGTCTAGTGTACTGCATTTGCCATGTTCAATGTACTACATTTGCCATGTTCAATGAAATATGTTTGCCATCTTCAAACAAAATGTATTTCTATTTCCATGACAACATAAGGTGGTATAAGAAAAGAGTGCACGATAGTTTAACAGAAAACACACAAAACTTGCAGATTCCAGGAAGAAATAAAGCGTGCCAGCATGTTCACGGCTTTCCAGGTGGACGAACATACGTTCAAGGTGTGTTCTATTTTGGGCATGTCAGATTCAGAACCTGAATTAACAGAAAATACACAAAACTTGCAGATTCCAGGAAGAAATAAAGCGTGCCAGCATGTTCACGGCTTTCCAGGTGGACGAACATACGTTCAAGGTGTGTTCTATTTTGGGCATGTCAGATTCAGAACCTGAAGACCCGGACAAAGGAAGGAACTACTTCGTCAAAGCCTTGATAGGCGAAGGCGAGTACTACTGCCAATGCTGCAAGTTTGAACGGGACGACATTGTGTGCTGTCACATACTAAAAGTAATGGACATGAACGCCGTGACACGGATGCCCTGCCATTTCATAAGGCGGCGATGGACTTGGGACGCTGACGATGCGTTGGCGCCGCAGACAACACATGAAGTTCTGGCTGTGCATGACGAGCGACCTGAATCAACCATGGAAGCTGTGAGGCACATTGTGCTGACAAGGAACTATGCTAAGCTAATTGATGAAGCGTGCAAGAGTGATGAGACAGCAAGAGTCGCAGAAAAACACAGGAAGGCACTGAAAAGAGAGCTTGATGAGATCAAGAAGAGGAAAGCTAAGGAAGCCTTACACCGGTTCCCCCGCACATCAAGTGTGCCTTCATCCACGGGGCCATCATCTGAAAACTCGGAGATAGAATCTGGAATAGCAAGCACACAGACCCAGGTCAGGAACCCACCCCGTTCTATCACAAAGGGTCGTCCAAGAGAGATAAGGTACAAGTCGGGATTGGAGATCCAAGCAAAACACAAGAAAACTAAGAAAGGGGCAGGCAATCCATGAGCAAAAATTGGGGCGACGTGACATGGTCCTTGTGGACATTTTATTTTGTACCCTAGATGATGAGAATTTTTTTTAAAAAAATTGGGAGAATGACTCTTGAGGGGCATCAGAAGTGGAAGGAAAATTTATTGAATGGATAAATGCAGTTGCCATGTTATGGGTACTTAATCTGCCATGTTATGTGTAGTTAATCTGCCATGTTATGTGTAGTTGGTCTGCCATGCTATTTTATACTAAATATGCCATGCTATTTTATACTAAATATTACATGCTATTTTATACTAAATATGCAATGCTAGTTGTACTGGATCTACCATTTTAGTTGTACTGGATCTGCCATGTTAGTTGTACTGTATCTGCCATGTTAATTATGCTGGATCTGCCATGTTGTTTGTACTGTATCTGCCATGTTAGCTGTACTGAAAATATGCCATGGTATTTGTAATGACTCTGCATGGCATATATTTCCGTGACAATACGACGCGGTTTAGAGACACATAGTGTGTTGTGTGCAAATGTATGGGAAACAAGTTGGAAAAAGCGTAACGTGCATAAACCGCAGCAAAGGTTGTGGCTACATGATCAACCTACACATGCTAGCTGGTGCAGTTAGCGATGAAAAAGAAGAAGCAAAATAGCCAAAATGAAAAACGACGATGACTTTCACTACCCATGTCTGATGAACTACATTTGCCATCTTTTTTAAAACATCGTAGACGCATTCGAAACAGCAAACCGGTGCTAGAAACGATGAAACCATTGTAATAATGATAAACATAAAAACATATCTGCTGTAACGCCTAAAATAGGTTCACGTCCACACATATATTACAGAAACTATTCAAATGTCGCTCACCCACCACCACTACGTAGTTAGGCTACGCGGGGTTGCAGTCATAACATAGCACACAAACATAGTTTTCAACGAGAAACAAAGAGATAGTACCTTACATTCCTCGGCAACAGAATGTAAGGTATGCGTCCGGTGTGTAATGCCACGTGGTCACTTGTACTTCTTGATGACTTTCTTGACAACTTCCTCCACAAACTCGCGTGCTCCGGACCGCTTGTTGAAATCTTCAGTCGTCTACCAGTTCCATGTGTAGATTTTTCGGAGCTCAACGACCGTTGCAGCTATGATAGGGGGGGACAATTCTGCCTTCCCACTTTGCAAAGTATTCTAGCGCGTGAAAGCCACAGTCCGTCCTGCACGAGGAAAAGAGTCAGCTGAACACGCAAAAAGGACAGTCATAACAAAGATAGACTTCAATTCAGATGTGACAACAAAAGAGGGGTTGGATTGATGTAAATGGCACATGAAGGAAGGAAGAAATTATGTGTTCCCTTGCTTCGTAGTCGCCACATACTCAGTCGGGAAATGCCTGATCTGGACCTTTGAATGTTCGTAGTGACAGTTCCATGTCTCTTTGAGGTTGTTAATGAAGAATTCGGCATGCGTAGTAAGGTCTGCATCAGCTTCCAAACGGATTGAATCAAGCACCTCAAAACATTGGTTCTTCAGGTCAAGACAGATCGCATAGTGGTGACCACACTTGTCGTGTGGGTCATGTGGTGCAAGCTCCTAGAACATGGGGAACATGACCTGCATTTAAAAGTGAAGAAATGAGAAGCAGAGTTCACATAAAGAACAACAGAGGGGCAAAAAAATTAGAATCACGTAGAATGTTTGGTTATGGGTGAGGGTAGTTGAAAGAAAGTTACCGTCCATGTATGAACAAAATGTGCCGTGTATTTTACTATCAAGTTGCCACATAGTTTGCACGGGATGCAAAAATTAAGAAGTCAGTGTGCACGGCAGTTGTTGCCACATGAAAACATCTGCCACATAAACACAAGTGCATATGATGGCAAAAAACCACACCATGTGAAAAAACATTGCAGACAGGGAAGGAGTACTCACATATTTCTTCAGTGTGAGCTTGAATTCACCGTGTTGAGCAAAATTCTTCCTCAGGATTTTGTGGTGGAAGTCACCATCCCATATTTTGCAGGTCACACTGTAATGCATGATTATCTTGTCGGCACACACATTGGTGTGATTGTTAATGTAGCCGATCCCACATGCAACTACATTCGTCGACATTTTACCGTTTGGCCTCACGGACTTGGCAAGATCACCCAGCTTGACGTACGTCGCTCCGCATTAAATGACTTTGGTTCTATCCAAACATAAGCTATATGAAAACGATATGACATGGAATAATCATGCCTACTAAGTAAAAAAATATGAAAGAATTAAAACGTAAGCGGATCGTGTATAGAAAGTACGAAGAAGATGAATGGTAAAAAAGGTGTCGGAGTAAATAGCCATGGGTAGCCTAGCCGGCTTCCCCTGGCCCTTCTGAAAAAGTTACGAGCCCGCCCGGCTCTCAAGAATCCAAGACATGGGGCCGCCTTCCCCTCGCTGGCTGCAACCCAGGCCGGCTTTCGGAAGGCGGCCCGACTTTAGCCCTCATGAGACGGACGACTCCAAGAAGCCGGCTCCCCATAAAGCGGTCAAGACCGTACCCACAAAGTTTGCACCCACCTAACGGCGGTGCGATGGTGCGTGGCTACAGTAAAGCCTGCCACCCCCAAATCCCGGAGCACGCCTGGCACAGTGCGCCGTACGGGCTAGGCACGGCCCGTTCGGCGCAGCACTGTTGCCATGTTGACCCTGGCATCACCCACGACGGGCCGCCAGCGTGGCCCACAGAAGGTGGGTCCCTTTGAGCAGAGAGACGCCCGAAGGCGGCCACGCCTCCAACTAGTCGGCCCAAGACAGAGCCGGCTCCCCGCAGCCGGCTTGCCGCCTCCCTCGAAGAGGACGCCCCATTAAGGAGACAAGACGCGGTAAGGCTACAGCGATCGCCTGACAGGCGGCGGTACTGTAGCCACGCTTGCCACGATGAAGCTCACGTCAACAAGATGGAGCCACAGTAACCAGCCGCCGACCAGGCCCTGGACAATGGGGCCTGCCTGTCGACCAAAGGGCCGGCAGCCGGCGGGACCCACCAATCGGCGGGCCCCAGCAGCCGGTGCAGAAGCCGGCGAGCGCAGTCACAGATGGCTGGGCCCCACGCCCGGTCGGATTACCATTGTACCCCCCGGGGATAGGCCTATATAAACCCCCCGGAGCACCCATGCAAAGGGTTCGACCCCGTGCTAGTCCTAGACACCACACAAGGAGAAGAAGCAGGCTAGCCGTGCCTTTCTTCCTCCTCCCCCCAAACAGCTCAAGGAGCGTTGTGTAGCTACTTATTTCATCTAGTGTACATGCGGAGACCTCGCAGAGCAGCAGTAGGGGTGTTATCTCCACGGAGAGCCCCGAAGCTGGGTAAGATCCGCCGGCGTGCATGTCTTCGCCTTATCCCGTTTCCAGGCACCGGCGATGTCTTACTGGCTCCCACAATGATAAGCCACCCGTTGGTATATGTCGCACCTACCACCCGACATTTGGCGCCCACCGCGGGGCCAGGTGCACCGTCGTCCGGAGACCGTTCTGGACGGGAACCTTATTCCTCCCCCGCGAGCGTAGCCAGCCCGGCACGCCCGATGGCGCTTGCCGCAACGCGCTGCAAGGCGTCACCAGCATCTGCACGGCAAGCGGCCTCGCCGTTCTCCTCGACGAAACTCTCATCTCTGACGAGCTCGCCTCCGATGCGGGCACTGACCACCTCGCCAACCTTCTCGGCCAGCTCCATGTCTCCAGCGAGCCCGCTGCGGACCTGGAGTCGGTTGGCTCCACCGACCCAATGCCTGTTGACTCCGACACGGCCTCCTACAACACCTTCCCCACCAACGTCACGATCTACAACGACCCGCTTCCTCAAGCCGACGGCTGCGATGCTGTCACCACCGAAGTGATGGTTGTCGGCCACGGCGGCCCGGCCGACGAGAGCGCCCGCGACGCCTCGCACATGGCGGCCCACGACTTGTCCGCTCCCCTCCCAGCTGATGCCGATGACGAAGCACTGGAGGCATGCTGCCTCGCCCTCCTCGCAGAGGGCCGGAGGCTGGCTTCCGTAAGACGCCTCACTGAGGCCTACCAGCGCGAAGCTGACCGCGCCGCCTTCGGCACGCCGGCCCTGGGCGGGCCAAGCCGGGCCGGCCTTGTCAAGCAACGCGGCGCTGTCATCGCCGACACGCTGGGAGTCGACCGCCCGGTCTATGCCACTCTGCTCGAGAACTTGTGTGCCGCCCAGGCGGCCGTAGACGAGCTGGATGGCCTGGAGGCCGAAGACCTCCCCTACATGACCCGGCGCATCCAGCAATTGATTGATACAGCCGCGCAGCGACACGAAGCCGACGCCCGCGCGGAAAGCCCTCCCTCGCGCCGAGAACACGGCGCGACGTCCCGGACGCCGACTACGAGCAACACCCGCGCGCGACGCGAGAAGGAGCCGGCTGCCAGCCGCAGCCGGACCCGGATCTCCATCGAGCGAGACGCGGACGGTCATCCCCGAGCCATGAAATGGTGGGGCGACCCGCCTCCGCCTCCGCCCCATGGAGAGAGATATCCCGCCCCGCCGCCAGTGGCGCACCCGACTCTCAGCGGCCGGCTAGGCCGCCGCGAAGGAATCGGCAAGAACGACGCCCGCCATCGGATCGACCGCCTGGCGTGATCCCTGGCATTGGAAGAAGAAGACGATGTCGGCCCGCCTTGTTTCGGCCCCCGCATCCGCGACGAGCCCTTTCCCAAAGGGTTCTCGTTCCCAAGAGACACGCCCAAGTACAACGGCTTCGCGAAGCCGGAAGATTGGTTGATCGACTACTCCACGGCGGTTAGCATAGCCAACGGCAACCGGCGCGTCGCCGTGAAGTACGTGCCCCTCATGCTGCAAGGCACGGTGCGGACCTGGCTCAACAGCCTCAAGTCGCGCGGCATCAACAGCTGGCTAGATTTCACAGAAGCCTTCATCCGCAACTTCACCAGCACCTACAAGCGGGCTCCCAAGCCCAGACAGCTCTCCTTGTGCGTACAAGGCCCCGCCGAGTCCACTCGTGATTACCTCACGCGTTGGGCCGAGCTCCGCAACTCCTGTGAAGGGGTGCACGAGGTGCAAGCCATAGAATACTTCACAGCTGGATGCCGAGAAGGCACCCTCCTCAAGCACAAGCTCCTCTGCGACGAGCCGGCTACCCTCGACGAGCTTCTGGACATAGCAGACAAGTACGCCACCGCCGACTCCTCGATGAAGACCGAGCTTCGGGTAGACGCGTCCGGAAAGGTACTCAACCCGGCGCCCAAGACGCCGGCTGGGGATTCCGGCCGACTCCCCCACTCGAACGACCACAAGCGCAAGGGCCCCACGCCGCCTCCCGCCACTCGGCAGGTGGCCACAGTCAAAGACGCGCCGCCGGAAGAGCGATCGGCGCCCAAGAAGCCCAAGGGCGGCAGGCCGGCCTGGCAGCCCGCCTTCTCCTACGAGCAAACTCTCGACGCCCCTTGCAAGTTCCACAGTGGCGCGAAGCCGTCCAACCACACGACCCGGAAGTGCCATTGGCTCACCCGAATCTCTAAGGGCGAGGGGCTCGTGCCGCCTCCGCCTGCCGGCCCGCCGCCTTCGCCTCCGCCGCCTCCGGCCGCTCGGCCCGCAGTCGGAGCTGTGCATGACGAGTTCCCCGACGAGCAAGCAACCTACATCGTCTTTACAAGCCAGCCTGAAGACCGGCGCAGCAAACACTAAGAGCGCCAGGAAGTTAGTGTGGTCGCTGCCAACCCCGCCGGACACATGCATTGGTCAGAAAAGCCCATCAACTGGAGCCGGGCCGACCATCCGGAGGTGATACCGTCTCCCGGCTCTTGTGCTTTGGTCCTGGAAGCCACCCTTGCAACAGACAGACGCGCCGCCCGCTTATCCCGTGTGTTGATAGACGGCGGGAGCAGCATCAACATCCTGTACCGTGACACCCTGGAAAAGCTAAATGTCAAGACGAAGCAGCTCGTGCCTACTCGGACAGTGTTCCATGGCATCATACCCGGCCTGTCCTGCGCCCCCATTGGCAAGATCAAGATTGATGTGCTTTTTGGGGACAAGGAGCATTTCCGCCGGGAAGCGATTTGGTTTGAAGTGGTGGACCTGGAGAGCCCTTACCATGCATTGCTTGGCCGACCTGCCTTGGCCAAATTCATGGCAGTTCCCCACTATGCATACCTCAAGATGAAGATACCAAGCACCAAAGGCGTCATCACCGTAGTCGGCGACTACAAGAAGTCCTCCGAGTGCGCAGCAGCCAGCAGCCGGCTAGCCGAGTCCCTTGTAATTGCTGAAGAGAAGAAGATGTTGGACCGAGTCGTGGCCATAGCCGGCAAGCAGTCGGCCGTGTCCCCCGACCCCAAGGAGCATGACGCTCAAGGATCTTTCCAGCCGGCCAAGGAGACGAAGAATATACCTCTTGACCCCGAGCATCCAGAGAGGTTTGCCGTCATCGGGGCAAACCTGAACAGCAAATAGGAAGGCGAGCTCGCCGATTTCCTCCGTGAGAATCGGGACATCTTTGCATGGTCCCCCAAGGACATGCCGGGTGTTCCGAGGAAATTCGCCAAGCACAAACTACACGTTTGAGAAGACGCAAAGCCAGTCAGACAACCCTTTCGCCGACTGTCGGAGGAGAAACGCAGGATTGTAGGGGAGGAGATAGCCCGGCTCTTGGCAGCCGGCTTCATCATGGAAGTTTTCTTTCCAGAGTGGCTCGCCAACCCGGTCCTTGTGCTAAAGAAGAACAACAAGTGGCGCATGTGTATAGACTACACGAGCCTCAACAAGGCCTGCCCCAAAGATCCTTTTGCCCTGCCAAGGATTGACCAAGTGATAGACTCCACAGCCGGATGCGAGCTGTTGAGTTTCTTGGATGCTTACTCCGGATATCATCAGATAAAGCTGGATCCGGACGACCGCCTGAAGACCGCCTTCATCACACCATTTGGAGCCTTCTGCTACCTGACTATGACATTCGGCTTGAGAAATGCCGGTGCCACCTTTTCAGCGTTGCATGCAGAAGTGCCTCCTCAAGCAACTCGGCAGAAACGCTCACGTTTACGTGGATGACATCGTGGTGAAGACGGAGAAGCGCGGCACCTTGCTGGGAGACCTCAAGGAAACGTTTGAGAACTTACGCCGGTTCCAAATCAAGCTCAACCCCGAGAAATGCGTGTTCGGAGTGCCAGCCGGCCAGCTCCTAGGCTTCCTGGTCTCCGAACGCGGCATCGAATGCAACCCGGTGAAGATCAAGGCCATCGAGAGAATGGCGATCCCCACCAAGCTTCGAGACATTCAGAAGTTCACCGGGTGCTTAGCCTCCTTGAACCGCTTCATCAGCCGGCTCGGAGAGAAAGCTCTCCCCCTCTACCGCCTCATGAAGAAAAGCACTCACTTCGAGTGGAATGACCAGGCCGACCAAGCTTTTCACGAGCTGAAGAAGATGCTGGCCACGCCGCCTGTCCTCGCGGCGCCGACTGAGAAAGAGCCCATGCTCCTCTACATCGCCGCAACCAGCCGGGTGGTCAGCACCGTCATCGTAGTCCAGCGCCCAGAAGAAGGCCGAACCCAGCCGGTCCAGAGGCCGGTGTATTATTTGAGCGAGATGTTGTCCGCCTCAAAGCAGAACTACCCGCACTACCAAAAGATGTGTTACGGCGTGTACTTCACCGCCAAGAAGCTGAAGCCCTACTTTCAAGAGCATCCCATCACGGTCGTATGCACTACCCCGCTAGCCGAGATCATAGGCAGCCGGGATGCATCCGGCCGGGTGGCGAAATGGGCCATCGAGCTGGCCCCCTACACGATCTTCTACCAGCCCCGCACTGCCATCAAGTCCCAAGCACTGGCCGACTTCCTCGTCGACTGGGCCGAGACCCAGTACCTGCCGCCGGCTCCCGACTCCACCCATTGGCGCATGCACTTCGACGGGTCCAAGATGCGCACCGGCTTGGGAGCCGGCGTCGTCCTTACCTCTCCGAAAGGCGACAAGCTCAGATACACGCTACAGATCCACTTTGCCGCCTCCAACAATGTGGCCGAGTACGAGGCGCTCATACACGGGCTCCGGCTTGCCAAAGAGCTTGGCATTCGCCGGATCCTATGCTATGGCGACTCGGACCTAGTGGTCCAACAATCATCCGGCGACTGGGATGCCAAGGACGCAAATATGGCGAGCTACCATTTCCTGGTCCAACAACTCAGCGGATACTTTGAAGGATGCGAGTTCCTCCACGTACCGCGAGCCGACAATGAGCCAGCCGATGCCCTGGCTCGAATAGGCTCCACTCGGCAAGCAATTCCAACCGGCGTCGCTCTCCAACGCCTCCTCAAGCCATCTATCAAGCCGTCTCCAGAGTCCGATTCCATCTTCGTGCCGCCTGACCCCGATGCGGCCGGGCCCGGCTCAAAGAACCAAGTAGGCGACCCCAAGACTCCCATAGCCGGCCCGGCGACCTCGGCAGCCGGCTCGGGGACTTCGGCAGCCGGCTCGGGGACTGCCGCACCCGGCTCGGGGACTGCGATAGCCGGCCCGAGGACTGCACCAGCACAACAGCCGGCGCCCAACTCCAGCACCTCACCGCCCAGCCCGCCCACCCTGGTGGTAGTAGCCACATTGGCAGTAGAAGAAGTCGCGGCTCCATCATGGGCTCAGTCCATCCTCAACTTCCTAGTAAACCAAGACCTACCGGCTAACGAAACAGAAGCAAGACAAGTCCAACGTCGAGCCGGAGCATACACAATCGTCAACAGAGAGCTCGTCAAGCGCAGTGTCACTGGAGTCCTCCAACGGTGCGTCGAGCAAGAGAAAGGCATTGCAATCCTCAGAGACATTCACCAAGGAGAATGCGGCCACCATGCGGCCTCAAGATCACTTGTCGCCAAAGCCTTCCGCCATGGTTTCTTCTGGCCGACTGCTTTGGATGATGCCAAAGAATTAGTTAAACATTGCAAGGGGTGCCAACTCTTCAGCTCCAAGCAACACATGCCGGCCTCGGCACTCAAGACCATTCCCCTCACTTGGCCCTTTGCCGTTTGGGGACTGGACATGGTGGGCCCATTCAAGACGGCGCGCGGCGGCATGACGCATTTGCTCGTCGCCGTGGACAAATTCACCAAGTGGATTGAGGCAAAGCCGATCAAGAAGCTGAATGGGCCGACTGCTATGACATTCATCGCAGACATAACAACACGGTATGGTGTGCCACACAGCATCATCACCGACAATGGCACGAATTTTGCCAAAGGAGCCTTGGCACGTTTCTGCACAGCCCAAGGTATCCGGCTGGACTTAGCATCCGTCGCCCACCCGCAGTCAAATGGCCAGGTCGAGCGAGCCAACGGCCTCATCCTCTCCGGCATCAAGCCCCGACTGGTTGTACCTTTGGAGCGCTCAGCTGGCTGTTGCCTCGATGAGCTGCCGGCTGTCCTCTGGAGTCTGAGCACTACACCAAACAAGTCAACCGGCTTCACCCCTTTTTTCCTTGTGTATGGTGCCGAGGCGGTCATCCCAACTGACATCGAATTCGACTCGCCTCAAGTAACCATGTACACAGAAGCAGAGGCCAAGAAAAGCACGAGAAGATGGCGTAGACCTGCTGGAAGAAAGCCGGCTATTAGCCCTCAGCCGGTCTGCCATCTACTAGCAGGGTTTGCGCCGCTACCACAGCCGGAAGGTCAGGCCAAGATCCTTCCAAGAGGGTGATCTTGTGCTCCGGCTGATCCAGCGAACAGCCGGCCAGCACAAGCTCTCAGCCCCTTGGGAAGGCCCCTTCGTCATCAGCAGAGCTCTAGGCAACGACTCCTACTACCTGATCGATGCACAGAAGCCGAAGGCACGCAAGAGAGACGACTCCGGCAAGGAGTCGGAACGACCATGGAACGCCAACCTCCTTCGAAGGTTTTACAGTTGAAAGGCAGTATGTATCACGCTAACTTTTGTATTAAGTACAAGACAATAGGCCCCCCGAGGAGGGCTCGGAGACTGACATCCCTTATTTATGAATGAAAAGTATCATGCCTATGACCTTGTCATTTCATTTACTTGTTCCGTCCGGCACCGAGTTCGACTAGTCGGCTCGGGGACTGGCCGACTGGAGTTATATTAGAAGTCCTACCCGCAGTCAGACAAGTAGTGTGCCGGCTCTCAAGCCTTCTCTTGCCAAAAGTCGCAGTTCGAAGAACCGGCTGTCCGGCTGGCAAGAGTTAAAGGCAGGAACGGGCGCCCACACGAAAAACGGCTAGGGACTAACGGACTAATATAACAAAAGCCGGTTTTTCTCACACCGCCGACTGGCTACCAGAGTAGCCGGCCGGCCGGTTTCCATTCACTTCACTTCAATCCAAGAAAGCTCAAGTACTTGCCTCCCCAAAGAGGGAAGGCGGCAAAGGAAAAGGCCTAAGGATAAAAAAGCATACACGAATGGAAACCAAACATGCACATAATAATATTTACATAAAAAGACCTCCGAGAGGCCAGCATTCAACATAGTTTGGATACACCCCCAGTGGGTGGAACTGCGAAAACTTAACAAAGATTGTTCAAAGACAACAAAGCAGGAAAGATAAAGATGGCAGGTCAAGCTGGCGGAGCGGCCGACGAGCCAGACTGGTTGGCGGAGACGGTCCTGCCGGCTGAAGGAGCGGCCGGCTGACGAACTTCGGCTTGGTCGCCGCCTCCCGCAGAGGGCGCGCTTCCACGCGCCTCGTTGCTGGAGGCACGGTCGGCCTGAGGTCGGCCGGTTGTTCCACCAGCCGGCTCGACGTCTTCGCCGTCTTCTTCGTCATCCTCGCCTTCGTCGCTGGAGGCAATCTCCTCCGTCGTGTCCTCACCCACCGCCGGGTTCAGCCCGAACCACTCCTCTGGCTGAGCAACACCGTCATCATCGATTTCGGGTGCGAAAACGCTGATGTCGGTGCACTCGGCGATCGTCGAAGCTCGCTGGGCGATAGCCGGCCTCACCTCTTCCAGCTCCGCGTCGGCCTCCATCCGCCAAGTGCGCAGCTGGTCCAGGCTCAGCCCTGGGTACCAAGCCCGAACGAACTCCAACGCCCGCCCGGCTCAGAGGCGGGCCGCCGACGCCTTCCAAACCTCAAAGCGACCAACTGCGACTTCCAGCCAGTCGGCAGTTCGGCTTGGGGTGCGGGGGATCGTCTCGCCGGGCCAGAGGGCGGCCAGCACTTGTGTCCCGGCACATTGGAGCCAGCGAAGCATCCGATGCGCCGGCTACAACCGTGCCTGGACAGCCAGGAGCTGCTCCTCAAGTGTCCGGTTTGCATCTGGCGCAATGTTGGCCCCCGCTTGACGGCGCGCCTCGTGATGGGCCTCAATGCTTTGGGCGGCGAAGGCGGAGTAGCCGGGGAAGTAATCTGCACCAGAAAACAACAAACAACAGCTCAAAATAAGCCAAAACCCAGGCGGCAAGAGGCAGGGGAGGACCGAGAAAGGTGGCTTACCATCGATCAAATCCTCGATCCGGCCAAAGCCTTCGTCCAGGGCTCGCCGGGTCTCAAACCAGCTCGCCGCCTCCGTCTCATACTCCGCCTTCAAGGCGGCTTTGCTTTCCTGCGCCGCCTGCAGGGCCGCTTTGTGGCTCTCCTCTTGGTCGGCCAGCTTCTTGGCTAGGCGATCCCGTTCCTGGACCAAGGCGGCGCACTCGGCCTCCTTGGTATGAAGGGCGGCCTTCGCTTCGCCGAGCTCCTTCCTCAAGTCGGCGTCGGCCCCTGAAGACAAAGAAAAACCAATAAGAAAAGAGTCGTCAAGAAAGATCCGACCCGACTGCGCAGCAGTCGGCCCGAATCTCGGGGACTACACACAGTGGGTGCGCTGACGCGCCCCCACAGGAGACAGACAAAATCGAGTACTTACTTCGGCTGTCGGCCAGGTCGTCGGTCCGCCGGCTCAACTCCCGAGCCTGGGAGTTGAAGGCGGCAGCACGAAGGTTGTGGTATTCCTGAAAGTTCAGAAAAAAGCAAAGTAAGGTAGCCATCGAGAAAGATCCGACCTGACTGCGCGGCAGTCGGCCCGAATCTCGGGGACTACACCCAGTGGGTGCACTGACGCGCCCCCACGGAAGAAATTAAGAAAGCAAAGCAGTCAGAATGAAGGACTCACCCAGATAATGGCTCGCGTTGACAAGAACTCTTGGTTGAACTGTTGCAGCAGGGCGCCCTGAGCTTGTAGCTGGCTCCGGACCCCTTGAGCCGCCGCATCCAGCTCGCCAGTCCCCCCGCTTGGAGTCCACTCGGACATGGCGGTGCTGGCCGCCTCCAGATCTTCCGCCGGCTGGCTTGCGCCCGCAATTCGGCGCAACTCCGGCAGAGCGACACCTCCCCTTGCGTGTCGGTTCGCCGTCGACTGCACCTCGAGGCCGGCTCTGTTCTCCGGCTCACCTCCGGCCGGCCCCTCCGGCGCCGCTGACGATTGGCCGCCTTGGCCCGCTCCGGTTGGCGCTACTGGCGGCACTCTCCCCGCAAAGGCCACGGGGTCCTCCCCCCTCTCCAACAGCGGCGGGTCTTGGACGATCTCCTCCGCCAAGGGCAATGGGGTGTCGGGGGCTACGGCCCGGAGAGGAATGGCGAGCAGCGGAGGCTGGTTGCGCGAGCTTTCCGCCTCCGTCTCTGCGGTAGCCGCCTCCGTCTGGGCCTTGGCCGCCGCGTCGGCCTGCTCCCTCGCCGCCTGGGCGGCCGCCTTCTCCGCCGCCTCACGCTCCTCCCGCGCTTCGCGGGCGTTCCGCTCTGTGGCCTCCCTGAGATCGGCGCGGGGGTCCACGCGGCGGGAGCTCGAAGACCCTCCAGCCGACCCCACGACGGAGCCGCCCGGACCCCGCTCAAGGGAAAGCGGCGCCCTGTCCAGCAAGCGAGAAAAAGTTAAGGAGAATATTCGAAGAGAAAGAGAATGACGACGAGCATGCGGCAAGGCAATCAAAGACTTACGCTAAGACCGCCGGAGGCTGCTTCACCGCCTTGCGGAAGCGGGCCGCTTTCGCGGCCGCCTCGTCTCGCTTGGTCGCCGCGGTGGAGGCTTTGGACTTCTTCGGCCGACTGCCAAAGAGTCCTGAAGTGGCCCGGCGCTTCTGTGCGCCGCCGCCGGCAGTCGGCGCGGTAGACGAGCCCGCGCCCTGATGGTCGGCCGCCGGCTGGTGAGGCGGGGCGACTTCGGCTTCGAAATTGTCCGGCCAGTCCTCGAAGCTCGCGGTGAACCTTGAGCCTCCGGGCTCGGTGCTGTCCCCCACCACGGTGTCTTCCATGGCGGCCGCCCCCAAGTCCGGATCGTCAACGTTGTACACCGTGCGATCGGGGGCATACTGGCGTTCGATCCCCGCCACCCCGGCCGGCGGCGCAAGAAGAGGGTTCTGCTTAAAAGAACCGACTGGTCAGAAGCCGGCCGTCATGAAGCCGGCCGACGACAAAAAGAAGATAGAGAGAGAAGCTTACCACGGGCGGAGGGTTGGCGCGAGAATACGGCACCTTGCCGTATTGCCAGTCCCCGGCGAGCTTGCAGTTGGCGATGTAGTTAACCATGAGCGCCACCTCCGCGTGGGGCATTTCCCATGTGCTCAGCCGGCTTGGGTCGAAGCGGCCGCTCATCTGACACATCATATGTGGCCGGCTTTGGAGAGGAAGGATCCGGCGCTCCACGAAGGCGGCCACCAAGTCGGCCCCGCGCAGGCCTTCCGACTGAATCAACACCTGAAGCCGGGAGATGGCGGCGTTCCCGGCCGGAGACAATGACCGGGACCGGAAGCTCCACGAGGGCTGCCTCCCAGCCGGCGGGCCGGCTACGTAAGCCGGCAGGTTGATGTAGTCTCCTTGCTCGGTGATGTTCTTCACATAGAAATAAGATCTTTGCTAGACCTTTACCGACTGGATCAGGGGGATGGGTGGGAACGGGTTGTTCTCGCTCCCTCCTCATGGGGATGAAGGCTCCGCAGGAGGCGGGCACGTCGGTGACGACTGTGCCGAGCTTGCTCTGGAAGAACTCTCCCCAGAGCTCTAGCATGGGGAGCAGCCCCAAGAAGCCTTCGCAGAGGGAGACGAATGCCGACAGCAGCATCACCGCATTGGGCGTAAGGTGATGCGGCTGGAGGTTGTAGAACTCCAGGAAAGAGCACAGAAACCCGCTCGCCGAAAGGCCGAAGCCCGCAGGCAGTGCGAGCGGAAGACGACCCACTCGCCCTCCTTCGGTGCCGGCGAAATCTCCTTCTCCGGCGCCAGGCGGACCTGTACGCGGTCGGTGCCGGGCAGGCGCCGGGTCTGGCGGAGGAACTCCACATGGTCTTCATGGACGTTGGAGCCGTCCCACGAGCTTGACAACGCCATGGGAGCGAGGTGGTGTAGAGACGCGGTGGCGTTGAGACGGGAAGCTGCGACGGCAGCGAGAGGAAGA
Source organism: Triticum aestivum (assembly GCF_018294505.1). NCBI lineage: Eukaryota > Viridiplantae > Streptophyta > Magnoliopsida > Poales > Poaceae > Triticum > Triticum aestivum. The sequence goes on along the minus strand of NC_057794.1, from coordinate 496,297,919 downwards.
AGACGAGGGTTAGTAGGGGCGGAGCGGGAGAGAGCGTGCGAACCTCTGTCGCTCTCCCTCCTCCCCCTACTTATAGGCTCACGTGGCGGAGCCGAGGAGGCGTGGCGTGGGGAAACGTGGGGATCGATCGTGCCCACTCCCCACGTCCCGCGATTATCGAGCCTTAACGGCGAAACAAAACTGCCTCGAGAAGGCGAGCGGCCCCTGTGGGCCACGGAAGATCCGCGCCCGGACCAAGGCTCGCGAGTGGTGGGCCCGGGCCTGCGGCGGCGTCCCGTCGCGCATGTGCGCTCGCAGGATCTCGCCGCCACGTGGCCGTGGGGGGCCCGTAGTCAGCACGCAGGTCCCCCCCTCCTCCCGCCCACAAGACGCAGGGCTCTCTGAAGTCGGCATTCGCCCGCTGAGCCGGCTCTTCAGGATGGGAAGCTGACCAAGCTTCTCGTTCCCCTGCACACCTTGGAGCTCGATCAGCTTCGGGGACTACTGTCGGAGTAAATAGCCATGGGTAGCCTAGCCGGCTTCCCCTGGCCCTTCTGAAAAAGTTACGAGCCCGCCCGGCTCTCAAGAATCCAAGACATGGGTCCGCCTTCCCCTCACTGGCTGCAACCCAGGCCGGCTTTCGGAAGGCCGTCCGACTTTAGTCCTCATGAGAAGGCCGACTCCAAGAAGCCGGCTCCCCATAAAGCGGTCAAGACCGTACCCACAAAGTTTGCACCCACCTAACAGCGGTGCGACGGTGCGTGGCTACAGTAAAGCCTTCCACCCCCGAATCCCGGAGCACGCCTGGCACAGTGCGCCGTACGGGCTAGGCACGGCCCGTCTGACGCGGCACTGTTGCCATGTTGACCCTGGCATCACCCACGATGGGCCGCCAGCGTGACCCACAGACGGTGGGCCCCTTTGAGCAGAGAGACGCCCGAAGGCGGCCACGCCTCCAACTAGTCGGCCCAAGACAGAGCCGGCTCCCCACAGTCGGCTTGCCGCCTCCCTCGAAGAGGACGCCCCATTAAGGAGACAAGACGCAGTAAGGCTATAGTGATCGCCTGACAGGCGGCGGTACTGTAGCCGTGCTTGCCACGATGAAGCTCACGTCAACAAGATGGAGCCACAGTAACCAGCCGCCGACCAGGCCCTGGACAGTGGGGCCTGCCTGTCGACCAAGGGGCCGGCAGCCGGCGGGACCCACCAGTCGGCGGGCCCCAGCAGCCGGCACAGAAGCCGGCGAGCGCAGTCACAGACGGTTGGGCCCCGCACCCGGTCGGATTACCATTGTACCCCCAGGGGGTAGGCCTATATAAACCCTCCGGAGCACCCATGCAAAGGGTTCGACCCCGTGCTAGTCCTAGACACCACACAAGGAGAAGAAGCAGGCTAGCCGTGCCTTTCTTCCTCCTCCCCCCCAAACAGCTCAAGGAGCGTTGTGTAGCTACTTGATTCATCTAGTGAACATGCGGAGACCTCGCAGAGCAGCAGTAGGGGTGTTATCTCCACGGAGAGCCCCGAAGCTGGGTAAGATCCGCCAGCGTGCATGTCTTCGCCTTATCCCGTTTCCAGGCACCGGCGATGTCTTACTGGCTCCCACAATGATAAGCCACCCGTTGGCATATGTCGCACCTACCACCCGACAAAAGGAGCAAAGCAAAATGAGAGATTATGGGGTGTGGTCATTTACGCTTTCAGCTCCTTCATGTGCTTGCTGCTGGCCCTCGCATTTCCAAACCGCTTGACGATATCGTACAACTGGGTTTGTTCCTTAGTGGCCCTGAATTCGGGCTCGTAGTCTTCCGCGGGAGGTGGGTGAACTACCCTCTGCTGCCTCACAGAACCAGGAGTGGCACTCCAAATGGTATCCTCAGATACCGTATCTGCAGGCACGTTGGAACTTGATTGCCCTTGCCCTCGTAAGGACCTCCTCTGCAATGCTGCCTCCTCAATCATGCGGTAAGCTTCGTCAAGTGACGGTGAAATCTCCTCAGGGGTGGCTGCAATGATAAAAAAGTGAGTTAGGATACCTAGAAAATCAAAAACAGATGGATTGTGAGAAGATAGGGTGCATGATGTGAGATGTAGGTTGAAAAAGTGGGGCAGTTGCCATGTGTGGTCCAACTACAGTGGCCATGTCATAGCAACTACAATTGCCATGTAGTTGCACTATAGTTGCCATCTAGTTGGACTGTAGTTGCCATGTCACAGCAACTACATTTGCCATGTTGTGTCAACTCCACTTGCCATGTGATTGCCGTATGAAAAAATGCAGCATGGAAACAAAAAATGCAGGCGACATGGTGTGGCAAATCCAGTTGCCATGTGTAATGCACTGTATTTGCCATGTGACAACAACTACAGTTGCCATGTTGAATCAACTTCAGTTGCCACGTGGTTGCCCAAATGTCAAATGCGGCATGGCAGCAAAAAAATGTAGGTGACATGGTGCATCAAATCCAGTTGCCATGTCATCACATGTCAGTTGCCATCACAAGTGAGAACCCCCAAAATATATGATTGGGACAAAAGTAAAACTACAAAGATGTATACAAGAAAAATCATAAGGACATTACAAGTGTACCTTGCACAATCGGCTCTGCGAACTTGACAGCCTTCCTGCCCTCGACCATTGGCTGCGCCATCATTGCGGGCATGCCTCCTGGGAAAGCAAAGGCAACAGGCATAGGATCTTGCACCACCGGTTGATCTTGACTGATGCCAAGGCTGAAGCTCGGTGGCGTAAAGGCCATTGGGTGCCTCTCATTCCTACTGGCCGGACCACGAACGACTTGCGGGGCAGAATCCAAGGGTGAAAGATCGACAAACATATCTGAATCGGCCACTACAGAATGATCGGCCTTATTTGCAGGGTGGGGCGTGTTGTCAGCGGTATCAGCCACAGCTTTCATGACAATCTTCTTGTTTGGGCTGTAGGGGACACCGACATTGACTGGGAGCCTGGAAGTGCGCAGATTTATGCTGGGGATTTCCACTGCGGGTAAAGGCGCAGTCTGCTCCGGTTTTTCACCTGCGTCACTCGTGCCCGGCTTGACACCTGCATCAGTTGTGCTCCGGTCTTCCAGTTTCTCCATCACATTGCTTTTGGCAGGTGGCGGAAACAGTGTGGACGCAGGAACATAACCAGACTCGTCTCTCCTGCTCCTAGCTACAGCCGGTGCATTGGGTATGTCTGTTGGTTGCTTGCGGGGGATATGATGCCTAGGTGGAAGACCGGCACGTGAAACAGTCGCCTTAGCAGTATCTGCACCGACAAGAGCTGGAGCTGTTGTGCCGGGACTCTCACCTGTAGATGGAATATCCTTGTGAACTGCCGCCTCAGCCGCTTCTATCGTGGACACAGGAGTGCCACCACGCACGCGCTTGGAATCAGTGTCAGATGAGCGGGAATCTTCCTTGCTTAGGTTCGTCTCGGGAGCGTCCACTTCAATGCTTGCTGATGGGGTGGCATGGTTCACAGCAGCATCCTTCATTGCCAGAAGAGTTGGCAATATTTCAGCTGTCCTGGCAGATACCGACTCATCACTCCCCGATGTACGGATGCCTGTTGTTCTAGCCTGCACATCTGCAGCCGGCGGAGATGGTCGGCCACTTGCATCAGAGTTGGTGGGAGCGGTCAACGGTGCAGCAACAGTATTGTCGCTTGGTGCCTCATGTACATCTGAGTTGCCCCCTGTTGACAACTTTGAATGCAGGCGTTCGAGCGGGTCCTTACTGATATGCTTGGCCCCGCGCGTAGTAGTCTTCTTCACCCTGCAAAAAAAGTAAAGCACATGAAAAAGGTATTAAAAATGAACAAAAATATGTTTGCCTTGGTAGAAATCTTAAAAAAATAAAAAAAACAAGTGGAAAAGCTGGTAGTTGCCATGTAAGGGGAACGTGAGTTGCCATGTGTCATAATTAGCAGTTGCCATCCAGCAGCAGTTGCCATGTTAGCCAAATTGAAGAATGATAAAAATGTCTGATCTGCCATGAATGCAATTTCAAACCTAGGTGTCGGATGAGCTCACAAGCCAACGGTAAAGATGGCAGTTGCCATTAGGTACATTAAAGTTACCATTTGGCCTAGATTCTAGTTGCCATGTAAAAAACAATTGGAGTTGCCATACACTTAAAAAGGAAGGAAAAAATCATTTGGAGAACACCAGTTGCCACGTGGGGGGCGATGAAAGAAGACAATGTAACAAGCTAAATGGATGCATTGGAAAATCAAGAAAATATAGCGCTATGTCAATGAAAGTGGATGAAAAAACCTACTTCTTGACTGCATTCCTCATGTCTGGCAACACGACAGGATCCCCGGTGTTGGTTGTCGTCGTGTGAGGAGATGACCTGGTGGAAGGGGTGTCACCGGCAATGGGGGCACCTTTGTTCAACCGAGCATAAACACGGGTTGGCGTTGGCGCCTGTTTCTTCGTAACTGCTCGTCCACCAGCTGTCGGCTCGCTGCACATATGAGTTGGAGGAAAAAAAGGTGGCAATTGTCAGACAGCAAACTCGTTGCCGCGCTTGACAAAAACAAGTGCAAAAAAAGGATGAGTCTGTTCGAAGAAAATAGACAAAGCAAAAAACTAAAATAAAAGTCGAACCTCTTCCTGGCAGCTACGGGGTCGGTCCTAGACCTCTTGCCAGCAGAACCCTGCCCAACACCCTCTGGAGCCCTCCCCCTCTTTGATGGCAAAACCCCCTCGCCTCTCGCAGCCGTGTGTTGTTTGACTTTCTCCGGTTGGGGGACATCTATTGCATCCCTGCCCTTGTTACCACATGCGCGAACTTCAGCATGATCATCATCATCGGTGTCCTCTTGCACATTCTCCATGACATCGTCGTCATCCTTGCTGAGACCAGCATCTCCACCTAGTTCATCTTGTGTGTCAGCAGGCTCTTGGGAACTGTTGTAGTCATACCGGCCACGGCAATCGGTTGACCAGTGTGTATGTTCTGGGACAAATGAAGTGAACTGTCTCGCAACCGCGTCGCTGTCAGAGCCACTGAGGGACGTCCACCCCTCAACCAACTTCCCGAGCAAGCCGGTCATTCCAGATGAAAACTGCCCTATTAGATGCTCAACAGGCGCCCTTGCCTGTGCATGAAACAAAGAAGCATCAATGACCACCCATATTGCAATCACTTGCACGACATCAAAAATACTCCACGGTAAACCATAAATGTAGATCTTTTGATTACCTCGGCAGGGCAAGACGGAGCTGAGTGCACGTGCATCCACTTTCCAAAGTTTTGAGGCCCCCCAAACACGCTGTAGTCTATAGCATGCTTGGCCATCAGCTAGAAAGAACAAAAAAAAGAAAAAAAAAGCTAGGACGTAAGAGAGAGAATGTAAGTTTAAGCACGAATGAAAAGAGTTGCCATGTGGAATGAGACATGCATACAGTACTCAGACAGTCATGGATAATAAAGGTAGTCATCTCTTATGACCCACAGACGGTTGCCTCATGCCAATTTGTAGGCATGCCGTGTGGGCAAAGAAACCAGAACTAACCTGCAGTTTTCCATATGTGGTGTCAGTAGACTTGTCTGCGGCAAGCACAGCCTTGACAGTGTTGATAGTCCATGCAGAAACAACAAACTTGTGCGCAGGCGGTGGGCCTCCTGTCCCAGTGAAATCCATGGTGGACAGGTCAAGACAGTCGACGTACATGAGCTGATGCAAAACAATTTTAAAAAGAAATAAATATCAGTTGCCATCATGGGTACTGTGTGGAGGAAAACAGGATAATATATGTTCCCATGATAATCAAGTTGAGGTGCATGAAAGAAGAGAAGAAAAAGAAGAAGATGCCATCTACATGCGCTAATTGCCATCATAGTGTGATAGCAATTGCCATGTTGTTATGATGGCAGTTGCCATCATAGTATGATGACAGTTGCCATACTAATATGATGGGAGTTGCCATATTGTCATTATGCCAGTTGCCATATTGTCATTATGGCAGTTGCCATCTTGATATGATCAGGTTGCCATCTTGTTATGATCAGGTTGCCATGTATGAATAAAAGTGTGTTAAAAAACAGTGTTCACAGAAAGAACTGTAAAAAAATACCATTAAATACAGTTGACAACCCTTTTGGTACATCTTGCTTGAGAATGCATCGTGCAGGAAGTCGGCAATAAACTTACACCAATTCATGTTCTTCACATTTCCCAGATTCGCCTGCACCACACAAAATTTCAAGACAAAAAAAGGTTGCCGCATCAGAAATCAAATGGAAAAAAACATCGGAAAACGCTGGCAGTCACTAGCTTTACACATGACATCGGAGTCAAAAAGATCAAAGGAAAATAAAGTAGTAAAGATGGATCATTCATCAGGATGGGAAAGCATTTGTTGCTTGGGCGAAGAGAGGTGGTCGGCGCGAAAACAGCTGAGATGAGGTACATGAGTAGCTTCATCTTGAAAACATATCCATGCGTCGTCATGGCCTGCAGCGAATCTGCCACTGCAGACGTGTTCGGCATGGATTCAGACCCAGGAAACAAACGGGGGAACAAAGCTTCCTCGATCTCATTGTTGACCTCGTACGGGACTTTCATATGCCCACGAGGCACACCCAAAGTGCAGAACACGGATTCCTCGTTCAACGGTAGTCTTCCACGTCCCGGAATCACGAATTCCCTGGAGGCGGTGTGTTAAAAAACAGTGTTCACAGAAAGAACTGGTAAAAAAATACCATTAAATGCAGTTGACAACCCTTTTGGTACATCTTGCTTGAGAATGCATCGTGCAGGAAGTCGGCAATAAACTTACACCAATTCATGTTCTTCACATTTCTCAGATTTGCCTGCACCACACAAAATTTCAGGACAAAAAAAGGTTGCCGCATCAGAAATCAAATGGAAAAAAACATCGGAAAACGCTGGCAGTCACTAGCTTTACACATGACATCGGAGTCAAAAAGATCAAAGGAAAATAAAGTAGTAAAGATGGATCATTCATCAGGATGGGGAAGCATTTGTTGCTTGGGCGAAGAGAGGTGGTCGGCGCGAAAACAGCTGAGATGAGGTACATGAGTAGCTTCATCTTGAAAACATCTCCATGCGTCGTCATGGCCTGCAGCGAATCTGCCACTGCAGACGTGTTCGGCATGGATTCAGACCCAGGAAACAAACGGGGGAACAATGCTTCCTCGATCTCATTGTTGACCTTGTACGGGACTTTCATATGTCCACGAGGCACACCCAAAGTGCAGAACACGGATTCCTCGTTCAACGATAGTCTTCCACATCTCGGAATCACGAATTCCCTGGATGCGGGGTCGTAGATCTCACCAAGCCAGTCGCATACAGGGTTGACAAGGTTCGTTCACCGGACATCCATCATAGACTGCATACCCATCTCAGCAGCAGCCCCCTTCTGATCGTCGGTGAATTCATCAGTCAACGCAGTCAGTCGTTCTTGGGAGGCTCTATTGCGAATACGTTTCTTCTTCTGCAAAAAACAGACAAAAAGTGATCAGTTGTTGCCATGTTTTTGCAAAAAGTGATCAGTTGTTGCCATGTTTTGCAATGTCATGAAATTTTAGTTCGTGTCAGACAACTGCAAGCTCGAGGTGTCAACCAGTAACATAAAGCAGGAGAAAGGGGGGATGTGTGAACATTTACCTCATCACCCTCTTTTCTCCATCCAGTTGCCCGATTACGCTGTAGTGGATCCATGAAATCATCATCATCGTTTTGATGATCGCCACGAGCCATTCTGCTGAGATAGGAACAGACCAAATTGTCATGGTGGAAATGTAAATGCAAGAGGTAAGCAGTTGCCACCTAACAGAAAATGTCAACTAGTGAATGCAGAAAAATAACATGAACACACACACACCCCTCCTATGATTGTCGGAAACATAAACATGGCAAGTAAGCATGTTGGTTGCATTATCAAGTCAAAAAAGTGTGCATATGGTAAATGCACTTGAAAACAAAAAATGTTGAAGTTGCCATGTTAGCCTAAGATAGTACGATAGAAAGTCACAGAATCCTCCACATCAGAAAAACTAAGATGTGGCAGCTCACACACTGTCCTAAAAATACACCAATCAAATGTCACTTATTCAGCGGCAGAAATGTGCTAGGGTGAAATTGTCGTGCTGAAATGCAACACATACTACAACAAATCGATGAAAGCACATCTAATTCAAGAACCTGAAAAATTTCCACAGTGTGATCAGATATCAGAAAGTCGTTGTGGCAAAACAAAAAAAAATTGCGCCTACAGTACAATGAATTTGCCATATTGTACTGACTGCGGCATGGCAACAGACATGATGTGGTCAGCCAAAAACTTGCCACATACAAAGCATATGTATGGCATCTAACACAATTGATATGCAAATTTGGTTGCCACATTATGCAGCCAATTTGCCACACTGTCTTATCTGCAGAATGACAACAGACAGTGTATTCACATTCTATTCGCCACATGAATATACTATCCAAGTGGCAACAGGCACACTTGATGTGCATATTAGTTGCCGTCCAGTGCAGTTGGCTCCTGAAACTGCATTGACTACCGATTTTGGCAACTATCACAGTGTGGTAACTATCACAAATGATTCAGAAAAATTAGATGCCACAATGAAAAAGCATGTTTGTGGCTACTATCACAGTAATTCAGCAAATTTAGTTGCCACATGGAAAAACGTGTGTGTAGCAACTATCACAGTCATTCAATAAAAATAGTTGCCCCATGCGAAAGCTTATATGTGGCAACTAACACAGTCATTTCAGTAATTTGTTACCGCAAGGGGAAACACGTTTGTGGCAACTATCACATTTGTTCAGGGAGTTAGTTGCCACACAATCATGATAGTTAATGAAACTATCAAGTTTGCCTCATACTACAGTTTCAAAACCCAACTAACTAGATCTAGGGTTCAATGGCAACTACCGTGACTTCAAATTCACCCTCAAAATTCTCCCACGAACTGACTGCAAACACAAATTCGAACCAATGCGCATCAAGCAAACCGGGAGACACCTGCCCAATCCATAGGCAAGACTAGTGCGTGCCTCCGAACAAGCACAACCACACCGACGATGCCGCTGCGGCGGCGGCGACGAAACTGCCCAGTGCCACCAAAAACGGCTAGCAGACGACTTCGGCACCGGCGGGTGATGGAGTCATGTACCTAGGGTAGGGTCACAGACCTGATCTAAGTACCCTGCCCAGGGACATCCTTAGAAGAGATCACCTTCCAGTCGACCTACGAGGGACTCACTCGACTGACTTGAAGGACTCGACCACGAAGACTCACTCGACCACCAGAAGGTCAAGAGGCACTCTGCACTGCAACGGTCTGTAATTAAGTAGACTTTATGATAGTAAAGACACTTTATGTGGGGCGTTACCAGTAACGCCCCACACTTAACGCACCTTAAACCCTCTCCTACGTGGGCTGGCTGGGGTCCTGGCGCACTCTATATAAGCCACCCCCCTCCACAGGTAGAAGGGTTCGGCACTCTGTAACTCATATACACGTGATCCAGTCGACCGCCTCCGGGCTCCGAGACGTAGGGCTTTTACTTCCTCCGAGAAGGGCCTGAACTCATACATCTCTTGTGTTTACAACCTCTCCATAGCTAGGACCTTGCCTCTCCATACCTACCCCCCACTCTATTGTCAGACTTAGATCCACGACAGTTGGCGCCCACTGTGGGGCAGGTGTTTTAGCAATTTTGTGGAGAAGTTGCGATTCTTCCGAGTACTTTCATCATGGTGGCTACTGGAGTTTTGGTCGAGGGCCGAGAGATCCGTCTCGGCGCTCTCACCTTCGTCGCCGACGACTCCACCTGGCTCCAGGAGGCTCCACTCGACGTCGATGCGCTCCCCGTCCGCGGTGCGACACATTTTCGCGCATGTGTCCGCGGTGTTCTGCTGCGGCAACCGTCGACCCCGTATCGGTCGACTCCCCCATCGGCCACCCTCCCGGTCTCCCGCCAGCGCAAGCGCTCGGGCCGGTCAAGGCTTCAGCGGTGGGTGAGGCACGTGGTGGCTCGCCAGACGGCCACCACCCAAGTTGCGGCAATCGAGCCCGACGAATCTCTTTACGGCCTGTTCGATCTGTCGACTGGCTCCGTAGAGACTGCATCCGAGTGCGATAGCAGTGATCCAGCGGCGGAAATCCTGATGGTCGACGGGCCGCGGGGTCCCCCTGGCTTCGCCCGTGATGGTGGGGCAGGCGACGGAGGCGACCCCGCACGAGACCACGAAGAGTACCAGCCCGAACCACTCGACTCTCTGCAAAGAGAGGAACTTCGCCGCAGGAACGTGGATGCCCTGCGTACTCCCATCGTAGGAGAAACCCCCGAGGCTCACGCCTTGGAGGAGGCACGTTTGGCCAACTTGGCCGAACGCACTCGCCTGGAGAATCTTCAGCGAGCACTCGACGAGCGTGCACGGCAACGAGTTCCCGACACCAGTCGACGTCAACTCTTCCCGCCGACTCAGGTATATCGAACCCCAATCCAGAATTTAGCAGCTGCGACCCGTATTGCAGAGTCCATCCAGCCCTCTCAGTCGGAAGCTGGCAGAGGCTTGATGCAGATCAGGGATCTGCTCCAGGCGGCAGGAGATCAGAATTCGGCCGTGTCGCAGTCGCGCAACAGAATTCACAGTCGATCCGTCGCTGCGAATACGGTTCAGTCGGCTCACAGCCCCAGATCGCCTCCGCGGCGTGAAGGGCGCGAGAATCGGCGAGACCAATATGGAGACCGATACGACCGAGATGATAGGCGTCGAGTGCCCAATTCCCCTCTGAGGGGTGGGTCTTACGCTCCTCGGCAGCAAGATGACAGACGTCAGCTCAGTGCGGGGCGAAGAGTTCCAGTCGACCCCAGAGAACCAGGCTTCGACGCGCGATCCATTATCGTGCAAGGCTTGGTCGACCGGAACAGAGCCCATCGAGGTGGACTCGACAGAGATGCGCCCACGAGCAGTCGAGTGCATGTTTCTGGTCTGGAATGTTTCAGCAGAGCTATCAGATCCGCAGTGATCCCTCCCAATTTCAGGTTGGCAACAGGAGTCAGCAAGTTCACTGGTGAGTCTAAGCCTGAAACTTGGCTTGAGGACTACCGAGTGGCGGTTCAGATTGGTGGTGGGAATGACGAGGTGGCCATGAAGCATTTGCCCCTCATGTTGGAAGGTTCTGCCAGAGCATGGTTGACTCAGTTACCTCCTAGCAGCATTTACACTTGGGAAGATCTGTCCCGAGTGTTCGTCAGAATGTTTGAAGGAACTTGCAAGCGACCGGTTGGATTGACGGAGCTACAAGTCTGCGTGCAGAAGACCAATGAGACTCTCAGGGAGTATATTCAGAGGTGGATCACTTTTCACCATACTGTGGAGAATGTGTCTGATCATCAGGCAGTCTGCGCCTTCAAGGATGGTGTCAAGAACAGAGAATTGAGTTTGAAATTTGGTCGAACCGGTGACATGACCTTGAGTCGGATGATGGAAATTGCTACCAAGTACGCCAACGGCGAAGAAGAAGACCGACTCCGAAGCGGCAAGCACAAGCCGAGTCAGTCGGAGAAGGGAAACTCCAGTCGGAAACAGAAGCGGAAGGCTGAACCGGCAGCTCCTGGAGAGGCTCTGGCCGTGACTCAGGGAAAGTTTAAGGGGAAACCAAAAGGATCCTGGAACCCTAAGAAGGTAAAGGATAAAGAAGGGAACGACGTGATGGATATGCCGTGCCACATCCACACGAAGAAAGATGGAGAGGGGAATATCATTTACCCAAAGCATACCACTCGCCTATGTCGACTCCTGATCCAGCAGTTTCAAGGAAAATAGTCTAAGGACAAGGAAAAGGAGTCGGACAAGGCCGAAGGCAAGGAGGACAGTGAGGAAGGATATCCGCATATCAACTCCACTCTGATGATCTTTGCAGATGCGGAAAGCAAGAGTCGATTGAAAGTCATTAACCATGAGGTGAACATGGTTAGCCCAGCAAAAGCAAATTATTTGAGATGGTCCCAAACACCCATCACATTCGACCAATCTGATCATCCGACTCATATTGCCACCCCTGGGAGGCAAGCTTTGGTGGTCGATCCAGTTGTCGAAGGCACTCGACTGACAAAGGTGCTGATGGACGGTGGTAGCGGGCTGAATTTGTTGTATGCAGACACACTGAAAGGAATGGGCATTCCGATGTCCCGACTGAGCACCAGTAACATGAGCTTTCATGGAGTTATACCAGGGAAGAAAGCCGAGTCACTCGGCCAAATAGCTCTGTACGTGGTGTTTGGTGATTCGAAACATTTTCGCAAAGAGAAGTTGACGTTTGAGGTCGTGGATTTTCAGAGTGCATATCATGCCATTTTGGGGAGACCAGCTTATGCACGGTTCATGGCTCGACCTTGTTACATGTACCTCAAATTGAAGATGCCCGGCCCCAAAGGAGTGATCACTGTCACCGGTGATCGGAAAAAGGCAGAAGAGTGCTTTCAGAAGGGCTCAAAGATTGCTGATTCCCAGGTGACAGCGGTCGAGTTCGAAGAATACAAGCAAAACGCAGATCCGAGTGACTTGCTGCGATCCAAGAAACCCGACCGACCCCGATGCAGCTCCGACCCACATCTCCACAACACTCGACCCGAAATAGGAAGAAGCGCTCATCCAGTTCCTCCGTGAGAACTGGGACATTTTTGCATGGAAGCCCGCTGACATGCCAGGTGTTCCCAGGGGACTGGCTGAGCATCGCATAAGAGTCGACTCATCTGCAAAACCAGTCAAAGAACATCTTCGGCGGTCCGCCGTCCAGAAGAGAAAAGCCATTGGTGAGGAAGTGGCTCGACTGCTGGCGGCAGGATTTATCCGAGAGATATACCACTCCGAGTGGCTCGCTAATGTCGTCATGGTTCCTAAGAAGGACAAATCACTCCGAATGTGCATTGATTTCAAGCACATCAACCGGGCCTGCCCGAAAGATCATTTTCCTCTCCCTCGCATAGATCAAATTGTTGACTCGACCGCGGGATGCGAGAGATTGTCTTTTCTAGACGCCTACTCCGGGTACCACCAGATCCGTCTGTACGGACCCGACGAGGTAAAAACAGCTTTCATCACTCCATTCGGGTGCTTCTGCTATATCACCATGCCATTCGGCCTCAAGAATGCCGGAGCCACATTTATGCGAATGATTCAGAAGTGTCTACTCACTCAAATCAGTCGGAATGTGGAAGCGTATATGGATGATATCGTCGTCAAGTCACGAAAAGGTTCCGACCTGCTCGCTGACCTCGCCGAAACATTTGCCAACCTCAGAAGGTATGATATCAAGCTCAATCCATCAAAGTGCACATTCGGAGTTCCTGGTGGCAAGTTACTCGGTTTTCTCGTTTCCGAGCGAGGGATCGATGCTAATCCAGAGAAGATCGGCACTATTCTCCGAATGAAACGCCCTGTGCGAGTGCACGATGTCCAGAAGCTTACTGGATGCTTGGCTGCATTAAGTCGATTCATCTCACGACTCGGTGAAAAGGCATTGCCTCTTTACCGACTGATGAAGAAGGCAGACAAGTTCGAGTGGACTCCAGAAGCTGATGCAGCGTTTGCCGAGCTAAAAGCTCTGCTCTCCACCCAGCCGGTGCTTGCTGCTCCAATCAGCAAAGAGCCTATGTTGCTTTATATCGCAGCCACAGGACAAGTCGTCAGTACTGTGCTTACGGTCGAGCGGGAAGAAGAAGGAAAAGCTTTCAAAGTTCAGCGCCCAGTGTATTATCTGTCTGAAGTCTTGACTCCATCCAAGCAAAGATATCCTCATTATCAGAAGCTTGTGTATGGAATATACATGACCACAAAGAAGGTTGCTCATTATTTCTCTGATCATTCCATCACAGTCGTCAGCGACTCTCCACTATCAGAGATTTTGCACAACAGAGATGCAACTGGTCGAGTGGCTAAATGGGCGATTGAACTTCTTCCCCTTGATATCAGTTTGAGGCAAAGAAAGCCATTAAGTCCCAGGCAATAGCAGATTTCCTCGCCGAATGGATTGAACAGCAGCAGCCGACTGAAGTTCACTCGGAGCATTGGACCATGTTTTTTGATGGCTCTAAGATGTTGAATGGTTCCGGTGCTGGGGTTGTCCTGGTTTCCCACAGAGGAGATAAGCTCAGATATGTGCTCCAGATTCACTTTGATTCCTCCAAAAATGAGGCAGAGTATGAGGCCCTCTTATACGGATTGCGCATGGCCATTTCACTCGGCGTCCGTCGCCTGATGGTCTATGGCGACTCGGATTTAGTGGTCAACCAAGTGATGAAGGAGTGGGACGTGAGAAGCCCAGCCATGACTGGATACTGCAGTGCAGTGAGGAAGCTGGAAAAGAAGTTCGAGGGGTTGGAGCTCCATCATATACCCCGACTGAAAAATCAAGCAGCTGATGATCTAGCAAAGATAGGTTCCAAGAGAGGAGCCATTCCGAGTGGTGTGTTCTTGGAGCATATACGCACTCCGTCAGTCAAAGAAGATCCTTTCACCGAAGAAGCTCCACAGCCCAAGAGTGCCACAGATCTGACTGAGGTTGAAGTCCTAGCAGTAGTCGACTTGGTCATGGAGGTCTTGGTGGTCATTCCCGACTGGACAGTTCCGTATATCGCATATATCCTGAGAAAAGAGCTCCCGGAGGATGAGGAAGAGGCTCGACAGACCGTCCGTCGATCTAAAGCCTTTACCGTAATCAAAGGACAGCTATATAGAGAAAGCGCGACTGGAGTTGGTCAGAAGTGCATAACACCAGAAGAAGGTCGAATCATCCTCAATGATATCCACTCGGGAACCTATGGTCATCACGCGTCCTCTCGGACCATCGTGGCCAAAGCATACCGAGCCGGATTTTACTGGCCAAAGGCGAATGAGATGGCGAAGGAGATAGTGGATAAGTGCGAGGGATGTCAGTTCTACTCTAATATGTCGCACAAGCCTGCATCAGCTCTGAAGACCATTCCACTCGTCTAGCCTTTCGCAGTATGGGGGTCGGACATGGTCGGTCCTTTGAGAACAGGGCGAAGTGGCTTCACGCATGTACTGGTGGCAGTCGACAAGTTCACCAAGTGGATTGAGGCTAAACCAATCAAGAACCTTGACGCCGGCGCTGCTGTTAGCTTCATCAGGGAACTGATATTCAGATATGGAGTCCCGCACAGCATCATTACGGATAATGGGTCGAACTTTGACTCGGAAGAATTCAGGGATTTCTGCAACTCTCAAGGCACACGAGTCGACTACGCTTCAGTCGCCCATCCGCAGTCGAATGGACAAGCAGAGCGAGCCAATGGTCTGATTCTCAAGGGATTGAAACCCCGACTGATGCGTGATCTCAAGCATGCAGCTGGAGCTTGGGTCAACGAACTTCCCTCGGTGCTTTGGGGACTGCGGACCACACCTAATCGGTCGACTGGAAGAACTCCATTCTTCTTGGTCTACGGAGCTGAAGCAGTCTTGCCGAGTGATCTTCTCCACAATGCTCCTCGAGTTGAGATCTACAACGAAGCAGAAGCTGAACAAGCGCGGCAGGACGCAGTCGACCTTTTAGAGGAAGAAAGGGAGATGGCTCTGATCCGATCGACCATCTACCAACAAGATTTGCGTCGTTTCCACGCCAGAAATGTGAGAGGTCGAGCCTTCCAGGAAGGAGATTTAGTTCTCCGAGTGGATCAGAAGAAACCACACAAGCTTGCTCCTTCTTGGGAAGGACCCTTCATCGTCACCAAAATTCTCCACAACGGGGCATACCGTCTTTACAACGTCGAACATAATATCGACGAGCCCCGAGCTTGGAACGCGGAACTACTCCGCCCATTTTACACTTAAGTTTATCACTCAGATGAGTTGCAATAAAGTACTCCTGTAGTTCATGGATTTCAAAATAATAGTGTCATAGTTCCTCCATAATTTTTGTCACTTTTTATGTCCAATAAAATTTTCCCCTCAGTGGGTGACTTAGCCGCGAATCCGTTTCGCCTAAGTTTGTAAAAATCCTTACCGAGTGGTGAGCCAGACTCCCACTCGGAGGCTTAGCTGCGAATCCATTTTTTCGCCTAAGATTAAATAAAATCCTACCGAGTGGTAAGCCAGACTTCCACTCGGAGGCTTAGCTGCAGTCCAAGGACTCGCCTAAGTTATAAAAATCCTACCGAGTGGTAAGTCAGACTTCCACTCGGAGGCTTAGCTGCAGCCCAGTGCTCGCCTAAGATATAAAAATCCTACCGAGTGAAGAGCAAACCTCTCACTCGGGGGCTTAGCTGCAGCCCAGTGTTCGCCTAAGATTAAATAAAATCCTACCGAGTGGTAAGCCAGACTTCCACTCGGAGGCTTAGCTGCAGTCCAAGGACTCGCCTAAGTTATAAAAATCCTACCGAGTGGTAAGCCAGACTTCCACTTGGAGGCTTAGCTGCAGCCCAGTGCTCGCCTAAGATATAAAAATCCTACCGAGTGAAGAGCAAACCTCTCACTCAGGGGCTTAGCTGCAGCCCAGTGCTCGCCTAAGTTACGAAAATCCTACCGAGTGGTAAGCCAGACTTCCACTCGGAGGCTTAGCTGCAGTCCAAGTACTCGCCTAAGTCATCAAAATCCTACCGAGTGAAGAGCAAACCTCTCACTCGGGGGCTTAGCTGCAGTCCAAGGACTCGCTTAAGTTACCAAAATCCTACCGAGTGGTAAGCCAGACTTCCACTCGGAGGCTTAGCTGCAGCCCAGTGCTCGCCTAAGATATAAAAATCCTACCGAGTGAAGAGCAAACCTCTCACTCGGGGGCTTAGCTGCAGCCCAGTGCTCGCCTAAGATATAAAAAAAATCCTACCGAGTGAAGAGCAAACCTCTCACTCGGGGGCTTAGCTGCAGCCCAGTGCTCGCCTAAGATATAAAAAATCCTACCGAGTGAAGAGCAAACCTCTCACTCGGGGGCTTAGCTGCAGCCCAGTGCTCGCCTAAGATATAAAAATCCTACCGAGTGAAGAGCAAACCTCTCACTCGGGGGCTTAGCTGCAGCCCAGTGCTCGCCTAGGATATAGAAATCCTACCGAGTGAAGAGCAAACCTCTCACTCGGGGGCTTAGCTGCAGCCCAGTGCTCGCCTAGGATATAGAAATCCTACCGAGTGAAGAGCAAACCTCTCACTTGGGAGGCTTAGCTGCAGCCCAGCGCTCGCCTAAGTGGATTAAGGAATAAGTCGACTGCAGTGAGCGTCTTGCTTTGAACCTGCAAAAGACATTTCGAGCCAAAAGCAATCATATTCAAACACCAAATTCCAAGTTCAGATCGATACCTAAAGGAACCGAAAGTGCTCAGGCGCTAAGCCTGTTAAGGTTTATCGGTTACAACTCCACTCGGCATACCGAGGCAAATTTAAAGCGTCGAGCTTAGAAGAAGTTTTTTACCCCTCCTGTGGAGGGCTGGAAGGTGCAACAAACTCATCGAGATCAATTCCATCTGTGATCCGAGTAGCAGCAGCAAGGAAAGTTTCCATAAAGGACCTGAAGTCGTGTTTCTTAGTGTTGGCCACTCGGAGGGCAGCCAGCTTGTCTTCTCGCGCATCTTTGCAGTGGACTCGGGCCAGACACAGAGCAACATCTGCACCGCACTGAGCCGAGGACTTTTTCCACTCCTGCACTCGACCAGGGACAGCGTTCAAACGAGCCATCAGCGACTCGAGGTCGTTCTGGAGTGTCTCCCCGGGCCAGAGCGTTGAGTCGATGCGAGATGTGGCGACCTTCAGCCTTGCAAGATAGTCCACGACAGCTACAACACGGGACTCCAGTCAGAAAACATTCATGGCAACTTTGTCGTTCACCGGAGAATTGACGGGGTCAAGGTTTGGTTCCAGTCGGCTAGTCTCTTCTTCAAAGTTTTGACAAAATTCTGCAAGGACGATCACGGAGTCAAAGCAATGGTCAAATGAAAAAAACCACAGTTGAAAGTGATTGTTGAAGGTTTACCTTCAAGCATAAGAAACAGCTTCTTGGCAAGACCACTCAGGAAGGCCTCCAGATCATTTTTCTTCTCAAGAGCAGCTTTCAGATTGGTATTTTCTTGTTCAAGCTTGGTAACTGAAGCTAACTTCTCGTCGGCAAGCTTCATCCTCTCAGCTAGTTCAAGGTCTTTTTTCCTTTGGGCCTCCCTCACCTTACCTGCAAGTTACAGCAAGATCAGATTTTGAAACAAATGAAGGGAAAAAGCAGTCGTCGAGGTCTCACCAAACATACCTTCGGTCTCCTCCTTTGCCTTCGTCAGATTCTCCTGAACCAGCTTCAAATTCAGCTCGAGCTGAATGTGCTTGTTTTCCAGTTCAGTGTAGCGAGCCGCAAGGTCACAGGAGTTCTGCGAAGAACCAATCGACTAAATGTCAAAAATAATTCACTTCCGAGTGGAAAAGGAAAAATCACGCGTTTCTAAGACTACAGCCGAATCCAAGCATTCGACCGTAGTCTCGGGGACTACACCCAGTGGGTGCACTCAGCGTGCCCCCACTAATCCTATTGAAGACAGAGTCGACCAGTCGACCTCAAAAAAAAACAAGATGTATTCTTTAAGACTGTAACCGACTGCCAGCAGTCGACCACAGTCTCGGGGACTACACCCAGTGTGTGCACTTAGCGTGCCCCCACCGGTTTGCGAAATCCATTCGCCGTAGTCGAATGACGGAGAGACTGAAATTATAAATCCTAAGGCCGACTGCCAGCAGTCGACCTTAGCCTTGGGGACTACACCCAGCGGGTGCACTCAGCGTGCCCCCGCTAACACGGAGTTTAAATCGACACACCCAGTGGGTGACTACTATAAATTCTGGAAAGAAAAGTTTTTTGATAGCATATCCTAACAGAACAAGTGGTGGTCGACTGACCTAAACATTCCTTTGAAGGGCGGAACTGGCGTCGTAAGCTGCCTGGCTCGCATCCCGGATGGTCTTTAACTGCTTCATCATGATACCTGCCTGGCGTATCGCCTCCTTCGCGGCGCCAGCTTGGTCCTCTGGGATGTGGTGCGTCGTGAAGAGGGAGGGTTGCGGAGCACTCGTCAGCGGATCTGCGAAGGACACAGTGTGTCGAGTGGTGTTCTCCTCCTCCGCGACCAGAGTCTCAGGCACCGTCACATCCTGGGGCACCCTGCTGGCAG
Organism: Triticum aestivum; assembly: GCF_018294505.1. Classification (NCBI taxonomy): domain Eukaryota; kingdom Viridiplantae; phylum Streptophyta; class Magnoliopsida; order Poales; family Poaceae; genus Triticum; species Triticum aestivum. The sequence goes on along the minus strand of NC_057794.1, from coordinate 496,278,784 downwards.
ACGCTTTCCTCCTCATTCTGTGCTTCAGCGGTTCCTCATCTTCATCATCATCAGGGAGAGTGATAACAACATTGGATGGAGCTACAGAAAAGAATCAGAATTAGAGATCATGAGTCAGTCGACTAGAAACGGGGTTAAGAGTATAATACCAGGCTTTGAGGTTGCTGCGTCCTCCATCTCATGATCGTCAGCCCGGGCTGAGGTCTCAGAAGTAGCAGCACTGCAACTCCAAAGAGTCAGTCGACTAACTCCAGCGCCAACCAGAGATAAAGTTCACACAAAACAAGAAGACTTAAGCAACATGATTACCCTGATATGGTGGGGATGGACACCTTCATCTTCGGCAGGTGCTTGGTCGGCTTTGACGGGGCCGCCCTGGGCTACTTCGACGCCTTTTCAGTCGGCGCCGGAGAGGTGGTCCGAGGGCGCTTGGTCGAATGAGTGACAGTCGCAACCCCCTTGCCACGTTCAGTCGCAGGGTCATGGACAAGCTTCGACCGCCTTTCCGAGCGCGGTGGTGCAACCTCCTCCTCCTCCTCTTCCTCGTCCTCATCAACATCGTCATTATCATCATCAGTGTCATCGTCATCATCATCATCCTCAGCGGCGTCCGAGTCCCACTCCTCCTCCTGGCTCTCGCCCCCGCTCGCTTCTCCCTCCTCAGTCGGAGCTTGTGCTCCGTTGGGCATCGAGTACAGCTCAGTGAGGGCCTGATAGACATAAATATCAGAAAATAGAAATAAATATGACGAGAATACAATGGGAAGTGGAGCAGACATACCTTGTTTGGATCACTGTGGCAGTCGAGTGGAGGAATCCTTCTGGCTCCGCGAGGGTTATCCTTGTTCCCAGTAACAACGGCCATCCACCTTTCCAGAGTGGCATCGTCGACTGTTTCTGGGTTGACCCGAGTCACATCCTCAGTCCCGCAGTACAGCCACATGCAATGGCTCCGGAATTGAAGAGGCTGGATACGACGCCTAAGGAAAACCTCCAGGAGATCCATACCCGTCACTCCATCCTGAACCAACTGAACTACACGCTCCATCAGCATCTTCACGTCAGCTTTCTCCTCCGGAATCACCTTCAGAGAGGAGGGCTTGTTCACTCGGTCCATGGTGAATTGAGGGAGTCCACTCGACTGTCCCAGCGTCGACTGATCCTGGCAGTAGAACCAGGTCGACTGCCAGCCTCTGACTGACTCGGGAAAAGTCATGGCTGGGAAGGTGCTCTTGCTCCTCACCTGGATCCCCAGACCCCCACACATTTGGACAACTCGAGTTTTTTCGTCGCCTGGGCTCGCCTTCTTCACGGTCTGAGAGCGACATGTGAATATGTGCTTGAACAAGCCCCAATGCGGTCGACAACCCAGAAAACTCTCACACATGGACACAAACGCGGCAAGATAGGCGATAGAATTCGGGGTGAAGTGGTGGAGTTACGCTCCAAAGAAGTTCAAGAAACCACGAAAGAAAATGCTCGGCGGCAAAGAGAATCCGCGGTCGAAATGGGTAGCCAGAAGCACGCACTCACCCTCTTCGGGCTGGGGCTGCCACTCTTTCCCCGGAAGCCTCGCAGCTCCATGAGGGATCAGGCCCTCGTTGGCCATGTCGAGGAGATCCTTCTCCGTGATGGTCGACTGGATCCAATCTCCCTGGACCCAGCCTTTCGGCAGGCGAGATCTAGACGAAGACCCGCCGCGGCTGGTGGATCTCCCCTTCGCCTTCTCCGTCGCCGACGCCTTCTTCGCGCGTTCCAGCGCCGCCGTCTTCTCCTTGACCATGGCTACCGGCGAGGCGCGCGAGGAGAGGTTGTGCGGAGGCGAGAGCGAGCGCGTTGGGCGGAGACGAAGGGAGCAGAGGGAGAATGCTGAGGCACTGTTCAAAAAACCCTCGCCGGGCGCATTTATAAGATCCCTTCCGAGTGGATGACAGGTGGGCCCGGTCGATCTAATCATATCCTGAAACAGTTGCGCGAGCGTGATACGTGGCGAAAAAAGTGGCGCGGAGATCGAGGCGTTTATGCCCCGTCCCATCCGAGCGCCGCGGACCGCTCCGCTTCGCGCGCTCCCCCAAATTCCGTATCCCGCGGAATCCGCGAACGGCAGATCAGTCTACCAGACGCGGGATTCCCTGCGATCCGTCGCTCGGAAATCAGCGAAGTCCAAAAGATCACTCGACGAAGAAAATGAATGGATCGAGTCGACTGAATAAAAGTTGCTCACTATCAACAAAGAGATTTTTTGGTTCAAAGCAACGCACGACTAGCATGCGAAGGCTAATCGGAAACCACATCAACTCCTTCATCACTCAAGCCTCAATCCATTCGGGGGCTAATGATGGAGTCATGTACCTAGGGTAGGGTCACAGACCTGATCTAAGTACCCTGCCCAGGGACATCCTTAGAAGAGATCACCTTCCAGTCGACCTATGAGGGACTCACTCGACTGACTTGAAGCACTCGACCATGAAGACTCACTCGACCACCAGAAGGTCAAGAGGCACTCTGCACTGCAACGGTCTGTAATTAAGTAGACTTTATGATAGTAAAGACACTTTATGTGGGGCGTTACCAGTAACGCCCCACACTTAACGCACCTTAAACCCTCTCCTACGTGGGCTGGCTGGGGTCCTGGCGCACTCTATATAAGCCACCCCCCTCCACAAGTAGAAGGGTTCGGCACTCTGTAACTCATATACACGTAATCCAGTCGACCGCCTCCGGGCTCCGAGACGTAGGGCTTTTACTTCCTCCGAGAAGGGCCTGAACTCGTACATCTCTTGTGTTTACAACCTCTCCATAGCTAGGACCTTGCCTCTCCATACCTACCCCCCACTCTACTGTCAGACTTAGATCCACGACAGCGGGAACGCCGACGCATCGCCGAATCGCCTGAATCTCTACGAATCTCGATCGAGGAATCGAACAGGGAGGGAAGGGGGAAAATGCAGGAAGGGATTGCGAGAGTTGCAGTGAGCATTACCTTCAACCCGCAGGCGCTCCGGCGAAGCTGCTCCGTTCCGGCGAGCCCCACCGACGGCTGCGAACACCGTTGATTCTTCCGCCTCGGCCGCCGCCTTCTCCCCTCGCCTTCTCCTACAATGGTTTGAAATGCGAGTAGGTTGTGCCAGTAACTGCGGTGCGGGTGAGTAAATGGAACCGTGAGGGAGAGGGGGCAGAGGTGTGCGACGTGTTTGACGTCAACCGCGATCGGAGCGTGGCGTACGGGCGCATAGCAGTTCCACCCCACGCCTCCGAGTGGCAACCGCTGACCGCAGGATGGCAACCAACGTGCGGGCGAACTGACTCGCACACCGCACACGCGCCTCGTCCTACGTGGCGTAGAAAACCGGCCGGTTTGTTCCAAGATTCATGCACAAAGTTGTCAACGAAGATGCTTGCGTGTGGTCGGGGTGGTGAACGCCCACACATGTGGGCGTTAACATTTCCGTTTACCTAATGCCTCACGAGCCTTTCGTTACTCCTTGCTTATCACGCACACAACAATGCCAACTTTTTTTTTGAGGGGACGCAACAATGTCAACTAGGGCGTACTACACATACACTACCTCTATGATTGACACGGAACCAACATTCGCAGTATCACTTAACTCTAATCCGAAGCTACAAAATATCTGAGCCCAGTTGCGCTAAACAAATGACACATCATCATTTCCAGATGGAGAGGTGCAGGTATCGGCACTGGCATGGGCCGGCGCAGCACACAGCCTCGGAGCGCAAACCGGCGACCATGTCCACCTCAATTCCAAGTGTTAGCAACCACCACCCAACGAATATAAACCCTTACTTGATAGTAATCCACGACTGTTTCCCGATGAGCACACAGCACAGCCGAAATTGACCAGGCAAGAAATAGTACGTACATGCCAAACCCAAATGCGGTTTGCTATGTACTTTTGCATTCTCTAACAGCACTGCCAGATCTTTCACCCGGTTGGAAATGGAAAAAATATAGTGTGGCTTCGACTCGTTCACCACCCGCTCTAGCTTGCAGCAAGTTGGGAGCCGGTTGCCGGTGCCAAGAACTGCAAGTTGACAATGGCGTCGTGATTTCCTAATAAACAAGGGTGCAGGTGGCGCCTGGCTGCTGGCCGCCCGTCGTGGTTCTCCTGTATTTCAGAGCGTTCTTTCTTTTTCGAAACGGAGGCATAAGCTTTGCCTCATCTATTAATTAAGAAGGAGAATAGAGTTTGTTACACACCATCTCAAATACAAAAAAAAGGTCATTACTCTCCCGGTATTATGTTTTCCAAATTTTTCGCACCTGCGATAACCCAAAGTCTAGCCTCCCTTTTGATGATACTGAAGATGACCGGTGCCGGAGTTGATTTGTGTTGGAATACACGAGCATTTCTCTCTTTCCAGATGGTCCAGCCGGCTAGCATGGTGAGGGATGCCATGGCCTTTTTATTGGGGATGTTGCTTCCAGACATGTTTCTCCACCAATGCGAGAGTGAGTGCAAGGTTCCCCAAGTTGTCGTGTCAATCACATGAAGACTGAGCCAATTTTTAATAAGGTTCCAAATCCTGACGGTGTACCGACACTTGAAAAAAGATGTGCTCCACTTTCTTGCACACATTGGCAAAGTGGACAGAGTCCACAATTTTGCCAACCCCTCCTGGCAAGCCTGTCGGACGTCCAAATCCTATTACGGGTTGCAAGCCACGCAAAGAACTTCACCTTTGGCGGAGCCCAAACGCCCCAAATGTAGTAGTGGAAGGTGGTGACCGTAGATCCAATGAACTGTGCGCGGTAAGCCGATGCCGGAGAATAATGCCCACTCGTCGAGTGCTTCCAAATCATGTCGTCAATTACATCTTCGCGGAGTTGCGTGTGTCGAATTTGCTCCCAAAGCTCAATAAATTGCCTAAGGTGCTCCATGGTGAGAATCATATTGAGTCTTAACTTGCGAATCCAAGCATCATCCGCCAAGGCCTTTGACTTTCCAATTTTTTCGCGATGAGGCCAAGTAAATGAGGGGAGCAATGTCCTTCGGTTTCTTCCCATTGAGCCAAGGGGAATCCCAAAAAAGGGCAATGGCACCATTGCCAATTGATATGATGGTAGAGGCATAGAAGAGGTTGATGTCCACTTTGTCGCATGGGTTCCCCATACCCACCCAAAGCTTGTTTGTTTCTTTCCACTCATACCAAAGCCAACGTAAGCGCAATGCCCGAGCGAACTTGTCGAGGTCAAGCACACCAAATCTCCCAAGGTGTTTTGGACGGCACACAGTAGCCCAATTAACCTTGCACTTGGCACCCGTGATTTTTTCTGTTCCCGCCCAAAGGAAGGCCCTCTGGATTTTGTTGATGCTCTTTATGACTGGTGGCGGGATGATAAGCGGAGTGGCATGGTAGATGACTTGCGAGGTGAGAACGGATTTGACAAGGGTACCACGACCCATAGTGGTGATGTTTTGCCCATCCCAAGGGACAAGCCTTGTGGCAACCTTGTCTTCAAGGAATTGGAAATCTGCTCTCTTGAGTTGCCATATGGAAAGGGGTAGGCCCAAATACCGGATGGGAAAATAAGCTCGGGTTGCCGGCAAATTATGTAGGATCTCCCCCAGATTGCGCTTACCACATCGAATGGGGACAAATGAGCTCTTTTGGAAGTTTGTCTCTAATCCGGTGACCTCACCAAAACAGCCCAAGATGGATGAGAGGTTGTCAATATCTTGCTTGATGGGAGCCATGAACACCATTGCATCGTCGGCATATAGTGAGGTCCTACACACAACCCCACGGCCTTTAATCTTGTGAAGCAACCCATGCCTAGTGGCCAAGTCGAGAACTTGTTGGAGAGGGTCAATGGCGATGACGAACAATAGGGGTGAGAGTGGGTCTCCTTGGCGAAAGCCCTGGCCGTGCTTAATTGGGGGGCCAGGAACACCATTGAGTAGGATCCGAGGGGTAGATGTGCAAAGTAGGGCCGCAAGCCACTCACGAAACTTTCTAGGGAAACCTCTCCGTTGTAGAAGATCAAGAATGTAGTCCCACCGCACGGAGTCAAAAGCCTTCCGAATGTCAAGCTTGAGAAGGATGGATGGCGTTTTGCTTTTGTGGAGCCGACGAGCAAGATTGCGCACGTACATGAAGTTGTCATGAATACTTCTCTTTTTGATGAAAGCACTTTGAGCCTTGGAGACAAGGTTGTCCATATGAGGCCCAAGACGGATCGCAAGCAACTTAGCAATGATCTTGACTATGGCATGGTGTTAGACTATGTATAGCTTCTGTACCTATGTACGTATTGTAACAGAACCATTATATATAATGAGATAAGCCACCCCTAGAGGGTTGTGTGCTGGTTCCCAAAACTTATTGTCTTACATGGTATCACGCTAGGTTACGATCGCTTCCGCTTCTAAACCCTAATACCCACACCGCCGCCGCAGCCGCCGCCGCCTTCACCGCCGCCGCCGCGCCACCGATCGCGCCGCCGCCATGTCGAGCGCCGCCACCACCGGTTCCACTGCTGCGGGCTTCCTCCCGGCCTCTCTTGCGGCTCTGCTCAACCTCCCGCTCGATGCCGTCTCCGTTCCCGCTCTGATCGGGACAAGGAGCATCGGCTCCGTCTTCTCCACGCCGCCGGCGCCCTCGCTCGGGCGTGATCTCGTGGTCCACACCGCGGTGCCGCCGTCCGCTGCGGACTCCGCAGGCGTCGTCCCGCCGCTCCTGCCGCAAGCGGATCACACCGCCCCGCTGGCGGGGTTGGCGGCGTCCGCCCCGGCTGCGGGCCTTGCGGCGTCCGCACCGGCCGTGAGCTTTGCGGCGCCCGCCCTGGCTGCGGTCCCGCCTCCTCCCGCATCGGCTTCGGTGCCTCCGGCTGCCTCCATGGTGTTTGCACCCCAGGCAGCCTCCTCGATGGGATCGTCTTCGCCGCCGCCGTTTCACTTCGGTCATCTCATCACCATCAAGCTCTCCGCCGACAACTACATCTTCTGGCGTGCGCAGGTTCTCCCGCTCTTGGGGAGTCACTACCTGCTAGGCTACGTCGACGGATCGCTTCCCTGCCCACCCGCGCTGGTAGACAGCGTGCACGGTCCGGTCTACAATCCGGCCCATCGCGTCTGGACGGGGCAGGACCAGGCGAACCTCTCCTCCATCCAGGGGTCGCTCTCGCCGGCAGTTGCCGGCCTTGTTGTCTTCGCGAAGACGTCTCATGAGGCCTGGACCATCCTTGAGCGCACCTTTGCAGCGCAGTCCCAGGCTCGTGTCTCTGCACTCCGTCGTCAGCTTGGAGAGTGTCAGAAGCTTGACTCCACTGCCACTGAGTTCTACAACAAGGTCAAGGGCCTCGCCGACACATTGGCCTCCATTGGACAGCCCCTAACCGACTCCGAGTTCAACTCGTTTATTGTCAATGGTCTTGATGAGGAGTATGATGCCTTAGTCGAGATCATCAACGAGCGGGGCAACTCGACACCCATGCTGGCACACGAGGTTTTCTCTCGGCTCCTTCTCACTGAGCAACGGGTCGAGACTCGCCGCACCAGGGGCACTGGCTCCCTCTCGGCCAACGCCGCCACCAAGGGTGGCCGCTCTTCTTCATCACCCCGGTCTCCCTTGGGGCTGCCACCGTCGCCCGCCTCGGCCCCCCCACCTACTGCGACCTTACCGGGGGCTGGTGGTCCACGTGTGTGCCAGCTTTGTGGCCGCGATGGGCACTGGGCCTCCAAGTGTCATAAGCGCTTCCAGCGAAGCTTCCTTGGTCTTGGCAATGACGGCAAAGATACACGCAACAATGCCCGTCAGGTCGCCATGGCTGATCGTCCCTCGCCGCAGAAGCAACAGGGACACACTCAGTCCTACTCCATCGATCCACACTGGTACATGGACTCTGGGGCGACAGAGCATCTGACCAGCGAGATGGGGAAGCTTCACACTCGTGAACCCTATCATGGCTCCGACAAGATCCACACCGCCAATGGAGCAGGTATGCACATCTCTCATATTGGTCAAGCATCTCTTCTCACTAGACATGCCAATAGGAGTCTTCAGCTTCGCAATGTTCTTCGAGTTCCATCTGTGACCCGTAATCTTCTTTCAGTTCCTAAACTCACACGTGATAATAATGTGCTTTGTGAATTTCACCCTTTTGATCTTTTTATTAAGGATCGGGGCACGAGGGACATTCTTCTTAGTGGGCGGTTGTGCCAGGGCCTCTACCGTCTGGAGCATCCTGGCGTCGCCCGTGTTTTCAGTGGAGTTCGGGTCTCTCCGTCACAGTGGCATGCTCGTCTTGGTCACCCGGCCACACCTATTGTCCGTCATATTTTGCGTCGTCATGAGCTTCCTAGTTTGTCTAGTAATAAAGATGTAGCAGTGTGTGATGCTTGTCAGCAGGGGAAGAGTCATCAACTTCCTTTTTCGGAGTCCAGTCGTGAGGTGAAACATCCTTTAGAACTTGTGTTTTCAGATGTATGGGGTCCTGCTCAGACTTCTGTCAGTGGTCATAATTACTATATCAGTTTCGTTGATGCTTATAGTCGCTTTACCTGGCTTTACCTTATTAAACGCAAATCTGATGTGTTTGATATTTTTGTTCAGTTTCAAAAACATGTTGAACGTCTTCTCAAGCACAAAATTGTTCATGTCCAGTCGGACTGGGGGGGCGAGTATCGCAACCTCAACTCCTTCTTTCAGTCGCTTGGGATAGCTCATCGTTTAGCATGTCCACATACACATCAGCAGAATGGTTCAGTCGAACGTAAGCATCGTCATATTGTTGAAGCTGGTCTTACTCTTTTGGCCCATGCATCTGTTCCGTTTCGGTTTTGGAGTGATGCTTTCACCACTGCATGCTTTCTCATCAACCGTACTCCCACTCGTGTTTTAAACATGAAGACTCCCATTGAGGTTCTCCTTAATGAACAACCTGATTATACCTTTTTCAAGGTATTTGGGTGTGCTTGCTGGCCGCATCTTCGTCCATATAATAAGCGCAAGCTTGAGTTTCGTTCTAAGAAGTGTGTTTTTCTTGGCTATAGCTCTCTTCATAAAGGTTACAAATGTCTTCATGTTCCCACTAATCGTGTCTATATATCTCGGGACGTCGTGTTTGATGAGCATGTTTTTCCCTTTGCCAAACTTCCTGTGTCCACTGTCGAACCACCATCTCTGCATTCATCCTCTGTTGCTTCTGACCAATTTGATGATGTTGCATACTCTCCTTTGCTGTTACCTAACCATGGTGCAGGAACCGGACGTGGGGCTCGTTTGGAGCTTTTGGAGGATTCACCATCATCATCACCGCCTTCTGATGGGCACGTTGATCGCCCTATGTTGCATGGCATCGATTTGCGTGCCCATGCATGGTCACCCGAAGAGCCCGTCGCGCCGAGCATCTCCACTGCTCGGTCCGTTACGCCAGCGACCGCCGAGTCTCCAGCGGCTCGGCCCTCTTCGCCAGCGGCCGCCGAGTCTTCAGCGGCTCGGCCTGTCACGCCGTCTTCGCCCGCGGCTCGGCCCGTCACGCCGTCTTCGCCTGCAGCTCGGGTCCGCGACGCTGTCCTCACGTCGCCTTCATCCGCGGATCGGCCCGCGACATCGGCCGCGCCACGGCCCACTATGCCGGGCTCGCCATCGGCCCGGTCTGTGACGCCGGCGTCGCCAGCTGCTTCGTCTGCTCTGCCGGTTTCGCCGGTGGGCCGACCTTCTTCGCCGACCGAGCCCGAGGCTACTGTGTCTGGCTCCTCGTCACCGGCTGACTCGTCAACGTCGCCGTCCTCCAGCCCGTTGCAGGCTGCTCCGTCGACCTCGGTGGTTCCTGTGTCCCGACCACATACACGCAGTCGCAGTGGCATTTTCAAACCTAAGGAACGTAAGGATGGTACGGTTGCTTGGTTGGCTGCTTGTTTGGCTGCTGCTGTTGCGGATCCATCTTCTGAGCCTCGCTCATATCAGGCTGCCCTGCGCATTCCACATTGGCGAGAGGCTATGGAGCAGGAGTTTCATGCTCTCCTTCGTAACAAGACATGGACTCTCGTTCCTCCACCACCACGGGTAAATATTATTGACTCAAAATGGGTATTCAAAGTGAAGAAGCATTCGGATGGATCTATTGAGCGTTACAAAGCGCGACTTGTTGCTCGCGGTTTTCGGCAGCGCCATGGTCTTGACTATGAGGACACCTTCAGTCCTGTCGTCAAGCCTACCACTATTCGGCTTCTTCTCTCCATTGCTGTTTCTCGTGGTTGGTCACTTCGTCAACTTGATGTGCAGAATGCTTTTCTACATGGTTTTTTGGAGGAAGAGGTTTATATGAAACAGCCGCCTGGTTTCTCTGATCCTGATCGTCCTGACTATATCTGTCGTCTCTCCAAAGCACTATATGGTTTGAAGCAAGCTCCTCGTGCCTGGCATGCCCGCCTTGCCTCTGCCCTTCGTGCTCATGGGTTTGTGCCGTCCACTGCTGACACTTCATTATTTCTTCTACAGAAGCCAGAAGTCACTATGTATCTTTTGGTATATGTCGATGATATTATCCTTGTCAGCTCTTCTCAGTATGCTGCTGATGCTCTTGTCTGCTCTCTTGGTGCTGATTTTGCGGTCAAAGATCTTGGGAAGCTTCACTACTTTCTTGGAGTTGAGGTCACTTCTCGTGCTACTGGTCTTGTCCTTACGCAGAAGAAGTACTCCTTGGAGTTGTTACAAAGAGCGGGCATGCTGAAGTGCAAACCGACCACCACACCCATGTCGTCTACTGACAAGATAACAGCTGTTGATGGTGAGCTTTTGTCTCCTGCGGATGCCACAGAGTACAGGAGCATTGTTGGTGGACTTCAGTACTTGACGATCACGAGACCAGATATCTCTTATGCTGTTAACAGGGTTTGTCAGTATCTTCAGGCTCCCAGAGATACTCATTGGGCTGCTGTTAAACGCATTCTTCGTTATGTTCAGTTCACCCTGACATTTGGTATGCATATTCGGCCGACTTCCTCTCGGGTCCTTTCGGCCTTCTCTGATGCAGATTGGGCTGGTAGCCCAGATGACAGGCGATCCACGGGGGGTTATGCAGTATTCTTTGGCCCTAATTTGATCGCCTGGAGTGCTCGGAAACAGGCTACTGTGTCACGTAGCAGTACTGAAGCTGAGTACAAGGCTGTGGCTAATGCTACTGCAGAGATTATTTGGGTGCAGTCTTTGCTTCAGGAGTTGGGTTTGTCTCAACCACAGCCTCCTATTCTTTGGTGTGATAACATCGGTGCTACATACCTTTCTGCAAATCCAGTATTTCATGCACGAACGAAACACATTGAAGTTGACTATCACTTTGTACGGGAACGTGTATCACAGAAGCAACTCCAGATCAAGTTTATCTCATCTAAGGATCAACTTGCAGACATCTTCACTAAGCCTTTACCACTGCCACAGTTTGAGGCTGGTAGGCGCAATCTTACCCTTCTCAGTTCTTTAGAAAGTGGCTAAGATTGAGGGAGGGTGTTAGACTATGTATAGCTTCTGTACCTATGTACGTATTGTAACAGAACCATTATATATAATGAGATAAGCCACCCCTAGAGGGTTGTGTGCTGGTTCCCAAAACTTATTGTCTTACACATGGATTAGACTAATAGGTCTATAGTCACCGATCCCCTCTGCCCCATCCTTTTTGGGCAAGAGCACAACGTTCGTCGAGTTAAGCCAATGGAGGTTGGTAACATGGAGGTTACCAAACGTTCAGAGCGTTCTGATTGCTCAAGGACGAGGACAATCGGTGGCTTGCTGTGCAAGAGCTGGATCGGTGATTATTTTACTACTGGCACCTGGCACGGTCTGAGTCGTCGACTAACATTGCGGTTAGGCCGGTTCGGATTATGATACATGGAGTGCGTGTTGGAGTTTCTGAAAGTGTGCTGTACCATTGGTTTCCACTTTTTTTTTATGTTGATCGCCTTCGCCTCTTCCGAGTTAAAACCAGCAGTAACACAATTTTGTGAGGGAACAATGTGGTATCTCATCGGGGCACGCGGGCAGGGTGTAATGCTCGGGTACATTTACTTATTTTGGTTCCGAATGGGGTACATTTATTTATAGCTCCTTTTTATTCAAACAACAATAATTCAGACGTGTGGGCGTGACGAAATAAGCGAATTGCTACTGCTTTAATAACCATTTACACATCCCTAGTTTGGTATCCTCTAGTCTGCAATAGCTGTCTGGAATTAACAGTCGCCAGAGCCGGATTCCACACTGCTAGGATTAGTTTAGCACCTGTCAGTTTACCACTTGTTAATTAGTGAAACGTTATTAGATTAACAACTGTAATTAGTGAAGAATTGTTTTCACCACCGAACAGGTGTCTTTCCTTCTTTCTCTTCTACTCCCTCCGTTCCGATTTACTTGTCGTGGTTTTAGTTTGAATTAAAACCACGACAAGTAAATCCGAACGGTGGGAGTAGCTGTAAACGACGCCCCTTCGAGGCGCTCCTTCACCATGTACTTGTATATATTCATCATGTCAATGAAATCTACAACTGTTGGTTCATTCAATCACTTTTACATTTAACACGCACAATACCGTAAGTATGACCCCCGGTTTGTTCGGCCGACAAAAACGTCGCTCAGCAGCCAAATTTTCACGAACCGGCAACGAAGTACCATCATATCTTACCCTCCCAAAAGTTGCTCCCAACGAAGTTCCCCAGAACGATCATCCAACGCATGGAGTAAAACTTGCCTGATTTAACCAAGGGTTTGAGGAGCAACACCATCCCGAGTTTATGATAGATATTACTCCCTCCGTTCATTGTTGCAAGTCGTTTCAGACAACTCAAAATAAGTTGTTTTGCACATTGTCTGAGATGTCTTCAAGGTCTTATAAAAATGAACAGAGGGAGTATTTGACTTAACTAGATAGTATCATTTGACCTGATCCTATCCTGACGCAACGCTCTCGAGTTAGGCCGTGTGGCAGCATCAGCTGCATCCTTTGACCACGAACGTACCACACGTTTATTACCACTCCTTGTCACTGGCAGGCCAGGCCAGTAAACCGGTGGCGAGTGGTAATCACCAGCTAATCTCCGAAGCTTGCCAGCAAGATACAACGTACAAGTCCTCCGCTCGCGTGCACGGCCGGCGGAAAGGCAGACGTCGAAGCGCCTGCGCGTGGACGCGTGTCACTTCGACCAGATTTGGAGGTCGACGTAAGCAGCCGACCTGTATACGGCGTCACGTACGTCTGCTGCTCCTGTCATGTAGCGTGCTGGGGCGCGCGGGTTCGTTGCTTCCGGAGGAAGGTGGCGGCTGCAGCCTGCAGGTGCGGTGCTGGATGTCGGCGTTAACGTGTGACAAGCTGGTAAGTATAGATAGATAGCCACTGCGCACGTCGTGAAAGCGACGGTCGGATGGCCATCAGCGAGGGGAGGCATCGGCGCGGGTGTCGACGCCGACGTGCCGCCAATCGGGAATATCGGGAAGCAATGGTGCGAGTTGCGAGCGTGTGTGTGACATGGTGGCGTCCCGTCGACCGTTCGGGTGTTCCATGTAAACTATGGTTTAGTGGGCTAGTGGCAGTGTAATTGGCTAGTGTCCCCATGGCCCATATGACCCATTCGATTCGAGCCACTTGCGTGTGTGATGGTCCCTGTTTTCTTTCGACTCCTGGAACCATATACTGTCTCCAACTATAGTTAGACTCACCACGTACCGTACGTGGTGGGGTGGCATCTCGGCGCCGCTCCCCTCTCCACTGTCTACTGCATGCCAGTACCGATTTACATTAAAGCATCTACAGCCAGACGCCTTAAACTCGCCTTAAACATTTGGGTTGGGCAGGTGACCCATTCAGCGACCGGTCATAAAAATTCGATCTAGATAGACTCCTCAAACGTCCGGGCTGACCGACACCCCTCATAACCAGCCTAAATATGAGACGGATATGAACGCACAGGCGATGCTCCGACATACCGCGTAGTGCCTAGCTCGGCTATTTAATTAAGCCAGCCGGCGCCGCCGCCGCCACTTTCCACTACCCATCCGCCACCACTAGTAGCCATGCTGCCTGGTAAGGAGCTACCTATATCTAACGCCGGAGCTCCGGCTACAGGTCTTTGAGCAGATCCGGACAAGGCGCAAAGCCCGAATCGCTGCAGGGCTACCTCCGGGTGTAATGTATCCGGAGTAAGACTTGAAGGAGGAGGAGGATGATGACGAGGTTGAGGAGCCAGAGGAGGATGGGGAGGAGGGGCGCCGGGGACGCGGAACAGCAGGCCATCCACGATTAATTCCCTCCGCTCGGAGTCGGATGCGGAGGCCAGACAACATAGTCGGCAGGAAATGAAGGTGGAGCACACCGCAGAGGAGAAGGAGATGCTTGCCTACATGGACGAAGTCGAGGAGGAGCCGGAGCCCTCCTACGTGCCCATCCACCCGGCGCATGGCATCGACGTCAAGGTCGACTCCGATAACGGATCATAGCTAGGGTGTTATAGTATGTAGGTTTATTTTATATGATTTGTATGGATTTATGGGATAAAATATGAGACACGGACGCAGAGGAGCAAATATGAGGTGTGGCCGGTCAGTGTCCGCAGACACGTTTGGTCATATCCACGGCCTTTTGAGGGGTCTAATTTGCCATCGCGTTCGTGGACGTTTGAGGGCTGTGATTGGATGATTCATCCGGAACCCCGATTCATCCATGTCTTTCTTTTTTTGAGGGAACGATTCATCCATGTCTTACGAAGCGACACACCGAACGAACTAGACCTTATCTTTCTTCTTATTTTGCGGGTGAAACTAGACCTTATCAGCATTGGATACCTGGTCCTGGGCAGATGCAGGTCTCAACCAATCCTTGGTTAGCATTCCTTGGCTCCTTCCTCATGGCACACATGCACTAGCTCCATTATTTCAAATCCCCAATACAAATATCTGAGCGAGTAAAATGCATCACAAGTCCTAAAACTATCATAGATGTGTCAGTTTAGTCCTATAACTTTCAAACTGCACTTCTGAGTCCTAAAACTATCGAAAGTATGTCAGTTTAGTCCTATAACTTCGAAACTGCACTTTTGGGTCCTAAAACTATTGGAGGTGTGTCATTTTTAGTCCCATAACTTCAAAATTGCAGTTTTGGGTCTCAAAACTATGTATGTTTGTTCATCTGAGGTCCTAATCTTGCATGGCCACCATCCATGGTGCATTTTTTCAAATGAGCCCTTTGTATGTGTTTATATCCCCCAAAGTGGTACATATGCTTCCACGTTGCAGTGTGTCCTGCAACCTGCATGCCCACCACCTGCATGGCCATGAGCTGCACGGTAGCCTCCCTGAGAGGTTTGGCGTGACCGTCGGGGAGACCCCGAGCTAGTCGGCATGAAGGACGACATCCCTCTCCCTCGACAAGGCCGCCGGGGAGATCCCGAGCCAATTGGGATGGAGTACGCCATCCCACCTCTCTCTCTCTCTCTCTCTCTCTCTCTCTCTCTCTCTCTCTCTCTCTCTGTTTGATGATATCGTCGTTGCCCCGACACCCTTGCCGTAGAGTTGGCCGTGCAGGCTGTTGTTTGGGCACGAGCATGGTCATAGGTGGTGAGCTGTCGGGCGACACAGAGGAGTGCACGGAAACTGCAAAGCTTGCGCAGAGGTCGTCGAGAGTGACACAACCCTAGCAGTAGCCATAGGTGGGTAGCAATTGGACGTTGTGCGACATGTCGTTCTGCTGCTGTTGGGGGAGGCTGAGATGACCGGTCTACTCTCCTCGCTGGAGCTCAAACCATCATTCTACTGATGGCCTCTGTACCGTCGCCTCTGAGCATTCTGTGCGTGAGAGAAGACGAGCGCGTGAGAATGAGGCGAGACAACGCTCTAGGTTTTTTTGCATATTTACCTGGTGGGCCTATTGGGTCAGGTCAACGTGGCTACAATCCAAGCATTTCCAAGTGACTCGTTGGTGGGTCAATGCTAACCATGCAAGCTTAGGACCTAAGAGTAAGAAACTTGCACAGTTTTGGGACCCACAACTACTGTTTCAAAGTTGTAGGACTAAACTGACACACCTTTGATAGTTTTAGAACCCAAAAGTGCAGTTTCGAAGTTGTAGGACTAAACTGACACACCTCTGATAGTTTTAGGATCCAAAAGTGCAATTTCAAAGTTATAGGACTAAACTGACACACCTTCGATAGTTTTAGGACTTACGATGCATTTTACTCTATCTGAGCCATACCTGGTCCTGGGCATATGCAAGCCTCAACCAATCCTTGGTAAACAAACGGCGCCTCGTCATTTCCAGATCAAGAGATTCATCAGGTAGCCATCGGCACTGGAACGAGCCTAGCTTGATGCGCGCACAGGTGACCATGTCCGCCTCAAAATTCCAAGGTGCAGTGCACCCACCGCCTGATTAACCAATGATTTCCTCCTAGTCGACAACCCACGACTGTTTCCCAAAAGTTACACGAGCGGTTGCGCACAGCGGCCACGACTGACCACGCAACACATACCGAATCCAACCAAAACGCTTTTTGCTGCATTTTGCATCTTCCTGATTATCAGCTGCTGGCGATAATATCTCTTCTCCGCTTTCGTTAGATAAGGATAAATGACAGAACGACTATGAATCATTGGCCAGCCGCCGCACCGGCGGTGGCATTATCCGTTGTACGTTCTTGCAGCATGATCGGAGCTGGCCGCCCGTACTAGGAGAACTGCGAGGCAGCAAGTTGGCAAGCCTGATTGCGTGATGGGACATGGGAGCTGGCCGCCCGTACTAGGAGAATAGCAAGGCAGCAGGTTGGCAAGCCCTGGTGGGCACCCAGATTTCTCGTTCCGGCGTGCCCGGGATGGCACCGACACGCACGGTCCGTTTGATTTCCTGGCTCGTGGACGCGGCCAATCGGTGGAATAGGTGCTTATTTTACTCGTGGCACCTGGCAGCCTGCCGAAAATGGACTGCATGTTGAAGTCGCAAACCTCTTTTTACCGTTCCCGGGATGTACCGGTGGTTCTGCAACCAATAAAATCCTGCCACCTCAAAAGTAGTCACAAGTTGTATCTCTGTATTCCTCACATATCTTCATTTAACCTCCTGTATTTCACCAGCTGGACCCCGCCCACATGATTTGACCAGCTGGGCCTACCCACGTTATTTCAGCCACGGCCCTCGCTTTACACGTACGCTGAAGCCAGTCTCACTTCACACACACACACACACACACACATACAGTAATGTCAGCTTATTTTTCAAAGGATAAACCTCTCTCACTTTAAATTGATATGAAATCTGTTAAAACATATATGAGAATTTGAAAACTTGTTAAATTCATTTCAAATAAAACTCTTTCAAAAAATGCAACAACGCATTGAAATGTCAGTTTCACATTTTTTTTGTCCACAGCTCATCTACAAATAGCTATTTCAATTAGTATCTAACTGAAATAGCATTTCAACTCTTTCAAAAAGCATTGCAATCATTTTCATAAATATATAACACTTCCACCAACTAAAATGATCTGGTTTCACCACATTGAAATATAAATTTCACATATCTTGCACAAACCATTACACTTAAATTAGTTTAACAACTCGTAATACCACATTGAAATATATTTCTGGAAAGGAATTACATATTTTTCAGGAAAGTAATTTCACATATTTCAATACATATCTCACTGATATAACAAGTTACATATGTGACAAATAGCAGTTTCATATATTTCAGAAAAGTAATTTCATTTATTTTCACAGAAATTAGTTTCACAACTTGTAACAACACATTGAAATATATTCCAGGGAAGTAATTTCATATTTCCCAATACACATCTCACTTAAATAACAAATGCCAGATAAGAGAAACAACAGTTTCATATAATTCAGAGAAGTAATTTCATATATTTTCCCAGAAATTAGTTTCACAACTTGCAACACCGCATTGAAATATATTCCAGGGAAGTAATTTCTCAATACATATATCACTGAAATAACAAGTTACATATGTGACAAATAGCAGTTTCATATATTTCAGAAAACAAATTTCATATATTTTCACAGAAATTAGTTTCACAACTTGCAACAACACATTGAAATATATTTCAGGGAAGTAATTTCATATTTCCCAATACACATCTCACTTAAATAACAAATGCCAAATAAGAGAAACAACAGTTTCATATATTCCAGAGAAGTAATTTCATATATTTTCGCAGAAATAAGTTTCACAACTTGCAACACCGCATTGAAATATATTCCAGGGGAGTAATTTCTCAATACATATATCACTGAAATAACAAATGACAGATAAGAGAAATAGTTGTTTCATATATTTCATAGATCTAATTCCATATATTTTCAAAGAAATTAGTTTTGCAACTTGCAACAACACATTGAAATCCCAATTTCACATTTTTTGCACATCTCAACTACACATAGCTATTTCAATTCAAATCTCACTGAAAATCATTCAATTCTCACTTCGACATATTGAAGTAATCCAGTTTCACCAGATTGAAATATAAATTTCACATTGTGCCACAAACCATTTCACATTACTTTGTTTCACAACTAGCAACACCGCATTCAAATATATTACAGGGAAGTAATTTCATAGATTTTGGTCTCTTTCAAAAAACTACAACACATGCAATCTGTCACAAACATTCAAAAATCCTGAAATTGAAGTAGCAGAGGAGGCCGACGATCTGGTGGTAAAGAAACATAGAGTGTTCAAATCATGCTAAATAAATCAGAAATCGTGAAATACATATGGAGAGAGGTTAGGGGAGATGGGATTCATTACTCACCAGATCCGGTGGTAGTCAGGCTTGGTGTCGCCGGATCCGGCGACAACCTTGTGTGATGACCCGTCATGGTGCCCGTGCTGAACGGACACACCAACAGCGACCACGGCTGCCGGGGCAGCCAGGATGTCGGTGTTGGGGAACGTAGTAATTTCAAAAAAATTCCTAAGCACACGCAAGATCATGGTGATGCATAGCAACGAGAGGGGAGAGTGTTGTCTACGTACCCTCGTAGACCGAAGCAGAAGCGTTGACGCAACATAGAGGAAGTAGTCGTACGTTTTCCCGGTTCAACCGATCCAAGCACCGTTACTCCGGCACCTCCGAGTTCTTGGCACACGTTCAGCTCGATGACGCTCCCCGGGCTCCGATCCAGCAAAGCTTCGGGGAAGAGTTCCGTCAGCACGACGGCGTGGTGACGATCTTGATGTTCAACCGTCGCAGGGCTTCGCCTAAGCACCGCTACAATATGACCGAGGTGTAATATCGTGGAGGGGGCACCGCACACGGCTAAGGAACGATCACGAAGATCAACTTGTGTGTCCTAGGGTGCCCCCTTGCCCCCGTATATAAAGGAGCCAAGGGGAGGGGGCGGCCGGCCAAGGAGGGCGCGCCAAGGGGGAGTCCTACTCCCACCGGGAGTAGGACTCCCTTCTTTCCTAGTTGGATAAGGAGAAGGGGAAAGAGGAGGAAGAGGGAAAGGAAAGGGGGGGGGGGCGCCGCCCCCCTTCCCTTGTCCTATTCGGACTAGGAAGGGGAGGGGCGTGCGGCCACCTCTTGCCTCCTTTCCTCTTCTCCCTTAAGGCCCATGTAGGCCCAATAACCCCCCGGGGGGTTCCGGTAACCCCCCCGGTACTCCGGTAAAATCCCGATTTCACCCGGAACGATTCCGATATCCAAATATAGGCTTCCAATATATCGATCTTTAGTCTCGACCATTTCGAGACTCCTCGTCATGTCCATGATCACATCCGGGACTCCGAACAACCTTCGGTACATCAAAATACATAAACTCATAATGAAACTGTCATCGTAACGTTAAGCGTGCGGACCCTACGGTTCGAGAATAATGTAGACATGACCGAGACACGTCTCCGGTCAATAACCAATAGCGGAACGTGGATGCTCATATTGGTTCCTACATATTCTACGAAGATCTTTATCGGTCAGACCGCATAACAACATACGTTGTTCCCTTTGTCATCGGTATGTTACTTGCCCGAGATTCGATCGTCGGTATCTCAATACCTAGTTCAATCTCGTTACCGGCAAGTCTCTTTACTCGTTCCGTAATACATCATTTCGCAACTAACTCATTAGTTGTAGTGCTTGCAAGGCTTATGTGATGTGCATTACCGAGAGGGCCCAGAGATACCTCTCCGACAATCGGAGTGACAAATCCTAATCTCGAAATACGCCAACCCAACATGTACCTTTGGAGACACCTGTAGAGCACCTTTATAATCACCCATTTACGTTGTGACGTTTGGTAGCACACAAAGTGTTCCTCCGGCAAACGGGAGTTGCATAATCTCATAGTCATAGGAACATGTATAAGTCATGAAGAAAGCAATAGCAACATACTAAACGATCGGGTGCTAAGCTAATGGAATGGGTCATGTCAATCAGATCATTCACCTAATGATGTGATCCCGTTAATCAAATAACAACTCTTTGTTCATGGTTAGGAAACATAACCATCTTTGATTAACGAGCTAGTCAAGTAGAGGCATACTAGTGACACTCTGTTTGTCTATGTATTCACACATGTATTATGTTTCCGGTTAATACAATTCTAGCATGAATAATAAACATTTATCATGATATAAGGAAATAAATAATAACTTTATTATTGCCTCTAGGGCATATTTCCTTCAGTCTCCCACTTGCACTAGAGTCAATAATCTAGATTACACAGTAATGATTCTAACACCCATGGAGCCTTGGTGCTGATCATGTTTTGCTCGTGGAAGAGGCTTAGTCAACGGGTCTGCAACATTCAGATCCGTATGTATCTTGCAAATCTCTATGTCTCCCACCTGGACTAGATCCCGGATGGAATTGAAGCGTCTCTTGATGTGCTTGGTTCTCTTGTGAAATCTGGATTCCTTTGCCAAGGCAATTGCACCAGTATTGTCACAAAAGATTTTCATTGGACCCGATGCACTAGGTATGACACCTAGATCGGATATGAACTCCTTCATCCAGACTCCTTCATTTGCTGCTTCCGAAGCAGCTATGTACTCCGCTTCACATGTAGATCCCGCTACAACGCTTTGTTTAGAACTGCACCAACTGACAGCTCCACCGTTTAATGTAAACACGTATCCGGTTTGCGATTTAGAATCGTCCGGATCAGTGTCAAAGCTTGCATCAACGTAACCTTTTACGATGAGCTCTTTGTCACCTCCATATATGAGAAACATATCCTTAGTCCTTTTCAGGTATTTCAGGATGTTCTTGACCGCTGTCCAGTGATCCACTCCTGGATCACTTTGGTACCTCCCTGCTAGACTTATAGCAAGGCACACATCAGGTCTGGTACACAGCATTGCATACATGATAGAGCCTATGGCTGAAGCATAGGGAACATCTTTCATTTTCTCTCTATCTTCTGCAGTGGTCGGGCATTGAGTCTTACTCAACTTCACACCTTGTAACACAGGCAAGAACCCTTTCTTTGCTTGATCCATTTTGAACTTCTTCAAAACTTTGTCAAGGTATGTGCTTTGTGAAAGTCCAATTAAGCGTCTTGATCTATCTCTATAGATCTTAATG
The DNA here is from genome assembly GCF_018294505.1 of Triticum aestivum. Taxonomy (NCBI): domain Eukaryota; kingdom Viridiplantae; phylum Streptophyta; class Magnoliopsida; order Poales; family Poaceae; genus Triticum; species Triticum aestivum. The sequence continues at coordinate 496,257,230 of NC_057794.1, read as the reverse complement.
CCTAATATGTAAGCAGCTTCACCGAGGTCTTTCATTGAAAAACTCTTATTCAAGTATCCCTTTATGCTATCCAGAAATTCTATATCATTTCCAATTAGTAATATGTCATCCACATATAATATCAGAAATGCTACAGAGCTCCCACTCACTTTCTTGTAAATACAGGCTTCTCCAAAAGTCTGTATAAAACCAAATGCTTTGATCACACTATCAAAGCGTTTATTCCAACTCCGAGAGGCTTGCACCAGTCCATAAATGGATCGCTGGAGCTTGCACACTTTGTTAGCTCCCTTTGGATCGACAAAACCTTCTGGTTGCATCATATACAACTCTTCTTCCAGAAATCCATTCAGGAATGCAGTTTTGACATCCATCTGCCAAATTTCATAATCATAAAATGCGGCAATTGCTAACATGATTCGGACAGACTTAAGCATCGCTACGGGTGAGAAGGTCTCATCGTAGTCAATCCCTTGAACTTGCCGAAAACCTTTTGCGACAAGTCGAGCTTTGTAGACAGTAATATTACCGTCAGCGTCAGTCTTCTTCTTGAAGATCCATTTATTCTCAATTGCTTGCCGATCATCGGGCAAGTCAACCAAAGTCCATACTTTGTTCTCATACATGGATCCCATCTCAGATTTCATGGCTTCAAGCCATTTTGCGGAATCTGGGCTCACCATCGCTTCTTCATAGTTCGTAGGTTCATCATGATCTAGTAGCATGACTTCCAGAACAGGATTACCGTACCACTCTGGCGCGGATCTCACTCTGGTTGATCTACGAGGTTCAGTAGTATCTTGTTCTGAAGTTTCATAATCATCATCATTAGCTTCCTCACTAACTGGTGTAGGTGTCACAGAAACAGGTTTTTGTGATGTACTACTTTCCAATAAGGGAGTAGGTATAGTTACCTCGTCAAGTTCTACTTTCCTCCCACTCACTTCTTTTGAGAGAAACTCCTTCTTCAGGAAGTTTCCGAATTTAGCAACAAAAGTCTTGCCTTCGGATCTGTGATAGAAGGTGTATCCAATAGTTTCCTTTGGATATCCTATGAAGACACATTTCTCCGATTTGGGTTCGAGCTTATCAGGTTGAAGCTTTTTCACATAAGCATCGCAGCCCCAAACTTTCAGAAACAACAACTTTGGTTTCTTGCCAAACCACAGTTCATAAGGCGTCGTCTCAACGGGTTTTGATGGTGCCCTATTTAACGTGAATGCGGCCGTCTCCAGAGCGTATCTATCAGTAAGAGACATCATAGATCGCACCATATCTAGTAAAGTACGATTACGACGTTCGGACACACCATTACGCTGTGGTTTTCCGGGTGGCGTGAGTTGCGAAACTATTCCACAATTTTTCAAATGTGCACCAAACTCGTAACTCAAATATTCCCCTCCACGATCAGAATCAGATCGTAGGAATTTTATTTTCTTGTTATGATGATTTTCAACTTCACTCTGAAATTCTTTGAACTTTTCAAATGTTTCAGACTTGTGTTTCATTAAGTAGATATACCCATATCTGCTTAAGTCATCTGTGAAGGTGAGAAAATAACGATATCCGCCACGAGCCTCAATGTTCATCGGACCACATACATCTGTATGTATGATTTCCAACAAATCTGTTGCTCTCTCCATAGTACCGGAGAACGGTGTTTTTGTCATCTTACCCATAAGGCACGGTTCGCAAGTACCAAGTGATTCATAATCAAGTGGTTCCAAAAGCCCATCAGTATGGAGTTTCTTCATGCGCTTTATACCGATATGACCCAAATGGCAGTGCCACAAATAAGTTGCACTATCATTATCAACTCTGCATCTTTTGGCTTCAACACTATGAATATGTGTGTCACTACTATCGAGGTTCAATAAAAATAGACCACTCTTTAAGGGTGCATGACCATAAAAGATATTACTCATATAAATAGAACAACCATTATTCTCAGATTTAAATGAATAACCGTCTCGCATCAAACAAGATCCAGATATAATGTTCATGCTTAACGCTGGCACCAAATAACAATTATTTAGGTCTAATATTAATCCCGAAGGTAGATGTAGAGGTAGCGTGCCGACTGCGATCACATCGACTTTGGAACCGTTTCCCACGCGCATCGTCACCTCGTCCTTAGCCAATCTTCGCTTAATCCGTAGTCCCTGTTTCGAGTTGCAAATATTAGCAACAGAACCAGTATCAAATACCCAGGTGCTACTGCGAGCATTAGTAAGGTACACATCAATAACATGTATATCACATATACCTTTGTTCACCTTGCCATCCTTCTTATCCGCCAAATACTTGGGGCAGTTCCGCTTCCAGTGACCAGTCTGCTTGCAGTAGAAGCACTCAGTTTCAGGCTTAGGTCCAGGTTTGGGTTTCTTCTCTTGAGTAGCAACTTGCTTGCTGTTCTTTTTGAAGTTCCCCTTCTTCTTCCCTTTGCCCTTTTTCTTGAAACTAGTGGTCTTGTTGACCATCAACACTTGATGCTCCTTCTTGATTTCTACCTCCGCAGCTTTCAGCATTGCGAAGAGCTCGGGAATAGTCTTATTCATCCCTTGCATATTATAGTTCATCACGAAGCTCTTGTAGCTTGGTGGCAGTGATTGGAGAATTCTGTCAATGACGCAATCATCTGGAAGATTAACTCCCAATTGAATCAAGTGATTATTATACCCAGACATTTTGAGTATATGCTCACTGACAGAACTGTTCTCCTCCATCTTGCAGCTATAGAACTTATTGGAGACTTCATATCTCTCAATCCGGGCATTTGCTTGAAATATTAACTTCAACTCCTGGAACATCTCATATGCTCCATGACGTTCAAAACGTCGTTGAAGTCCCGATTCTAAGCCGTAAAGCATGGCACACTGAACTATCGAGTAGTCATCAGCTTTGCTCTGCCAGACGTTCATAACATCTGGTGTTGCTCCAGCAGCAGGCCTGGCACCCAGCGGTGCTTCCAGGACGTAATTCTTCTGTGCAGCAATGAGGATAATCCTCAAGTTACGGACCCAGTCCGTGTAATTGCTACCATCATCTTTCAACTTTGCTTTCTCAAGGAACGCATTAAAATTCAACGGAACAACAGCACGAGCCATCTATCTACAATCAAGCATAAACAAGCAAGATACTATCAGGTACTAAGTTTCATGATAAATTTAGGTTCAATTAATTTACTTAAAGAACTCCCACTTAGATAGACATCCCTCTAATCCTCTAAGTGATTACGTGATCCAAATCAACTAAACCATGTCCGATCATCACGTGAGATGGAGTAGTTTCATTGGTGAACATCACTATGTTGATCATATCTACTATATGATTCACGCTCGACCTTTCGGTCTCCGTGTTCCGAGGCCATATCTGTATATGCTTGGCTCGTCAAGTATAACCTGAGTATTCCGCGTGTGCAACTGTTTTGCACCCGTTGTATTTGAACGTAGAGCCTATCACACCCGATCATCACGTGGTGTCTCAGCACGAAGAACTTTCGCAACGGTGCATACTCAGGGAGAACACTTCTTGATAATTAGTGAGAGATCATCTTATAATGCTACCGTCAGTCAAAGCAAGATAAGATGCATAAAAGATAAACATCACATGCAATCAATATAAGTGATATGATATGGCCATCATCATCTTGTGCTTGTGATCTCCATCTTCGAAGCACCGTCGTGATCACCATCGTCACCGGCGCGACACCTTGATCTCCATCGTAGCATCGTTGTCGTCTCGCCAATCTTATGCTTCCACGACTATAGCTACAGCTTAGTGATAAAGTAAAGCATTACAGCGCGATTGCATTGCATACAATAAAGCGACAACCATATGGCTCCTGCCAGTTGCCGATAACTCGGTTACAAAACATGATCATCTCATACAATAAAATTTAGCATCATGTCTTGACCATATCACATCACAACATGCCCTGCAAAAACAAGTTAGATGTCCTCTACTTTGTTGTTGCAAGTTTTACGTGGCTGCTACGGGCTTAAGCAAGAACCAATCTTACCTACGCATCAAAACCACAACGATAGTTTGTCAAGTTGGTGTTGTTTTAACCTTCGCAAGGACCGGGCGTAGCCACACTCGGTTCAACTAAAGTTGGAGAAACTGTCACCCGCAAGCCACCTATGTGCAAAGCACGTCGGGAGAACCGGTCTCGCGTAAGCGTACGCGTAATGTCGGTCCGGGCCGCTTCGTCCAACAATACCGCCGAACCAAAGTATGACATGCTGGTAAGCAGTATGACTTATATCGCCCACAACTCACTTGTGTTCTACTCGTGCATATAACATCAACATATAAAACCTAGGCTCTGATGCTACTGTTGGGGAACGTAGTAATTTCAAAAAATTTCCTACGCACACGCAAGATCATGGTGATGCATAGCAACGAGAGGGGAGAGTGTTGTCTACGTACCCTCGTAGACCGAAGCGGAAGCGTTGACGCAACGTAGAGGAAGTAGTCGTACGTCTTCCCGGTTCAACCGATCCAAGCACCATTACTCCGGCACCTCCGAGTTCTTGGCACACGTTCAGCTCGATGACGCTCCCCGGGCTCCGATCCAGCAAAGCTTCGGGGAAGAGTTCCGTCAGCACGACGGCGTGGTGACGATCTTGATGTTCAACCGTCGCAGGGCTTCGCCTAAGCACCGCTACAATATGACCGAGGTGTAATATCGTGGAGGGGGCACCGCACACGGCTAAGGAACGATCACGAAGATCAACTTGTGTGTCCTAGGGTGCCCCCTTGCCCCCGTATATAAAGGAGCCAAGCGGAGGGGGCGGCCGGCCAAGGAGGGTGCGCCAAGGGGGAGTCCTACTCCCACCGGGAGTAGGACTCCCTTCTTTCCTAGTTGGATAAGGAGAAGGGGAAAGAGGAGGAAGAGGGAAAGGAAAGGGGGGGGGGCGCCGCCCCCCTTCCCTTGTCCTATTCGGACTAGGAAGGGGAGGGGCGCGCGGCCACCTCTTGCCTCCTTTCCTCTTCTCCCTTAAGGCCCATGTAGGCCCAATAACCCCCCGGGGGGTTCCGGTAACCCCCCCGGTACTCCGGTAAAATCCCGATTTCACCCGGAATGATTCCGATATCCAAATATAGGCTTCCAATATATCGATCTTTATGTCTCGACCATTTCGAGACTCCTCGTCATGTCCATGATCACATCCGGGACTCCGAACAACCTTCGGTACATCAAAATACATAAACTCATAATGAAACTGTCATCGTAACGTTAAGCGTGCGGACCCTACGGTTCGAGAACAATGTAGACATGACCGAGACACGTCTCCGGTCAATAACCAATAGCGGAACCTGGATGCTCATATTGGTTCCTACATATTCTACGAAGATCTTTATCGGTCAGACCGCATAACAACATACGTTGTTCCCTTTGTCATCGGTATGTTACTTGCCCGAGATTCGATCGTCGGTATCTCAATACCTAGTTCAATCTCGTTATCGGCAAGTCTCTTTACTCGTTCCGTAATACATCATTTCGCAACTAACTCATTAGTTGCAATGCTTGCAAGGCTTATGTGATGTGCATTACCGAGAGGGCCCAGAGATACCTCTCCGATAATCGGAGTGACAAATCCTAATCTCGAAATACGCCAACCCAACATGTACCTTTGGAGACACCTGTAGAGCACCTTTATAATCACCCATTTACGTTGTGACGTTTGGTAGCACACAAAGTGTTCCTCCGGCAAACGGGAGTTGCATAATCTCATAGTCATAGGAACATGTATAAGTCATGAATAAAGCAATAGCAACATACTAAACGATCGGGTGCTAAGCTAATGGAATGGGTCATGTCAATCAGATCATTCACCTAATGATGTGATCCCGTTGATCAAATAACAACTCTTTGTTCATGGTTAGGAAACATAACCATCTTTGATTAACGAGCTAGTCAAGTAGAGGCATACTAGTGACACTCTGTTTGTCTATGTATTCACACATGTATTATGTTTCCGGTTAATACAATTCTAGCATGAATAATAAACATTTATCATGATATAAGGAAATAAATAATAACTTTATTATTGCCTCTAGGGCATATTTCCTTCAGTCGGTGGATGGGCTTCTGGTTGGCGGGATCGAGGAACCTCGCCAGATTAGCCACCCCCCGACGGCCAGTGGATCCGGCCCCCGCTCCTCGTCGGCCTCATGGTACCGTCGCGCCGCCGCCGGCCTTCTATGTGCCCCCCGTGGTAGGTGCCGGCAGTGGAACCCGAATCCGGTGCCAAATGTTGTTGGAGAAGGCTGATCTCGCGGCGGCCATAGTCGGGATTAACCACGGAGCCCCATGGAACGAACTGACGAGAGATGGGGTGGGGAGAAAGGAGATCGATGCGGGAAGGAGATAGCGGTGTGGGGTTGATATCCTCTCTTTCGTGGGGTCCATCACGTATTTGCAGTTGTATACAGCTTGTATCCTGGAATTGAGGTGGAAATAAAAAACTGGTAGGGTCCACCCGCACGGATCTAGAAGCACCGAGGGATGGTGGATTGAGCACCAGTACATCCCCCCTCCGGTAAGAAAACTTATTCGATGTTGACGTTGATACACTAGCCCTTTTTGGTTTGTTTTGTTTTGCCTTGCGTGTTGAGTCTGAGCCTTGTATGGTGTGCATGTTTTGTGTGAAACGCAGGGAACACATATTAGTAGCTCGAATTTCGAGGCTCATAATTTAACGAAGCATGCTTTAACTCTAGGGATGGACCGCCATGTTTGGTTAAGTCACCCCGGTGATCTTTGGTTTGTTTCTGTAAACATTGTGACGACTTAATAAAGCTTTGCGATATTGTCTAAAAAAACATATTTGCCAAGGGATAATACTCCTCTCTTTTTTCCTTTCGAATCGTAATACTATTCTTTTAATTATAGGGTTCGACACATCAACTAATTTAATCACCCCCTAAAAAGTGAGCCCTGCGCTACACATATGCTGGCAATCGAGTGTACCGTCACGCCAAACTCAAAGCTTCCATTGCAGTTAATAATCTATCTGAATCCCAACAAGCTACAATTGTTAAAGGGTTGTTGAACATTACGCAACAACAACGGGTCAACTCATAAACCCCTCATGTGTTCCATCATGTTTTCTGCTAATTGTTCTAAGCCAGTGGCTAATGAGGTTAAGAGGATTCTGGATATTACAAAAGAAGTTTTTGAACCAAAATACCTGAGAGTTTTTGTGCCTAGGCTATTTCCACCTATGTGATGAGCGTCTTTAAATTATCTGCTTCTGTTTGTGATGACTTGACACACATGATGATGCAGTACTGGTGGGAATAGGTAAAGGGAAGAAGAACATGGCTTGGTTCAGTTGGGGAAAATGCGTCTCCCAAAGTCTACAGGATGCATGGGGTTTACAGATATGTATGCTTTTAACTAGGCCATGTTAGCTAAACAGGTGTGTAGGTTAATCGATAACTCTGATAGTATGTTTGCTCACCTCCTTCGGGCAAAATACTATCCCAGCGGAAATTTACTGGATATGATTTTTTGGGCAACTCTTCCTCCATCTGGAAAGGTATTGAGCATGGACTACAATGGTGAAAAAAGGTATTATTTGGATGACCGGTGATGGGTCCCACGTGCGCACGTGGCGGGATCCCTGGATCCCGAGAGGACATGATCTAAGATCGGTCAACTGAAAGAGAAATTGTCGGTCTAACCGAGTCTCAAATTTTTTGTACATCCATGGTGGTTGGAATTTCGAGAGGCTCCAACAGCATTTTTGGGATGTAGATGTTTAGCAGATTTTGAAGATGTGTAGTTCATCATGGAACCGGGCACACTTTCTTGCATGGTTCCCGAAGAAATCTGGACGGTTCATCATGAAGAGTGCATATTATTTGGCTACTAAAGAACATGATGAGTGTGTCGCCGGAGGAGTGTCAAGTACAAACCTGGAGGGCGATCGCTCTCTCTGGAATAATGTTTGGCGCGGAGGGTTCCATTGAAGATGCGTATTACCGCTTGGAAACCAGCAACCGATGTATTTCAACGGACCAAAAAAAGGTTTAGAACCACCTAAAAACTCTTGGTCAATGTTGGGTGTGTAGACGAGATAATGAAGGAACCTATCATGCTCTAGTTACATGCCCTCAAGAAAGATGTGTGTGGCAGACCATGAGCTCTATTTGGCCTTTGCCACATGATGATATTCTAAATTTCTAATTGATAACGAAAAAGAATGGCTCTTACACATTGTTGCTGCATGCAATCCTCAAGGTCGGGACATGGCAATTCTTCTTATATGGAGGATTTGGAAACTAAGAAACGATGTGGTGCATGGTAAGGATGTACCTCCAGTTGAGACCACCGGGGAATTCTTGGATAGCTACTGCAAGTCTCTGGACTTAGCTAGGAATCATAGCTTGGATGAGATTATGAAGGGCAAAATATTGCCAGGAGAAGAGGCACCACGCCAGATAGTGAAGCAGGTGGTGCCGCCTACCCCTTGGCCCCCGCCTCCGATGGGGTGGACAACGCTATCGGTCAGCGGCTCTTTCTCCGGTCAATATGGTTGTACAAATGTTGGAATGATCTTGCGTCAGGAGGATGGCTCGGTTATTTTGCTGCATACCAAGTTATTTTTAACTACAATGAGGCACTTGAGGTGGAGATACATGCACTGATGCAAGGTATGGCCCTAGAATTGTAACATACTAATAGGTTAGTGATGGTTCAATCTGACTCCTCGGAGGCACTTTCAATCCTCTCAGGCGATAACTTATCTTGTTCTGCACATGGACACTTAGTAGCTGAGATCAAGTCGATGTTGGTTGATAGGGAGTTTACGCCTCAGAAGTTTAGTAGAACTCAAAATAGGGTAGCAGATTGTATAGCAAATTATAGTCGTATCAAGTTGTGTGTTGCGGTATGGATGAGTACATGTCCCCCATGTTGTGAGAATATAGTGTCTCTCGATTGTAACCCTATGAACTTGGGATAAAACTCCCATCAGTTTCGCAAAAAAGAAAAAAAATCGATCTGAACTTCGATGTGCTACAAAACTTTAAGTTACACTCCATGTAGTGAGGAGTATCAGATATTAGTATCATGCATGTGATACTATTGTATGATACCACCTCTGCAGTGCATAGTGTCATGCTAGTTTAGTATTAGATGACATCATTTATTGGTTTGCACGCCACATAGTACCACAACATTTATTAGGATACAGTATCATGATAGTATTGTATTAGCATTTTATTTTTGCTTAATTAATACTACTAGCGAATGAGCATATGATAATGAGAAGATTAATGTTACATGCAGTTTTTATATAAATGCCCAAGATATTATTTATCTACCTCCTTACCAAATACTTGTCCATACCTGGAAGGCGGGGGGTTGTGACATTAATGGTATCCTTAGAAAAGAAAAACCAACTGTCAATTAAGTCCATGTGCTCCACCGTCCATCCTCTAAACTTCACATCTTTTAAAGTATAGAGTGTGCATGCATGAGTGTTTTATGTGTTTGATGTTTGTGTGTCAGTAGCTATCATGTGACATATGAACATTAAACTGGGGTTAGGTGATTCCATGCACTAGTTTTTCATTGCACTTAGATATGTAATAAGTACTTTGAATTCAAAGAAATATGTCCAAATAAATTACTTATGCATGGTACCATTGTAAAATGAGACCATGTGCAAAGACACATAGTTCCACTCCACGGAAAACTATTACTTGCTCATAGCTTTTCTTTTGATTGTTAAAGTAATCAATGCCCATGGTCCTTCCTTTATATTTGTCTTCTTTTCTCTACGGAAAGAAGGAAGGATCATGGGCAAGAAAATGGTAGACATGACAATAAGAGCCATCGCGAACCAACCTGTGGTTGGATGGTTAGAGGGACTCTGGTATTTCCAACCCACCAGGGTTCAAGTCCTGGTGCTTGCATTTATTCCTGAATTTATTTCAGAATTTCCGGCGATACGCATTCAGTGGGAGGAGACGTTCCCGTCGACGAACGTTGTTCTTCATAAGCATAAGGAGCATTGGAGTAGTTAGGTAGCTTTTTTTGTCTTTCTATTGTTCTTGCCAATATGTCATACTAGTTATGTCCCCTATTAGTGTTCATATAACGCCATGGGCATTGATTAATTTTCCTTTCTTTGTACATTATTAAACTCTATCTTTAAATAACACAATATCCATCCAACATTTTTTATATATAATCACTCCTTATTTTCTTCCTCAATTGACCATCTCGCCATTTATGCGTTCATTAAAAGTTTCATTTATCATATTCCCTTTCCTGTCACTAGCCATCACCCCTAGGTTAATTTTTGTTAAACACATCTATATACCAATATAAAAAGATTCAAAGGGGCTAGATACAATTAATCTCGGCCATCGAAGCATGTCAATCCAATGATCTAGATTACCCCAATGGTGAGCACTCAACATTTTTATGCTAATCACATAATTATTAACATGTGCTTGATATCTTACCTAATATCAACGTGCAATTAATTTCATCCCTAATATTAACGGAAATTTCACATACGCATTTACTAATTAAATATATAGAGCTCAAAGTTTATGTTGGTTTGAGGATATGAGATCTTTTTTCATGGTCACCTATAGGACGAAAAGGAGTTTAGTTTGTTGAATCAATTCAAAATTAGATGCTTTACATGTACACAGTGTTGCATGTGCACATAGTTTGGAACCATCTCCATTAAAAAAAATACATTGATGTTTTAGATATAGATGCAGTTCTCATGATGCAACTTGGGTCGCTGTTTTCATACATAATATAAAACTTTATGTCATCGTTCACTGAAGTTAGAGTAGCCCCAAGAAATTGTGCTATGCAAGCCGCCGCCGCTGAATCCCCATTGTCAAAAGTTTCCAACTTTTGTCATCCTCGGTGTCGCTATTAAGGTGCTTTGTAAGCCATAGCCATGAATAATCCCCATCTGTGGAAAAATTCCAACTTATATCATCCTCGGTATCGCTATTAAGGTGCTTTGTAAGTTGTAGCCGCGAATAATCCCTATTTGTAAAAAGTTTACAACTTATGTCATCCTCGGTATCGCTATTAAGGTGGACTTAGCATAGATGAGTCGAAAGGTCGACAAACTCCAACGTATGGGCCATGTTTATCTCATTACTCATTTTTTATCTACATGATCCAACCCTCTTTGATCCCAGCCCTCTCACGAAGGGCTTGCTTCGCACTCTAATTCTTTCTTTTGGAAAGTCCATAGACGAGAGGTGTGATGTGATGTCTTGCGGTTTTCTACTTTGCAACCATGCCGAGCCCTAAAAGGGCGGCCTTTCTCCATCCTTTGTACTTGGTCTCACTTAATCCTTGGTCAGTATTTCGCGCTTCTTGGCTCCTTGCTCATGGCACACACGGTGGCAACTGTGTCGTGCAGGTATCCGAACCCTGTTCACTAAACAAACTGACGGAACGGGCCAGGCCGGCAGGGTATACGGCGCACGCAGGACGCAGCCAAGCGCAAACCGGTGGCCATGTCCACCTCAATTCCAAGTGTACACGTGCACCCACCACCTGATTAACCACTCCTAGTCGATAATCCAAGACGACTTTCCCGACAATCACACGAGCAGTTGCGCACAGCCAAAATTGACCACGCAACACGTACCAAATCCATCTTCGCTGCATTTGCGTCTTCTGCCAGATTACCAATTGTTGCTTGACCTTCCGTCCGCTTCCATCATTAGATAATACGAGTGCTAACGATACGAATAACAGAATAGCTATATCCCATGACCCCTTCGCCAGTCGCCAGTCGCCAGCCGCTGCACCGGCGGTGGCATTATAGGAGTACCTTCTTCCAGCGTGTTGGGAGCTGGCCGCCCGTAGCAGGGAAACCGCGAGGCAGCAAGTTGGCAATGGCCGCGCCTGCCTGGCTCGCTGCCGTGGTGTGCACTCACCGTTTTGTTCCCGTCTGCCCGCGGATGGCACCGACACGCACGGCAAGTTTGATCTGGTTTCAGAGTGTCCCGACTGCCCGGGGACGCGGCCAATCAGTCGACAGGAGATTACTTTACTCCTGGGCTCGTGGCAGCGGAAGCGGATCCTCTAACATCCTCAAGAGGTGTCAAAAAGCTACAGTGAAATGTATGTAATACGGAAAAGGATGTCAGAGTTACTGTAGCAACTACAGTGCGGATTTATTGTAGCATGTACAAAAATAAATAAATAAATAATTTTATTAATTTTGTTTGTATGTAATTTTTGTAAATGTATACAGTAAATTTGTAATTTATAAATTAATTATAATCATTTCAGGCTTAACCATATGAATGTGATGAAGAGATGTAATGGTTAGTATAACTTACGTGACATCTTTTGAGGGTGTTAGAGGATCCGATTCCCCCGGCAGCCTGCTAAAAATGCACTGCATTTTTCGAAGTTGATAGCCTTCTACTTCTATGGCGTGCTTTGCTTTGCGTCGAGTCCGAGGCTCCGAGCCTTCTACGGTGTGCATGTTGTGAGCCAGAGAAACTGATCTGGGGACACATTTTCGTCGGGGACAATACTTCTTTTAAATAATGTTAAGACAGCATAAAATATTTATGAGCATAGTTTTTACAAAAATTTAATCACATGCAAAAAAATTGTGGTTAAAAACTGTTCACGCATTTCAGAAAAATATACATGATATTTTTAAAGAACGTTTATTCAATGTAAAAAAATGTTTGCATGATTCAAAAAAAATGTTTTCAACCATTTGAAAAATGTACGTTACGTTTAAGAAATTATTCATGGGTTTTAAAAAATTTATCATGACATCTAATTTTTGAATATACAATGTAAAATTATTCGCATAGTTTTAGAAAAATGTTTCATATCATTGAAAACTATGATTCAATGTGTGTTTGAAATTTTTTTAACATGTATTTTGAACATATGTTCAAAACATATATCAAGAAAATATTAATCTTTTGTTTGAAAATGTTCAATGTGTGCAAAAATGTTTCAGATGTGCACAAAAATGTTCAGTGTATACTGTAAAAAGTATGCTTGTATTGATGAAAGAAAAGAAAAACCAAAAAACAGAAGAGAAGCCAATGAAAAACCCATAAAACACATAAACGAAAGAAAAATAAACCATATAACAGGTTAGAAAAACCAGTACGAACCTGTCCATAGAACCGCTATGGTATCTACAGTGTTGGCCGGCCCATTTACTCGAGTACGAGAGACGAGACTGAAGGATCTCTCACAGTAGGCGAGAAATAGCTCTGGCGCTCGGCCGTGTCTACATGTTTGATATTAAGTGTCATCTTAGGCCTCCACGAGATGCAGTCAAACGGCTTGTCTACTTTTGGAGAGCAACTAGATGAGGAGCGCTCCTTCGGGAGCCTCCCCAACGATCACACGGGTGCGTTGAGAGTGCGCTTTCAGCCGCCGCCATGTGACGCGCTCTGAGCCCTCCGTTCGTATTTTGTTTTTTATTTATTTTTTCGCGCGCGATTTCAGCTTTTTAGATGCATTTTGTGTTTTTTTACTTTTCGGTTTTCAATCTGTTTTTCTTAGCTTTTCGACACAAAAAAAATTTACGCGAAAAAGGCAGTTTTTCATGAGAAGCATGATTTTCCTTCAGTGAGAGGCACGGCCGTGTCTTTCGGAAACGAAAAAAAATGCATTTCCACTTTTTTTCTTCCACGAGAGCTAGGGTTTCGCTTCTGCGAGAGGGAGGCATGGCCGTGCCTCTCGGAAACAAAAGAAAAGTGTTTCTTTTTTTTTCACGAGAGGCACGGTTTTGCTTCTGCGAGATGCGCGGCCGTGCCTCTTGAAAACATAAAAAAAAAACGTGTTTTCTTTTTATTCTTCCACGAAAGGCACGGTCGTGCCTCTTGAAAACAAAAAGAAACTGCGTTTTCTCTTTTTTCTTTCCATGAGAGGCATGGATTTTCTTGTGCCTCTCAAAACGGCTTCCAAAAAAGAAAGAGAACATGCTCCCAGTTCGATTTTCTTGATCGGTTTTTCTGTCCTTTTTTTTTTGGAAAAATAGTTCGTCAAAATCTATCAACATGAGATCTAGTATTGAAGATGTCGACGCGGGAAATTCAACGGTGAAAACGTTTTAAGATTTGGATGCACGGTTTAAGATAAAACATTTGATAAATGAATCTATGAAAAAAAGGAAAACTCTTAGCGCGTCACTTGCGCATCCTGGGAAGGGGGAAGTGATCTTTGAAAGGAGTATTCCTTAATTAGGTTTTTAACAACACCTGTAACTTTATTCATATTAATAACAATTACATGTACATTAATTTGGACCTAAGATCCAAGAAAATGCAACTTAACTCCTATGACTAAGAATTACAATGAAATCTCTTGAAAACACTTTTTTCACAATGTCAATCTTTGCTCAAAGAAATACTACGAAGACTTCGATAAAGATGTTGCAATTGAACTGGAGCAACGATGTTGTCACTCTTTCACCCACACAAACATTATCAATAATAGTTTTCGAAAGCGCCTTAAGTCGCCCATCCAAAAAGATGGGAAGTCTTGATCGATGAATATATTTGGTCCGGGGATGATCCCCTAGATGTGCAGGTCGTCAAATCGCTATATCTTCATCATGGTGTCGATGAAAGATTTCACCTGCACAAAGAATCAGACTAGCAAAAAAGCTTGACACAGCAATATAAACTCATCAGATCTGAATAATCGGATCTTCAAGAATAGAAAACTCTCTAATCTCATGACACCGTTAAAAGAATGAGAGAAAATTTGTTCTCACAAAACTATGATGATCAATAGACGATGACGAAGAATATAGAAGTCCTAAATATCCAAGGTCCCCCACCTCTCGGCGTCAAGATAGCAACCAGAGACAAGGGGACCTAAATTTTTCAGATGGCGGCGGCCGAGTACTCTTTATAAAGTGATTTCGCTACTTTTGCTTGTCTCCGATGGATCAGTCCATATTGGAGTAGCAACATAACAGTATTTTTGTTTTGAGACAAAGCAACATAACAGTAGGCATCGCGTTACTGGACAATGCGTTTAAGGCCCAGAGAATGTTTGGGCCCGTTAGTGCCTTGGTCCCACATGTCATCCGCTCTACTCGCTAAACCCCATTTCCCCTCCCCTCCCTCCCCTCCGCTTCTCCCTTCCCTTCCAGGGGACTCTCCCCTTCTTCCTCCCCCAAATCCCACCGCCGACGCAGCCAATGCGGCCACGGAGAACCTAGCCGCGCGTCGCCATGCCGCCGCCCCACCCCTCCACCCTCTTCCTCCTCCCCCTCCTCCTCCTCGCCGTCCACCTCCCGCCCGCCGCCGCCGCCGCCTCCTCCTACCGCCACATCTCGTGGGCGAGCAACCTCACGCTCCTGGGCTCCGCCTCGGTCCTCCCGGGCGGGGTCGCCGTCGCGCTCACCACCAACTCCAGCGACGGCATCGGCGCCGGCCGCGCCCTCTTCTCGGAGCCCGTGCGCTTCCTCCTCCCCCCACCCGACCCGCGCGCCGCCCCGGCGCAGGCCTCCTTCTCCACCCGCTTCACCTTCCGCATCACCCCGTCGCCCTCCTACGGCGACGGGATCGCGTTCGTCCTCACCTCCTCGCGCGCCTTCCTCGGGGCCTCCAACGGGTTCCTCGGCCTCTTCCCCTCCGCCTCCGCCTCCGACGACGACGGCGAGCCCCACGACGTGTACACCGTCGCCGTCGAGCTCGACACGCACCGCGACGTGGCGCTGCGCGACCCCGATGGCAACCACGTCGCGCTCGACGCGGGCTCCATCTTCTCCGTTGCGTCCGCGAGCCCCGGCGTCGACCTCAAGGCCGGCGTGCCCATCACCGCCTGGATCGAGTACCGCGCGCCGCGCCGCCGCCTCCGCGCCTGGCTCTCCTACTCGTCGTCCCGCAAACCCGACAAGGCCGCGCTCTCCGTCGACGTCGACCTCTCCGGGCTCCTCCTCACGCACATGTACGCCGGCTTCTCGGCGTCCAATGGCGAAGGGGCCGCGCTGCACGTCGTCGAGAGCTGGACCTTTCGCACCTTCGGCTTCCCCAACACCTCGCACGCCTCGGCTTCCCCAATTCCTTCGCCACCGCCCAAGGACCAGGCGTCGTCGCTCAAGAGCCCACTGCCGCTTCCAGAAAATCACCACCACCACCATAACCTACTCTACACGGTGCTGGGTGGAGCTCTCGGTGGCGTGGTCTTGCTGGTTGTTGTGGTCATCAGCTCTATTCTATGGATTCGCCATCCAAAGCGCCGCACAAGTGAAAAACCTGCTGTGCTGTTCGACGACAAGAACTTCCGTGGGATGCTGTCCATGGAGGTGGTACGCGCAGCAACAAAGGACTTCGGCAGTGAAAATGTGATCGGCATTGGTGGCTCTGGCGCGATTGTGTTTCAGGGGGTTCTCCCTTCTGGGTCAAGGGTTGCTGTCAAACGGTTCCAAGCTATGTGGCCGTGCTCAAAGGCGTTTCTGAGTGAGCTTCGTGCCATGCTTGATTGCCCACACCACCCCAATCTTGTGCCACTCTTGGGATGGTGCTCCAGTGAGCATGACCTGGTTCTTGTTTACGAGTTCATGCCCAATGGTAATCTTGACAGTGCACTGCACACAAAGGGTGGAGCAATACTTCCTTGGGAGGCACGGTTTCGGGTGGTGCTTGGTGTTGCATCAGCACTTACATTTCTGCATGATGAATGTGAGCACCGCATTCTTCATCGTGATGTCAAGTCATCAAATGTGCTGCTTGATGCAGACTTCAATGCTCGGTTAGGAGATTTTGGTCTTGCTCGCGTGGTGAGCCATGGCGGGGTGCCTTTGGCAACACAGCCAGCGGGCACACTGGGATACCTCGCACCAGAGTATGTGCATTCAGGTGTGGCATCAGAGCGGTCGGATGTTTACAGCTTCGGGGTGCTTGCTTTGGAGGTGGCCACTGGCCGGAGGCCAACAGAGAAGGGAACCGCAGTTGTTGACTGGGTGTGGAGTCTCTGGGGTCGTCGGAGACTGGTTGATGCAGCAGACCAGCGGCTTCAGGGACGGTTTGTCGCTGAGGAGATGCGACGGGTGCTGCTTGTGGGCCTCTGCTGTGTGCATCCGGACTGTAGGAAGCGGCCCGGTATGCGAAGGGTGGTCAGGATGCTTGATGGTAGTGCACCCATGACACTGGTGCCAGATAAGAAGCCACCAGTTGTACTGAAGTCACCACTAAATCAAACATCGTCAGTGAACACCATGGATACTATGAATACTGCATTTTACAGCTGTCGCTAGACATATATACAAGGTAGGCTTGTAAGGAACTTTCTTATCCATATGTAGTGGTGTTCTATCTGCCGCTAGTTCTGATGTATATGTGATGGTATTGCTTTCTGAATTCTTAGCATTCTGATGTATAGGTTGAACATTAGATATGTCGTGAATGTTGCATACTGTTGTTTGGAAAGGTTACTACTGGCGCCCTATCAATGACACCGACATATTAGGAATTAGGAAAGGTATTGAAAGTGTTGTTTTCTGGTGCAAATTGTAGTGAGGTACTCGTATTTCATAATTAGCTTTGCTCAGATTCAGGTGTCATTTATGTGAAGATACTTATATATTGCCCTGGCAAATGCGAATTGTCATTGTCACATATTCATATGGTATTTGGACGTTGCTCCTATTGTAAGCAGTGTGTTGGAACAGTAGCTGATTTTGTTTTCGCAGGGCACGGTAGCTGCATTGTTGATATAGATATAACAGAATTGTCTTGCTGCGTTTATTTTACACTTATGGTATTCGCTGTACACTGTTTGTCTATTGATACATGAGAGACAAAATATACAATCTCTTTCCTGTTCCTGTTTCCCTTTCCTTTGTATGATGATCCAAACATTTCTTATAATCTGGATTATACACAACGTGGCCTGCCGCGTGTCGTAAGTCCATGATTACCCTAGACAGTTTTGGCCTGTACCTTAGATCTTGTACAAAAAATAGCATTTGGTGAGTGGAAGCACCCATTTTCTCTTGATTAATTATGGCATTGTGTGTGATAATTTAAAATTGCCCTGTTTATTAGAAAGTGTTCACCATCACTTCTGGGTTGTAACCTTAGCGGTGTTTCAATGCTTAAAGACTATTAGCTGCATAGTACTTTCCCTTGCCTGATTGTTGTTTTGAGCTTCCATGCATAGTTTAAAATTCTGTAATTTCCAGGTATTAATTAGCCCAGATTGTTCTTCTTCAGCATTTCACGATTTTTTGATTCTAGCTGGATCCGTCAAGTCTTGTGAAAACAATCTGTGAACTGTGGGGTTGCTATCATTACCCAATGTTAGAATGCTGTGCTGCACATGGATGTCCATACTTCACTGTTCCTTTTTATTGTTGTTTTGACCTTTCTGTTGTGATAAATAAAGCTAGATTTAAGACTAATGTGGGCCTGTGGTTGCACCAGCATGGTGTTTTGATTCCCTGAACCATCTAATTATTTGTTGAAGCACATTCGCAGTTTGTGCAGGCAACTGTGAGCATAGTGCTCTGTACCGTCTAATTATTTGCTGAAACACATTGGCAGTTTGTGCAGGAAACTTTGAACATAGTGAGTATATCTATAAAACTGTGCGCTGACTGTTTATTTGATGTTGCGCTACAGTTTTTGGATAAGTTGATAGCTTCTGCAGCATGAGTGTATGCGTATATGATCTGATAAACTTGAAATTTATTCCACAGGGCAGGCACTCTGATAGGTAACTTGAAAAGCAGTATAGATGTGCAGCATTCCCTTTTGTATTATATTAATCCAAGAGACGCATTCCCCTTTGTTCCGGACAAGAATGCTTCTGTTCTCTTTTCTTATTGTTTTGATATGTTTATATTTGCCCTGTTCCGAAGTTGGACGAGTCATGTGGGAATTCTATTGTTATCTTTGCTATGTTTTGAAGTTTGAGAAGGGATGTGATACTGCTACGTTCAGCACTCATGTATTCATGTTTTGGGACGATTGGCTGTTCTTTTGAAGTGTTGACTTATTTCTTGTTAACACGCTAAGCCTAGATCCCATTTTTTTTGACTTATCTTGTACTACCAGTATGCAGCAATTTCATATAGTTGGTTCTGTGATTTTCTTTTAACTGTGACTCGTTGAGGTTCGGTTAAAATCAACTGGCTTTGTGGTGACGAAAATGCACGACATGTCAATCAGTGTCACTGTTTTGGCTTTGCAGGTACCATGCTTAAACAAGAGCGTCACACGTGAGCCCATGTCGCCATTGCTACACCATGTGATGAGAGATCAAGACGATCCATTGCTGTCGCCTCAAAGCTTCAAAGGTGGGGCGTGACCTGTACAAGGTGAACCCAACAGTCCCTGGTGCTGCCGGACATTCTCTCCGTTTGGACTTAAGGAAGGCGACTCCCGCAGCGGCGGCCGCGGCGCCGTGTCTTTGGACCGCTGCCTGGTGGCCTGGAATGGCGGCGGTGCAATGGATCAAGCCCACCATGGCAAATGCGAGCTTTAAATATGTACGAAATCTCCTCCTCTCAACTCATAAGTCATAATTGTTGGAAATATGCCCTAGAGGCAATAATAAATTAATTATTATTATATTATATTTCATTGTTCATGATAATTGTTTATTATCCATGCTATAATTGTATTGATAGGAAACTCAGATACATGTGTGGATACATAGACAACACCATGTCCCTAGTAAGCCTCTAGTTGACTAGCTCGTTGATCAATAGATGGTTACGGTTTCCTGACCATGAACATTGGATGTCGTTGATAACGGGATCACATCATTAGGAGAATGATGTGATGGACAAGACCCAATCCTAAGCCTAGCACAAGATCGTGTAGTTCGTATGCTAAAGCTTTTCTAATGTTAAGTATCATTTTCTTAGACCATGAGATTGTGCAACTTCCGGATACCGTAGGAGTGCTTTGGGTGTGCCAAACGTCACAACGTAACTGGGTGGCTATAAAGGTGCACTACGGGTATCTTTGAAAGTGTCTGTTGGGTTGGCACGAATCAAGACTGAGATTGTCACTCCGTGTAACGGAGAGGTATCTCTGGGCCCACTCGGTAGGACATCATCATAATGTGCACAATATGACCAAGGAGTTGATCACGGAATGATGTGTTACGGAACGAGTAAAGAGACTTGCCGGTAACGAGATTGAACAAGGTATCGGGATACCGACGATCGAATCTCGGGCAAGTATCGTACCGATAGACAACGGGAATTGTATACGGAATTGATTGAATCCTTGACATCGTGGTTCATTCGATGAGATCATCATAGAGCATGTGGGAGCCAACATGGGTATACAGATCCCGTTGTTGGTTATTGACCGAAGAGTTGTCTCGGCCATGTCTGCATGACTCCCGAGCCCGTAGGGTCTACACACTTAAGGTTCGATGACGCTAGGGTTATAGGGAATAGATGTACGTGGTTACCGAATGTTGTTCGGAGTCCCGGATGAGATCCCGAACGTCACGAGGAGTTCCGAAATGGTCCGGAGGTAAAGATTTATATATGAGAAGTCATCATATGGTCACCGGAATAATTCGGGGGGTTACCGGTATTGTACCGGGACCGCCGAAGGGGTTCCGGGGGTCCACCGGGAGGATCCACCTGCCCCGGAGGGCCCTATGGGCTGTGTGTGGAGAGGGACCAGCCCCTTAGTGGGCTGGGCGCCTCCCCCCTAGGGCCCATGCGCCTAGGGTTTGGGGGAACCCTAAAGGGGGCGCCCCCCTTGCCTTGGGGGGCAAGGCAACCCCCCTGGCCGCCGCCCCCTCCTTAGATTGGATCTGAGGGGGCCGGCCCCCCTCTCCCTTGCCCCTATATATATGTGGGGGGTGGGAGGGCAGCCGTACCCAAGTTCTGGCGCAGCCCTCCCCCTCTCCCAAGTCCTCCTCCTCTCCCGCGGTGCTTGGCGAAGCCCTGCAGGATTGCCACGCTCCTCCTTCACCACCACGCCGTCGTGCTGCTGCTGGATGGAGTCTTCCCCAACCCCTCCTTCTCCCCTTGCTGAATCAAGGCGTGGGAGACGTCACCGGGCTGCACGTGTGTTGAACGCGGAGGCGCCGTTGTTCGGCGCTTAGATCGGAATCAACCGTGATCTGAATCGCCGCGAGTACGACTCCTTCATCCGCGTTCTTGCAACGCTTCCGCTTAGCGATCTACAAGGGTATGTAGATGCACTCCCCTTCCCCTCGTTGCTAGATTACTCCATAGATTGATCTTGGTGATGCATAGAAAAATTTAAATTTCTGCTACGATCCCCAACAATGGCATCATGAGCCAGGTTTATGCGTAGTTTCTATGCACGAGTAGAACACAAGTTATTGTGGGCGTCGATTTTGTCAATTTACTTGCCGTTACTAGTCTTATCTTGATTCGGCGGCATCGTGGGATGAAGCGGCCGGATCGACCTTACACGTACTCTCACGTGAGACAGGTTCCACCGACTAACATGCACTAGTTGCATAAGGTGGCTAGCGGGTGTCTGTCTCTCCCACTTTAGTCGGATCGGATTCGATGAAAAGGTCCTTATGAAGGGTAAATATAAATTGGCATATCACGTTGTGGTTTTGGCGTAGGTAAGAAACGTTCTTGCTAGAAACCTATAGCAGCCACGTAAAAATTTGCAACAACAATTAGAGGACGTCTAACTTGTTTTTGCAGCATATGCCTTGTGATGTGATATGGCCAAAAGGATGTGATGAATGATATATGTGATGTATGAGATTGATCATGTTCTTGTAATAGGAATCACGACTTGCATGTCGATGAGTATGACAATCGGCAGGAGCCATAGGAGTTGTCTTAATTTATTTATGACCTGCGTGTCAACTTAAATGTCATGTAGTTACTTTACTTTATTGCTAAACCGTTAGCCATAGTAGTAGAAGTAATAGTTGACGAGACAATTTCATGAAGACACGATGATGGAGATCATGATGATGGAGATCATGGTGTCATGCCGGTGACGATGATGATCATGGCGCCCCGAAGATGGAGATCAAAAGGAGCAAAATGATATTGGCCATATCATGTCACTATTTGATTGCATGTGATGTTTATCATGTTTTACATCTTATTTGCTTAGAACGACGGTAGCTTAAATAAGATGATCCCTCGCAATAATTTCAAGAAAGTGTTCCCCCTAACCGTGCATCGTTGCGAAGGTTCGTTGTTTCGAAGCACCACGTGATGATCGGGTGTGATAGATTCTAACGTTCGAATACAACGGGTGTAAGCCAGATTTACACACGCAATACACTTAGGTTGACTTGACGAGCCTAGCATGTACAGACATGGCCTCGGAAAACGAAAGACCGAAAGGTCGAACATGAGTCGTATAGAAGATACGATCAACATGAAGATGTTCATCGATGATGACTAGTCCGTCTCACGTGATGATCGGACACGACCTAGTTGACTCGGATCATGTATCACTTAGATGACTAGAGGGATGTCTATCTGAGTGGGAGTTCATTAAATAATTTGATTAGATGAACTTAATTATCATGAACATAGTCTAAATTGTCTTTGCAAATATGTTGTAGATAAATGGCTCACGTTGTAGCTCCCTGTTTCAATACCTTCCTAGAGAAAGACTAAGTTGAAAGATATGGTAAGCAATGATGCAGACTGGGTCCGTAGTCCGAGGAGTGTCCTCACTGCTACACAGAAGGCTTACGTCTTTGATGCACCGCTCGATGTGCAAACCCCTACAACATCGTCTGTGGATGTTGTGAACACCTGACAGACACATCCTGATGACTACTTGATAGCTTAGTGCACCATACTTTACGGCTTAGAATTGGGATTCCAATGACGTTTTGAACGCCATAAGACATATGAGATGTTCCAAGAGCTGAAATTGGGATTTCAGGCTCATGCCCGTGTTGAGAGGTATGAGACCTCTGACAAGTTATTTTGCCAACAAGATGGAGGAGAATAGCTCAGCTAGTGAGCATGTGCTCAGAATGTCTGGGTGCTACAATCACTTAAATCAAGTGGGAGTTAAACTTCCAGATAAGATAGTGATTGATAGAGTTCTCTAGCCACTATCACTAAGCTACTAGATCTTCGTGATGAACTATGACATGCAAGAGATGGAGTTGATCCCGGAGCTGTTCGCGGTGCTTAAGACCGCAAAAGGTAGAAATCAAGAAGGAGCATCAAGTGTTGATGGTTTAACAAGACCACTGGTTTCAAGAAGGGCAAGGGCTAGAAGGGAAACTTCATGGATGGCAAACCAGTTGCCGCTCCAGTGAAGGAAGTCAATGTTGAACCCAAACCCGAGACTAAGTGCTTCTATTGTAAGGGGAACGGTCACTGGTAGCGGAATTATCCCAAATGCATGGTAGATAAGAAGGCTGGCAACTTCAACAAAGTATATACATGTTATTAATGTGTACCTCACTAGTACTCCTGGTAGCACCTGGGTATTGGATACCGGTTCAGTTGCTATTATTGGTGACTTGAAGCAAAAGCTACGGACTAAACGGAGACTGGCTAAGGGCGAGGTGACGATGTGTGTTGGAAGTGTTTCCAAAGTTGATGAGATCACCATCGCACGCTCCATCTGCCTTCGGGATTAGTATTGAACCTAGATAAATGTTATCAGGTGTCTACGTTGAGCATGAATATGATTAGATCATGTTCATTGCAATACGGTTATTCATTTAAGTTAGAGAGTAATGGTTATTCTGTTTACATGAATAATACCTTTCATGGTCATGCACCCTATGTGAATGGTTTAGTGAATCTCGGTCATGGTAATACACATGTTCACGCCAAAATATGTAGATAGTACCACTTTATTGTGGCACTGCCGCTTAGGTCATATTAGCGTAAGATGCATGAAGAAACTCCGTGTCGATGGATGTTTGGAGTCACTTGATTTTGAATCGCTTGACACATGCGAGCCATGCCTCATGGGCAGGATGACTAAGACCCCGTTTTCAGGTACAATGAAACAGACAAGTGACTTGTTGGAAATCATGCATGCTGATGCGTGTGATCCAATGAGAATTGAAGCGTGTGGTGGATATCGCTATTTTCTCATCTTCACTGATGATTTGAGTATATATAGGTATATTTACTTAATGAAGCACAAGTCTGAAACATTTGAAAAGTTCAAGCGATTTCAGAGTGAAGTTAAGAACCATCATAACAAGAAGATCAAATTCCTACGATTTGATCGATGAGAATTTCTGAGTTATGAGTTTGGCAATCACTTAAGACATTGTGGAATTGTTTCACAGTTGAAGCCACCTGGAACACCACAGGGTAATGGCGTGTCCAGACATCGTAATCGAACCTTATGAGATATGGTGCGATCTATGATGCCTCTTACCGATCTACCGTTTTCATTTTGAGGATATGCGTTAGAGACAGCTGCATTCACTTTAGATAGGACACCATCTAAGTCCGTTGAGACGACGTCGTATGAATATGGTTTGGCAAGAAACCAAAGTTGTCATTTCTTAATGTTTGGGGCTGCGATGCTTAAGGCTTCAGCCAGAGAAGCTCGAACCCAAAAGCGGACAAACACATCTTCATAGGATACCCAAAGGTGACAGTTGGGTATACCTTCTATCTTAGATCCGAGGGCAAATTGTTTGTCGTTAAGAACGGGTCCTTTCTCGAGAAGGAGTTTCTCTCGAAAGAATTGAGTGGGAGGAAGATAGAACTTGATGAGGTTGTTGAACCTTTACTTCAACCAGAGAGTGATGCAACACAGAAAGATGTTTTCTATGGCGCCTACGTCTGTTGAATAGGAAGTTAATGATAGTGATCATGAAGCTTCGGATCAAGTTGCTATCGAACCTCGTAGGTCGACAAGGATATGTACTACTCCTAAGTAGTACGGTAATCCTGTCTTAGATATCATTTTGTTAGACAACAATGAACCTACGAGCTATGGAGAAGTGATGGTGGGCCCGTATTCCGACAAATGGTTAGAAGCCATGAAATCCAAGATAGGATCCATGTATCAGAACAAAGTATGGACTTTGGTGGACTTGCCCGATGATCGGCAAGCCATTGAGATAAATGGATCTTTAAGAAGAAGACGAACGTGGGCGGTAATGTTACCGTCTATGAAGCTCGACTCGTGGGAAAGAGTCTTTTCACAAGTTCAAGGAGTTGACTACGATGAGAATTTCTCACCCGTAGCGATGCGTAAGTCCGTCGGAATCATGTTAGTATTAGTTGTATTTTTTGATTATGAAATCTGACAGATGGATGTCAAAAACAAGTTTTCTTACCAATTTTCGTAAGAAAGAGTTGTATGTGATACAATCAAAGTTTTGTCAATCCTAAGGATGCTAAAAGGTATGCTGGCTCCAGCGATCCTTCTATGGACTAGAGCAAGCATCTCGGAGTCAGAATATATGCTTTGATGGAGTGATCAAAGCTTTTAGGTTTATACAATGTTTGCTAGAAACTTGTATTTACAAGAAAGTGAGTGGGAGCACTACAACATTTCTGATAAGTATATGTGGATGACATATTGTTATTCCGAAATAATGTAGAATTTTTGGAAAGCATAAACGGTTGTTTGAAGAGTGATTTTCAAAGGAAGACCTGGATAAAGCTGCTTACATATTGGGCATCAAGATCTATAGAGATATATCAAGACGCCTGATGATACTGTCAAAGAACGCACACCTTGACATGATTTTGAAGGAGTTCAAAATAGATCAGTCAAAGAAGGGATTCTTACCTGAGTTGTAAGGTGTGAAGTTGAGTAAGACTCAAAGCTTGACCACGGCAGAAGAAAGAGGAAGGATGAAGGTCGTCCCCTATGCTTTTGTCATAGGCTCTATACGGTATGCCATGCTGAGTACCTGTAACACCCCGGATATAACTTTCCCAATTTGTACTCCAACTCTTGCCGTTTCCGGCGTTATGTTATATTTATTTATTTTCTCGGGTTCGGGTCTTTGTCTCCGTGTGTTGTTGTCTTTATCATGCATCTCATATCATGTCATCATGCTCATTGCATTTGCATACGTGTTCATCTCATGCATTCGAGCATTTTCCCCGTTGTCCGTTTTGCATTCCGGCGCTTCGTTCTCCTCCGGTGGTCAATTCTAGCTTTCTTTCGTGTGTGGGGATTAAACATTTCCGGATTGGACCGAGACTTGCCAAGCGGCCTTGGTTTACTACCGGTAGACCGCCTGTCAAGTTTCGTACCATTTGGACTTTGTTTGATACTCCAACGGTTAACCGAGGGACCGAAAAGGCCTCGTGTGTGTTGCAGCCCAACACCCCTCCAATTTGGTCCAAAACCCACCAAACTCTGCTCCATGTCCTAGAGCGTTTGATCACGACCGCGTGGCCGAAAACCGCACCTCATTTGGACTCTCCTAGCTCCACTTATGCCTATAAATAGACCCCTCCGTTTTCTTCTTCTTCTTCCCCCCGAAACCCTAGATCCGCCACCTCGCGCGCGCCGGACACAAGTCCCACCGACGGACTTTGTCCGCCCCGACGTCCGCCGACACGTGGCGCCCCCTCATTCGCCCCGCGCCTCAGGCCCACATCGCCGCCGCCACCAGCCCGCGGGGCCCGGGACGGCCCCCCCGGCCCACGCGCGCCCCCGCGCCTCCCTCCACACCGCGCCGCCGCCTACTCCACCTCCGGTGGCCGGCGCCGCCGCGGGCCACCACCGCGCCGCCACGGCCGCCTCTCCGCCGCCCGGCCCGGCCGCTCCACGCCGACCCGCCGCCGCACCGCGCCACCTCGCCGCCGTCCGGCCCCGCCGCCAAGAGCACGCCGGCGCCGCCCCGGTCTTCCCCCCCTCGGAGAGCTCGAGCTCCGGCCACCACCACCATCTCCGGTGCCGGCCATCATCGTTTTTCGCGCCGATGAATAGTGCATGAACAGTGCCAGATCCAGATCTAAAACCCGACGGTTGACTTTTCCCTCCAAACCCTAATTTTTTATGCCTACTTTGACCAGTCGTATCTCCGCATCCATAGCTTCGTTTTGGACATATAGTATATCAAAATGTTCGCCTCGACGAGTACATCATTTCATTCCATTGCATGATTTCCATTTGAGTGCATCTTGATGCCCGAAATGCTGCTAGAAGGAGGCTTCGTGAGTTAATTGTCAGATCTGCTAGTTCATCTTAGACTTTTGTCATTTTTGCCATGATTATTGTGTGCATGCTATGCCTGTGAGTTCTTCATATGTTTTGTTAAGGATTTTGTCATCTATCCAAAGGTGCAACCCATGCATTTTTAGGATGTGTGTGGTGACTTGTGCAAGCTTGCAAAGTGAGGCACCCGGTAAATCTGTTTTCAGGGACTTAGTAGTTTTCACTAAGTCTGGGATTATTTAGTTCATGATGCCATATGTTCATGTTGTTTCCTAGTGATCCGTGCCTCTTTTGAGGATGATCAGTAAAGGAGTTTTGTTAATCATGTTATGCTCTATCCATCCATGTCTTTGTTTGCAATTATGGAGCCCGCTAGCTTGAGTCAATCGAGCTCTACTTTTGCTTCGTTGTGAATCTGGGCAGATTGTCAACTCGTTTGCGATTTTGCCGATGTTATTATAGTTGATCCGTGCATGCTATGCCATTGTTCTTGCCATGTATAGCTAGCATTTTGTGTCTTCTTTATGGATGTATACTTGCCTTGCCATGACTTGCACCGTAGTGAGTGCATCGAGCTTGTTTACATGCCTTCGTGAGTTATATTTCAGCATGTCTCAGTTTTCACTAAGTCCGAAAACTGATTGTGTTTTAGCTATGTACATGTGCTTATTAGTATATTTTGTGATCCCTTTTGGCCCCAGGTCACTTAGGGACTTTTGTTAAGCTTGTTGAGTAGCCCCATGCCATATTCTTACTTGCCTTAATCAGGTCATGTATCATGTTGTTTTGCTGCTCCGAAAAGGGCTTCGTGATCTGAAATTTCAGACAAGTGTTAATTTCACTAAGTCTGGAATCTGTTTTGCATTTGCGTTTTTGCCATGCTTGTTTGAACCTCATAATGGATGAATTGGCCGTAGCTCAGTGCTAGACTTTTGTTAAGCATCTTGTGTACATCCATGACATGCATTTTGTTGTCATGTTTGGTGTCTGTAGCATGTTCATCTCATTGCATTTAGACGCCTACTTGCTGTAAATCGCAGACCAGTGTCAATTTTTGAATCGCTTGCCATTTCCAAACCGTAACTCCGATTCCGATGATCTTTATATCGTTTTCAAGCGATTTCATCTCATTTTTCCAGTGGCACCCTTGAAATTCCAAGTTGAGGCCAGGTTCATGCATTTCCTATCATATCTTGCATTTTGCATCCCGCATAGCATATCATCACTCCATCATATTGCTTGTTCTTGCACGTGGTTGATTGTATCCTTGTTGCTTATTTGTCTTGTTTGGGCAGAGCCGGGAGATGAGTTCGCTACCGAGGAGCCCGTTGAGTTTGCTTTCGAGGATCCAGTCAACTCTGACAACTGTGCAGGCAAGATGATCATACCCTCGAAATCACTACTATCTTTGCTATGCTAGTTTGCTCGCTCTTTGCTATACCAATGCTACGATGCCTACCATTTGCTTGTCAGCCTCCCAATTGTCATGTCAAACCTCTAACCCACCTTGTCCTAGCAAACCGTTGATTGGCTATGTTACCGCTTTGCTCAGCCCCTCTTATAGCATTGCTAGTTGCAGGTGAAGATTGGAGCCGTTCCTTGTTGGAGCATTTATTTACTTGTTGGGATATCATTATATTGCTATGTTATCTTAATGCATCTATATACTTGGTAAAGGGTGGAACGCTCGGCCTCTCGCCTAGTGTTTTGTTCCACTCTTGCCGCCCTAGTTTCCGTCATATCGGTGTTATGTTCCCGGATTTTGCGTTCCTTACGCGGTTGGGTTATAATGGAAACCCCTTGATATTTCGCCTTGATTAAAGCTTGTCCAGCAATGCCCAACCTTGGTTTTACCATTTGCCACCTAGCCTTTTCTTTCCCTTGGGTTCTGCAGACTCAAGGGTCATCTTATTTTAACCCCCCCCCCCCCCGGGCCAGTGCTCCTCTGAGTGTTGGTCCACCTGTTAGCTACCGGTGGCCACCAGGGGCAACTCTGGGCTGGCCTACCCGTACTAGGACAATCTGAGTGTGCCCTGAGAAAGAGATATGTGCAGCTCCTATCGGGATTTGTCGGCACATTCGGGCGGTGTTGCTGGTCTTGTTTTAACCTGTCGAAGTGTCTTGAGTTACCGAGATACCGAGTCTGATCGGAACGTCTTGGGAGGAGGTCTATTCCTTCGTTGACCATGAGAGCTTTTCATGGGCTAAGTTGGGACTCCCCTGCAGGGATTGAACTATTGAAAGTCGTGCCCGCGGTTATGGGCAGATGGGAATTTGTTAATGTCCGGTTGTAGATAACTTGAACCTTAATTAATTAAAATGAATCAACTGAGTGTGTTACCGTGATGGCCTCTTCTCGGTGGGGTCCGGGAAGTGGACACGGTGTTGGAGTAATGTTTGCGCAGGTTGCCCTCTAGCTTCTCGCTCGTGCTTTGCCCCCTCTTCTCGCTCTCTTTTGCGAATAAGTTAGCCACCATACTTGCTAGTCGCTTGCTGCAGCTCCACTCATATTTTACCTTGCCATACCTTTAAGCTTAAATAGTCTTGATCGCGAGGGTGCGAGATTGCTGAGTCCCTATGGCTCACAGATTACTATTACACCAGATGCAGGTCCAGGGGATTCTGCTCCAGGTGACGAGTACGAGCTCAAGTGGGAGTTTGACGAAGACTCTCAGCGATACTACGTGTCTTTTCTTGACGATCAGTAGTGGTGCCTAGTTGGGGTTTGATTGGGACCGTGTCGCATGTTGGGTTCTCTTCTATTTTGGCACCGTAGTCGGGCCATGAGTGTTTTGGATGATGTAATGTTATTTATGTTCTTGATTGACGTGGCGAGTGTAAGCCAACTATGTTCTCCCCTTTATTATTCATATTACATGGGATGTTGTGAAGATTGCCTACAGATGCCTTCAATGCGATTATGTCTCTAAGTCGTGCCTCGACACGTGGGAGCTATAGTCGCATCGAGGGTGTTACAGTACCGCACCTGATGTGTGCCTTGCCACATGTCTGGCAAGAAGGTGCAAAGGTGATCTAGGAGTGGATCACCAAATAGCGGTCAAAATTATCCTTAGAGGAATAAGGAAATGTTTCTCGGTTATGGAGGTGATAAAGAGTTCGACGTAAAGAGTTACGTCGATGCAAGATTAACACCTATCCGGATAGCTCTGAATAGAGATACCGGATACGTGTAATGGAGCAACAATTTGGAATAGCTCCAAGTGGAACGTGGTAGCAACATCGACGATATGACATAAAGTTTTGCAAAATACATAGGGATCTGAATATTGCAGACCCTTTG
Organism: Triticum aestivum; assembly: GCF_018294505.1. NCBI lineage: Eukaryota > Viridiplantae > Streptophyta > Magnoliopsida > Poales > Poaceae > Triticum > Triticum aestivum. The sequence goes on along the minus strand of NC_057794.1, from coordinate 496,226,827 downwards.
ACTACAACCTCTCTCACAAGCATAACATGATCAAACCCAGAACTCGTTGAGTGTTAATCACATAGTGATGTGAACTAGATTATTGACTCTAGTAAACTCTTTGGATGTTGGTCACATGGCGATGTGACCTGTGAGTGTTAATCACATGGCGATGTGAACTAGATTATTGACTCTAGTGCAAGTGGGAGACTGTTGGAAATATGCCCTAGAGGCAATAATAAATTAGTTATTATTATATTATATTTCATTGTTCATGATAATCGTTTATTATCCATGCTATAATTGTATTGATAGGAAACTCAGATACATGTGTGGATACATAGACAACACCATGTCCCTAGTAAGCCTCTAGTTGACTAGCTCGTTGATCAATAGATGGTTACGGTTTCCTGACCATGGACATTGGATGTCGTTGATAACGGGATCACATCATTAGGAGAATGATGTGATGGACAAGACCCAATCCTAAGCCTAGCACAAGATCGTGTAGTTCGTATGCTAAAGCTTTTCTAATGTTAAGTATCATTTTCTTAGACCATGAGATTGTGCAACTTCCGGATACCGTAGGAGTGCTTTGGGTGTGACAAACGTCACAATGTAACTGGGTGGCTATAAAGGTGCACTACGGGTATCTTCAAAAGTGTCTGTTGGGTTGGCACGAATCGAGACTGAGATTGTCACTCCGTGTAACGGAGAGGTATCTCTGGGCCCACTCGGTAGGACATCATCATAATGTGCACAATGTGACCAAGGAGTTGATCACGGGATGATGTGTTACAGAACGAGTAAAGAGACTTGCTGGTAACGAGATTGAACAAGGTATCGGGATACCGACGATCGAATCTCGGGCAAGTATCGTACCGATAGACAACAGGAATTGTATACGAGATTGATTGGATCCTTGACATCATGGTTCATCCGATGAGATCATCGTGGAGCATGTGGGAGCCAACATGGGTATCCAGATCCCGCTGTTGGTTATTGACCGGAGAGTTGTCTCGGCCATGTCTGCATGATTCCCGAGCCCGTAGGGTCTACACACTTAAGGTTCGATGACGCTAGGGTTATAGGGAATAGATGTACGTGGTTACCGAATGTTGTTCGGAGTCCCGGATGAGATGCCGGACGTCATGAGGAGTTCCGGAATGGTCCGGAGGTAAAGATTTATATATGAGAAGTCATCATACGATCACCGGAATAATTCGGGAGGTTACTGGTATTGTGTTGGGACCACCGAAGGGGTTCCGGGGGTCTACCGGGAGAGTCCACCTGTCCCGGAGTGCCCTATGGGCTGTGTGTGGAGAGGGACCAGCCCCTTAGTGGGTTGGGCGCCTCCTCCCCTAGGGCCCATGCGCCTAGGGTTTGGGGGAACCCTAAAGGGGGCGCCCCCTTGCCTTGGGGGGCAAGGCAACCCCCCTGGCCGCCGCCCCCTCCTCAGATTGGATCTGAGGGGGCCGGCCCCCCTCTCCCTTTCCCCTATATATGTGGGGGGTGAGAGGGCAGTCGTACCCAAGTTCTGGTGCAACCCTCCCCTCTCCCAAGTCCTCCTCCTCTCCCACGGTGCTTGGTGAAGCCCTGCAGGATTGCCACGCTCCTCCTTCACCACCACGCCGTCGTGCTGCTGCTGGATGGAGTCTTCCCCAACCTCTCCTTCTCCCCTTGCCGGATCAAGGCGTGGGAGACGTCACCGGGCTACACGTGTGTTGAACGCGGAGACGTCATTGTTCGGCGCTTAGATCGGAATCAACCGCGATCTGAATCGCTGCGAGTACTTCTCCTTCATCTGCGTTCTTGCAACGCTTCCGCTTAGCGATCTACAAGGGTATGTAGATGCACTCCCCTTCCCCTCATTGCTAGATTACTCCATAGATTAATCTTGATGATGCATAGAAAATTTTAAATTTCTGCTACGATCCCCAACAATAACTTCACATAGTGTAGCCGCATTTTGCTCATGTATACATGCTATAGCTGTTAATTTTGCTCATACTTCTAGTACTTCTCAAGCCCCTGAAAAGTTTTTTTACCAGCCGAGCGAGATCGCATGTGTGTGTCTTTGACCCACACCTGTGTTGGGAATAGATGGATCTAGAACGGTCAATCCTGAAATAGTTTGCCCTCCCTGTAGACTGCAGTGATTCGTTGGTGAGTACTCCCTCCGTCCGCCAAAGAGCATACGTTTGGCTCCTGATTTTTTCCCAAAATAAGTGTACATCTGGCTCCCCTGCTGGTAATTTTCCATTCACCCCCCTGGTCTACGCCTCGAGGTCACCGCACCGAGCGACAACCCAATCCTCTTGTCCTCCCCCAAATCGAAGCCGGTCTTCCTCCTCTCCCCCAAACTCTCTCCCTCCCGATCCAATCCCACATCACAGAGAGTCAATCATCCAATCCAACGCCATTCCTGGTGATGCAAAGATTAATGGCAGCCGGTCCATATAAGATGTCGGTAGGGTGTTCATCAAGCCGCATCCATGGAAGGCGGCGGAGGAGAAGAAGCCGGCGATGGCCAGCAAGTCAAGGCCGTCGCGACGGCCGGCGGCGGAACACGCGGCCTCGGCGGATCTGGATCTGGAGGCCCTCGCCGTGCTCTGGCAGCCAGGTTTCGTCCTCGTCCGCCCTCAAAGACCAATCGGGTTCGGCGGAGCGGCGTCGGAGCAAAAATTTCCAGGTACCTAGAGCTGGTAGATGGAGCAGGGGTTGGCGGTGAAGCCGGTGTCGGGCATGTAGGCATTGTACCCTGCGGTGGAGCGGCTCATGGAGCTGGGCAGGACGGCCCGGCGGCAAGTGCTGGGCAAAACGGCGCACCGGCAGGTGACGGGCAAGCTAGTCTTGGGGCTGACCAGGACGCCGTGGAGAAGACAAGCAATTCTACTACTCCGTGAGTACCAATAGCTCTGTAAGTTTGGCGATGCAAGCTGTACTCCGTGAATGAATAATCAAGTCTTGGTCTCTAACGTTGAGGCTTGCATGATCCGTTGCAATACAACGGTTATCTTGTCAATTAGTCTGGCTTTAGTCTGGCCAGATGCAAATCAGTTTAATCTTGTCAAGTATGAAAAGTAGTTGGCTGGATGCAATCTAAGTGTGGCTGCATATCACTGCAATCTTATCAAGTAGGTTGGCTGATGCAATCTTTGATTCGTACTATGGTTGGTAGATGACAGTGTCGTTACAATTTCCGGTTGCATAATTTGTATTACGTTGACGAACAAACAATAAGTCCTGGTCTTTGAAGTTACAGATGCTAGATGTTGGATATGAAAAGATCAATTTTGTGCATACTAAATAAATAGTTGGATAAATAATTTTAACCCAAAGTCCAGCATTGCAAAAGTACAGCATTGCACCACATCTAATATTACAACTCCTAGTCGGCTAAGGCCTGCGTGATGCTCTCATATAGTTCGCGATCACAGTCACATTAGGAAGATTTCCTGCTCGTTCTAGGCCATCCTTGTACATGTGAGGGATCTTGTAGTCGTTGCCTCCACCTCTCTTCATGACCTCAATTAAGCAGCTTTGTAGTGTTAGGAAAATTCTGTTTATCTTATCGGCATCATAGGCATCATATTCATGATGCACATTGTTTATTAGCTCATCTAAATTGTTAGACACCAGCCTATCAGACATTGACTGTAGTGAAGAAAATAGGCCAAGGTCTAGGATATTCATATCCGGTGAGTTCGAGGGCTGTTGCATGAGGCGAATATCAAGCCTAGTTTGGGCAACAACATTAAGAAAACCTGGATCATTACTTGGGACATGTGAGGGCGCATTGTCTTGTTGGATCCATATGGTCTCACCTGCGAGCTCTTGAGGCCAAACTGCATGAATAGCTGGTAGCACCTTTTGAATCAAAAAGTGCCTGGACGTTTCTGTGTTAACTTGCAAGTTTGCCCTCGACTCCCAATTGGGTCCATAGTTTTGATGTTAGTTTTGTTTAGTTGTCCGATTGCAAGTCCACCCTTGACACGCAACTTGTATCATAGTTTTGTGTAGTTGTTCTAGTTATAAGTCCACCCTCAAGTCGTAACTAGGCCCGTAGTTTGTTTCATCCTAGTTGCAAGCCCACCCTTCACTTGCAACTCGACCTATGTTTTATATTTCATCTCATTTGCAGGTCCACCCTTGACTCGCAACTGGAATTCTAGTTTGAGTTAATCCCACTTGCAAGTCGTTCTTGAATTGCAACTGGGCTTGTAGTTTTATAGTTATCTCAATTGTAAGTCCACCCTCAACTTGTAAATGGAGCATTTGTTTTTGTTTTTCATCAGAGTTGCAAGTCCATCCTTGATTCGCAACCATGCTCATAGTTTGTTTCATCCTAACTGCAAGTCGATCCTTGACTTGCAATGGGACCCGTAGTTTCGTAGTTGTCCTAGTTACAAGTCCGCCCTTGACTCACAACTGGGTGTGTGTTTTGTTTTCATCCCAGTTGCAAGTCCACACTTGAATCGCAACTGGGCTTGTAGTTTTTTAACGTGTTAGTTGTAAGTTCACCCTCGACTCGCAAATGGTATCGTAGTTTTGTGTAGTTGTCCAAGTTGTAAGCCCGTCCATGACTCACAACTTGGCCCTAACTTTGTATTATCCCAGTTGCAAGTCCACCCTTGACTCACAACTGGGCTCGTAGTTTCCTAGTTGTCCCATTTGCAAGTCAAACCCTCGACTTACAATAGGGCCCATAGTTTTTTTGTTGTCCCAGTTGTTCATTGTTTTGTGTAGTTGTCTCAGTTGCAAGACCACCCTCGACTCGCAACGCATATAGTAGTTTTCTGCAGTTACCCCAGTTGCAAGTACACCCTCGACTCACAAATAGGACCGTAGTTTGTTTCATATCAGTTGCAAGCCCACTCTCGACTCGCATCTCGACATATGTTTTATTTTTCTTCGCAGTTGCAGGTCCACACTTGACTCGCAACTGGGCCTATAGTTTATTTCATCCCAGTTGCAAGTCGACCCTTGACTCGCAACTGGCCTCGTTGTTTTATAGTTGTCTCAGTTGCATGTCAACCCTCGACTTGCACCTGGGCTCGTAGTTGTCCCAGTTGCAAGCCCACCCTTGACTCGCAATTGGAGCCTGTGTTTTCATTTTTACATCACAGTTGCAAGTCCACCCTTGACTGACAACTAGGACCATAGTAGAAACATTATTTTCCTGTTACGATGACTTTCCACTTCACTTTGAAATTCCTTGAACTTTTCAAATGTTTCAGACTTGTGTTTCATTAAGCCCATATCTACTCAAATCATCAGTGAAAGTAAGAAAATAACGATATCCACCGCGTGCTTCAACACTCATCGGACTGCATACATTGGTATGTATTATTTTCAATAAGTCACTTGCCCGATCCATTGTACCGGAAAACGGGGTTTTAGTCATCTTGCCCATGAGGCATGGTTCACATGTTTTAAATGGTTCATAATCAAGTTACTCCAAAAGTCCATCAGCATGGAGCTTCTTGATGTGCTTTGCACCAATATGACCTAAGCGGCAATGCCACAAGTTTGTGGTACTATGATCATTAATTTTGCATCTTTTGGCATCAATATTATTGATACTTCCATTTTGCATCATGTTTTCCTACTGTTATTTATATTGTTTTTATGTAAAATAATGCCTTTTGGAGTAATTCTAATGCCTTTTCTCTCATAATATGCAAGGTTCACACAAGGAGGGAGAATACCGGCAGCTGGAATTCTGGACCTGAAAAAGCTATGTCAGGCTACCTATTCTACACAGCTCCAAATGAGCTGAAACTTCATGGAGATTTTTTATGGAATATATAAGAATTATTGGAGCAAATAACTACTAGAGGGTGCCCATGCCGGTGTCAAAACCGGCGGATCTCGGGTAGGGGGTCCTGAACTGTGCGTCTGAGGTTGACGGTAATAGGAGACAGGGAACACGATGTTTACCCTGGTTCGGGCCCTCTTGATGGAGGTAGAACCCTACGTCCTGCTTGATTAATATCAATGAGTATAGGGGTTACAAGAGTTGATCTACCACGAGATCGTAATGGCTAAAACCCTAGAAGTCTAGCCTATGTGATTATGATTGTCTCTACGGACTAAAACCCTCCTGTTTATATAAACACCGGAGGAGACTAGGGTTATACATAGTCGATTACAGAGAAAGGAATCTTCATATCCGAACGCCAAGCTTGCCATCCACGCCAAGGAGAGCCCCATCTGGACATGGGTGAAAGTCTTTGGTCTTGTATCTTCATAGCCCATCAGTCTGTCCCATGTCCAACAGGCCGGACGCCCGAGGACCCCTTAGTCCAGGACTCCCTCAGTAGCCCCCGAACCAGTCTTCCAATGACGATGTGTCCGGCGCGCAGGTTGTCTTCGGCATTGCAAGGCGGGTTCCTCCTCCGATTACTTCAAAGTCCCTGACTTAAAGAGCAATATTCGGCTTTCCATTTAATATCGCGCCCATCGGCTTCCACGCCTTCCCGACTTCAGCCTCCACGTGTCGAGCGAATATGAGAGGTCCACCCTGACCATACACCTATTTGAAGAGATTAGATCTCAGATCCATTCCACACCCTATGAAAAAAATCCTCAGAGCTTGCTAAGAGAAACCACTCCAACATGGCTAGCGCTCCCAGCTCTTCCTCTGGCCTCCACGGCTCTGAAAAAGGTGATTGGGAGAGATGTTCTGTATCTCACGGTCAGCTGACGAAGCTGCAAAAATAGGGATTTCTTCCCCCCGCGGATCTAGTCCCCATCCGAGCAGGATCGACGTCCTTCAATGGCGGGGTTCAGGCGGAGAATTTCCCCAATCCATCCGGGGGGAACGAGTGTGCTTCGTTCCCTACTTGCTAAGAGGCGTCGGATTTCCAATCCACCCAATCCTCCGAGGACTTCTGGAGTATTATGGCCTCCAAATGCACAATTTTACTCCTGCCTCCATCCTGCACATTCCGGGTTACATTGCTCCTTGTGAGCTATTTCTGGGTTGTGAGGCCCATTTTGAATTATGGAGGAAATTGTTCTGCCTCGTCCCTCGTAACCAAGGGGATCAATATTCGAAGTGGGGGGAGCCGAGGTATGGCGCATCGCCAGGACCGGATACCTGTCCGTCACGCCGAAGAAGGCATCCGAAGAGTGGCCTTCTGAATGGTTCTATATTGACGACGCCGCTCTTCCCGACCCAGTCTGAATGGGTCTCCCTGAATTTTCAAGTGCTCCATTGAAGAAACGCCACAGCTGGCGCCCTCGGAGCCTCGAGGAGGAGGATAGCACGGAAGTCAGTCAGTTGATGGGCAAGATTAAGATGCTCGCCCAGTCCGGATCATCAATAATTGAGGTAATGGCGATTTCTATAGTGCGGGGGGTCCAACCACTCCAATACAGAGGGCTTCCCATGTGGCACTATAATGGGGAAGATGACGCCTCACGTTGCGGTTGGAAGGGTCCGAAAACCCCCGCCGCTTTGGCCAAAATATTGGCCGAACTGTACAAAGGGGAGAAGGAGGAGTTCACTCGTCTCCAATGTCGAGATGGATTTTCCATGTATAATCCTCCTAGCTGGGTAAGTTCCACTCCCACCATTTTACTCAATCCTCTCCCCGAATCATTTTTAATGGATAGTAACATATCCACTCGCAACAGGAATGGCGAAAGGCTACCGAGGGGATCCATAGCCCCGCCCCCAGTCGAAGGGTCACAATCGGGACCTTGACCCCAGATTCGAAGAAGATCCAGACATATTTGTGGAGCTCGAGAATGGAGTATTCTACTAGATGAGCTATGATGGTACGGAAGTGCCCATCATTGCCGATTATCGGCCTCCTTCCTGCTTCGCATGTAAGTAATTTTAAGAGACACCTTCTTCGAAAGAGCTTCCTTATTATGCCTCACCCACCGCACCGTTTCATGCTCCAAAGGGGAGGCACTTGACGCCGCAATGCGCACGAGAAGCATCTCCAAGGAGAGCGGTGCCTGCGCCGAGCACATCTTTGAAGAGAAAGGCAAACAACGATACGGCAGGACCTTCATCAAAGAGGTAAGGCTTTCTTTTAAAAATATGCCTCCTGGTCGTCATATCAAATCATGATGTCATCCGCCGCATTCTATCAGGAAAAGTGTCCGCCGGACTATGTCCGGGGATCCTGTCGATCATGCCTCCACTAGTCAGGTTCGAGATCCTGCCCTAAGGACGGGGGTTGACACAAGAGTGGTGCCGGACTGTCCTTCCGTAGAGGATTCAAACGATATGTCCGTCATGAACTCTGAAGTGGAGAGCACCATGAATCATCGTCGTCGGAGGTCCGCTCTCCGTGACCCCGACTTTTCAAAGGAGGCATTTGATGCCTTCAGCTCGGCCGATGCGTGTACATCCAAGCTGCTCAGGATAGACTTGCCAGAGCCACGGACCAACATCTAAAAGATATGCGGGTAAGCGTAGATTTAATAATCATATACCAGTAGCCCCCGAGACTTAAAGCAGTTGATACAACTGATTTAAGGATCATTGTATAATCAGGCACTTATGGAGAAGAATAGCCTGTTGTCTCAAGAGATGGCAAAATGTCAGACTCAGCTAACTGCGGCTACCTCCGAATTGGAAAAACCAAGGAGGCACTTCCTGGTAATGCTTATTCCCGTCAGAAAAAAAGTATAATCATATACCAGCTGTATTAATACTATTGTGTTTCTGCTGACAGAATCAGTAGAGCAACTGAGAGGGAAACTGAAGGAAGCCCAAGCTGGTGAACAAGAGGCCAAAAGGCAACATGCGGCAGGCAAACGTGTGCTGACGCGGGTCAGGGATGAAAAGAACAAGCTGCAGGATTCCCATACCCAACTGGGCGAAGAACTAAAAGATGTTTGAGCCCAGCTAGCTGATGCCGTCAAGGAGAATAGGAGGCTACAAGGCGGCATATTCAGTATGCTTTTCAAACTTGCCTCCCTATAATTAGGTGAGGGCTGAAACTGACAGATTTACGTCCGCAGGTATGTTGACTGGCCGCCCCAAAGAGGAAATGTCCGGATCTCAAGGTGACCTGCTACAAGAGCTGTTCCAGATGCACAGGCGAGTTCGGCAAGCAATGTGGAGTGTTGCCAAGGCTTTATGGCCATCCGCCTCTCCTCTAGGAGGTATGGCGGAGCTCGTGGAGCTGTTCAAAGGGGCACATCGGCGTATTAGATTATGGAAGATATCAGCCTGCCGGGAAGGTACGCGAGAGGCCCGGGACATGGTAAAAACACGGTATACCAAGCTTGATCCAAATCATATGGCCCAGGTCGGACCTCTAGGGTCAGATGGGAAAGAAATTCCTGTTAATTTGGTATATGACCAAGTAGAAGTAGCCGCCAAATATTTCCAACAGGATTGTAAGCTAGACAGCCTGTTAGACGGTATAGAGGAGGAAATTTTTGAGTCCAAGTGACTATGTACTTTCCTTGACATATTTGTCCCTAGCCAGATTGTAAAACGATTGTCATGGCCGACCTTTTCGCTTCGACCTTTGGACCCGAAGGTTCGGAGTGTTTCCGAATACCTGAGCGCAAAATAGACCGAGGTATGCGTGGAAACCAGGCGTAGGGGTCATAATTGCTTGAACAGACAAGTTGTATCCAGCTAGCTATGTTATATTACATTGTGATTGTAAGAAACATCTTCCAGAGAGAATAGTTCCGTTAAGGGTTTGTTTCCCTGGGTGTACATGCGTTGATGTGCATGTCCAAACTGTGATTGAAAAGATCGTAGTATACGTAACATCCGGGGGTTCATAGTGGGAGAAATATAAAAACATCTTTAGTCCGCCGACCGAATATTCCCTTAAGAATGCTTGCTTTGGGCTTCACCCAGTCTGAGGTACACATCCGGATGACCCGGCAGTAGCAATCGCAGAGGTGCTCCCTTTATGCCCTAGCCGAACTAACGGGAACGTAGGGCATAAGCACAGGAGCCAGGCAACCCAGCTTGGCCAAAATTTAAGTCATATCGATGCATATAATAGCGAAAAAGTACATATGAGGAGAAAACACATATGTGATGGGCTTGATGCTCAAAAAATAACAATAATAAGCTTCTGTGCAAGAAGCCCCCAGGTATAATGGACGTTTACATTTGAATATGTGTACGTCATATGTGCATGTTTTGGTCGTACAAGAGCTTTAAGGCTAAAAAAGAACAAGCGAAAAGAGAGGAGAAGAAATAATGGAGACAATAGGGAGAAGGAGACGAATGAAGAGTTCGGCGCTAGGCATAGAATCTTCGGAGTCTGGCCACGTTTCAGGGGTTCGGCTCTAGGCGATTGTCTGATGCATCACACAGGCGGTACGCTCCTCCAGTGAGAACTTCGTCAATGATGAAGGGACCCTCCCACTTGGGCTTGAGTTTGTCCTTTTTCTTCTCCGGCAAGCGTAGAACTAATTCGCCAACATTATAAGTCTTGGCCTGCACCTCTCTGCTTTGATATCTGTGGGCCTGCTGTTGATAAAATGCGGAACGGGCTTTTGCAACGTCGCGCTCCTCCTCCAGGGCATCTAAGTTGTCCTACCGATCAAGCTCGGCCTCTCTCTCTTCGTACATGCGCACTCGAGGTGTGTCATGAATAATGTCGCAGGTTAGCACAGCCTCTGCGCCGTACACCATGAAAAAAGGTGTATATCCGGTAGTACAATTAGGCGTGGTCCGCAGCCCCCAGAGTACGGAGTCTAGCTCCTCAACCCAGTGCTTGTCTGATTCTTTCAAAGACCGCACTAGTCTGGGTTTGATGCCGCTCATAATTAGACCATTAGCCCGTTCGACTTGACCGTTTGTTTGCGGATGATAAACGGAGGCGTAATCGAGCTTAATGCCTAGATTAGCGCACCAAGCTTTCACCTCATCGACTGTAAAATTGGAGTCGTTGTCGGTGATGATACTGTGTGGGACACCATAACGGTGCATGACACCGGATATAAAGTCTATCACAGGTCTGGCTTTGGCCGTTTTAACTGGTTTGGCCTTTATCCACTTAGTGAACTTATCTATCATAACCAGCAGATATTTTTTCTTATGGCCGCCTCCTTTAAGGGGTCCGACCATATCCAGCCCCCAGACCACAAAAGGCCAAGTAATGGGGATTGTTTGTAGAGTGGTGGGCGGCATATGGCTTTGGTTGGTGAAAAGCTAGCATCCAAGGCAACGTTGGACAAGGTCCTGTGCATCTGCCCGGGCCGTCGGCCAATAGAAACCTGTACGGAATGCGTTGCTTACAAGGGCCCGAGCTGCAGCATGGTGACCACCTAGACCAGCATGAATTTCAGCCAAGAGCTGCCGCCCCTCTTCCTCGGAGATACATCTTTGAAGTACTCCGGTAGCGCTTTTCTTGTAGAGCTCTCCTTCGTGGACCTTGTAGGCTTTTGAACACCGAACAATGCAACGAGCCTCATTCTGATCCTCAGGGAGCTCTCGCCTGTTAAGGTAGGCCAAGAAGGGTTCAGTCCATGAGGCAATGACTGCCATGATAAGATGGGCCGACGGTGTTATTTCGATGGCCGAGCCTCCGATTATATCAGTGTGTTTGGAATCTGGGGTTATGGTCGGATCCGGACTGGTGTTGCCGCTCTCCCCTTGCCACACCACATATGGCTTAAAAAGCCTTTCCAAAAAGATGTTAGGTGGGACGGGGCCGCGCTTAGCACCGATGCGAGTAAGGACATCCGCCGCTTGATTACTTTCTCGAGCCACATGGTGAAACTCGAGCCCTTCGAACCGAGCCGACATTTTGAGAACGGCGTTATGGTAAGCCGCCATCTTCGGATCTTTGGCATCGAAATCTCCATTTATTTGAGATATTGCGAGGTTTGAGTCCCCGCGCACTTCCTGGCGTTGTATGCCCATGGAGACAGCCATCCAATGACCGTGCAATAAGGCCTCCTATTCGGCTGCATTGTTGGAGTTTGTGTATAATATTTGGAGTACGTACTGAACTGTGTCTCCGGCGAGGGACGTTAAGACAATGCCCGCCCCTAAGCCCGACAGCATTTTAGAACCATCGAAGTGCATGACCTAGTTGGAATATGTGCCGTACTTTTTAGGGAGTTCGGCCTTTGTCCATTCGGCGACGAAGTCCGCCAGTACTTGTGATTTGATGGCTCGGCGTGGCTTATATGTTATGTCGAATGGAAGGAGCTCAATGGCCCACTTGGCAATCCGGCCCGTGGCGTCGCGGTTGTTTATTATGTCATTCAGTGGTACTTCGGAAGCCACTGTGATCGAACACTCTTGGAAATAGTGTCGTAGCTTCCGGGATGCCATGAAGACCGCGTATGCTATCTTTTGATAATGAGGGTACCGGGATTTGCATGGAGTTAGGATAGTGGATACGTAGTATACCGGCTTCTGGAGCGGGAATTTGTGTCCGTCCTCTGCTACCTCTTGAGCATGCGTTGGTTTTCCCTTGAAGAGGAAAGGGTGATGCAGCAAAGCAGTGTAAGTATTTCCCTCAGTTTTTGAGAACCAAGGTATCAATCCAGTAGGAGACCACGCGCGAGTCACCTCGTACCTACACAAACAAATAAGGACCTCGCAACCAACGCGATAAAGGGGTTGTCAAACCCTTCACGGCCACTTGCAAGAGTGATATTTGATAGAGATAATAATAATAAGATAAATATTTTTGGTATTTTTATGATATAGATTGAAAGTAAAGATTGCAAAATGAAATAGATTGGAAAATAGACCCGAGGGCCATAGGTTTCACTAGTGGCTTCTCTCAAGATAGCATAAGTATTACGATGGGTGAACGAATTACTGTCGAGCAATTGATAGAAAAGCGAATAATTATGAAAATATCTAGGTATGATAATGTATATGGGCATCACGTCCGTGAAAAGTAGACCGACTCTTGCCGACATCTACTACTATTACTCCACACATCGACCGCTATCCAGCATGCATCTAGAGTATTAAGTTCATAAGAACAGAGTAACGCTTTAAGCAAGATGACATGATGTAGAGGGATAAACTCATGCAATATGATATAAACCCCATCTTTTTATCCTCGATGGCAACAATACAATACATGTCGTTTCCCCTACTTTCACTGGGATCGAGCACCGCAAGATTGAATCCAAAGCTAAGCACTTATCCCATTGCAAGAAAGATCAATCTAGTAGGCCAAACCAAACTAATAATTCGAAGAGACTTGCAAAGATAACCAATCATACATGAAAGAATTAAGAGAAGATTCATATATGGTTCATAGATAATCTTGATCATAAACCCACAATTCATCGGATGTCAAAAAACACACTGCAAAAGAAGATTACATCGAATAGATCTCCAAGATAATCAAGGAGAACTTTGTATTGAGATCCAAAGAGAGAGAAGAAGCCATCTAGCTAATAACTATGGACCCAAAGGTCTGAGGTAAACTACTCACACATCATCGAAGAGGCTATGGTGTTGATGTAGAAGCCCTCCGTGATCAATGCCCCCTCTGGCGGAGCGCCGGAAAAGGCCCCAAGATGGGATCTCACGGGCACAGAAGGTTGCGGCGGTGGAATTAGGTTTTCGTGGTGCTCCTCGATGTTTTCAGGGTACGTAGGTATATATAGGAGGAAGAAGTAGGTCGGTGGAACTACGAGGGGCCCACGAGGGTGGAGGGCGCGCCCAGGGGGTAGGCGCGCCCCCCTGCCTCGTGGCCTCCTCATTGGTTGCTTGACGTCCACTCCAAGTCCTCTGGATCACGTTTGTTCCAAAAATCATGCTCCCGAAGGTTTCATTCCGTTTGGACTCCGTTTGCTATTCTTTTTCTGCGAAACACTGAAATAGGCAAAAAACAACAATTTGGGCCGGGCCTCCGGCTAATAGGTTAGTACCAAAAATAATATAAAAGTGTATAAATAAGCCCATTAAACATCCAAAACAGAATATATATAATAGCATGGATCAATCAAAAATTATAGATACGTTGGAGACGTATCAAGCATCCCCAAGCTTAATTCCTGCTCGTCCTCGAGTAGGTAAATGATAAAAACAGAATTTTTGGTGTGGAATGCTTCCTAACATATTTCTTAATTTAATTTTCTTTATTGTGGCATGAATGTTCAGATCCGAAAGATTCAAGATAAAAGTTTAATATTAACATAATAATAATAATAGTTCAAGCATACTAACTAAGCAATCATGTCTTCTCAAAATAACATGGCCAAAGAAAGTTCATCCCTACAAAATCATATAGTTTGGTCATGCTCCATTTTTGTCACACAAGAATGCTCTCATCATGCACAACCCCGATGACAAGCCAAGAAATTGTTTCATACTTTAGTAATCTCAAACTTTTTTCAACTTTCACGCAATACATGAGCGTGAGCCATGGATATAGCACTATGGGTGGAATAGAATATAATGAAGGGGGTTATGTGAAGAAGACTAAAAGGAGAAAGTCTCACATTGACGTGGCTAATCAATGGGCTAGGGAGATGCCCATAAATTGATGTCAATGCAAGGAGTAGAGATTGCCATGCAACGGATGTACTAGAGCTATAAATGTATGAAAGCTCAACAAAAGAAACTAAGTGGGTGTGCATCCAACTTGCTTGCTCATGAAGACCTAGGGCACTTGAGGAGGCCCATTGTTGGAATATACAAGCCAAGTTCTATAATGAAGAATTCCCACTAGTATATGAAAATGACAAAACAAGAGACTCTCTATCATAAAGATCATGGTGCTACTTTGAAGCACAGGTGTGGAAAAAAGGATAGTAGCATTGCCCCTTTTTTTGGCCTTCTTTTTTTATTTGGCCTTTCTCTTCCTTTTTTGGGAAAATGCTCTATTAATGATGATCATCACACTTCTATTTATTTACAACTCAATGATGACAACTCGATACTAGAACAAGATATGACTCTATATGAATGCCTCCGGCGGTGTACCGGGATGTGCAATGACTGATGAGTGACATGTATGAAAGAATTATGAACGGTGGCTTTGCCACAAATACTATGTCAACTATATGATCATGCAAGGCAATATGACAATAATGATGCATGTCATAATAAACGGAACGGTGGAAAGTTGCATGGCAATATATCTCAGAATGACTATGGAAATGCCATAATAGGTAGGTATGGTGGCTGTTTTGAGGAAGATATAAGGAGGTTTATGTGTGATAGAGCGTATCGTATCATAGGGTTTGGATGCACCGGCGAAGTTTGCACCAACTCTCAAGGTGAGAAAGGGCAATGCGCGGTACCGAAGAGGCTAGCAATGATGGAAGGGTGAGAGTGCGTATAATCCATGGTCTCAACATTAGTCATAAAGAACTCACATACTTATTGCAAAAATCTACAATTCATCAAAAACCAAGTATTACACACATGCTCCTAGGGGGATAGATTGGTAGGAAAATACCATCGCTCGTCCCCGACCGCCACTCATAAGGAAGGCAATCAAATAACACCTCATGTTTCAAATTTGTTACACAACGTTTACCATACGTGCATGCTATGGGACTTGCAAACTTCAACACAAGTATTTCTCAAATTCACAACTACTCAACTAGCACAACTTTAATATCACTATCTCCATATCTCAAAACAATCATCAAGTATCAAACTTCTCTTAGTATTCAATGCACTTATATGAATTTTTTTATAGTATCAAAGGCAAATTACCATGCTGTTCTAAAGGACTCTCAAAATAATATAAGTGAAGCATGAGAGATAAATTATTTCTATAAAATTAAACCACCGCCGTGCTCTAAAAGATATAAGTGAAGCACTAGAGCAAAAACTATATAGCTCAAAATATATAAGTGAAGCACATAGAGTATTCTAATAAATTCCAATTCATGTGTGTCTCTCTCAAAAGGTGTGTACAGCAAGTATGATTGTGGTAAACTAAAAAGCAAAGACTCAAATCATACAAGACGCTCCAAGCAAAACACATATCATGTGGCGAATAAAAATATAGCTCCAAGTAAAGTTACCGATGAATGAAGACAAAAGAGGGGATGCCTTCCGGGGCATCCCCAAGCTTAGGCTTTTTGGTGTCCTTGTATTTTACCTTGGGGTGCCTTGGGCATCCCCAAGCTTAGGCTCTTTCCACTCCTTGTTCCATAATCCATCAAATCTTTACCCAAAACTTGAAAACTTCACAACACAAAACTTACAGAAAATCTCATGAGCTCCGTTAGCGAAAGAAAACAAAATACCACTTCAAGGTACTGTAATGAACTCATTCTTTATTTATATTGGTGTTAAAACTACTTTATTCCAACTTCTCTATGGTTTATAAACTCTATTACTAGCCATAGATTCATCAAAATAAGCAAACAACACACGAAAGACAGAATCTGTCAAAAACAGAACAGTCTGTAGTAATCTGTAACTAACGCAAACTTCTGGGACCCCAAAAATTCTAAAATAATTTTTTTCACGTGAGGAATTTATATATTAATCATCTTCAAAACGAATTAACTAAATATCACTCTCCAATAAAAAAATGGCAGCAATTCTTGTGAGCGCTAAAGTTTCTGTTTTTTACAGCAAGATCAAAAAGACTTTCCCCAAGTCTTCCCAACAGTTCTACTTGGCACAAACACTAATTAAACACGAAAAACACAACCAAAACAGAGGCTAGATAAATTATTTATTACTAAACAGGAACAAAAAGCAAGGAATAAAAATAATATTAGGTTGCCTCCCAACAAGCACTATCGTTTAACGCCCCTAGCCAGGCATAAAAGCGAGGATAGATCTAGGTATTGCCATCTTTGGTAGGCAATCCATAAGTGGCTCTCATAATTGATTGATATGGTAATTTAAGTTTATTTCTAGGAAATTGTTCCATGCCTTTACTTAACGGAAATTGGAATCTAATATTCCCTTCCTTCATATCAATAATTGCACCAATCGTTCTAAGGAAAGGTCTACCAAGAATAATAGGACATGAAGGATTGCAATCTATATCAAGAACAATGAAATCTACGGGCACATAATTACTATTTACAACAATAAGAACATCATTAATCTTTCACATAGGTTTCTTAATGGTGGAATCCGCAAGGTGTAAGTTTAAAGAGCAGTCATCAAATTCACGGAAACCTAGCAAACCACACAAAGTTTTTGGGATCGTGGAAACACTAGCACCCAAATCACACAAAGCATAACATTCATAATCTTTATTTTTTATTTTAATTGTAGGTTCCCACTCATCATAAAGTTTTCTAGGGATAGAAACTTCCAACTCAAGTTTTTCTTCATAAGATTGCATCAAAGCATCAACGATATGTTTAGAAAAGCTTTATTTTGACTATAAGCATGAGGAGAATTTAGCACGGATTGCAACAAGGAAATACAATATATCAAAGAGAAATTATAATAATTAAATTCTTTGAAATCCAAGATAGTGGGTTCATTTCTATCTAAAATTTTGACCTCTCCAATCCCACTTTTATCAATTTTTGCATCAAGATCTAAAAACTCTGAATTTTTGGGACGCCTTCTAACTAAAGTTGACTCATCTCCAGTCCCATAATTATCAAGATTCATATTGCAAAACAAAGATTTAATTGGGGACACATCAATAACCTTTAGATCTTCATCATTATTATCATGGAAACTAGAAGAACACGCTTTCACAAAGCAATCTTTTTTAGCACGCATGCTAGCGGTTCTTTCTTTGCACTCCTCAATGGAAATTCTCATGGCTTTGAGAGACTCATTGATATCATGCTTAGTTGGAATAGATATAAGTTTCAAAGAATCAACATCAAGAGAAATTCTATCCACGTTCCTAGCCAACTCATCAATCTTAAGCAATTTTTCTTCAACCAAAGCATTGAAACTCTTTTGCGAACTAATAAATTCTTTAATACTAGATTCAAAATCAAAGGGAATCTTATTATAATTTCCATAAAAATTCTTGTAGGAATTACCATAATTATTAGAGGAATTACTAGGAAACGGCCTAGAATTAAAATTACCTCTATACAAGTTGTTACCAAAATTGTTCGTACCAACAAAATTCACATCCATAGATTCATTATTATTCTCAATCAAAGTAGACAAAGGCATATCATTAGGATCAGTATGAGCACTCTTATTAGTAAACAATTTCATAAGTTCATCCATCTTTCCACTCAAAGCATTAATCTCTTCAATTGCATGCACCTATTTACTAGTAGATCTTTCAGTGTGCCATTGAGAATAATTAACCATAATATTATCTAGGAGTTTGGTAGATTCTCCTAAAGTGATTTCCATAAAAGTGCCTCCCGCGGTGGAATCTAAAAGATTTCTAGAAGCAAAGTTCGACCCGGCATAATTTTTTGTTATAATCATCCATAAATTCAAACCATGTGTATGGCAATTACGTATCATTAATTTCATCCTCTCACAAGATTGTGCAACACGCTCATGATCAAGTTGCTTATAATTCATAATATTGTTTCTAAGAGAGATGATCTTAGCGGGAGGAAAATACTTAGAGATAAAAGCATCTTTGCACTTATTCCATGAATCAATACTATTTTTAGGCAAAGAGGAAAACCAAGCTTTAGCACGATCTCTAAGTGAAAACGGAAATAGCTTAAGTTTAACAATATCATTATCCACATTTTTCTTCTTTTGCATATCACACAAATCAGCAAAGTTGTTTATGGGTAGCGGCATCTTCACTAGGAAGGCCAGAAAACGGATCTTTCATGACAAGATTCAGCAAAGCAGTATTAATTTCACAAGATTCAGCATCGGTAAGATTAGCAATCGGAGTGCTAATAAAATCATTATTGTTGGTATTGGCAAAGTCACACAATTTAGTATTATCTTGAGCCATCATGACAAGAAAGCAATCCAACACACAAGCAAGCAAGCAAAGGAAAAGCGAACAGAAAGAGAGGGCGAAAGGAAAAAGGGCGAATAAAACGGCAAGGGTGAAGTGGGGGAGAGGAAAATGAGAGGCAAATGGCAAATAATGTAATGCAAAGGATAAGGGTTGTGATGGGTACTTGGTATGTCTTGACTTGGCATAGATCTCCCTGGCAACGGCGCCAGAAATCCTTCTTGCTACCTCTTGAGCATGCGTTGGTTTTCCCTTGAAGAGGAAAGGGTGATGCAGCAAAGCAGCGTAAGTAGTTCCCTCAGTTTTTGAGAACCAAGGTATCAATCCAGTAGGAGACCACGCGCGAGTCACCTCGTATCTACAAAAACAAATAAGAACCTCGCAACCAACGCGATAAAGGGGTTGTCAATCCCTTCACGGCCACTTGCAAGAGTGAGATCTTATAGAGAGAATAATAATAAGATAAATATTTTTGGTATTTTTATGATATAGATTGAAATTAAAGATTGCAAAATAGACCTGGGGGCCATAGGTTTCACTAGTGGCTTCTCTCAAGATAGCATAAGTATTACGGTGGGTGAACGAATTACTGTCGAGCAATTGATAGAAAAGCGAATAATTATGAGAATATCTAGGTATGATCATGTATATAGGCATCACGTCCGTGACAAGTAGACCGGCTCCTGCCTGCATCTACTACTATTACTCCACACATCGACCGCTATCCAGCATGCATCTAGAGTATTAAGTTCATAAGAACATAGTAACACTTTAAGCAAGATGACATGATGTAGAGGGATAAACTCATGCAATATGATATAAACCCCAACTTTTTATCCTCGATGGCAACAATACAATATGTGTTGTTTCCCCTACTGTCACTGGGACCGAGCACCGCAAGATTGAACCCAAAGCTAAGCGCTTCTCCCATTGCAAGAAAGATCAATCTAGTAGGCCAAACCAAACTAATAATTCGAAGAGACTTGCAAAGATAAACAATCATACATAAAAGAATTCAGAGAAGATTCAAATATTGTTCATAGATAATCTTGATCATAAACCCACAATTCATCGGATGTCGACAAACACACTGCAAAAGAAGATTACATCGAATAGATCTCCAAGAGAATCAAGGAGAACTTTGTATTGAGATCCAAAGAGAGAGAAGAAGCCATCTAGCTAATCTATGGACCCGAAGGTCTGAGGTAAACTACTCACACGTCATTGGAGAGGCTATGGTGTTGATGTAGAAGCCCTCCGTGATCAATGCCCCCTCCAGCGGAGCGCCAGAAAAGGCCCCATGGTGGGATCTCACAGGTAAAGAAAGTTGCGGCGGTGGAATTAGGTCTTCGTGGTGCTCCTCGATGTTTCCAGGGTACGTAGGCATATATAGGAGGAAGAAGTAGGTCGGTGGAGCCACGTGGGGCCCATGAGGGTGGAGGGCGCGCCTAGGGGGTAGGTGCGCCCCCTGCCTTGTGGCCTCCTCGTTGGTTGCTTGACATCCACTCCAAGTCCTTTGGATCACGTTTGTTCCAAAAGTCACGCTCCCGAAGGTTTCATTCCGTTTGGACTCCGTTTGATATTCTTTTTTCTGTGAAACATTGAAATAGGCAAAAAAAACAACAATTTGGGCTGGGCCTCCGGTTAATAGGTTAGTCCCAAAAATAATATAAAAGCGTATAAATAAGCCCATTAAACATCCAAAACAGAATATATAATAGCATGGAGCAATCAAAAATTATAGATTCATTGGAGACGTACCATCCTCCTCTCGCTCGACGACGAGTACTGCGCTCACCACTTGGTGTGTTGCAGAGATGTATAGTAACATTGGTTCACCGACGCTTGGCACGACTAGGATTGGGTTGCTCGCTAAAAGAGCCTTTATTTCTTCCAATCCAGCCGTTGCCGCATCCGTCCACTCGAAGTGGTCGGTGCATCGAAGAAGTAGATAAAGTGGCAATGCTTTTTCTCCTAGTCTGGAGATAAAGCGGCTTAAAGCCGCCACACATCCGGCTAGTTTTTGGACCTGTTTAAGGTATGATGGTGTAGCCAATTGCGATCAAGCTCGGATTTTGGCTGGATTTGCGTCGATTCCTCTACTGGAAACAATAAAGCCCAATAGTTTTCCAGAGGGAACGCCGAAAACACATTTTTCCGGATTGAGCTTAATGTCATATGTCCGGAGATTATCGAATGTGAGGCATAAGTCGTCTATTAATGACTCGACATGCTTAGTCTTGATGATGACGTCGTCCACATATGCTTCAACTATCTTGCCGATTTGTTTCTCCAGGCATGTTTGAATCATGTGTTGGTAGGTGGCGCCGGCGTTTTTAAGCCCAAAGGGCATAGTGTTGAAGCAGAAAGGACCGTATGGGGTAACGAATGCCATTGCGGCTTGGTCAGATTCCTTCATTTTAATTTGATGGTATCCGGAATATGCATCGAGGAAACACAGTGAGTCGTGTCCTGCAGTGGCATCAATAATTTGATCGATGCGGGGGAGGGGGAAGGGATCCTTAGGGCAAGCTTTGTTGAGGTCTTTGAAATCGACGCATAGGCGCCAGGATTTATCCTTCTTTGGCACGATCACTAGGTTTGCTAGCCAGTCTGGGTGTTTTATTTCTTTGATGAATCCGGCCTCAATTAACTTGGCTAGATCCTCCCCCATAGCTTGTCGTTTGGGTTCGGAAAAGTGCCGCAATGTTTGCTTGATCGGCTTATATCCCTTCAATATATTGAGGCTATGCTCGGCCAACCTGCGTGGGATTCCTGGCATATCAGAAGGGTGCCAGGCGAATATGTCCCAGTTCTCGCGTAGGAATGCTCGTAGTGCGGCATCCACCATTGGGTCCAGTTGTGCCCCGATGGAGGCTATCTTCTTTGGGTCCGTCGGGTGGACTTGAAATTTGACTATTTCGTCTGCTGGTTTGAAGGAGGTGTATTTGGAGCGCTTATCAAGGACTACGTCATCCCTATCCACCATCGAGTGCAGCACGGTTAACTCTTCGATCGCGAGGGCCTCAGATAGTGCCTCGAGGGCCAGGGATGCTGTTTTATTTTCGGCACGAAGGGCTCTATCCGAATCACTAGTGAGAATGATAATACCGTTGGGCCCAGGCATCTTGAGCTTCATATACCCGTAATGAGGTATGGCTTGGAAGCGTGTGAATGCATCTCGCCCCAACAGGGCGTGGTATCCACTGTTGAAAGGGGCCACTTGGAAGGTTATCTCTTTGGACCAATAGTTCTCCGGCGTGCCGAATACCACGTCAAGTGTAATTTTTCCCGCACATCGTGCCTCCCGACTGGGAATGATTCCTCGGAAGGTCATGCTACTTTGCTCGATATGGCTCCTGTCTATTTCCATTTTATTAAGGGTATCCTCGTAGATGAGGTTTAGTCCGCTGCTGCCATCCACGAGCACTTTGGTGAGCCGAAAGCCGTCCACAATTGGATTGAGAACCAGGGCGGCTGGTGTCCGGGCTGTCTAGAATTTTGGTTCATCACTTGCATTGAAGGTTATGGCCGTGTCGTTCCAAGGGTGTATTGCTGTGACTTGGCAGACTTCGGCGAGGTCGCGGAGGGCCCTTTTGCGCCAATTGTTTGAAGCATAAGTCTCAAAGACCGTCAATACCCTGAGGTCGTCACCTTCCGAGGGGCGTTGCTCTGAGGTATTTTTGGTGAGGATAGCCTCGCCACTCTTGGCCACTTGCCGGAGTATCCAACATGCTCTAAGGCCGTGGGTAGGTGTGGTATCCGGTGTTGTGTGTATTTTGCATGGCCTATCGAGCCATCCCTCTAGAACGGTTCCGCACCCCATAATGGGTTTAGATTTCTTTACTGGTGTGTCGGACGCCCAATGAGGGTGCATCCTTTTTGCCCAGACAAAGGGTTGAGTGGAAACTGGTGGTTCCCAGCGAGCTGCCTGAGTTTTCCAGGTGCTTTCCATTGCGCAATACTTCTGTACTATGGTTGCCAAGTCCGCGAAGTGTAACATGTGACGGCGGTTGATGGTGTTGAGGATTCCTTCGTCCGTACAATTACTGCGAAATATTGAGATCGCGTCTTTGTCGCGGCAATCTTTAATCTTATCCTTGACAAGGAGGAATCTGGCCCAAAAGCGATGGACTGTTTCCTGAGACTGCCGCCGTAGATATGTGAGATCATGTATATCTGGGTGGATGGGTGGATTTAAATCTGAATCCCAACCCAATTTGGGATCCGGAATTTGAGAATTTTCTGAGCTTGATAGTTCGGGCTCCGGGAGATCGACTGATTTTTTAGGTCTACCGTCTGATTCCGGGTTCGGAGAGCAAGGCATGCCGTTCGCGGACAGGTATCCGGTTCTTTGAGCTCGGAGATCCGAACATAGTTCGTTATCAGTATAAAGGGAGAGTTGTTATTTTGCTCCTCTACTACCGTTATCTGATGGGTGATCGGTGGAGATTTGATTTCTCTCTGATCGGGTTTAAGCCCAATCCGATCGTAGTCTGTAGCGACCCCCAAGGCGGCGATGTGGTCCAGGAGTTCATTCAAGGACGACAATTCCATTGGATCCATCCGTTTGGAGTATTCGGAGTCAATTCGGAGGCGATTTTCGATGACCCGAGAAGTCATCGTCGGCTCACCGGCCGAACGGGCGGTCATGATGAAGCCACCCAGCTGGAAGGTTTGGCCCGGGGCCAGAGCTCCTTCGGCGATGATATTGTGCTTGATCACAAGGCGAGCCATCAATCCTGACTTCGACGTCCCACTGGAACTCTCAATGAAAGCACCAATGTCGGTGTCAAAACCGGCGGATCTCGGGTAGGGGGTCTCGGACTGTGCGTCTAAGGTTGATGGTAACAAGAGACAGGGGACACGATGTTTACCCATGTTTGGGCCCTCTTGATGGAGGTAAAACCCTACGTCATGCTTGATTAATATCGATGAGTATAGGGGTTACAAGAGTTGATCTACCATGAGATCGTAATGGCTAAAACCCTAGAAGTCTGGCCTATGTTGTTATGATTGTCTCTAAGGACTAAAACCCTCCGGTTTATATAGACATTGGTGGAGACTAGGGTTATACAAAGTTGGTTATAGAGAAAGGAATCTTCATATCCGAACGCCAAGCTTGCCATCCACGCCAAGGAGAGCCCCATTCGGACACCGGTGAAAGTCTTCGGTCTTGTATCTTCATAGCCCATCAGTCCGACCCATGTCCAACAGGCCGGACGCCCGAGGACCCTTTAGTCCAGGACTCCCTCAGCCCACCAGGTGGGCACAACCCACTTGGGCACGCCAGGAAGCCTAGGTGCGCCCTGGTGGGTTGTGCCCTCCTCGGCCCACCTCCGGTGCCCCTCTTCTGGTATATAGGTCATTTTGACCTAGAAAAAAAATAAAGAGAGGACTTTCGGGATGAAGCGCTGCCGTTTCGAGGTGGAACTTGGACAGAAGCTTAAACCCTAGTTTATGCGCTACTTCGTAAGGGACTGATTTGGATCCAAAAGTTTAATGCTATGGCTAGATTTATTCTTAATACTTTTCTCGTAGTTGCGGATGCTTGCGAGGGGGTTAATCATAAGTAGGAGGTTTGTTCAAGTAAGAGCATCACCTAATCACTGGTCCACCCACATATCAAATTATCAAAGTAGCGAACACAAATCAAACCAACATGATGAAAGTGACTATATGAAATTCCCGTGTATCCTCAAGAACACTTTTTTTTTATCATAAGAGACCGTTTTGGCCTGTCCTTTGCCTCAAAAGGATTGGGCTACCATGCTGCACTTTTGTTACCATTACTGATACTTTCTCGTTACAAATTATCTTGCTGTCAAACTACTTGTTACTTATAATTTCAGTGCTTGCAGAGAATACCTTCCTGGAAACTACTTGTCATTTCCTTCTCCTCCTCATTGGGTTCGACACTCTTACTTATCGAAAGGACTACGATTGATTCCCTATACTTGTGGGTCATCAATTATGAACATGTGTATCACTACGATCGAGATTCAACAAGAATAAACCATTCACATTGGGTGCGTGACCATAAAAGGTAATATTCATATAAATAGAACAACCATTATTCTCTGACTTTAATGAATAACCATCTCACAATAAACACGATCCAGATATAATGTTCATGCTTAAAGCATGCACCAAATAACAATTATTTAGGTTTAAAATTAGTGGTTTCTATTTCTATGCCCACGGTTGCTTAGTACTCCTCAGTTTTACCCCACCTAATTAACACCCCTCACTTCTCCCCTCCACCACTCAAGAATGCCCAAAACAGAGTGTTTCCATTGGATCAATGCAGTTTACTATTACCTGGCGCATATACTAATGCGTGGGACACCGAGGTCCCACCCGCCAGTCTCTAGTTTATTTGGGAAAATAGTGAAATATAAAGACGCATGGGACACCCTAGGAACCACATGTCAATGTTTGATTTATTTGCAGAACACAGGGTGGAGTATAATGCCGCCCGTGGGGGTGGAACCTGAGAGCAACGGTTGAATATGCATCGTGCGAGCCATCTCAGCTGTGTGTGTCTGTGTGATTATGGGCAGACACTTGGCTATATGACCTAATATTTTCTACGTTACATAAGGGCCCACGAATCAGTGACCCTGGAAAGATAGAACACAGACACGGTAGTGTAAAACACAGCAGATTCAGAGATTCAAAATTCAGATGTGCTTAACAAGAATATTTAGATTTGTTCAACGCTAAAACAGAGCGAACAGACATAGTGACATTACACTTAGAGATTCCTTAAACTAATACAAAATAATAACTAGGGTGACAAAAGATGACTGGCCGGCGCCAATAGTTGGACGACTACTTGTCTTCATCGTTGAAGGGACGTTGGTGTTGTCGTCGTCATTGTGGTCTTCGTCACCGGAGGAGGATAGGACAACGTCGGTTCCCTCTCCTTCCGCCTCGACGGTGGCTGCTGCATGCAGGGTCACCGCCCTCCTCTGCTCTCGAGCTATGGCCTCTTCTTCAGCCACCTGACACCTGATAGCCTCTGCCTGCACCATGGACAGGGACGCGGCTAGCATCGCCTGGCCGAGCTGCTGCTGCTCCGCACGCAGGGCCTCCTTGGCTTGGGCAGTGAGCATGGAAGCCTCGTACCTGGATCCAGTGTGTCCTCCTCGGCCTCATCTTCCACGTCATGGACGTTGAGGTGCTCCTGCATCGCCTCGAACGCCAACTCCTCCTTGAGTTCCCTACGGTTATGAGATAGCTTGGACGACGTGAGCTCGAGCTCGGTGTAGTTGGAGTTGGAGCCCGAGCCCGCCGAGGAAGCGTCGTTCTTGGAGCCCGTGTCCGAGTTGGATCCGCTGCCGGTGTCGGGCACTGGCGCCCTTGGGCAAAGACCACCCATGGAGATCCTTGCGGTCTTTAGCTGCTTCACCATAGCGGCTGAAATAGATTTGGATTGCGTAGTGCGTGGGAGCAATGGAGTGAAGCGTTAGTGGAAAGATGCCTGATGTCGGTATTTAATAAGGGGAGTGTGGGGAGTGGAGCGTCGAGGGTGGGAGATTGTTTTCATGGCATCTAGTATTGGCGGGACTGCCCGGTGGCGGGAAGGGCGGTGGTGGTGGCAATGGCGCACCGCCGCATGGCTCTGCCCTCATGATGGCAGGCGTACGAGCCATCTCGGAGCAGAGAGAGCTATAACTTTTTCAAAAGACCCCTTGTTGACTGAACAATATATAACCAGAGCCTAGATAGACCGGTTACTTTTCAATGGCCCCCCTGGTTGTGAAGTATGTGCCTAAAATAAATTAAATTTGGTCTTGCCATTTTTCATCCAAAGTAGACCACATTGGATGCACACTGCCCAAGTTTCATGAATTATCTAGTTTTATTTCTATATTCCATCCATTTACTGAATTTCTAGAGATTTATCAGAACTTGGTCAAATTTGAACAATAGGTTTCATGTATCTTGGTCCTAAAAATTGGAAAAAAGTCATGTTTACTTTTGAATTGGTGGTATAGGCACCGGCCACAACCAAAGTTGAAATTCCTAACCATCTGCTAGGATTAGTCAACCTTGCAAGTTTGACCACATTTTAAAAAATCTAAGAAAATGAAAAAGCCTCAAAAAATGAAATCCTTGTGCATGGAGCCCTTTTGTGTGAACTAGTTACTCGGAAAAATCATAGACTTGCAATAAAACAAGTTTGAAAAAAAACTTCACAAAATGGCCTATCTACTTTGAACTTGCATGGATTTCAAGGCATATGCCCATGGTCATGGCCACATCCATGGCATAGTTCAAAACAACATGGCCAAATTTGGCACAACCATGGGCGTTACCGTGGTGGACAATGTTTGCATAACAATTATATAATTTTCGGAATAAAAACTTAATTTTCGTTTTTCAAGTGCTAAAAATGACTTCTATGAAGTGCCTGAAATATATTATAAAATTAGGTCTTGGCATTTTCATCCAAACTAGACCACATTGGATGCACACAGCCCAAGTTTCACAAATTATCCAGTTTTATTTCTATATTTCATCCATTTATTGAATTTCTAGAGATTTATTAGAACTTGGTCAAATTTGAACTGTAGGTGTCATGTATCTTGTTCCTGAAAATTGAAAAAAATAATCATGTTTAGCTTTTGAATTGGTGGTGTTGGCACTGGACACAAGCAAAGTGTAAATTCCCAACCATCTGCTAGGATTAGTCAACCTTGCAAGTTTGACCACATATTGAAAAAAAACAAAGAAAATGAAAAAAGCCTAAAAAATGAAATCCTTGTGCGTGGATCCATTTTGTGTGAACTAGTTACTAGGAAAAATCATAGACTTGCAATAAAACAAGATTGATTATTTTCACAAAATGGCCTATCTACTATGAACTTTTATGTATTTCTAGGCATATGCCCATGGTCATGGCCACATCCATGTTATAGTTCATAATAACATATCCAAATTTAGCCCACCCATGGGTGTTATTATGGTGGACAATGTTTGCATAGCAATTATATTTTTCGAATAAAATCTTACTTTTCCATTTTTCAAGTGCTCAAAATGACTTTTTTGTGAAGTAAGTGCGTGAAATTAGTTATAAAATTGGTCTTGCCATTTTTTATCCAAAGTAGACCACATTGGATGCAGACTGCCCAAGTTTTATGAGCTATCTTATTTTATTTCTATATTTCATCCATTTACTGAATTTCTAGAGATTTATCAGAACTTTGTCAAATTTGAACTCCAGGTGTCATGTATCCTGGTCCTAAAAATTGGAAAAATAACGTTTAGCTTTTGAATTGGTGGTGTAGGTACTGGGCACAACCAAAGTTGAAATTCCCAACCATCTACTAGGATTTGTCAACATTGCACGTTTGACCATATTTTGAAAAAATCAAAGAAAATTAAAAAGGACTCAAAAAATGAAATCCTTGTGCACAGAGCCCTTTTATGTGAACTTGTAGTAAAAAAAGTTTGAAAAACACCTTCACAAAGTGGCCTACGTGCTTCCCAAAAATTCTTTCCGAGTTAATTTTCTTAGTTTTATTAACCCGGGCAGCTCTTTATTATTGCTTTAAATTTGTAGTTCTTGTTTCTGTTTCAAGTTACAATTTTAAAATCTCTATTATTTTTATTATATTGATGCTTTATCACATTGCCTTTTATGATGTAATTCATAGACCATATATAGTGGAATCCTATATCTTATTTATTTCGTCTTCCTCCTTTCTATCATCCCCCCTTTATCCACATCCCTTTAGTTTTGCTTCACAACCTAGAATCCCTATTCTTTTTTAGAGAAAAAAATTGCAGTTGCTACAACTATATGACACATCTACTCATTTATGATAGAGGTATTTACTCATATAGTGACTGTTTCTTAGTTAGGATCTCGACAATACGAAGCAATAGGTTTGTTATTAGTTAATTTTCTATAATTACTAAGTTTTTTCTTAAAAAAAGAAAAAAAATAACGAGTCACACACTAAGCATAGCAATTATATTAAATGATTTATCAATTTTCATTAAATCTTATAGAAAGAGGTATAATTTCTTCTTTTTTGGGGATTTCAGGAAAAAAGTCTCTTGTCATTTTTCATTCTATCAATGGACAGAATCCGAAGAATAGATTACTTATTCTTCATCTACAAATATCCAAATTTTTACACCTAATACTCCATGATAGTCCGAATTGGATAGCAGCAATAAACAATTTTAGTGCGAATTGTTTGGAGGGGAAGTCTACCCTTTTTAATGGATTCGGCTCGTGTAATTTCTTTCCCTCCGAGACGGCCCACAATTTTTACTTTTACTCCCCTTATATCTGCTTTTTTAGTTAATTCAATGGATTTTTTCGTTGCCTTTTGGAATGAAACTCTATTTTTGGATTGGAAAGCTATATATTCTACAAGAATGTTAGGCTGTCTATAAGGTTCTTTAACTTTTTCGATAGAAATATTAAATCTCTGGTTTACAGAGTTAATTTCTTTTTGTAGATCTTTCTCTAATTCTTCGATTGCTCCTTTTTTCTTTAATAAATTTGGTAATCCAATATGGATTATGACATGGATCGTATCGTTTCCTTTTTGGATTTCTATATGTGTAATTACTTTGGAACTTGAACCTGAGTTCATTTTTCTATTATGTGTAATTACTTCAGAACTTGAGTATGATTCTATTTTTCTATTCGACCCCTTTTTCCTATTCTTTTGTATATAGTTCTTGATACATCCTTATTTTTTATCTTCCTATAGACCTACAGAATAATTTTTTGGTTGTGCGAAGCAAAAGGAATGGTGTTTTTGGGTTGTACCAAGTCTAAAACCGAGTGGATTTATTTTTTGTCCCATATTTTTCTATTGGGATTTTTATTTCTGTGCCCCTGGTTCCTTAGTTCTACTCATTCATCCCCACGCTCTTAACTTTTGCTCACTTTTCCCCACTCGCTTCCCCGAAACCCTCAGAACTAGTCACAACGAACGTTGCCGTCGGGTCAATGGCTTGATTGTTAACTCTGACGAGTGGGGCCGCGTAGGGCCGAGTCCACATTTTGATCATAATGTGCTAATGAGTGGGGTCATGAAACTGACACTGACTATAACCTGAATCAGACCGAGTCGCTTCCGCGCCGCCCCCTCCGCCGCCGTCGTGCCACCTTTGCCGCGTCTACCCTCTCTCCCCATCTAGGATTAGGAAGCAATGTCAGGGGAGCACCCCGTCTGGCCCATCGACCGCGGAGATGATTGGGTCGAGTAAGAGGCGGATAATTCATGGATTCCACCTGGGTAAGCATCATTTCCCTCTCAAATTGATTAGGAGATCCATAAATTAGGCTATATTTAACCACTGTTGGCGTGAATCAGTGCAATTTATCTAAATAAATTCAGCCTAACTGCACCCTTTATCTTATTTAAATCGAATTGGGTTGATCCTGCACTTGCTTTTCGGCTGGCGATTAGAATGGAAACTAGTGAGCTGCGTGGAACTAAATCGTGTTTGATTTCTGGATTTTTCTATCCTAAAGTGGTAGAAACCAGCGTTTAGTTCACAGATTTCCACAAGGCACTTTGTTGTGAGTATCCGTGGAGCCCTGCCGATGCTGTTGAACTGAGATATTTCGACAGTACCGAGTAGAGATTTGTGCCATTAACTTGTGATGAGCATCTGGGATTGCTATTTAGTTTGAATGCTGACAACCATTTTGGTAAAATCCATATCGGTGTGCTTCAAGTACGCAAACAACATATCCCGAAGGGGAAGGGTGTTCAGACATCATCTGTCTCTACTAATAGCGAGCATCCTCACACTCCTTCACTACTAGGGAAAATCTTATACACAGAGGTATAGCAGTAGCGCTGGTCAAAACTAAGCCCTACTGCTACTTAGTAGTAGCGCGTGTCATAAAAGCTCGCTACAACTATAGTTGTAGCAGTAGCGCGTCTTCCTAGAAAAGTGCTACTACTATAATTCCCACACTATTGCTGGTAGGCTAGAAATAGTAGTAGCGAGCCTAAGGGAAACGTGCTATTGCTAAGTGCCTTGTAGCAACGTGTTTCTGTTGTAGAGCGCTACTGCTAAGAAAAAGAAATTAAGTAGAAAAGTAAATGAAAATGAAAGTAATAGAAAAAGGAGAAATGAAAAAAATAAAAAGAAAAGAAAAAGAAAAATAATGGAGAAAGGCATAGCAGTAGCGCTTGCTCTCACAAGGCGCTATAGCTACCTTAGTAGTAGTGCGTTTTGTGTTCCCGCACTATAGCTAAGTTACTTAGATAAAAGAAAAAGAAAAAGGAAAATAAATAGCTACTTCCTGTAGCAGTAGTGCATTTTGGCCGAAAGCGCCATAGCTAACTTAGCAGTAGCGCTTTTCTCCTACCAGCGCAACTGCTAGTTTGACTTAACCGCTTGCGGGCTCAAAATTTTGCTAAGTCCTTTCCCCCCTCTCCCCCAACTCCCCCAACTCCTCTGTCACCGCCGTCGACCGCGCACGCCCTCGACCTCACTGCCGCCGCCCGAGGCCGCCCTCAACCTCACCACCGCCGCCCGAGGTCGCCCTCGACCTCACCGTCACCGCCCTCAATCTCATCGTTGCCGCCCTCGACCCCACCGCCGCCGCCCGAGCCCGCCCATGACCACTGCCGCACGAGCCCGAGCCCGCCCTCGCTATCGACTATAAGGCTCTCCCTCTCCTCTCCTCTCTCTCTCTCTCTCTCTGGTAGGGCAATTCACATGTTGCTGCTTGATGATGTTCATATATATGAACCCTAGGTGTTCATATGAACCCTAGATTTGTTTAGGGCAGTAGGCATTTTTTAGAATTTAGGAAAAAAGATGAGCAATTTTTTAGGAAATTAGCTAGGGCAAATTTTGATGAAAATGCCTAAACAGTAATTCCATTTAGCTTTAAATTAACAGAGGGTATATAAATTATAGCAGCATTTAGCTTTAATTTAATAGAGGCTATAAACCAAAAATAGTAGCATTTAGCTATAAAGAAATGTTTGGACTATGGATCTGAATCTGGTCGAAACTCCATTAAAATGAAATTTGAATTATTTGGACTATGGACCTGAATATTTTTGAAGAAATTGGGTGTAGGTACTAAGGTCTTGCTATGAAAATTTTGGTGAGGTCAGAAGGGTTAGAGAAAATGGAGTTGCTTTGCAATTTCTAATAAGGTCAAGTATTGTTGGAATATTTGCTCTAAAACAATTTGTATGAAAAGAAAACAGTGTGTGTGTGAGGAATAAGTAGAACAAAATTTGGGTTCTGTCGTAGGCAGAGAAGTGTTTAGTGAGGTCATTTTGCAAAGGTTTTGATTTTTGAAAAGACCACTAATTTTCAAGGAAAATAATTTAGGCAAGTTTTATTTTAAAGATGATTCCTTCCTAGACTTTTATTGTTGATTACATCTTTTCATTGAAGTGGTCATGTTATATATTTTTATTGAAGTGGTTCGATTGTGCCCAAGTGGCCTTTGTTGTTTCCAGGGAATGAAGCCGAGTGGCCTATGTTTTGCCGGAATGTTGATAAATTTCCGTTCCGGGAAATTTCAGGTGCTTGATTTGTCCACTTTCTAGCAAAAGGTCATGCCGAAATTTTCCATGAATTTTGGCATGACTTGTGCTGCAAACTAGGACATATCGAGTGCCCAGGATTTGGCGCACCGAGAAGTAATCAATGTTCCTGCAAAACATAGGCCTTTTTATGTCATTATTCATTTTATTAGGTCTACAGTTAATTGACTAGATTTAATCGTAGGAAACATGGCTAGCAACAATGAAGGACAGGGTTCTAGTGATTGTGATGACATCTACCGGGCGTCAGACGAATTTTTGAACCTTGCCGACGATCAACGATTGTTCTTGCTGGGCCCACCTATCGCATCAGAGACTGAGACCGACATCGAGACCGACGCTGAGACTGAGACAGGCACCGAGACTGGCGGAGTCGGTATAGAACCGAAAGCAAAGAGGCAATGGAGCCCAAACCACCTCATCACTACTAGAGTGGTGGTCATGGAGGTGGATGACGGCAATTTTGAGCCAAAAGAGCCCGCGGAAGCACGCGCGTGCTATGACAATAAAATAGGATGCATACTACGGGCTTGCGCCGCCATCAACGATGTGAAACTATGTAAGATGCCATATGTGAAGCAGACCCTCCTAACGAAGCTGCACCAGGTGTTCTTGTTCCTGGGCCGGGATGAAAGCAAATATAAAAAGCCAGATAGACCCGGCAATGAAGAAGATAAACAGACGCGCCATGGGCAAAATTAGCGGCGCGTTGTCCGCCTGGAAAGTAAGGGTGAAAGCATGGATCATTGAGAAAAAGGAGCCCTACTCCAAGATTGTAAAGGATAATCCGACAATTACGAAAGAGCAGTTTGAAATATTCAAGGCGGCTTGCATTGCCGAAGCTACCAAAGAAAAGTCAAAGTACATGAAGGGGATTCAAGAGAGGAACATGGGGTGCCACCACCTCGGAAGCCGCGGTTACGCAGGGAAGAGGTCCATATGGGCCAAGGAGGATGCAGAACATGAAAGTCTGGGCATCCCAGACCCCTTAGCGGAGTTCACCGTCCCGCAGGAGCGTGACGTCCTCAGGACCCGGTACCATTGGGACCCAGTCAAGAAGGTTTTTGAGATGGACCCGGTCACGACGGAGTTCATGAGACTACTGGTAATTTTAGTTTCTGATCAATTTGACTGCACATTTAGTCATATTTGTAAATGATCCTTGTTCCTTTTGTAGAGAGAGCAGCACAGGATTGCGGCCGAAAGCGACTCGCCATCTGAGGCATTGGCGAGGCCCAAGTGGGACACCCCATTCAACTGGGCATTGAACATATTGAAACGACTCCCGGTGGACACTCGGCCGTCGTATGGACACGTGCACGGTGTCAGAGATGGAGCCACGTGGAAGAAGTACTACCGTGAGACCACGGAGGAGAGAAAGGAAAGACAAAGGTTAACTGAAGAAAACATCAATAAGAAGGTTGAGGTTGCAGTTGAGAAGAAATCAGCTGAGACAGTTGCAACAGCGGTAGCTACCGCAAAACAGGCAATTGCAGATTTGTCTGGTGTCTTGGTTCCGGTCATTGTCAGTTGGAGCAGGCAAAATCCAAATAAAAATGCAGCGGACTTTCCCCTTGCCGGCTTGTTCGGGAGCAGCTCGACTAGCGTTGCACCAGAACCTGCACCGGCTCCCGCACCTGCTCATAGCAGCCCGTCCTCCGTCTCAGACGTGCTCGGCGGTGCTTCGTATTTGGCTGAGTCGACGCGCTCACGATACATGTCACACTGGCCCTCTTAAATAAATGTATAATCTCCCATTTCCATTGCCTTTCGGATGTCTCACATCACAGACATGTCTTTGCATGCCGGCGTAACCCCGTGCACCATATTGTACACCATAAGTGACCAGAAGGTGGACGTTGACATGTCTCCAATGTATTTATAATTTTTGATTGTTCCATGCTATTATATTATCTGTTTTGGATGTTAATGGGCTTTATTTTACACTTTTATATTATTTTTTGGACTAACCTATTAACCGGAGGACCAGCCCAAACTGCTGTTTTTTTGCCTATTTCAGTGTTTCATAGAAAAGGAATATCAAACGGAGTCCAAACGGAATGAAACCTTCGGGAACGTGATTTTTGGAATGAACGTGATCCAGAGGACTTGGAGTGGACGTCAAGCAATCAACGAGGCGGCCACGAGGTAGGGGGCGTGCCTATCCCCTGGGCGCACCCTCCCCCTCGTGGGCCCCTCGTTGCTCCACCGATGTACTTCTTCCTCCTATATATATCCATATACCCCGAGAACATCTAGGAGCACCACTAAACCCTATTTCCACCTCCGCAACCTTCTGTACCCAAGAGATACCGTCTTGGGGCCTTTTTCGGAGCTCCGCCGGAGGGGGCATTGATCACGGAGGGCCTCTACATCAATTCCATGGCCCCTCCAATGATGTGTGAGTAGTTTACCGCAGACCTTCGGGTCCATAGCTAGTAGCTAGATGTCTTCTTCTCTCTCTTTGGATCTCAATACAAAGTTCTCCTCGATTCTCTTGGAGATCTATTCGATGTAACTCTCTTTTTGCGGTGTGTTTGTCGAGATCCGGTGAATTGTGGGTTTATGATCCAGATTATCTATAAACAATATTTGAATCTTCTCTGAATTATTTTATGTATGATTTGTGTATCTTTGCAAGTCTCTTCAAATTATCAGTTTGGTTTGGCCTACTAGATTGATCTTTCTTACAATGGGAGAAGTGCATAGCTTTGGGTTCAATATTGCGGTGCTCGATCCCAATGACAGAAAGGGAAACGACACGTATTGTATTGTTGCCATCGAGGATAAAAAGATGGGGTTTATATCATATTGCATGAGTTTATCACTCTACATCATGTCATCTTGCTTAAGGCATTACTCTGTTCTTATGAACTTAATACTCTAGATGCATGCTGGATAGCGGTTGATGTGTGGAGTAATAGTAGTAGATGCAGAATCGTTTCGGTCTAGTTGTTTCGGACGTGATGCCTATATACATGATCATGCCTAGATCTTCTTATAATTATTCGGTTTTCTATCAATTGCTCAACAGTAATTTGTTCACCCACCGTAATACCTATGCTATCTTGAGAGAAGCCACTAGTGAAACCTATGGCCCCCGGGTCTATTTTCCATCATACAAGTTGCCAATCTATTTTATTTTGCCATCTTTACTTTCAATCTATATCATAAAAATACCAAAAATACTTATCTTATTATTATCATCTCTATCGGATCTCACTCTTGCAAGTGGCCGTGAAGGGATTGGCAACCCCTTTATCGCGTTGGTTGCGAGGTTCTTATTTTTTTGTGTAGGTACGAGGTGACTCGCGCATGGTCTCCTACTGGATTGATACCTTGGTTCTCAAAAAATGAGGGAAATACTTATGCTGCTTTACTGCACCACCCTTTCCTCTTCAAGGGAAAACCAACGCAGTGCTCAAGAGGTAGCAAACGTGGGGAAGACGACGATAATGAAGCCGAAGGAACAATTGTTCCGCAGCCGGCCGATCCCCCCTGACGTCTTCAAGGTTTCCGTGGCCAGTGTCAAATTGGGCCACGAGAATTTGGCTCCTCCAGTACTAGGGGGATAACGATGAGACCCCGCGGCGGTTTGGCGATTGCAAGGGGTGGGTCCTATTGTGGCCAAAGAGTCTGCTTCATCTGGAGGCGGCCGGGAGCACACCCACGACCACGCAACCTCAGTAAGGTATGAACATCAACACCCCACCTACCCAATTAGCGTCGCCTATCGTGTTGGGTGATAGCGGACAAGATGAGGAAGAGGCTCCATTAGTCGCTGATGACGTCACCATAGATGAGGATGAGGATGAGGATGACACTCGACAGATCTCAATACTGGTAGATATGATGATGGAGGATTGATGGCTCAGCAGTATGAGTACTCAGGGTTTGAGCGTCATGTCTCGGTTCCTGAATTGCCGCCTCCGGAGGCTGAACTATTATATACGACCTTACGGTAGCAAAGAAGCATAGGAAGAGACAGAGGAAAGGCAACAAAGTTGCTTCTATGATCCAGCCGCCTCACCAGCCTCGGGTTCAAGACCGTATACCTATCCCTGGTACGGCAAAATGGCATATCCCCGGTGAACCAATCCTACCTAAGGCAGCGGTACAGGACACATACGGCGATCTAAGGAGACTTCATGACAATGTGCCGCGGAGAGAGAAAAGCCTCATTGCCTCAGAAAATCCAGGATACCCACTCTACGTGGTTAACATACCGCGGCAAAGGTCGTAGGTCGACACATTCCTTGCGGAGAAGTTCTTCCTTGATTTGATTACATCTTCGACATGTTTCACTTGAAGAAGCTGGATTTTACGCTTGTCCGCCTTTATGCCTTGTACATGAACTACATCATCGGGATTGAGCAGATACCTTATATTTGTGTCGCTGACCCGTACTTCATGCACGAGGGCTTCTTGGCAGTCTGCACAGAGCATCGTGAATACTGCTTTGCTGAATCTTGTCATGAAAGATCTGTTTTCTGGCCTTCCTAGTGAAGATGCCGCTACCCATCTAAACAACATTGTTTTTTTGTGTGATATGGAAAAGAAGAAAGATGTGGACAATGACATTGTTAAACTTAAGCTATTTCCGTTTTTGCTTAGAGACCGTGCTAAAGTTTGGTTTTCCTCTTTGCCTAAAAATAGTATTGATTCATGGAATAAGTGCAAAGATGCTTTTATCGCTAAGTATTTTCCTCCCACTAAGATCATCTCTCTTAGAAATGATATTATGAATTTTAAGCAACTTGATCATGAACATGTTGCACAATCTTGGGAGAGGATGAAATTAATGATACGTAATTGCCCTACACATGGTTTGAATTTTGCTTCTAGAAATCTTTTAGATTCGGCCGCGGGAGGCACTTTTATGGAAATCACTTTAGGATAAGCTACCAAACTCCTAGATAATATTATGGTTAATTATTCTCAATGGCACACTAAAAGATCTACTAGTAAAAAGGTGCATGCAATTGAAGAGATTAATGTTTTGAGTGGAAAGATGGATGAACTTATGAAATTGTTTGCTAATAAGAGTGCTCCTACTGATCCTAATGATATTCCTTTGTCTACTTTGATTGAGAATAATAATGAATCTATGGATGTGAATTTTGTTGGTAGGAACAATTTTGGTAATAACGCGTATAGAGGTCATTTTAATTCTAGGCCGTTTCCTAGTAATTCCTTTAATAATTATGGTAATTACTACAACAATTCTTATGGAAATTATAATAAGATGCCCTCAGATTTTTAATCTACTATTAAAGAATTTATTAGTTTGCAAAAGAGTTTCAATGCTTTGATTGAAGAAAAATTGCTTAAGATTGATGAGTTGGCTAGGAACGTGGATAGAATTTCTCTTGATGTTGATTCTTTGAAACTTAGATCTATTCCACCTAAGCATGATATCAATGAGTCTCTCAAAGCCATGAGAATTTCCATTGATGAGTGCAAAGTAAGAACCGCTAGGATGCATGCTAAGAAAGATTGCTTTGTGGAAGCGTGTTCTTATAGTTTTCATGACAATAAAGATGAAGATCCAAAAGTAATTGACGTGTCCCCTATTAAATCCTTGTTTTGCAATATGAATCTTGATAATGATGGGACTGGAGATGAGTCAACTTTAGTTAGAAGGCGCCCCAAAAATTCAGAGTTTTTAGATCTTGATGCAAAAATTGGTAAAAGTGGGATTGAAGAGGTCAAAACTTTAGATAGCAATGAACCCACTATCTTGGATTTCAAGGAATTTAATTATGATAACTGTTTTTTGATAAATTGTATTTCCTTGTTGCAATCCGTGCTAAATTCTCCTCATGCTTATAGTCAAAATAAATCTTTTACTAAACATATCGTTGATGCTTTGATGCAATCTTATGAAGAAAAACTTGAGTTGGAAGTTTCTATCCCTAGAAAACTTTATGATGAATGGGAACCTACAATTAAAATTAAAATTAAAGATCATGAATGCTATGCTTTGTGTGATTTAGGTGCTAGTGTTTCCACGATTCCAAAAACTTTGTGTGATTTGCTAGGTTTCCGTGAATTTGATGATTTTTCTCTAAACTTGCACCTTGCGGATTCCACTATTAAGAAACCTATGGGAAAGATTAATGATGTTCTTATTGTTGCAAATAGGAATTATGTGCCTGTGGATTTCATTGTTCTTGATATAAATTGCAATCCTTGATGTCCTATTATTCTTGGTAGACCTTTCCTCAGAACGATAGGTGCAATTATTGATATGAAGGAAGGGAATATTAGATTCTAATTTCTGTTAAGGAAGGGCATGGAACACTTTCCTAGAAAGAAAATTAAATTACCTTATGAATCTATTATGAGAGCCACTTATGGATTGCATACCAAAGATGACAATACCTAGATCTATTCTTGCTTTTATGCCTAGCTAAGGGCATTAAACAATAGCATTTGTTGGGAGGCAACCCAATTTTATTTTTATTCCTTACTTTTTGCTCCTGTTTAGTAATAAATAATTTATATAGCCTATGTTTTGGTTGTGTTTTTTGTGTTTAATTAGTGTTTGTGCAAAGTAGAACCGTTGGGAAGACTTGGGGAAAGTCTTTTTGATCATGCTGTAAAAAACAGAAACTTTGGCGCTCGCGAGAAGTGCTGCCATATTTTTACTGGAGAGTGATATTTAGTTAATTATTTTTGCAGATGATTAATAGATAAATTCCTCACGTCCAGCAGTTTATTTTAGAATTTTTGAGGTTCCAGAAGTATTCGAAACCTATAGATTACTACAGACTGTTCTCTTTTTGACAGATTCTGTTTTGCGTGTGTTGTTTGCTTATTTTGATGAATCTATGGCTAGTAATAGAGTTTATAAACCATAAAGAAGTTGGAATACAGTAGGTTTAACACCAATATAAATCAATAATGAGTTCGTTACAGTACCTTGAAGTGGTGGTTTGTTTTCTTTTACTAACGGAGCTCACGAAGATTTTCTTTTAAGTTTTGTGTTGTGAAGTTTTCAAGTTTTGGGTAAGGATTTGATGGATTATGGAACAAGGAGTGGCAAGAGCCTAAGATTGGGGATGCGCAAGGCACCCCAAGGTAAAATCCAAGGACACCAAAAATCCTAAGCTCGGGGATGTCCCGGAAGGCATCCCCTCTTTTGTCTTCGTTCATCGGTAACTTTACTTGGAGCTATATTTTTATTCGCCACATGATATGTGTTTTGCTTGGAGCGTCTTGTATGATTTGAGTCTTTGCTTTTTAGTTTACCACAATCATCCTTTCTGTACACACCTTTTGAGAGAGACACACATGAGTTGGAATTTATTAGAATACTCTATGTGCTTCACTTATATCTTTTGAGTTATATAGTTTTTGCTCTAGTGCTTTACTTATATCTTTTAGAGCACGGTGGTGGTTTTATTTTACAGAAATAATTGATCTATCATGCTTCACTTATATTATTTTGAGAGTCCTTGAGAACAACATGGAAATTTGCTTTTAAGCATTATAAGAACTTTCATATAAGTGCATTGAATACTAAAAGAAGTTTGATACTTGATGATTGTTTTGAGATATGGAGATGGTGATATTAGAGTCATGCTAGTTGAGTAGTTGTGAATTTGAGAAATACTTGTGTTGAAGTTTGTGATTCCCGTAGCATGCACGTATGGTGAACCGTTATGTGATGAAGTCAGAGCATGATTTATTTATTGATTGCCTTCCTTATGAGTGACAGTCGGGGACAAGCGATGGTCTTTTCCTACCAATCTATCCCCCTAGGAGCATGCGCGTAGTACTTTGTTTCGGTAACTAATAGATTTTTGCAATAAGTATGTGAGTTCTTTATGACTAATGTTGATTCCATGGATTATACGCACCCTCACCCTTCCACCATTGCTAGCATCTCTAGTACCGTGCAACTTTCGCTGGTACCATAAACCCACCATATACCTTCCTCAAAACAGCCACCATACCTACCTATTATGGC
Organism: Triticum aestivum; assembly: GCF_018294505.1. NCBI lineage: Eukaryota > Viridiplantae > Streptophyta > Magnoliopsida > Poales > Poaceae > Triticum > Triticum aestivum. The sequence continues at coordinate 496,186,496 of NC_057794.1, read as the reverse complement.
ATTTCCATAGCCATTCCGAGATATATTGCCATGCAACTTTCCACCGTTCCGTTGTTATGACACGCTTCATCATTGTCATATTGCTTTGCATGATCATGTAGTTGACATCGTATTTGTGGCAAAACCACCATTCATAATTTTTTCATACATGTCACTCTTGATTCATTGCATATCCCGGTACACCACCGGAGGCAATCACATAGAGTCATATTTTGTTCTAAGTATTGAGTTGTAAGTAAAAAAGAAGTGTGATGATCATCATTATTAGAGCATTGTCCTAGTGAGTAAAGGATGATGGAGACTATGATTCCCCCACAAGTTGGGATGAGACTCCGGACGAAAAAAAGAGGCCAAAAAAGACAGCAGGCCCAAATAAATTAAAAAAGAGAAAAAATAAGAGAAAAAGAGAGAAGGGACAATGTATATTCCAATGATCTTCATGATAGAGAGTCTCCTATGTTGTCACTTTCATAAACTAGTGGGAATTTTACATTATAGAACTTGGCTTGTATATTCCAATGATGGGCTTCCTCAAATTGCCCTAGGTCTTCATGAGCAAGCATGTTGGATGCACACCCACTTAGTTTCTTTTGTTGAGCTTTCATACACTTATAGCTCTAGATGTATTCTTCTCTCTCTTTGGATCTCAATACAAAGTTCTCCTTGATTCTCTTGGATATCTATTCGATGTAACTCTTATTTTTGCGGTGTGTTTGTCGAGATCCGATGAATTGTGGGTTTATGATCCAGATTATCTATGAACAATATTTGAATCTTCTCTGAACTCTTTTATGTATGATTGGTTTATGTTTGCAAGTCTCTTCGAATTATCAGTTTGGTTTGGCCTACTAGATTGATCTTTGTTGCAATGGGAGAAGTGCTTAGCTTTGGGTTCAATCTTGCGGTGCTCGATCCAAGTGGCAGAAAGGGAAACGACACGTATTATATTGTTGCCACCGAGGATAAAAAGATGGGGTTTATATCATATTGCATGAGTTTATCCCTCCACATCATGTCCTCTTGCTTAAGGCGTTACTCTGTTCTTATGAACTTAATACTCTAGATGCATGCTGGATAGCGGTCGATGTGTGGAGTAATAGTAGTAGATGCAGAATCGTTTCGGTCTAGTTGTTTCGGACATGATGCCTATATACATGATCATGCCTAGATCTTCTTATAATTATTTGCTTTTCTATCAATTGCTCAACAGTAATTCGTTCACCCACCGTAATACCTATGCTATCTTGAGAGAAGCCACTAGTGAAACCTATGGCCCCCGGGTCTATTTTCCATCATACAAGTTTCCAATCTATTTTATTTTGCCATTTTTACTTTCAATCTATATCATAAAAATACCAAAAATACTTATCTTATTATTATCATCTCTATCAGATCTCACTCTTGCAAGTGGTTGTGAAGGGATGGACAACCCCTTTACCGCGTTGGTTGCGAGGTTCTTATTTGTTTATGTAGGTACGAGGTGAATCGTGCGTGGTCTCGTACTGGATTGATACCTTGGTTCTCAAAAACTTAGGGAAATACTTACGCTGCTTTACTGCACCAACCTTCCCTCTTCAAGGGAAAACCAACGCAGTGCTCAAGATGTAGCAGACGTGGGGAAGGCCACGATAATGAAGCCGAAGGAACAATTGTTCCACAGCCGGCCGATCCCCCCTGACGTCTTCAAGGTTTCCGTGGCCAGTGTTAAACCGGTCCACGAGAATTTTGTAACATCCCAATTTTTATTAAATTTGGATGTTAATAGAATCATTCAATGCATATCATATTTCTTTGCATTTTGGAATTTTTAAAATATTCAAAGAATATTTTTCCACTCGAGAAAAAAAACAAAAGAGAGGGGATAAGATGACTTCCTCAAAATATAAAAGAGTGGGAAATTTTATTTTGAATATTATTTGAAGTTTTGGAGTTTATTGGCATTTATTTTATTTGCAAAAGTGCATTAATTGCATTAGGAAAAATATTTTCAAAATATTATGTGCTTTAGTTAATGTTCATTAGGCTCTAAATATTGTATAGTTATTTTAGAAATTATTGTGGTGTTTTTATTAATTCATTTGAATTATTTACGGCCAATTTAGTCTCCTGTTAAAAAAACACACACACACACGCACGCAGCCTGGACCGAAACCGGGTTCGGCCCAGGAGCGCCCGACCGGCCTAGCTGGCCATTTCGGCCCAAGGCCGTCCGCGTGCCCGAAGCCCCCCCCCCCGCACCGGTCGACCGCTCCGCGCCTGCCCTCGCTCGCCTCCTCTCGCTGCCGCTGCCAGGCGGGCCCCACCCATCAGGCCGTCCCCAACCTCCCGCACCGCGTGGGATAAACACTCGCCCCTCGCCGTCTGCAACCGCCGAACGCCTCTCTCGTGGATGAGGCCTTATCCGTCGACCCCGAGCCCTCCGATTGCGCCTATAAATGCCCCCGAACCCCCTCTTCCGTCCTCGCCGTCCCGCTTCTCCCCACGCATCCATAGCCGCCGCTGTCGCCGTTCGCATCTCGCCAGAGCCACGCTGCTCCGTCGTCCTTTCCGTTGCCAATAAGCCACCGTGGCCTCCACTTTCCTCGTCAAATGATTTCCCGCGGCAAGGCGCATCTGTTTGACATCTTTTCCTCGCCTAGGTCCCGCCGGAGACGACGCCCCGACGACGCCCGACCTTGCCGGAGCGCACGGAGCGCCGCCCCTTCACCTCGCCGACCCCGATGCCCCTGAGGAGCCCCGACGCCACCATCCGGACGCCCAAGCCGCGCTGCACCTCCCCGTCTTCTTCCCCGACGCCGAGGACCACCGTAGCCGCTGCCCCTCCATCGACCGCCGCCGCGCCGCCGTCCTCTGCTCGTCGCCGACGCCGCCAGCCGCTGTAAGCCGCCGCACCTCCTCTGGTTCGTTAGATCGAATATCAATGGCTTAGATTAGATTGGTTAGGTTGTTTTTTTAGTCGAACCGGTACACGATTAACCGCGGGTTTTATTTTTAAAACCGATCGGTTTTTGCTTAAGTTAGCCGCCGCCGCCGTTTTGGTTAAATTGTGGCCATCCGCTGTTTAAGCTACGCGGCGAACACCTTTCGGCCAATAGGAATCTGCCAGGCGCCAGGGACCTGTTTGTGATAGTTTTTCTTCAGTGTTTAGTCCCTTTTATAACAGGTTAGTCCCTGATCTTAGATTAGCCATAACTTTTAAACCGTAGATCCAAACTCGATGAAACCAGCGTCAAATTCTTCGTATTGTTTAGATCTATCCAGTGGTATACTTTTTACAAACTTTTGTCAGGTTCAAATTTTAATTTATTCAGATTCGAAGTCAAACTTCAAATGGCCATATCTCCCAAACCGTAGCTCCGATTAAGTTGATTCCTTTTGCATGCTGTCACCGTAGCAAAACCCTATCACCTGGACCTTTGTCACAGTAATCTACCCTTTAATATTTTTACTAGTATGCATAGTATGCACTATATTTCACATCACTCTTTGAACCATAGGCCTATGTTGTTTTGCACTTAGAACATTTCTGTAGTAGCTTAGTTTGTTATATGTTCATTTGGTTTTTCTGAGACTTTTTGCTATGCATGTTATTTTGGTTCTCTAGAATGTTTGCTTATGGTTGTTTACCTTCTTTGCAATAGATTGCCCGGAGTGCAAAGCAGAATATTATCAGTCTTTAGAATTCAACCAGCAGTACCAAGGCAAGTTGCATCTTAATCATGTTTCATTACCTATGTTTTTATTATGCACTTAGTTCTTTGCGGTAGGACTGCATGGTAGGAAACTGATAACGCATGACTATGCTTTTCACCCAGTAGTTCATTGAGGTAGGTCTGAACCATATAACCTTGTCGCCATCGTTTTACGTTATGTTGCTACGCTAAGTAGATGTGGATTGGGGAGTGATCATTGTAAGGTTTGAATGACAATGTAGTAAATAGGACCTAAGATAATTAATGAACTACCTGGGCGGAAACTTGTTGGAATGGTGGCGAAGTACAGTGGGGCACGCATGGGAAATCCATGGTGGTGCACCACTAGTGGACCGTCCTCTCAGGTTCAAAGAGATCAATCGTATTCCCATGTCTAGAAGCTTACGTGTGCAGCCACAAGCCAATATGGGCTCTGGCTTAGTTGAGTAGTTAGTGTGACCCCTTCCGGGATGGGCTAGCAGATGTAGAATGATGTAGGTGTACCGGCCTATCCGTGCGTTAAGGGGGAACATTTTCGAAAGGCTATGTCTCGATCTTTCGATCATGGAGGTGGTCGAGTCTTATGGGGAAAAGTGCGCAACCTCCGCAAAGTGTCAACCTAATCGATTAGCCGTGTCCCCAGTTACGGACAACTTGAGCATCTTATAGTGGAAATGCCGGGAGATCTCCTCACCTTTAATTAAACAGTTGGGTTTTAAATGAAACTTGGGAATGGATGGAGTTGGGTTTGCCAACTCATCCTATGCAAATGTGTAGTAGTAGAATAACATCTTTTCTAATAGGGAAAAACTAGCTTTATGCAAAAACTAAATTTAGAGCTTTCCACCAGCCAAATTGCATGTACAAGTAGGTTCATTACACTTATGATGTGACTTTCCAGTACATTCAATGTACTGACCCATTTGGCTGCAACTTATCACGTTGCAGATATATCCAACGAGGATTAAGGTGCGATAGGTCGATGTTCTACACTCAACCTTGCTCGTGGAGTTGGACTCATTTACTACTTTGCTTCCGCGGTATTTACTTATTGGCTCTATGCCCTATTTTGTAATAAATGTATTGCTCCTGGACTATCGATGTAATAAAGGGATGTGTGTTATTTTCTGTTATTTCATCGAGTACTGTGTGTGCTAGCAAGTCGATCCAGGGACTAGCACGGTAAGCATAGAGACTTTGACTCTTACCGAGTCGGGTCGCTACAAGATGGTATCAGAGCACACATTGACTGTAGGACGTGATCCCTAGAAATGGAGAAAAGCCATAGGATAAAAACTATATATTTCATTTTTCGTATATATCCTTTGGTCTCGTACCTTCTCTGCTTCAATACTAATTTATTCTCCTTTTGAAAATGTAGATGCCGTCCGCCCTTGTTGAGTTCGAGCAGCCCAATGAGACCATGCCCATTGGACGGCAGCTGGTGAAGATCACGAAGCACTTAAAGATTGGGCTTCCCACATTCACTGGAACCTTCACAACCACCCTGCCCGAGGAGATACGTTGGAGGATCGATGCTCATATCCCCGGACGCATCCTCGGAAACCGCACCAAGCCCATTGACTTCCATGTGGATACCGCAACATGGGGCTTGGGCAGGATTATCGCTGCTCACATTGCTCTCGAACGCATTCAAGAGGTGTATGACGAAGACCTCAAGAAGACCTCCTTCGTGATGTATGGACGCCGCGACGCAAATGGAGATGTGGTGCGTACCCTGGAGGACGAGACGATAGCATCCAAATCCAGGACATGGATGACACATTCGCATGATGGAGGTGGAGCTGTCCGACAACATGGTCGTCATCAAGAGCCTAATGACCTGCAAGGCCGAGCTAGAGGAGGAGCTCCAGGATGCTCGCATCAAGCATGAGGGAGAGCTGGACTCACTGCAGGAGAAGATCGACGACCTGAAGCTTGAGTTTGAGGAGGCCGAGGAGAAGCTCGATGAGGGAGAAAACATCCAGGAGGATCACTCGTATGGTGCCTATGTTAGCCAGGAGAGGGACTAAAATGATGATCTCAGAGATGACGACATGGAAAGCGATGCAAGGACACCCGATGTCGACATGGTTGACTGGTCCTCATCTGATGAGAGTTCGATTTTATACCACCATGCGAGCTTAGAAATTCGATTTCGTTATCCGATTAGTTTCATTTCATTTGTAAGACCTTGTCAAATCTTGTGACATGGCTTACCTTAGGTTTGATTATTCATGTGAACCTCTTCGAAATTGTATTGGAGTGATTTGAAGTTTATTGCTATCATGTGCATATGGGTAGTGTGATTTTACTCACTAGGCCTTGTTCTATTCTAACTCCTCATCCACTCTGAAACCCATCAGATGCCTCCAAGACGTGACCCCGGATTCAACTTTCCGCCAGAGCTTACGCAATTGATCTAGCAATAGAATGCTCTTATGCAGATGCTCATTTAGAACCAGAACCAGAACTAGAACAACAACAACCCACCGCCACCACCCCCGGCTGACAGTCTTACCCGTTTTCTAAGGCTGAACCCACCCGTGTTCTCCAGCAGCACAGAGCCGATCATCGCAGATGACTGGCTCCACAAGATAGGAAGGGAGCTGGCCACGACAGGATGCAATGATGCTGAGAAGGTGAAGTTTGCTGCCCACCAGCTAGATGGACCGGCAGCTGCTTGGTGGGAGAACTACACCACCACATACCCCATGGAGAATGTGACTTGGGCTCAGTTCCAGCGGGCGTTCCGCACTGCTCATGTCTCAACTGGAGCCATGAGTCTGAAGAAGAAGGAGTTCTGCAGCTTGCGCCAGGGAGGACGCACGGTATCTCAGTTGAGTTCAGTAAGTTGGCCCGTTACCCCCCCCCAGAGGACGTGGCCACTGATGCAGCCAAGCAGGAGAAGTTTCTGGAGGGACTGAACGATGAGTTGGGAGTTCAATTGACTGTGGCAGCATTTGCGGACTATCGGGAGCTGGTTGATAAGGCTACCATTCTTGAAGGCAAGCACCAGCAGATGGAGAATCGTAAGAGGAAGTACGGTCATGGGAAGTATAACTCTGGAGTTCAACAAAATCCCGCTACAGCCCGTACTCAGGAAGTTCTAGATCAGGCACTAGAAAGTTTGGAGGGAATCACCATAACCATGGAGGCCACATTCATCATGGAGGAAATGGACACAACCACCATGGTCACAAGCAGGGCAATGGCAATGGAGGAAATGGCAATCAGCATCATTCCAACTCTTCCACACCGATGAAGGACCTGAGTCACATCACCTGCTTCAAGTGCAAGAAGACATGTCACTACTCCAATGAGTGTCCTGAGGCGCAGAATGGAAATGGAAATGGCAATGGGAATTCTGGAGGCAAGAAGCCCAATCCTTTCACTAAGGGGCATGTGAATCATGTCAATGTGGAAGAGGTTTATGAGCAGCCTGACGCAGTGATTGGTAAGATCTTGGTTAATTCATTTCCATCACTCATTCTTTTTGACACTGGTGCATCACATTCATTCATATCAAGGGGGTTTGTGGATAAACATAAGTTGCCTACCATAGCTCTTAAGTCACCCATTCTAGTGAGTTCCCCAGGAGCCGAGTCTATGGCTAGTCAGGGATGTTTCCAATTGCCTTTGAACATAGGGGGACATGTTTTTCCCACAGATATGATTATACCAGAGTCGCAAGGGTTGGATGTAATCCTAGGGATGGATTGGATGTCCAAGTACGAGGGACACATTGATTGTGCTAGTAGATCTATTTTTCTCACCACCCCAGAGAAGAAGAGGATCAAGTATGTATCTAGGCTTAAGCCTAAGAGGATTCAGGTGAACTCTCTTACGGGAGTTGTCCAGGAAGAAGTACCAGTGGTGAAGGATTATCCCGATGTATTTCCGGATGAGTTACCGGGTATGCCGCCAGATCGGGAGATTGAGTTTTTGATTGAGTTTCTGCCAGGCACAGGGCCTATCTCCAAGAGGCCGTATCGAATGCCTGCCAATGATTTGGAGGAAGTCAAGAAACAGATTAAGGAGTTGCTAGAGAATGGATATATTCGCCCGAGTTCATCACCTTGGGGAGCCCCAGTACTCTTAGTGGAGAAGAAGGATGGAACCTTGAGAATGTGTGTGGATTACCGCTCTCTGAATGAGGTGACCATCAAGAACAAGTATCCCCTACCGATGATCAATGACTTGTTTGACCAGCTAGAAGGAGCTAGTGTTTTCTCCAAGATCGATCTTCGATCGGGTTATCACCAATTGAAGATCCGTGAGAAGGATGTACCCAAGACAGTTTTTACCACAAGGTATGGGCTTTATGAGTATACAGTCATGTCCTTTGGTTTGACTAATGCCCCTGCCTATTTTATGAACATGATGAACAAAGTATTCATGGAGTTCTTGGATAAGTTTGTTGTGGTATTCATTGATGACATATTGGTTTACTCCAAGAGTGAGGAGGAACACGCTGAACATCTGCGCTTAGTTTTGGAGAAGCTCAGAGAGCATCAACTTTATGCCAAGTTCAGCAAGTGTGAGTTTTGGCTCAAGGAAGTCGGATTTCTTGGACATGTAGTGTCAGGTGAAGGGATTGTAGTGGACCCTACCAAGGTAGAGTCAGTCACAGAATGGAATGCACCCACCACAGTTGGTGAGATTCGTAGTTTCCTTGGACTTGCAGGATATTACCGGAGATTTATTGAAATTTTCTCCAAGATTGCAAGGCCCATGACAGCGTTGTTGAAAAAAGACACCAAGTTCATTTGGACTGAAGAGTGTGAAGCCAGTTTCCAAGAGTTGAAGAAGCGTTTGGTTACAGCCCCAGTGCTAATCCTGCCTGACGCACACAAGGACTTTCAGGTGTATTGTGATGCTTCACGTCAGGGACTTGGAGGTGTTCTTATGCAAGAGGGGAAGGTTGTAGCTTATGCTTCACGACAGCTTCGACCTCATGAGTTGAACTATGCCACACATGATTTGGAGTTGGCAGCCGTAGTTCATGCACTCAAGACATGGAGACACTATCTTATTGGGAATCGTTGTGATGTTTACACGGATCACAAGATTTTGAAGTATATCTTCACGCAGAAGGAGTTGAATCTCAGGCAAAGGAGATGGTTGGAACTTATAAAGGATTATGACATGAGTCTGCATTATCATCCAGGAAAAGCCAATGTTGTGGCAGATGCTTTGAGCTGTAAGAGTTATGTTAATACCCTTACAGCAGGAGGTTTACCTCAGGAGTTATGTGATGAGCTTAGAGACCTACAGTTAGAAATAGTTCCAAGAGGTTATGTTGCCGCACTCGAGGCGCAGTCCACCTTGTTGGGGAGAATCAGAGAAGCCCAAAAGTTGGACCAAGGTATTGCTGAGATCAAAGAAATAATGAGCAAATGGAAAGCAGACGGATTCCGTGAGGATGAACATGGAACCTTATGGTTTGAACAACGAATTTGTGTACCCAATGACCCGGAGATCAGGAAGTTGATTCTTAAGGAGGCTCACGACTCACCATATTCGATACACCCAGGCAATACCAAGATGTATTTGGACTTGAAGGGAAGTTTTTGGTGGGCCGGTATGAAGAGAGAAATTGCCGAGTATGTGGCAATATGTGATGTATGTCAGAGAGTAAAGGCAGAACATCAGAAACCAGCAGGATTACTTCAGCCGTTGCCGATACCTGATTGGAAATGGGATAAACTTGGTATGGACTTTATCATGGGGTTACCCAGGACCCGTTCAGGTTATGATTCCATTTGGGTGATAGTTGATCGTTTGACCAAGGTTGCTCACTTCATTCCAGTGAAGACCACCTATACAAGTGCTAAGCTGGCAAAGATATATATGACCAGGATCGCATGTCTGCATGGAGTTCCAAGGAGCATCATATCAGATAGAGGGACATAGTTTACCTCAAAGTTTTGGAAACAGTTACACGAAACCTTGGGTACCAGGCTAGAGTTCAGTACAACCTTCCATCCACAGACTGATGGGCAGACAGAGAGAGTCAATCAGATTCTAGAGGACATGTTGAGAGCTTGTGCGCTAGACTATGGGTCTAGTTGGGATGATAACTTACCCTACGCAGAGTTCTCGTACAACAACAACTACCAAGCCAGTTTGCAGATGGCCCCTTTCGAGGCATTGTATGGAAGGAAATGCAGGACACCTTTGATGTGGAATGGAGTTGGAGATCGCAAATTGTTTGGACCTGATTTGATCAGGGATTCTGAGGACAAGGTCAAGTTGATTCGTGACAGACTTAAGATAGCTCAGTCAAGGCAGAAAAGTTATGCCGATGCTAAACGCAAGGAAGTGATCTATGAAGTGGGAGATAGAGCATATCTTCGAGTGTCTCCACTTTGAGGTGTTAAGAGATTTGGAGACAAAGGAAAGTTGGCACCACGATTTGTGGGACCATACAAAGTTCTGGAACATAGAGGAGAGGTTGCATACTAGTTGGAATTACCATAGGCTCTGTTGGGAGTTCATGATGTGTTTCATGTTTCCCAGCTGAAGAAGTGTCATGCAGAGATGGCGGACATTCCTTTGAGAGATACAATGCCACTGGAGGCAATTTAGTTGGAGAATGATCTGACTTATGAGAAGCCTATTAGGATTCTTGAGACTGCAGAGAGGATCACTCGTACCAAGATCATCAAGTTCTGCAAGGTTCAGTGGAGTCACCACACCGAGGAAGCTACTTGGGAACGAGAAGAAGATCTTAGACAGGACCACCCGCACCTTTTTGCTGGCCAACCCGAATCTCGAGGACGAGATTCATCTTAAGGGGGTAGGTTTGTAACATCCCAATTTTTATTAAATTTGGATGTCAATAGAATCATTCAATGCATATCATATTTCTTTGCATTTTGGAGTTTTTAAAATATTCAAATAATATTTTTCCACTCGAGAAAAAAACAAAAGAGAGGGGATAAGATGACTTCCTCAAAACGTAAAAGAGTGGGAAATTTTATTTTGAATATTATTTGAAGTTTTGGAGTTTATTGGTATTTATTTTATTTGCAAAAGTGCATTAATTGCATTAGGAAAAATATTTTCAAAATATTTTGTGCTTTAGTTAATGTTCATTAGGCTCTAAATATTGTATAGTTATTTTAGAAATTATTGTGTTGTTTTTATTAATTCATTTGGATTATTTACGGACAATTTAGTTTCCTGTTAAAACACACACACACACACACACACACGCACGCAGCCTGGACCGAAACTGGGTTCGGCCCAGGAGTGCCCGACCGGCCCAGTTGGCCATTTCGGCCCAAGGCCGCCCACGCGCCCGAAGCCCCCCCCCCCCCCCCCCCCCGCACCGGTCGATCGCTCCGTACCCGCCCTCGCTCGCCTCCTCTCGCTGCTGCTGCCAGGCGGGCCCCACCCATCAGGCCGTCCCCAACCTCCCGCATCGCGTGGGATAAACACCCGCGCCTGGCCGTCCGCAACCGCCGGCCGCCTCTCTTGTGGATGAGGCCTTATCCGTCGACCCCGAGCCCTCTGACTGCGCCTATAAATGCCCCCGAACCCCTCTTCCGTCCTCGCCGTCCCGGTTCTCACCACACCGCCCATAGCCGCCGCTGTCGCCGTTCGCATCTCGCCGGAGCCGCGCCGCTCCGTCATCCTTTCCGTCGCCAGTAAGCCACCGTGGCCTCCACTTTCCTCGTCAAATGATTTCCCGCGGCAAGGCGCATCCGTTTGACATCTTTTCCTCGCCTAGGTCCCGCCGGAGACGACGCCCCGACGACGCCCGACCTCGCCGGAGCCCACGGAGAGCCGCCGCCTTTGCCTCACCGACCCCGACGCCCCTGAGGAGCCCCGACGCCACCATCCGGACGCCCAAGCCGTGCCGCACCTCCCCGTCTTCTTCCCCGACACCAAGGACCGCCGTAGTCGCTGCCCCGCCATCGACCGACGCCGCGCCGCCGTCCTCTACTCGTCGCCGATGCCGCCAGCCGCTGTAAGCCGCCGCACCTCCTCTGGTTTGCTAGATCAAATATCAGCGACTTAGATTAGATTGGTTAGGTTGTTTTTAGTCGAACCGGTACGCGGTTAACCGCGAGTTTTATTTTTAAAACCGATCGGTTTTTGCTTAAGTTAGCCGCCGCCGCTGTTTTGGTTAAATTGTGGCCATCCGCTGTTTAAGCTACGCGCGAACACCTTTCGGCCAATAGGAATCTGCCACGCGCCAGGGACCTGTTTGCGATAGTTTTTCTTCACTGTTTAGTCCCTTCTATAACAGATTAGTCCCTGATCTTAGGTTAGCCATAACTTTTAAACCGTAGATCCAGACTCGATGAAACCAGCGGCAAATTCTTCGTATTGTTTAGATCTATCCAATGGTATACTTTTTGCAAACTTTTGTCAGGTTCAAATTTGAATTTATTCAGATTTGAATTCAAACTTCAAATGGCCATATCTCCCAAACCGTAGCTCCGATTAAGTTGATTCCTTTTGCAGGCTGTCACCGTAGCAAAACCCTATCACCTGGACCTTTGTCACAATAATTTTCACACACTAGAATCTGCCCTTTAATATTTTTACTAGTATTGTCGGTGTCAAAACCGGCAGATCTCGGGTAGGGGGTCCCGAACTGTGCGTCTAGGCCGGATGGTAACAAGAGGCATGGGACACAATGTTTTACCCAGGTTCGGGCCCTCTTGATGGAGGTAAAACCCGACGTCCTGCTTGATTAATATTGATGATATGGGTAGTAGAAGAGTAGATCTACCACGAGATCGGAGAGGCTAAACCCTAGAAGCTAGCCTATGGTATGATTGTATGTTGTGGTTGTTGTCCTACGGACTAAAACCCTTCGGTTTATATAGACATCAGAGAGGGTTAGGGTTACATAAGGTCGGTTACAAAGGAAGAGATATCCATATCCGTATTGCCTAGCTTGCCTTCCACGCCAAGTAGAGTCCCATCCGGACACGAGACGAAGTCTTCAATCTTGTATCTTCGTAGTCTAACAGTCCGGCCAATGGAGATAGTCCGGCTGTCCGGAGACCCCCTAATCCAGGACTCCCTCAGTAGCCCGTGAACCAGGCTTCAATGACGATGAGTCCGGTGCGCAGTATTGTCTTCGGCATTGCAAGGCGGGTTCCTTCTCCGAATACATCACAGAAGAATTTGAATACGAGGATAGTGTCCGACCCTGCAAAATAAGTTCCACATTCCACCGTAGAGAGAATAATATTTTCGCAGATCTAATTTGCTGACTTGTCTTAACAGTATGACGTCATGCCATGGCCCGGTGATTATTCGAACCGTTCCCTTTAACCAGCCCCGCACATAACGCGAGGCAGTTTTTCGACACGTCTTGTCAAAGCAGAGATCATGTCCCCTTATTACGGGATTCTCATCAATACGGGCGTGGGTAACCCAACCGCGCCATCAACTGCGGTGCTTGGGGGATAAGCGAGTTTTACTAGGCAAGTGGGGACGCTTAGCTCCGTCCGCCCATATAAAGGGATAAGGATTCACCTTTCTATCCACGCCCTCTTCCTCCTTTGCTCATCCGTTTCCGCACACTCGAGCTCTAGCGCCCAAGTCCACACTTCCCACCTCAACCTGCTCCAACCATGTCCGGAGCGGGAGGTAGGTGGATGGTCTCCTCCGTCACGGAGGGAGACATCAAGAAACTGAGGAGAGCCGGATACCTGCCCGACGACATCGCGCACCGGCTCCCAGATGAGGGGCAGCTCATCCCCACACCCAGGCCCCATGAGAGGGTAGTATTCCTCACCCATTTCCTCCGCGGACTAGGATTCCCTCTCCATCCATTCGTCCGTGGGCTCATGTTCTATTACGGCCTGGATTTCCACGATCTGGCCCCAAACTTCATTCTCAACATCTCGGCGTTTATCGTCGTGTGCGAGGCCTTCCTCCGCATCAAGCCCCACTTCGGCTTATGGCTGAAGACCTTCAATGTCAAGCCGAAGGTGGTGGGCGGCCGCCAGGCGGAATGCAGAGGTGCCATGGTGGGCAAGATGCCCAACATAACATGGCTCGAGGGCTCCTTTGTGGAAACCATAAAGGGGTGGCAATCGGGGTGGTTCTACATCACCGAGCCGCGCGACCCTGTATGGGCAGCGGCCCCCGAGTTCCGATCTGGCATCCCCATGCGGCTCAGCTCCTGGAAAGAGAAGGGCATGTCCTGGGGTAGTTCGGAAGAGCTGACCGGACTCCAAACATGTATTCAAAACATGGTGAACAAGAAGGTCAAGCTTGTCAACATAGTCCAAGTTATGCTCATCCGCCAAATCCTCCCATGCCAACAACGGGAGTTCAACTTGTGGGAGTTCGACCCGGCGCAGCACCAAACTCTGAACAGGCTCTTCAACACGACTCATGAAGATGCCTGGAGGGTGTTGTTCAAAAGTGCCGAGGTCCCCCCTCCTATTACTGAGGATCGCTGATTCAGCGCGAAGCGCCAAGCCAGTGCGGTAAGCTGCTTTACCTTTCACAGGATACTTATATTTTTTTTATAGATTGATTCTATGCGGGATCTAAACTCTCGTACCTTTGACATGACTAGCAAAAGATGGCCGGACAGATCGACTGCCCGGCTCCTTTGCCCGAAGGCCCCACAGACGCTCTTGTGGCAAAGATGTTGACTTCGGCCCCTTATACGGTGCCGGAGAAGACCAAGAAGGCCAAGGGAACCCGAAAGAGTTCCCGACGCCAGGCGTCGTCGGACTCACCGTCCGATGACTCTGCGGCGCACTCTTCCCCCCAAAGACAAGGAAGAAGAAGAAGATGCTCCCCCACCAACTGGGGGAGATAGGAAAAGGAAGGCCGCCCCAACTGGGGGGCCGAAGGGTCCAAGAAGGGAAGGACTCTCCTTCCGGACAGCTCCACCGCCGCCGACGAAGGCGAAGACGAGTGGTTGCCCAGGGCCAAGCCCCCGGGGAGATCGTAAGTATTCGGATACCAGAGTAACCCATAGGATTCCTTTGTCACACTGCTTTCCCTAACGCCGAACACAATTATGCAGGCCGCCACGAGCCAGTATCGATGTATCGTCGGACGGCTCCTTGGGCTTGTCGGACATGGATAGCGATCCAGTCCCGACCGCCACCTCCCCTCATCCTGCCGATGACACCGAGGCGTTGTCTCAAGAGGCACCGGATCAAGGGGAGACAGTCCCGGAGGCGCCTCAAGGCGACCTTCCGGACTCCGGGAGCCAAGGGGACGGGGCCCCTGAGAGCTCCGAGTTCGGCCCTCAGCCGAACACTGTGCCGGAACCTCCAACGGTTCCAGGCTCGGGCAGGCGGCCTCCTTCTAAGAGGGGCAAGACGCCTGTGCCGGTGACCTTTGTCCATCCAGAGGCGCCGGACAATCTGCTGGAAGCGCTTCGCAACGCTTCCATCGATGAGGAGCACCGCACTATCATGAGTGCGGTGATCCAGAAGGTTCAGTCCGCCAAGAGCGGATTGACTGAAGCCTGCGCCAGCTTTCTAACAGGCTTCGAGGTAAGTGTTTTAAAATGTAGTAGAAATATTACCGCATAGACAGTAGCCCCTGATGCTTTGTTCGGTGTTCACAAAGAAAAGCCGAACAGAGGATCAAATAATATCGCAGGAGTCTAATATAAGTGTGTCAATATTCATATGCAGGCTTCGCTGTTGGCGTCCGCCACACTGACTGCGGAGGTCGCCGTACTGAAGCAGGACCTCGAAGGGTCCAGGAAAGAGCTCGGCCTTGCCAAGAGGCAGCTTGAGGAGAACAAGGGTAAGTAATACCCTGTCTATTAACTTGCCGGCCTGCTTGAACACCCAACAATCCCTGTTGGTGTGATTGGCTGGCTTGTCTAGGGTGCCGTGTATTTGACACGAGCGATCGAGTATACGGTCCAAGCTGGACGGACCCGGCGTACTTTGTTTGAATGGCTTTTTCCGCTAACCGGGTTTAGAGCCTTTGAATCCGGCATTGACTTCCGTATCCTCAGTATTTTTGCTGTTAATGTGGCGCTTCTGTTTGTTGCGACGTGACCTGCTATTGCCATGCTTGGTATCTGAGGTACCATGGTTCTTTGATATGTTATTACTGCGAGCCAGCCAGCTGTCTTCTCCCGCACAAAAGCGGGTCATGAGCGTCATGAGAGCTTCCATAGATTTCGGCTTTTCCTGACCAAGGTGCCGAGCTAGCCACTCGTCTCGGATGTTGTGTTTGAAAGCCGCTAAGGCCTCCGCATTCAGACAGTCGACGATTTGATTTTTCTTTGTAAGGAACCGAGTCCAGAATTGCCTGGCCGACTCTTCTGGCTGCTGAATTATGTGGCTCAAGTCATCGACATCTGGTGGTCGCACATAAGTGCCCTAAAAGTTTTCGAGGAATGCGGCTTCCAGATCTTCCCAATAGCTAATGGAGTCCGCTGGCAAGCTGTTAAGCCAATGCCGTGCTGGTCCTTTGAGCTTTAGTGGGAGGTATTTGATGGCGTGTAAGTCATCACCGCGGGCCATGTGGATGTGGAGGAGGAAATCATCAATCCATACTGCGGGATCTGTTGTGCCGTCGTATGATTCAATATTTACAGGTTTGAAACCTTCTAGGAATTGATGTTCCATTACTTCGTCTATGAAGCATAAGGGGTGTGCGGCGCCTCTGTATTGGGCTATATCGCGACGCATCTCGAATGGGTCTTGTCCGATGTGTTTGGTCCGGCCGGATTTGCTTTTACTGTATCCGGCGTGACGTTTATCGTCTCGTAGAGTGGTGCGCCGTCGTGATCCGTAGATCGATCTTGCATGCTTTGCTTTGTCCTCCAGTATGTCTCGCAGGCCTGGCGTATCTCCCCATGCCTTTTTATTTGAATGGCGTCGGGGTGGAGGCTGAGCTTTTGGCTGGAATGCCTCTCTATCGTGGCCACGAGGTGGCCGATCAGCCGTATCATACGCTTCTTCCTCCAGTCGGGGTAGTAACCTGCACTTTGGGTAATTCTTGGAGGGGCGCTCAAGTTTATATTCCTCGGTCGCGAGGACTTCAGTCCATCTGTCAGCTAGCAGATCTTGATCAGCTTGAAGCTGCTGCTGCTTTTTCTTTAGGCTATTTGCTGTGGCCATAAGCCGGCGCTTGAAGCGCTCTTGTTCGACGGGATCCTCTGGTATGACGAATTCACCATCGCCGAGGCTTGCGTCGTCTTTGGAGGGGGCATGTAATTGTCATCCTCCTCCTCTTCGTCTGCCGCTCTCTCAGGAGAGCTGGCTCCTCCATCCTCCTGCTCTAAATCATGCTGGAGGGGATTGTTGTTGTCTTCGGCACTATCCAGAGTGTTATTATCTCCTGTGCCGGTATCACCACTTTTGCTTTGGCGGGACTTAGAGCGGCGCCGCTGACGTTGGCGCTTGGGTTGTTTCTTGGAGGGGTCATCCTCCGCTATCTCGTCGCCATTGCCTTCTTTGGGTGTATCCACCATGTATATGTCATATGACGAGGTGGCTTTCTAGTGCCCTATAGGCGCTGGTTCATGTTCGTCTCCTACATTGTCGTCCATACCGTCGATGTCTTCGGAGTAGAAGTCGAGCATGTCAGTTAAATCATCGATAGTGGCTACGAAGTGGGTGGTGGGTGGGCATCGAATTTCTTCGTCGTCCGCATCCCAATCCTGTTGGCCATAATCCGGCCAGGGCTCTCCTGACAAAGAGAGAGACCTTAGTGAATTCAGAATGTCACCAAAGGGCGAGTGCTGAAAGATATCTGCGGCGGTGAATTCCATGATCGGCGCCCAATCGGATTCGATTGGCAGGAGCGTGGGCGGTTCGGAGTCAGAAAAAGAGTCCGGCACCTTGGAGTCATGGGCTGCGTAGAGGGTTAGGCTGGTGTTCGGCTCGATCGCCGTTGAGACTACAACCCCTGAGGCGGTGTCTAACCACCCGTCCTCGATTGGTGCAGTGGGCTCCGGGCTAAGGGTCGGAGCTGATGCGGGCGTGGCCTTTGGGGTACTGTTCGGCGGCAGAGCTAGGTCATACCCATCGTGACAGTGCAGCGCACCCGGCTGTGGCTCGAATTCGTCAAAGATCAAGTCTCCACGGATGTCGGTCGTGTAGTTCAAACTTCCAAACCTGACCTGATGGCCAGGGGCGTAGCTTTCAATCTACTCCAGATGGCCAAGCGAATTAGCCCGCAGTGCAAAGCCACCGAATACGAAGATCTGTCCGGGGAGAAAAGTCTCACCCTGGACCGCATCGCTATCGATGATAGTAGGAGCCATCAAGCCTAATGACGACGTCACAGAGGAACTCTCAATGAAATCACCAATGTCGGTGTCAAAACCGGCGGATCTCGGGTAGGGGGTCCCGAACTGTGCGTCTAGGCCGGATGGTAACAGGAGGCAGAGGACACAATGTTTTACCCAGGTTCGGGCCCTCTTGATGGAGGTAAAACCCTACGTCCTGCTTGATTAATATTGATGATATGGGTAATACAAGAGTAGATCTACCACGAGATCGGAGAGGCTAAACCCTAGAAGCTAGCCTATGGTATGATTGTATGTTGTGGTTGTTGTCCTACGGACTAAAACCTTCTGTCGGTGGGAACGACACCTATGGGATCACAAGAATCCCTACTACGGTTGCAGGGCGAGGGGTCGTGAGAAGAGCGGATCAAACAGATAGCACACGGTTCGTTTATCCAGGTTCGGGCCACGGGGATGCGTAAAACCCTACTCCTGCTTTGGTGGATTGTATATCTGTGTTCTTGAGCTAGCTATGGGGCGCGAGGAGCTCCAAAAAGCCGAATCCCCCTCCTGGTCGCCTCGGGCCTCCTTTTATAGGGAAAGGGGTTGCCACAGTAGCACCAGGAGGTGGAAAGGGAGCAGTGATGTGAGGTTATCCCTCGCATTACATGACAGGGCGCATTTAATGCGTCTTGCCCAGGTGTCCTTGCTTTATCGGGGATGGGGGAGAGCCCTGTCTCGTCCGTCGCCGCTCCCTCTCGCGTCGACACGCGCCCTGGCCAGCGGCGCCCGCGGTGCCATGTAGGAAAGCAGGCAGCTGAGGTGGCACAGTGCCGGGTGTCCACGAAGATCTGCATGCCGCCACTCAGGTGCCTGCCCAGTTGGTTGGGTCGGCAGCTGCATGCGAACGGCGGTGGAGGTTTGACTGGCGTGGGCCTGATGGTGGCCCTATGGGTGTTCTTGGCAAGGGCCTTGCCGGGGCCCCGGCAAGGGTCTTGCTATGGCGCCTGCTGTCATCCCCGGCAAGGCTCTTGCCGGGGGCCTTGCGGTCCTCTTTGGCTGGGATCCCGCCAAGGATCATCATCTTCTGAAGGGTGTATCTGATCTCGAATGTCTTCACAAAGATCTGCATGCCACCACGGGGATGTCTCCCGAATCCTTGCCCCATGGGGGCACTGGACTCAAGGGTGACTCACTCCATAGGTGTGGGGCGAGCCGCCACGGCAAGGGTCTTGCCGGTTTTCCTAAAACCGCCTCCCGGCAAGGATCTTTCCGGGGGGAGTCCGCTTTGTCCCCTTTGCTCTTTGTGGTCTTGGTCTTAGCGTCGTCCTGCTTGTCCTGTGCTTCGGCCTTACCTTGGCTCACCTCCCTTGCCTTGCTCAGTGTGATGGTGCCCGCGGCTCAGATTGCCCGTGCACAGTTATAGGGGTACAAAAAGCGTACCCCTCTTTATGTACACCGACAGGAGCCCCCGGGCCTGGGCCACACGTAAGCGCAATCGCGTCATTGGGCTAGGCCCAAAAACGGTGCGCGGGCAGGCGGGGCAGTTTTTACCGTGGTAAGTCTCTTCGCGTGCTGCGCTTCCCATGCTTCCCGTGCGTGGCGCGGCGTGGGGAGGCGTGTGGGACATGGGCGGCATGCGTGGGGTTGCTTCCCGCGGGCCTGTGTCACATCACAGTTAATGTGAAAGGAGGCGGCCCGCGTTTTTCCCCCATAAGAAGGAATAATCGTGGGCGCGCTCCTCACTTTCTCCTCTTCCCTCGTGCCTTTTCCGATCTCAGAGCCGACATTCCCTTTCTTCCTTCCTTCCTAAGATTTCGCTGTCGCCCGCCGCCGCTGCTTTTCCATCCCCCTTCCTCAGCCCTCTGAACTTCTTGGTCGCCATGGCTCCCAAATTTGCCAAGGGCAAGGGGGTGGCTAAGGGCGCCGGGACGGTGGAGCCGCCGGAGTGCGCGCTGTCGGGGACCGTACGAAGTCCGCCTTCTTATTCCCCTCGACGGTTGATGTTCAAGAGCTCCGGGCCTCCTTCAAGCCCCTATGGGGAGTGAAGACAGGTAGAGAGGGTTCGGGACACCCGGCGACGCGCATCATTCCTGCCGCTTGCGCTGATCCTGCCTCAAATCGGTACCCCTTCTTTGTTGATTACTTTTCTTGCGGGTTATGCCCTCCTTTCTCTGATTTCTTCTGTGACGTTATGCGCACCTTTGGCTTTCGCCTCTTGGATTTTACTCCAAATGCGGTAGCGTGCATGGCTTTCTTCGCGCATCTTTGCGAAGGCTTTGCCAGGGTGCAGCCCAAAATGGCACTCTTCCGCCATTACTTCTTCCCTCGAATCCAGCCGAGAGGAGCCGTCTCTGGTTGCGTCACCTGGATCCCAAGATCCAAGGGGGCGTACCCAGACGGTGCCGTGAAGGAGAGGTGGGAGGAATGGTGTGGCCGGTGGTGCTGGATTGAAGATGAGAACCCGCCGGAATTCTGCAAGGTCCGCTGAGTGCCGCCGGTCCGCAGCAGCGATTGGAGTGATGTCGACGCCGCCGATGGGAGGCTCACCGTCGCCACCACCAGGATTCTCCGGCTCACCCAGGCCGGACTCACCCTTGAGATGATCGGGGCGGACTTCATTCGCCGCCGGATTGCCCCGTTGCACAGCAAGGGGAGGCCAGCTTGGCTCTTCACGAACCCGGCTGACATTATGCGACTCCGCCCCGGCCTCGATCACAACTTCACAGTGCTGGCGCATGCCCACTTCTGCCAGCGGCTTTTCCAGCTTGATGTGTGTCGCGATGGCGAGGTCGAGCGGACCGGCAAGGCCGCGAGGGCTGCCGCAAAGGTTCGCAAGGCCCTCAAGGGGCCATTTTTCAAGCTGCCAGCGGGGGTGGTCCCGTTGTGCAACAATTCATGTCGGTCCGAGATCATCGCCATGATGCCGGACTGCAATGCGCACGGCCCTGTCTCGAGCTGGGACGAGCCGAAGGACGAGGATGTGCAGCAATTCTTTGACACCCTGATCGAGGTGTACGTCAATGCCGACGCCGAGCGGTGGCTTATCATGGACACCACCCAGGCAGAGCTGGACTACATCGCCACTAGGGCAAGGGAGGCACAGCTTGCCGTGGAGGCCGGCAGCGCAGGGGGCGTGTAGGACAAGGCCGCAACGGCGGCAGAGGAAGAGGAGCTCACCCGGTGGGCGGCAGCCTCCGAGGAGGTCAGCAGCGCTGACACCGGAGCTCCGCTTGTCGAGGACGCGGCCGACGAGTCGTCGTCGGAGGAGGGCGTGGCGGCGGGCTTGACGGCAACCAGGGGAAGAGGGCGAGTCCCGCAGCGGGCTGGCTCCGGTGAGCCAGTCCAGCCCGGCAGGGCTGCGTGGCCTCAATTAACCTTGGAGGGGTCTGGGCGCCACAGGAGGGCCACGACAGCCAAGAGGCTGACGAAAGCCGCTGAGAAGAAGAAGACAACAGCCCCTTCCTCATCCGGGCGCGCACAAACCCCGCTGCCTCCTTCGCCTCCTCCGGCAGGCGTCGACTCGGATGATGATGAGCAGCTCCCTTTTGATCTCGGGCCTCTCAGCCCGGAGAGGAAAAGGAAGCTGGTGGAAGAGGAGGAGACGGATGACGAGTAAGTTCTCCGTTCTTTACTGTCATGTCCATTTCCTCGAATTGGGTCGCTTGTCTTGATCCATTTTTGCTTCCGTAGGGAGACAGAGACGTTGGCCCAGAGGGCGAAGAGGGCGAGGACCTCGGTGAACAGCCAGCCCCTGGCTGGGGCTTCAAAGACACCACTAGTGGTGCTGAGCAGCTCGGACAGCAGCCCCCGACGCAGCCCCCAACGTAAGTTCGTCATCCTCTTCTTACTCGACATGTGGTAGGTGCTCGATGCTATGATGCTGACCTTGCCGGGTTTGTAGGAGGGGAGCGGCAGCAGGAGGAGCCACAGAGGGCTACTCCTAACACATCACCCCCGTCGACTACGCCGCCGCAGGGGGCGTCCCCGGCAAGGGCATCAGGCACGGAGCCTACACCCATGGAGGAAGAGGGGAACTTGGGCGCTGGTGGCTCTGCCACGGCGCCAAATGCTCGCGGAGAGGGGACTTCTGCTTCACAGCCTGGCACTGGTGAGTCGCCTGTCCTTCATCTGTGTTTTTCCCTTACTCTTTTCTTGGCTTCATTGCTCCCGTTGCTGCCCAGGCCCTCCTTCAACATGTATGGAGGACGTGGATACCGCTGCTGGGAACATTGCTGAGGAGGCCGCCAAGGATGCTGCCGAGGACACCACGGTGGGGGCCGCCAAGGCGACCGGCGAGGCTTCTGCCAGCGGTGGACCTGCCGGTGAGGCCGGCAAGGCCTCCGCCAAGGAAGAGGTGGTGGGTGACCAGCCTCCCTCCTCCTCAACCTCGGGCCCCGGCAGATATCTGAAGGTGGGCGACGACCTCTTCGTCCACCTCCCAGGGGCGTCAAGCCGGGCGCCCGCTGAAGGGGAAGTTTTCGACGGCGAGGTGCTTTCCGCCACTGGGCTCAAGGTGGTTGATGAGCCGGGCATTGGCGGCGACGGTTCTCCAGAAGAGCAGCTCTTCCGCGCCATGGGGGCCAATTTCCAGAAGCTCCAAGTGCTCTACCGTGCTCGCCTGGACAAGGTCAAGTCCAGGATGGCAACGATGGACAACATGGAGGTGGACTTCAAGGCGCGCGTTGCCGAGACACGGACCTGGTTCCACCAGGCTCGCGAGGAGTAGAGGGCCTTTCAGGAGAAATTGGCCGAGCACGATGTGGAGCTCACCATGAGGATGGCCGACATCGAGAAGGCCCAGGAAAAGGCGGCGAACTTGGCTGCCGCGGCCGAGGCTGCCCGGAACCAGCATCAAGCCACCTTGGATTCCCAGGAAGAGGACCTCACCGCGCGTTAGGCGAATCTTGCCGCAGTGCTCCGCGGCAAGGATGAGGAGCTCGAGGCCCTTGTCGCGCGGCGGACTCGCGAGCTGGAGCAGAGGCACAAGGAGGCACTCGATGCCCAGGCTCTGGCCCATGCCGGCAAGGTAAGGGAGTTGGAGGTGGCGCAGGACGAGCTGAAGGAGCAGGCCCTCAAGCTATCCAACGAGAAGAGCACGCTCAACAGCGCCTTGGTGGAGGCGCAAGGAGCGGTCATCGGCAAGGCTGGGGAGCTCTCCGAAGCGCAAAACTCCGTCAGAGACCTCAAGCTGAAGCTGGAGGATCTCGAGAAGACGCTGTCGGAGGGTAGAGCTCGGGAGGAGACCTTGACCAGGAGCCTGGAGGAGGAGAAGCAGCTGCGGGCGGACGAGGCCGCCTCCCACCAGGATTATGTGGCGGGCGAGAACAGATGGATCAGCCGTTTGGAGGAGGTCGCCGACAGGGTCACCTCACAGTTGGCCACCATGGGGATGCCACACGTGAGGTACGCCCCAGAGCGCAGCGGGACCGTCAACACCAAGTTGACCCTGTTCTTCGAGGGCGTCCTCGGAGCCCTGGCTTATCTCCACTCCAATAGGACGGCCACGCTGGCCGAGGAGGCCCGGCGACTTTGCCGGAGGGTCGTGACCAAGGTCCTCACCAAGATGGCGTACTGGAATACCGATCTTGACTTCGCGGCCGCGATGAAGAGCTTGCCGGATGGTGCTGACATCACGGTGCTCAAGGAGCGCATCAAGCCCATCACCGACTGCATCGACGAAATCAAGAGGGTGGAAGGCTAGCGCCGGGATTAGGCATCCCATTCTTCTTCGCCGCTGCTGGTTCCCGACCAAGACAAATTTTATCTTTAGTTAGAACCACAGCAATGATGTGATATAATATAACTTTGCAGTACTCTTAATTTTCATGCATGTTATTTCCCTGTTCAATTCCTCTTTGTATGCGCGCCCTACGTCGATTGGGGAGGCTTCTCGGCGTGGAAGCCCCTAGCGACGCTTTGGGGACGGATCCCCATGGCCAGCCGGGTACGCGTGCTGTCGGACAAGCCACCTTTCCGTTCTGAACGCGGCCGCTCGAACTGTCGAGTTTGACTCGAGTCAGAATCGGGGGCGTTGCAGATCACGGAAGGCTACTCTGCCATTCTCGACGCAGCCGCTTGAGCTGTTGAGCGGACTCAAAACAGGGCAAGGGCGTTGCCGATCGTGGTAGAGCCCCCTGGCGTGCAGGTTTCTCATACAAAGCAAATATCTCCAGGGGGAATAACCTCAAATAAGAAGGGTAGCATAAATAAGGGTTTAGTGCAACTTAGCTTCTGTTTGCGATCGCTCGAGTGTCGATCTTCTAGACTCCTTTCTTCTTCAAGGGTCACGAAGATGAAGGAGTGCCGGGCTAACTGCTAGAGCCAATTCTCACAATTGCGCCCCCTACCTGGCGCGCCAAAGATGTCGGTGGGAACGACTCCTATGGGATCACAAGAATCCCTACTACGGTTGCAGGGCGCGGGGTCGTAAGAAGAGCGGATCAAACAGATAGCACACGGTTCATTTATCCATGTTCGCGCCGCGGGGATGCGTAAAACCCTACTCCTGCTTTGGTGGATTGTATATATGTGTTCTTGAGCTAGCTATGGGGTGTGAGGAGCTCCAAAAAGCCGAACCCCCCTCCTGGTCGCCTCGGGCGTCCTTTTATAGGGAAAGGGGTTGCCATAGTAGCACCAGGAGGTGGAAAGGGAGCAGTGATGTGAGGTTATCCCTCGCATTACATGACAAGGCGCATTTAATGCGTCTTGCCCAGGTGTCCTTGCTTTATCGGGGACGGGGGAGAGCCCTGTCTCATCCGTCGCCGCTCCCTCTCGCATCAACACGCGCCCTGGCCAGCGGCGCCAGCGGTGCCATGTAGGCATGTAGGCAGCTGAGGTGGCGCAGTGCTGGGTCTCCACGAAGATCTGCATGCCGCCACGCAGGTGCCTGCCCAGTTGGTTGGGTCGGCAGCTGCATGCGAACGGCGGTGGAGGTTTGACTGGCGTGGGCCTGATGGTGGCCCTAATGGTGTTCTTGGCAAGGGCCTTGCCGGGGCCCCGACAAGGGTCTTGCCATGGCGCCTGCTGTCATCCCCGGCAAGCCTCTTGCCGGGGGCCTTGTGGTCCTCTTTGGCTGGGATCCCGCCAAGGATCATCATCTTCTGAAGGGTGTATTTGATCTCGAATGTCTTCACAAAGATTTGCATGCCACCACGGGGATGTCTCCCGAATCCTTACCCCATGGGGGCAGTGGACTCAAGGGTGACTCACTCCGTAGGTGTGGGGCGAGCCGCCACGGCAAGGGTCTTGCCGGGTTTGCTAAAACTGCCTCCCGACAAGGATCTTGCCGGGGGGGGCAGTCCGCTTCGTCCCCTTTGCTCTTTGTGGTCTTGGTCTTGGTGTCGTCCTGCTTGTCCTGAGCTTCGGCCTTACCTTGGCTCACCTCCCTTGCCTTGCTCAGTGTGGTGGTGCCCGCGGCTCAGACTGCCCGTGCACAGTTATAGGGGTACAAAAAGCGTACCCCTCTTTTTGTACATCGACACCTTCGGTTTATATAGACACTGGAGAGGGTTAGGGTTACATAAGGTCGGTTACAAAGGAGGAGATATCCATATCCGTATTGCCTAGCTTGCCTTCCACGCCAAGTAGATTCCCATCCGGACATTAGACGAAGTCTTCAATCTTGTATCTTCATAGTCTAACAGTCCAGCCAATGGAGATAGTCCGGCTATCCGGAGACCCCCTAATCCAGTACTCCCATGTAGTCCTACCACAAAGAACTAAGTGCATAATAAAAACATAGGTAATGAAACATGATCAAGATGCAACTTGCCTTGGTACTATTGGTTGAATTCTAAAGACTGATAATATTCTGCTTTGCACTCCGGGCAATCTATCGCAAAGAAGGTAAACAACCATAAGCAAACATTCTAGAGAACCAAAAGAACATGCATAGCAAAAAGTCTCGGAAAAACCAAATGAACATATAACACCTAAGCTACTACAGAAATATTCTAAGTGCAAAACAACATAGGCCTATGGTTCAAAGAGTGATGTGAAATATAGTGCATACTATGCATACTAGTAAAAATATTAAAGGGCAGATTCTAGTGTGTGAAAATTATTGTGACAAAGGTCTAGGTGATAGGGTTTTGCTATGGTGACTATGCTTTTCACCCAGTAGTTCATTGAGGTAGGTACGAACCATATAACCTTGTCGCCATCGTTTTACATTATGTTGCTACGCTAAGTAGACGTGGATTTGGGAGTGATCATTGTAAGGTTTGAGTGACAATGTAGTAAATAGGACCTAAGATAATTAATGAACTATCTGGGAGTAAACTTGTTGGAATGGTGGCGAAGTACAGTGGGGCACGCATGGGAAATCCATGGTGGTGCACCACTAGTGGACCGTCCGCTCAGGCTCAAAGAGATCAATCGTATTCCCATGTCTAGAAGCTTACGTGTGCAGCCACAAGCCAATATGGGCTCTGGCTTAGTTGAGTAGTTAGTGTGACCCCCTCTGGGATGGGCTAGCAGATGTAGAATGATGTAGGTGTACCGGCCTATCCGTGGGTTAAAGGGGAACATTTTCGAAAGGCTATGTCTCGATCTTCCGATCATGGAGGTGGTCGAGTCTTGTGGCGAAAAGTGCGCAACCTCTGCAGAGTGTCAACCTAATCGATTAGCCGTGTCCCCGGTTACGGACAACTTGAGCATCTAGTAGTGGAAATGCCGGGAGATCTCCTCACCTTTAATTAAACAATTGGGTTTTAAATGAAACTTGAGAACGGATGGAGTTGGGTTTGCCAACTCATCCTATGCAAATGAGTAGTAGTAGAATAACATATTTTCTAATAGGGAAAAACTAGCTTTATGCACAAACTAAACTTAGAGCTTTCCACCAGCCAAATTGCATGTAAAAGTAGGTTCATTGCACTTATGATGTGACTTGCTAGTACATTTAATGTACTGACCCATTTGGCTGCAACATATCACGTTGCAGATATATCCGACGAGGATTAAGGTGCGATAGGTCGATGTTCTACACTCAACCTTGCTCGTGGAGTTGGACTCATTTACTACTTTGCTTCCGCAATATTTACTTATTGGCTATATGCCCTATTTTGTAATAAATGTATTGCTCCTGGACTATCGATGTAATAAAGAGATGTGTGTTATTTTCTGTTATTTCATTGAGTACTGTGTGTGCTAGCAAGTCGATCCAGGGACTAGCACGATAAGCATAGAGACTTTGACTCTTACCGAGTCGGGTTGCTACAAATTTGGATCCTCCGATACTAGGGGGATGACGATGAGACCCCACGGCGGTTTGGCGATTGCAAGGGGTGGGTCCTGTTGTGGCCAAAGAGCCTGCTTCGTCTGGAGGCGGCCGAGAGCACACCCACGACCACGCAGCCTCAACAAGGTATGAACATCAACACCCCACCTACCCAATTAGCGTCTCCTGTCATGTTGGGTGATAGCGGACAGGATGCGGAAGAGGCTCCATTAGTCACTGATGACGTCACCATAGATGAGGATGAGGATGACGATGACACTCAACAGATCTCAATACTGGCACCTATGATGATGGAGGATTGATGGCTCAGCAGTATGAGTACTCTGGGTTTGAGCGTCATGTGTCGGTGCCTGAATTGCCGCCTCCAGAGGCTGAACGTATTATAGATGACCTTCTGGTAGCAAAGAAGCATAGTAAGAGATCGAGGAAAGGCAACAAAGTTGCTTCTATGATCCAGCTGCCTCACCAGCCTCGGGTTCAAGACCATATACCTATCCCTGGTACGGAAAAATGGCATATCCCCGGTGAACCAATCCTACCTAAGGCAGCGGTACAAGCCACATATGGCGACCTAAGAAGACTTCATGACAATGTGCCGCGGAGAGAGAAAAGCCTCATTGGCTCGGAAAATCCAGGATACCCACTCTACATGGTTAACGTGCCGCGGCAAAGGTTGTACGTCGACACATTCCCTGTGAAGAAGTTCTTCCTTGATTCGATTACATCTTCGACATGTTTCACTTGAAGAAGCTGGATTTTACGCTTGCCCGCCTTTATGCCTTGTACATGAACTACATCATCGGGATTGAGAAGATACCTTATATCTGTGTCGCTGACCCGTACTTCATGCATGAGGGCTTCTTGGCAGTCTGCACAGAGCATCGTGAATACGCGAGGGACTAAATCGTCGATTTCATGGTCGCCAATAAGGACAAGTTGACGATTCTCGTGCCTTATCATCCCATGTAAGTCATCTACGCGGATATCCTTCCTTCGATTTCAATCATTCATTTGCACAATGGAGGATAATTAATATGAGGTGTACTTATTTTGCGCAGCGGCGGGTGCGCTTTCCTCATCATTTTTTACCCCCGATACTCCCATGCTCTTTACTTGGACTCATCGAAGAACATGAAAAAAAGGATTACACCCACATCAAGTCTATTCTCGACAGTGCTATCTTTTACTATGGTGTACGGGCTGGAGAGATCAAGACCAAGAAGGAAAGGAACGGCAGGCCCGCCTTCGGCCATAAGACCGACTTCTGCTGCATCCAGCAACCGAGTGATACCCATATCCTGCAATGGGCAAAGAACGTAGGAGATATCCCAGATCATCGACTTCGAGCTGAGTTCTATCACAACCAGCGTGAACTTGCCCAAATCATCATGAAGGAGGTCCTAAAAATAGGGATGTTCTACGAGGAAGGGGAAATGTCATGAGAAGACGTTTGAACACGCCTAGCCGCTCGACGTCTCAACCTGAATCCTTTCACTAAGCTCGGGGACTATCTCCCAAACTTGGATGGATGGCGCTACATGTTGGAGTGATTGTTGATATATGACAATGTGTCTGTTTAGTCCATACTTTTTGAATGACGAAACTTTGAGTTATGCATGATGGAACTTTATTTGTGATGTAATTAAACTGTCCTCCTCAACTAGCGAAGATCACTCTAATCATGGCATTTTGGGTACGATGAACTTTGTTATGTATGCTTATGATATGTTGCTTCTATTTTTGCCAAGTCTGTCTCTTTCTGTTGCTCAACTATATATGTTGCATATCATCGACTCATGTGGTGATGCAGGTGCATAGATCATCGATGAGGAAGAAGTGCTACACCAGGAGTATACGACAAGTGGCCGGATTGTCAGGCCCAGGTGTACCGGTTTCCAGTTTCCGAGAGACAGCCAGTAGTTAGTTTAGGTTCACGCTAGTGCGAGAGAGGGATACGAACTCATATACTGCATAGTTCCGCTCTCACTCATAGTGATAGCTCTTCTCGCGTATATCATTGTTTAGATGGATGGCGATGTAGTTGCAAGTAATCGATACTTGAATCGCTATTTTCGAGATGATGACGCGAGACCACTTTGTGTTGAATGATGATTATGATGATGACATGATTTGATGCTATGATTATATTTGTATGTGTATGATATGCTAAAGATTATTGTATAAAGCCTGTTCAAATACAAAACAAATATGCAGAAAAAACAAAAACTAATAAAGCTAACAATAGCGAGGGGTTAAAGTTAGCAGCAGCACACTCTTACAAGTAGCGCACCCTACTTAAAAGTGCTACAACTATTAGCAGCAGGGCGTTGAACTAAACCTCACTGCTGCTAGCCATGTATAGCAGTAGCGTGGGCCAACACGCATTACTGATACATGTTAGCTGTAGCGTCGTATCAGTAGCGTGGGACCCCACGCTATTGATACACCAAATACCCGCGCTACTGCCAGGCTTTTCTAGTGCTTGTAGGTCGAGACCAAGTAAACCTAGTGGTTCTGAAAGGCACAACATGTCTGCTGCCGCTAATTTTGCCACTTCTCCTATCCTTTCTACACCTGATGTAGAAGTAGATGCAGAGCCTGACGAGGAAGTGCCTCGACATGATGATGAGGATGAGATTCTATTCCCTGAACTGGTAGATAGAGTCAATCAACAGGCAGTGGTAGATGAATATCTAGAGGAGCCTAGCAGCCGTGCTAGATTTGATGACATTGACGATGAAGAGAGGGATGAGAACATCGACTCCTTAGTTTTACAAGAATATGATGGTGAGGACATGCCAACAATTGAGTGGAACATGGAGAATCCTGAGCTTACTCTAGGAACCGTATTTGAATCGATGGCAGACTGTCGTAATGCAGTGACTACATATTGCATTCTCACTAAAAACTCCTATGAGGTTGATAGGAGTGAGCCATGAAGATTCATTGTTCATTGCCCTTATGACAGGTGTAGGTGGAGGTTGCATGCATCCACTATGCTAAAGAGCAAATTGATTCAGGTAATACAATTGAACCTTTTTATCAGATTATTTATCCATTCTATATTCAGATCATGTATACTGTTTCTTAATTGTATTTGGCATCATTTTCATTTTATTTCAGATAAAAAGCAACCCACACAGGCACACTTTCCCACCAGGAGGGGGAGGGGGAATGGAAAAATCAAAGCTTGCAAAGACTAGGTGGGTGGTAGATGCAATCTTGGATTGGGTGAGGGAAACACCAACAATTGGTCCAACAACACTCCATGGGAAGCTATTTGAGAAGTACAAGATTAATATACCTTACATGAGGATTTTCTATGCTAAGGAAAGGGCTCTTGATAGGATTAATGGTCCATGGAGTGAGAGTTTTCAGTTGCTTTACACCTTCAAAGCTGAAGTGAGGACGGCTAGTCCAGGGAGTGTTGTAGAGATTGACAAGCATACAGTTAAGTACAAATTAAAATGGAAGGCATTGGAGAGGGAGTGCTTCAGGAGGGCTTTTGTTTGTTTCAAGGCTTGCTGCAAGGGTTTCTGAATGGTTGTAGGCCCTATTTGGTCGTCGATGCAACTGCTTTGAATGGAAGATGGAGAGGCCAGCTAGCAGCAGCTTCTGTAGTTGATGGACACAACTGTTTTGCTATTCCCAGTTGCATTTGGTGTGTTGGAGGTAGAGTCCAAGGAGAGTTGGATCTAGTTTTTGCAGCAGTTGCACAACATTATAAGTACACCCTCAGGTTTAGTTATACACCCAGATGCTTGCAAGGGTTTAGAAACTATAGTAGAAATTGTATTCCCTGGAGTGGAACATAGGAATGTATGCAACACCTAGCACAGAATTTTAAAAAGAAATTCAAAGGCAAAGTTTATGATGAGAATCTATGGCCAGCATCATACACATGCAGCTTGAGGAAGCATGAGCACCATTTGAGAGTGTTGTATGCTCATAATCCTTTGGTGAAGGAGTACATGCATGAACATCATGGAAAGGTGTGTTCAAGAACCAGATTCAATGCAATCTGCGAAGTAGACTATGTGACCAGTAACCTCGCTGTGTGTTTCAATGCAAAGTTCAAGTCAGTGAAAGGGCTTTTGTTGTGGCAAGCATTTGATAAGATCAGGCAGATGAACATGATAAAGATGGCTCTTCGTAAAAAGAATTGCAAAAACACAATATGTTGGCCATGTTATGCTCCCATCTCTGATTAAGGCATTGCATGCCAAGGCAAGAGGAGTAAGGATGAAATGCATTCGACCATCGACATACGAGGCTGAGGTAACATACACTGACAGTAAAAATAGGGAATGGAGATATCTAGTGAACCTTGCAACTAAGGAATGCAGTTGTAAGCAATGGCAGATCCGCGGGAAACCGACATACATATGATGACCCACAAGTATAGGGGATCAATTGTAGCTCTTTTCGATAAGTAAGAGTGTCGAACCCAAAGAGGAGCAAAAGGAAATGACAAGTAGTTTTCAGTAAGGTAATGTCTGCAAGTGCTGAAATTGTAAGTAGCAGAGTAGTTTGATAGCAAGATAATTTGTAACGAGCAAGTAACGATAATAGTAAGAAAAGTGCAGCAAGGTAACCCAATCCTTTTGAGGCAAAGGACGGGCCAAAGCGGTCTCTTATGATAAGCAAAGCGTTCTTGAGGGCACACGGGAATTTCATCTAGTCACTTTCATCATGTTGGTTTGATTTGTGTTCGCTACTTTGATAATTTGATATGTGGGTGGACCGGTGCTTAGGTGTTGTTCTTACTTGAACAACCTCCTACTTATGATTAACCATCCCGCAAGCATCCGCAACTACGAGAAAAGTATTAAGAATAAATTCTAACGATAGCATTGAACTCTAGGATCCAATCGGTCCCTTACGGAATAGCGCATAAAGTGGGGTTTAAGTTTCTGTCACTCTCGCAACCCACCATCTAATTGCTACTCCACAATGCATTCCCTTAGGACCAAATATGGTGAAGTGCCATGTAGTTGACGTTCACATGACACCACTAAGGGAATCACAACATACATACTATCAAAATATCGAACACATATCAAGTTCACATGATTACTTGCAAAATGATTTATCCCGTGACCTCAAGAACAAAAGTAAATACTCACAAATAATAAACATGCTCATGATCAGAGGGGTATTGAATGGCATCATGGATCTGAACATATAATATTCCACCAAATAAACCATATAGTAATCAACTACAAGATGTAATCAACACTACTAGTCACCCCTAGCACCAATCTATAGTTCCGGTAACAAGATTAAATACAAGAGAACTAGGGTTTGAGATGAGATGGTGCTGGTGAAGATGTTGATGGAGATTGCCCTCCCCAAGATGGGAGAGTTGTTGGTGATGATGATGACGATGATTTCCCCCTCCGGGAGGGAAGTTCCCCCGGCAGAATCGCTCCGCCAGACGGCAAAAGTGCTCCTGCCCAAGTTCCGCCTCGAGGCGGCGTCGCTTCATCCCGAAAGTCCTCTCCTTATTTGTTTCTAAGTCAAATGACTTATGTACCATAAGAAGGGCACCGGAGGTGGGCCGAGGTGAGCCACAACCCACCAGGGCGCGCTTGGGGGGCCTGGCGCGCCCAGGTGGTTGTGCCCACCTGGTGACCTCCCTCTGGTAGTTATTGGCTCCAATATTTCTTAAATAATCCATAAAAATCTCTGTGAAGTTTTAGCTCATTTGGAGTTGTGCAGAATAGGTGGCCTGACGTAGCTTTTTCAGGTCCAGATTTCCAACTGCCGGAATTCTCCCTCTTGGTGTGTATCTTGCAAATTATGAGAGAAAAGGCATTAGAATTATTCCAAAAAGCATTATTATGGATAAAAACATTATAAATAATAGTAATAAAACATGATGCAAAATGGACGTATCAACTCCCCCAAGCTTAGACCTCGCTTGTCCTCAAGCGAAAACCAAAATCGAAAAACATGTCCACATGCTTTGAGAGAGAGGTGTCGATAGAAACAAAATACGGACATAGAAGTATCATGTTGATTATTATAACAACAACAAAATTAAACATAGGACTGTTATCATAGAACTGGCATCATATACTTCCCATGAATAAGTAATAGTTCATCACACAATCGAAGTATAAAGCAAAAACTCTATTAGAAACCAACAAACTATGTTCTTAGTCAACTTTGCAATTACAATTCATCAACTTTTCAGGAAGGGTCACGTATCGGAGCCTTTAGGCAAGTCCACATACTCAACCATCATATAGTCTTCTATGATTGCTAACACTCACCTTGTAGCCATGAGCAAAACGTTTCAACTGGACACATAAAAAGATAGGGGCTTATAGTTTTGCCTCCCAACATACTCACCTCAAGGGTGATGTCAACAATAATAACTCATGCTATCTATATTCAACTGGACATATGTGCCTAGATCTTTCCTGACCACATGACGCTTGCCAAAGCAGAAAAATAAAAAGGAATAGAAGGAAAACTTTGACTCTTTGCATAAAAGTAAATACATAATAGTAAAAGATAGGCCTTTCACAGAGGGAAGCGGAGGTTGCCATGCGCTTATTTGTATGTATGCTCAATCCCTTAGTGCAAAAGAACATCACGTTACATTGCCCCTTAAGATGACAACCTTTATTATGCAGTCTGACACTTTTATTCTTTGTCATCCAAGTTCATGGAACGCTCAATTTTCTCTTACACTAAACAATCTCACACATTTAGAAGCAATTTTTATTGCCTTTTTGCACCGATGACAACTTACTTGAGGGATCTTTCTCAACCCCTAGGTAGGTATGGTGGACACTTGAAAAAGATTTGGGTTTAAGGGTTTTTGGATGCACAAGTAGTATCTCTACTTGGTGCAGAATTTTTGGATAGAAAATATAGGGGGCAAGCACCACATGTTAAAGGATCTATGACAATATGACTTCTGTGTGAATATGAACAAACATAAATCATTAAGTTGTCTTCCTTGTCCAACGTCAACAATTTTGGCATATAATATTTTGATGAGGGCTCACAATCACAAAAGATTTCTAGGATAGTATATTTATATGTAAATCTTCCCTTCACTTATTAATTCTTTCACGAGTTGCATCATTGACTACTGCTATGTTTGTCAATCTCTAATAAAATTTTCTTACTTATACTTTTCCTTATGTGGTGCCATCACCTACCATAGGATTAGTATATAATATTTTCATTATTTGTATCCTTTCTTTTATTTGATTCCTTTCCCTTTTCCTTTATTTATTTCTTTTCTTTATTTGCAACATGAAAGTAAAGAAAGCAAGAACTCAAACTAAACTTTATTATATAACTTGCACGCAATTACAAGGATAGATAACTAAGCAAACCCACAAATAGGAAAGGATCGAACTAAACTTTTATTCATCTAAAGCGAAAGGATCGAACTAAGATAAGTAAAAGTAAAAATATAGTGGGATGATAGGATACCAGGGCACCTCCCCCAAGCTTGGCGGAAGCCAAGGGGAGTGCCCATACCCGATAGTCAGTTCTCCTTTGGTGGTGAAGAAGATGGTGGTGGTGAAGAAGAAGATGCCTTGTCCTCGGATTTCCGTGGCAGTGGTCCACCATCATATGAGGAGGACTGAGTCTCACTGGTCCTGCAACGGGCAGCCAAACTCATACCTTTAAACCTCGCCTCATATTCAAAGACTTGGTTCTGGAGGTCATAGATCTGGCTTTGGAGAAAGTTGATTTGCTCGTTGAAGGTGAAGACGATGTCCTTAATGGGATTGCCATCCACTTTGATATCACGAGAGAGGTCCGTCATCATAAGGTGATTGGCATGGAGTCCAGGCTCCACCATCCCCTTGCACCGGAAGACATCTTGCTCCATATCTTCAAGCCTGTCCTCCATGGTTCCCGTCCTCTTGGGGCAGGGCACATCGCGAAGGTGAAGCACTCCCTCATGCATGTCAATGACCTGAGAGTGCTGCACTACCTCCCGCAGGTATGGATTGA
Organism: Triticum aestivum; assembly: GCF_018294505.1. Taxonomy (NCBI): domain Eukaryota; kingdom Viridiplantae; phylum Streptophyta; class Magnoliopsida; order Poales; family Poaceae; genus Triticum; species Triticum aestivum. Next base: position 496,151,374 of record NC_057794.1, on the reverse strand, counting down.
TGACGTTCTTGAAGAACTTGTCCTTGGAGGAGCTTGAAGCATCTATGGTAGATGGGATCTAACAAAAAACAACAAAGGAAAAAGAGAACAGAGGATTTCTTCGCGATATGGTGATCAATAGGTTCGGGAAGTATATATAGATTTTTCTATCTTGGGGGACAAGTACATGGTAGAAAATGGAGTACGGAAGGTGGCCCAGGTGGGCACAACCCACCAGGGCACGCCAGGCATGCCTGGCGTGCCCTGGTGTCTTGTGCCTACCAGGGGACGCTTCTTGGAAGTTTCTTTATTCCCAAAATTCTAAAATATTTCAAAACTAATAAAAATTATTTTTGCAGATTTTTTGGAGTCCGTTTACTTACCATATCACGTACCTCCTTATTTTGACGATTCTGGAGTTTTCCGGAAGGACTCTTTTATGTGTTCTTCCGGTGTCAAAGTTTGGATAATATTACTGTCAACATTAATGGGCGGACCTGAGATATAATGCTTTATTCTTTGCCCATTGACAACCTTCGGGTTAGTACCTTTGGAATTATTTATTTTGATGGCTCCAGACTGGTAAACCTCCTCGATGACATATGGGCCTTCCCATTTCGAGAGGAGCATTGCTGCAAAAAAAAAAATCTAAAACGAGAGTTGTACAAAAGAACATATTCTCCAACTTTGAACTCACGCTTTTGGATTCTTTTGTCATGCCACCTTTTAACTTTGTCTTTGAATAATTTTGCATTTTCATAAGCTTGGGTTCTCCATTCATCTAATGAGCTTATATCAAATAACCTCTTTTCACCAGCAAGTTTGAAATCATAGTTGAGCTCTTTGATTGCCCAAAAAGCTTTATGTTCCAACTCAAGAGGCAAATGACAAGCTTTTCCATAAACCACTTTATAAGGAGACATACCCATAGGATTTTTATAAGCTATTCTATAAGCCCAAAGTGCATCATCTAATTTCTTAGCAATTCTTCCTTGACCTATTGATAGTCTTTTGCAAAATCAATTTTATTTCTCTATTGCTAAGCTCAACTTGACCACTAGACTGAGGATGATAGGGTGATGCAATTCTATGGTTAACATCATACTTGGCAATCATTTTATGGAAAGCACCATGAATAAAGTGTGAACCACCATCCGTCATTAAATATCTAGGGACTCCAAACCTTGGGAAAATAACTTCCTTAAGCATTTTAATAGAGGTGTTGTGATCAGCACTACTAGTTGGAATAGCTTCTACCTATTTAGTAACATAATCAACATCAACAAAAAATATGTGTATACCCATTAGAGGAAGGAGAAGGTCCCATGTAATCAAATCCCCAAACATCAAATGGTTCAATAGCAAGTGAATAATTCATAGGCATTTCTTGACGCTTACCGATATTACCTATTCTTTGGCGTTCATCACAAGATGAAACATACTTACAATCATCCTTGAAGAGAGTAGGCCAATAAAATCAAGATTGCAAAACCTTATGAGCAGTTCTATCTCCAGCATGATGCCCTCCATACGGTTCGGAGTGACATTTCTGTAGGATTTGTCCCTGTTCATGCAAGGTACACAATGTCTAATAATATCTACTCCTTCTTTATAAAAATGTGGGTCATCCCAAAAGTAATATATTAGATCATATAAGAATTTTTTTCTTTTGTTGGTAAGTAAAGCTAGGTGATAAATATTTAGCAACAATGTAATTAGCATAGTCAGCATACCAAGGAGTACTATTAGCAACATTTATTGCAGCTAACTGCTCATTAGGAAAACTATCATCAATAGGTAGTGGGTCATCAAGCACATTTTCAAGTCTAGACAAATTATCAGCTACTGGGTTCTCAGCTCCTTTTCTATCAATAATATGCAAATCAAATTCTTGTAACAAGAGAACCCAACGAATAAGTCTAGGTTTAGCATCTTTCTTTTCCATAAGATATTTAATAGCAGCATGGTCTGTGTGAACAGTTACTTTGGAATCAACAATATAAGGTCTAAACTTATCACAAGCAAACACCACGGCTAAGAATTCTTTTTCAGTAGTAGCATAATTTATTTGAGCATTTTCTAGAGTTTTACTAGCATAATGAATAACATTCAATTTATTATCAACTCTTTGTCCTAAAACAGCACCCACAAGATAATCACTAGCATCACACATCATTTCAAAAGGCAAGTTCCAATCAGGTGGTTGGACAATAGGTGCAGAGGTTAAAGCTTTCTTGAGTGTTTCAAAGGCTTCTAAACAATCATCATAAAAAACAAAAGGGATATCCTTTTGCAAAAGATTAGTGAGAGGCCTAGAAATTTTTGAAAAGTCTTTGATAAATTGCGTATAGAAACCAGCATGACCTAAGAAACTACGAATACCTTTGATGTCATTAGGACATGGCATTTTCTCAATTGCATCAACCTTAGCTTGGTCCACTTCAATACCTCTTTCAGAAATTTTATGACCCAAGAAAATGGCTTCATTAATCATAAAGTGGCACTTCTCCCAATTCAAGACAAGATTTGTTTGTTCACATCCCTGCAAAACTCGATCAAGATTGCTTAAACAATCATCAAAGGACTTCCCATAAACAGAAAAGTCATCCATGAAAACCTCAACAATCTTCTCACAAAAGTCTGAGAATATAGCAGTCATACATCTTTGAAAGGTAGCAGGTGCATTACATAAATCAAAAGGCATACGTCTATAAGCATAAGTTCCAAAAGGACAAGTAAAAGTGGTATTTTCTTGATCAGATTGAGAAACGGGTATTTGTGAAAAGCCAGAATATCCATCAAGGAAGCAAAAGTGTGTGTGCTTAGATAATCTTTCAAGCATTTGATCAATAAAAAGGCAAAGGGTAATGATATTTTCTAGATGCTTTATTTAATTTTCTGAAATCAATCACCATTCTATAGCCTGTAACAATTCTTTGTGGAATAAGTTCATTCTTATCATTAGGAACAATAGTTATACCTCATGTCTTAGGGACACAATGAACAGGACTTACCCATCTACCATCAGCTATATGATAGATTATACCTGCTTCTAGAAGTTTTAATCTGTTCGTTCTTACCACCTATTTCATCTTCGGATTTAACCGACGTTGGTGATCAACAACTGGTTTAGCAGCAGGTTCCATATTAATTTTGTGCTGACATAGAGTGGGACTAATGCCCTTTAAATCATCAAGAGTATATCCAATAGCAGCTCGGTGCTTCCTTAGAACTTTCAATAATCTTTCTTCTTCATGCTCTGAAAGGTTAGCACTGATAATAACAGGATATATTTTCTTTTCATCAAGATAAGCATATTTCAAAGTTGTAGCGACCCAACCTCAGACGGTCAAGTCTCTGTGCTTCGGTGTCATCCCTGGATCGGTAATGCTGACACACACAGTACTCGAAGGATTTATAGCAGAGTAGCAATCACACACTTATTACATCGAATGTCTCAAAACAGAACTTATTACAATAAATATGGCTTAAGGCCATCTAATACGATAACAACGGAAGGCTTGAAAGATAAAGTGAGTCCATCAACTCCAACGGCATAGCTGAGTGCATGACAAACAACCTATCGCGTCTTACTCCTTGTCTGAAAAGTCTGCAACATGATACGTTGCAGCCCAAAAAACGGGCCAACACATGGAATATGCTGGCAATGTAACACAGGAGAGTAATGAACAGATAAATGTTATCACTACATGCATATATAGCTGGTGGAGGCTGTATGGTTAATATGTTTTGCGTAAAGCCATTTTTCCCTACAACAAAGGAATATATTTTATTTAACTATCATGGTAGTTGAACAACATTGAGAAGGTTCCTCCAACTCAATCCCAATTAAAAGTAATTATCAACCCAACAAGTTAATTTAGAGTGATGAGATCCATATGGTAATCCATAAACCAGATACTCAACATGTCCATAACCGGGGACATGGCTAACCATGATTAGTTTGTACACTCTGTAGAGGTTTGCGCACTTTTCCCCACAAGACTCGATCTCCTCCGTTGGTTTTCTCGCACTACATGGTGTTTGAGAAACGGATGAGCAAGACACAGTTTTTCAGAAGCATTAACTCTTTACTCCGGGTGGACAATTACACCTACTTTCCCTCTACATCTGCTAGCCCACCACTTAAAGAGGTCACACAACATATTCAACTATGCCAGAGCCCATAATGGCTTGTGGCTGCACATGGAAGTTTCTAGCATGAATAATCTTATGATCCCTTTGAGCCTGGGTGGTGGACCGTAGGAGGATCACGTGGTATATCCCCAGGATCTCCTAGGACACCACTGGTATATCCCCAGGTGCCCAAAACAAGCAATCCACCCAGATGTGTATTAAAGTTGCCACCTTAAGTTAAACCATTAATTAACAATCTCAATTCTGTCATGGATTAACTCAAACCCAATCCACGTCTATGAGCATAGCGTGGCAATATAAGCATAACATAGAAGTAACTCCCAGGGGTTTGGTAATAAAACATGTAATAGGTTCTACCTCATCATCTACTTCCCAAACCCACATGTTAAGAGATCCTACTCATGCAATGTGTGAAGGTTGAAACTAATGCATAAAAAGTGGGTGATAAAGGGGAATGATCAAAGTGTTACTTGCCTTGCTGATGATCCGCAAAACCTAGAGACTCGTAGTAGCACGCTTCGCACTCTAGTTGTTCTATCGCAAACAAACAATATCATACATAAGAAATCAAGAAACGATGCATGGGTAAATCTCAAATAAGAAGATCTAATCAGAAAGTTCAACTGAAGAACTCCAGTTTGAAAAAAGAATCAAATCAAACGGAGCAACAAAACTCAAACTACGAAAGAAACAAGATTTGATTACTAATCTGGACTAAAGTCAAATTTCACACTACCAAAATCTTTTTTAAGTTGGTTAAACAGAAAGAGGGCTTTGAGATGAAGATCTAGGTGCTTGAATCGCCTGATTCCGCTAAACGAGCGAAAAGATAAACTAAAACGAAAATCGGGTCAGAAATCGCGATCGAAACTAATCACGAAAAACCCTGGAAAAAGAAAAAACTGACAAACAGGCTAACGAAAGAACGTTCGCTGTCTATGACTAACGGGTGAACAGTGTTCGTAAAAACGAACGTACGGACGAACGTCCGCAATTTAACCGAACCGAAAAAAACCAAAACAAAAACTGATCTAAAAAATGGTCTAGGGTTTCCAAATAAACCGACCGGACGAAAGTCAACGGCGGTGGCTCGGTGGAGATCGGCGATGGCAGGCGGCGGCGCGGCGGCGACTTAGGGTTTGGCGAGGCGCACGGGCGGGCTGGGGCTGGCGGCAGCTCGAGGTCTCGCCTCTTAAAGGGCCGGCCGGGTCGGTGTTCCAGGCGGACACGACCCGGTAAGGCGGTAATTTTTTTAAAAATAATTCCACACAAAAAAACAAATAAAAGAAATACTAAACGGACTCCAAAAATCCTGAAATAAATTTTCGCCGTCCTCTAAAAATATGTCAGACAAGGTGAACATTTATTTGGGCCTCTAATGAAATTTTGAAAAATGCATATTTTTCCTAATTCAAATAAAATAGCGATAAAACCCAAATAAAATAACTTATTTGATTTTAATATTTTTCCTCTAATATTTCATTTATTTTGGAGAAGTCATATTATCTCCTCTCATATAATTTGAATATGAAATATTTTCGGAGAAGAAAAATAATTGAAACCAATGTGATCCTTGTTCCAATATTTGATAAAACTCAAATATGAAAAAAACGTGAAATCCTCAACTCTCTCCGAGGGTCCTTGAGTTGCTTAGGATTTCGAGGATCACAAAATGGAAATGCAATAAAATATGATATGCATGAATGACCTATGTATAACATTCCAAATTGAAAATTTGGGATGTTACAAAAGTGTGTGGCAATTGTTTTAATTCAAACATAGGATCACCTTTAGGTAGAGGAGGGCCTCCTAGAATTTCAATAAGCAAATTGTGTTTAAGTAGAGGACGTTGTTCAAAGAAAATCTTATCTATTTCATTTCTTTCATGCATATGAAAATCATTTTCATGATCTAGCAAGTATTGTTCTAAAGGATTAGTAGGTGCTACATCAATAGAAGCAAGACCAATTAATTCATCCTTACTAGGTAATTATTTTTCATGTTGATTTCTACTATACTCCAAAAAATTAAACTCATGAGACTCATCACCGAAGCTAACACCAACAGTTTGTTTCTTGCAATCTATCTTAGCATTAACTGTGTTCAAGAAAGGTCTACCAAAGATAATGGGACAGAAGTCATCTTGTGGGGAACCAAGAACAAGAAAATCAGTAGGGTATTTTATTTTCCCACACAAGACTTCAACATCTCTAATAATCCCACAAGGTGATATGGTGTCTCTATTAGCAAGTTTAATAGTAACATCTATGTCTTCTATCTCTGCAGGTGCTATGTCTTTCTTAATTTCTTGATATAAAGTGTAAGGAATAGCACTCACACTAGCGCCCATGTCACATAAACCATGATAACAGTGATCTCCTATTTTAACTGAAATAACAGGCATGCTAACAACTGGTCTATGTTTATCCCTTTTATCGGGTTTAGCAATTCTAGCAGCTTCTGCACAGAAGTAAATAACATGCCCATCTATGTCTTCTTCCAAGAGATCTTTAACCATAGCAACATTAGGTTCCACTCTAATTTGTTCATCTGGTTTAGGTGTTCTAACATAACTTTTGTTAACCACAGTTGAAACTTTAGCATGTTCCTTTATCCTAACAGGAAAAGGGGGTTTCTCAATATAAGCAGTAGAAACAACTGGATCAACATTATGGAATATAGTTTCTTCTTTAACTGGTACCGGTTCTTTAATTTCTTCTTTAATAGGTGGGTGATATTTAAACCACTTCTCTTCAGGGAGTTCAACATGAGTAGCAAATGATTCACAAAAGGAGGCTACTATCTCAGAGTCAAGTCCATATTTATTGCTAAACTTTTGAAAAGCATCGGTATCCATAAAAGCTTTAACACAATCATATTTAAGTTTAATACCCGACTCTTTACCTTTGTCGAGTTCCCAATCTTCAGAGTTGCGTTTAATTCTTTCCAAAAGATCCCACTGGAATTCAATAGTCTTCTTCATGAAAACCAGCACATGAAGTATCAAGCATGGTTTGATCATTACGAGAAAGCCGAGCATAAAAATTCTGGATAATAATTTCTCTTGAGAGCTCATGATTGGGGCATGAATATAACATTGACTTAAGTCTCCCCAAGCAAGAGAGATACTTTCTCCTTCACGAGGCCAAAAAGTATATATATATATAATTCCGATCACGATGAACTAGATGCATAGGATAAATTTTTTGATGGAACTCCAATTTCAAACGATTCCAATTCCAAGATCCAATATCATCGCATAGCATATACCATGCCAATGCCTTTCCCTTCAAAGATAAAGGGCAAACCTTCTTCATAACTTCATCTCTGGGTAAACCCGCATGCTTAAACAATCCACAAATTTGTTCTACATATATCAAGTGCATATCAGGATGTTCGCTTCCATCTCCTACATAAGGATTAGCTAGCAGTTGTTCTATCATACCCGAAGGAATTTCATGTCCAATATTTTCAGTAAGTGCAGTAGGTTGAGGGGCAACTAATTGTGGTCCCGGACGAGGTGAAGATACCCCGAACAAACCCCCCAGAGGATTGTATTCCATAGTAGCAAGTGAGAATAAATTTCAACACACTATATAAATGTTTCCTTACAAAAGGCGCTTCACTCCCCGGCAACGGCGCCAGAAAATAGCCTTCGGTGACCCACAAGTATAGGGGATCAATTGTAGCTCTTTTCAATAAGTAAGAGTGTCGAACCCAGCAAAGAGCAGAAGGAAATGACAAGTAATTTTTAGTAAGGTAATGTCTGCAAGTGCTGAAATTGTAAGTAGCAGAGTAGTTTCATAGCAAGATAATTTGTAATGAGCAAGTAACAATAATAATAACAAAAGTGCTGCAAGGTAGCCCAATCCTTTTGAGGCAAAGGATAGGCCAAAACGGTCTCTTATGATAAGCAAAACGTTCTTGAGGGTACATCGGAATTTCATATAGTCACTTCCATCATGTTGGTTTGATTTGTGTTCGCTACTTTGATAATTTGATATGTGGGTGGACCGGTGCTTAGGTGTTGTTCTTACTTGAACAACCACCTACTTAAGATTAACCCTCCCGCAAGCATCCGCAACTACGAGAAAAGTATTAAGAATAAATTCTAACCATAGGATTAAACTCTAGGATCCAATCAGTCCCTTACGGAATAGCGCATAAACTGGGGTTTAAGTTTCTGTCACTCTCGCAACCCACCATCTAATTGCTACTCCACAATGCATTCCCTTAGGCCCAAATATGGTGAAGTGTCATGTAGTCGACGTTCACATGACACCACTAAGGGAATCACAACATACATACTACCAAAATATCGAACACATATCAAGTTCACATGATCACTTGCAACATGATTTCTCCCATGACCTCAGGAACAAGAGTAACTACTCACAAATAATAAACATGCTCATGATCTGAGGGGTATTGAATGGCAACATGGATCTGAACATATGATCTTCCACCAAATAAACCACATATATATATATATAGTAATCAACACTACTAGTCACCCCCTAGCACCAATCTATAGTTCCGGTAATAAGATTGAATACAAGAGATGAACTAGGGTTTGAGATGAGATGGTGCTGGTGAAGATGTTGATGGAGATTGCCCTCCCCAAGATAGGAGAGTTGTTGTTGGTGGTGATGATGATGATGATGATTATTGCCCCCTCGGGAGGGAAGTTCCCCCGGCACAATCACTCCGCTAGAGGGCAAAAGTGCTCATGCCCAAGTTCCGCCTCGAGACGGCGGCGCTCCACCCAGAAAGTCTTCTCCTTATTTTCTTCTAGGTTAAAATGACTTATATACCAAAAGATGTGCACCGGAGGTGGGCCGAGCAGGCCACAACCCACTAGGGCGCGCCTAGGGGGCCTGGCGCGCCCAGGTGGGTTGTGCCCACCTGGTAGCCCCCCTATGGTAGTTAGTGGCTCCAATATTTCTTAAATAATCCATAAAAAATCTCCGTGAAGTTTCAACTCATTTGGAGTTGTGCAGAATAGGTGGCCCGGCGTAGCTTTTTCAGGTCCAGATTTCCAGCTGCCGAAATTCTCCCTCTTGGTGTGTACCTTGCAAATTATGAGAGAAAAGGCATCAGAATTACTCCAAAAAGCATTATGATGGATAAAAATATTGTAAATAACAGTAAGAAAACATGATGCAAAATGGACGTATCAACATGCCCTACATCTCATAAGTGTTATTGGAGGTGAAGATGGTGAAGTTGATCAGTATTGCTCTGAATATTTCTCTGTTGCCAAATTTAGGGATGCTTATGCTGAAAATGTGCATGCACTCTTGGGAAAAGACCAATGGAACATAGTAGACCCAAGGTTCAAACTCTATTCTCTTGTACTGACTAGACCACCAGTAAGACCAAGGAAAAACATGATAACAGCTGGTGAAGAGGGTCGTGTAAAAAAACAGCGTGTGCAAAAGTTGTGGTATTCTAGGGCATATTGCTAGGCTTTGTACCAATCCAGTTGATGCATCATTTGGAGAAGAGGAACAATGGGCAACAGCAAATGCAGAGGAGAATGCAGCAGCAGAGGAGAATGCATCAAGTTTAGAGGAGAATGCAACAGCAGAGGAGAATGCAGGAACTTTAGAGGAGAATGCATCAGCAGAGGAGAATGCATCTTAGTATGGGTGCAACCTTTCCTTTTTTGCATTTGTTCTCTTTTTATCGATGGCTAAGCTTATTTCTGTTTGACCCAGCTCTAGGATAATTAGAGGCACTGGACAGACAAGACCTAGAGAGGAAGAAACTTTGGTTGAACCATCATCTGATGCAGAATTTGAAACCATGTCTTATGAAGGTTTTGAAGCTATAAGAGAAGAGGAAATTATTTTGTCTGAAGTTCCTTTAAGGATTAGTGAACCCACAGATGACCGTCAACTGGTCATCACTTGCTCGGTCAGTCAAAGCTCAACAAAACCGCCACCACCAGAAGTGAAGATCACAAGCAACAAGACAAAGCTTTCAAAACCACAAAATATCCCAGCCAGGGAAACCAGGAGCAAGACGGTTAACCCATCCCGGAACACAAGGAGAAAGGCAAAGATTTGAATTTGAACTTGAATGCAAGTCATAAACTTTGAACTGTAAGGATTTGTAATAAGGATTCTGTCATCAATTTGAACTGCCGTGAAAACTTGTAAGGTGTAATAATTCTATTTGTAATTGGATGTGAAATTTGAGGTAGAATACAAAACTGAGGCAAAATTTGAATTTTAGGCAAACTTTGAATTTGAACCAACACTTAAAGTCCATTCCCCTATGGTGTGAGTTGCAAAGTTTGCTGAACTATTATAACCGTTCGATGATCAATCCGATCTCTTTTGCGTGGTAAAACTTGTAGTCATGAGAAATGTGCTCCAAATGAGCTCCCAAGCTAGGGTAAACAACCCCATTTGTAATCAAGTTTTTTTGGACCTACTCCAAATGAGCCAAATATTTTTTATTAACACCTATTCAATCTATATAGTGTAGATTCGAAGAATCACTATTTATTGAATTAATCTTTATGTTTTTACATTTTTTGAAAAAATTACTTTAATAGAAAACCATTAAAACATGTTTAAAGTATGAAAATGGAAAACTAAGTTCAGATCCTTCTTATTCACTTTGAAATCAAGCTTTGGTGATTTTTTTTAAAATTCAAAAACCGAAGGGAACCCTACCTCCTCTCCTTGGTCTCTATGAAACGTTGTATGTGATAGCTCATATGTGTGAAGGTTTTTTCATGAAAATGTCCATAGAAAAAGTTTTTGATTTTTGGTTGGTAACATGTCACACAATACAACATTGTGCGTAGGTTTTATATTTTTTGATTTTTTTAAATTAATGGCGCTCATTTGATCTCGATCGTGCTAGCTAGGTTTTTTTTGTAAATGTCTGTATACCAAGTTTAGTCTTTTTCTTTGTTATAGTGTCTTATAAAACGACGAAGTTTTCATATTTTTCGATTTTTTAAATTAGTTATGCTCAGTCAAAGCCTTGGAAACCCTGTTGACCAGCTCAAAACCCCTCTAAACCCCGCAGGGTTTCGCCTACCCTAGCTCCGAACGTCAGCCGTCGGATCATACCCTAGCGCCAAGCGACAACCCTCGGATGTGGTCTTCTAGAAGGAATTTCGAGGGCAGGCTGCGTGTAGGCTCTGCGCTGCTGGATCACATGGATGGCTCCACATCATTGGATCATGGGTTGTTCCATGAGACTTGTTGGTTGTGCCTCCCCTTTCTTCTGCTGCTTATTTTGCGGTGACGAGAGGAGCCACTCGTCTGCTTTTTCTTCTCCGGCGACGAGAGGAGCCACTCCTCTGCTTTTTCTTCTCCAGCGGCTTTGGGCGATATGTCGAGATCCACTTCAGCCTCCCGCCCCTCATGGACCCAGTATGGTCCACTTCCCATGGAGCGATGTCCTGACTGCCCACGCAGTGCGCCACTGATATGGCTGACTTCGAAGGAGGTCAAGAATGGCAACTATGGGCGCGAGTTCGTGAAATGCGACAACAAGCCAGAGGGGCAGGTTAGGTCTCATGATTTTTCTCTGATTTCTTTTTCTATTTTCTTTTAATTCTTTTTTGATCTGGGATTTAGGGTTCATGTTTTCGTTTCAGATCACGAAGAAATGCACACATTTTGAATGGCTGAATGACTACGTTAAGCGGATTCAATTCAATGGGGCCCCATCCCAGGAGCTCAATCTGCCATCAGCACCAACAAATTTGACCTTTGAAAGTGCTGCTCTGACAGTTGGGGATGCATATCTAAAGGGGGAATTATAGAAGATGAACAAGAACTTGAAACAGATGATTCAATTGAACAAGCAGGCAAATCTGATAGCTTTATGATTTTATCCCTTTTATTTTTGTGTAGTTGCTCAAGGATTTGCTTACTTGTTGGTCATCACTCGTTAGAGATGTTATTAGTGTGGTGTCATGTGCTCTAGGATTTGGTTAAATTTGTGGATCATGTGCTCTACGATTTGCTTAAAATTGTGGATGATGTGCTCTATGCTTTGTGTTGCTTTATTTGTGGATCATGTCAGTTTCGTCAGTTTTGTACACTTTCTGTTTCTTCAGTTTCGTCAGACAACACCGACCGCAGAAGAAAAAAACGTAGTTCTAGGGCCCAAATTTAAACTAGGCTCTGGTTGGGCTGTCTAATTGCGTTGAGTGTTGAAGGCCCACAAAGATAAAAGAGGCCTAGAAAATAGTGGATGCGTTGGCTCTGTTTTTTCCTTGATTATTGCCATGGTAAATCCATTTATTGCCATGCCGAACAAAAATAGTCCATGATGGTAAATCAATTTATTGTTGGGCTCGCCCATGTCAAATTTATTTGTACATATCGTGGCAAGTTCCTTTTGTATATAGCCTACGGCACAACACTTTGATTTTTTGACATGCGGGTATTATAAACATGTTTTTGTTGCAAGAAAAATATTGTATACATGATTTTTTATTATTATTAAGAGCATGTCAGACTTAAATATGTAGATCATGATATCCATCCGAAACCACATCTAAAATAAAGTATGGTGGCACCATTAGCCACCATATCCATCTAGAGAGCATGTGTAGGGCTCGGCTACGACACCATATCCATCTAGAGAGCATGTCTAGGGCTCGTCTACGACACCATATCCATCTAGCGATATCTCACGTAGCAAGCATACATCCATAACATAGAAAGTAGCAACCATAGCATACGTCTTACATAAAACATAGGGTGCCCTAAACCATATCATAGGCCACAAACTATTCAAAAATTAGCTTGTTTTTGTTCATACAATATACAGAATAGGGCCACCAATAATTCAAAAAAATTAGCTTTTCTTCTTCTTCTTCTTTTCAACATCAACATGGCTAATTTTTCTAGCTTTAGTTTCCTTTTTGATACTTCAACTAGTCCATTATCCGCGCATGCGAAAACTTGACCCTACTCTAAATGGGCCATTTAAACTTGACCTACACAAGTACACACCATGAATATAACAAGATGAATGGGCTACCCTCCAACCATTTTTACAAGGCTAACCCCAAAACTTGCTGGTTTTCACTGAGGGATACGCTTTCATTGATTGATTTAGTAGAAGGGCTCGTGTACAACACCATATCCATCTAGCGATATCTCACGTAGCAAGCATACATCCATAACATAGAAAGTAGCAACCATAGCATACGTCTTACATAAAACATAGGGTGCCCTAAACCATATCATAGGCCACAAACTATTCAAAAATTAGCTTGTTTTTGTTCATACAATATACAGAATAGGGCCACCAATAATTCAAAAAAATTAGCTTTTCTTCTTCTTCTTCTTTTCAACATCAACATGGCTAATTTTTCTAGCTTTAGTTTCCTTTTTGATACTTCAACTAGTCCATTATCCGCGCGTGCGAAAACTTGACCCTACTCTAAATGGGCCATTTAAACTTGACCTACACAAGTACACACCATGAATATAACAAGATGAATGGGCTACCCTCCAACCATTTTTACAAGGCTAACCCCAAAACTTGCTGGTTTTCACTGAGGGATACGCTTTCATTGATTAATTTAGTAGAAGGGCTCGTGTACGACACCATATCCATCTAGCGATACCTCATGTCAAATAAGATAGAAATAGCAAGCAAAACACAGATAACCAACGACATATCAAATAAGGGTAGCAAGCATAACATAGTTCTTAGGGGATAACACGATAGAGATAAAAAGTTCACGGTGCAACCAATGACATGATTAAGATAGAAATATATAAAAGATAAAAAGCCCTAACACCTTAGGGCAAGACAAGCTTCACGAGACTGGGCCTTCACCACCATCTTCACTGCGCCTCCTCTTCACTGCTCCTCGTCCATGCCGTCCTTGCCGATGTACTAGGGGAGGCTGTCCATACCGTTGTGGGTGGGGAAGATGTTGTTGAAGTCCGTGAAGATGTTGTAGGTGGTGAATGTGATGAACTCTCACCCACACCAAAACACCTTGCCGAGGAGGTAGTATACATCGAATCTGTTGGTGAAGTTGGTGATGAGCCCTATTGCCGGAGTGGTGGAGTTTGGACGCACTTCCTCCAGTCGGAACATCACCGGCGAGCCCGCCGGGAGATGGCGAAGCCCGCACCGAGGAACCACTAGGCAAACTCCCTTGAACCCTGCCAGTGTGAGAATGCCCACACACGAAGCGTCCTATCCACGATGACGCCGGCCGGATACCCGGCACGGTCGGTGGGAGATCAAAGGTGGGGACGTTGTACTGCATCCTCGCCTTGCTTTGAGAGTGCTCTAGGTTTGGGTGAAGAAGACAAGGGGGCGGCGAAATGGATGTGTGGAGAACAGGTGGAGGGGTGGTGGTTCAAATAGGGAAAGGGGAAGGGAAGGGGAGTGGCACCAGCTGCGCTTTGGATTTGCTACATTCAAATGAGTCGCGTCGATCGATATGCCATTTTAATTGCCAATATGTTTTAATTGCCATGTTGAATAGATGTGAGTGAATCGAAAGGTGTGAAACTATACTCTACATCGAGGAGACACGTGTGCGAGATGTGATGAACCAGTGGCAGCAACCGTCCCTGCGTCTGTGGTGGCTCGCGTGAAGAAAGAGGCCGGTCAGCGTCCGTGGCGGCTCGCACGCAGAAAGAGGCCGTTCAGCGCATCATGGCGGCGGGCGGCGGCGCATGCAGGTAGGCTTCTACGTGCATGCATAGCAGGCTAGCTGGACATGTCGTGCATGCATAACAGGCTTCTGTCATTACGGCGCGCGCCGGGCCCAACAGTCTAACCACGGCCCAACAGGCGAACATCGGCACCGTCCGACACAAGCCCACTCATCAGGTCCAATGGGCGACATAGTCAGCGCAGCCCCACTCGTCAGAGTTAACGGTCAAAGCACTGACCCGACGACATCCACCGTTTGTGACCATTTATGATGGTTTCGGTCAAGGGAGTGGGGGAAAGTGAGCAAAAGTTAAGAGCATGGGGATGAATGAGTATGGCTAAGGAACCAGGGGCACAAACGTGAAAAACCCTTTTCTATTCTATTTTTTTGCTGGGAATCGAAATCTTAGATGGATCTAAAGGTTATTTAGATTTCTTTACTATATTTAGTACAATTGTTATATGACACATGCTTTTTTTATGGGGAAACTATGTCCTCGAGCTCGACGTCTGAATTTCTTCATAACAATACTCCTACTGACTTCGGCTTTAGTAATAATAATTTCGCTTTGTTGAAATCCCTATAATGAGTAGCATTTGTGGCTGCCGAATAAACCAACTTTAAGATGGGATAAGATGCTCGATAGGTCATGAGGTTCAATATCATAACAGTTTCCTCATAGTAACACTAGCAAATCTCGTCAAGAACTCTTTGTGCTTTGAAAACAGACATAGGGACACATTTTTGTGCTTTGAAAACTCTCTCGAACTTAAGTAGACGATAGGTTGGAACTTTCCTTGTGAGTTTCCTTAGCCAACTTTTCTTCTTCTTTATCCTAGGGATATACTTTACTAGTTTGCAACTTGTCATAAATAAGGTTATTCCCCGCCTAGCTTTACTTTATTTTGAATCTTTTTTTCTTCTTAATCTTTCTATTCATAATTCAGTTAACGATGAGATTGAGTATCCTTTCTTGCATTTTCATAACTCGTGAAATGCCGAGTAGGCACGAATTCCCCCAATTTACGACCTACCATAGGATTTGTTATGTAAATAGGTATATGTTCCTTTCCATTATGAACGACAATTGTATGGCCAACCATTTGTGGGTAGAATGCTAGATACCCAGGACCACGTTACTATTGTTTCTTTCTCCTCCTTCATACTGACCTTTTCTATCTTTGCCAATAAATGATGAGCTACAAAAGGATTTTTTTCGTGTCACAACTGATTGCTCTCTTTTTTCCTTTTCAAAGAGTGGCATTCTATGTCTAATATCTCAATCGAAGTACGAAGGTCAGAATAAAAAGAATAATGATCAACTGAAAAAATAAAAAAATCCTTTAGCTAGATATATAAGGGGCAGATGCAGCCAAGTGGACCAATACAGTGGATTGTGAATCCACCATGCGCGGGTTCAATTCCCATCGTTTGCTGATAACCCACAAGTATATGGGATCGCAACCGTTTTCGAGGGTAGAGTATTCAACCCAAATTTATAGATTCGACACAAGTGGAGCCAAAGAACATTTGCAAGTATTAGCAGCTGAGTTGTCAATTCAACCACACCTGGACATTAATTATCTGCAGCAAAGTGATCAGTAGCAAAGTGATAACCCACAAGCATAGGGGATCACAACAGTTTTCGAGGGTAGAGTATTAAACCAAAATTTATAGATTCGACACAAGGGGAGCCAAAGAATATTTGAAGGTATTAGCAGTTGAGTGATCAGTAGCAAAGTAGTTTGATAGTTTTGATAGTAGTGACAGCAGCAACGGTAACAGTAACAGTGATAGCAGTATTTTGTAGCAAGTGTAACAGTGATGATAGCAATAGTGACGCAACAATATCAATATAAATAAATTCATAGGCATTGGATCGGTGACTTGTTGGATGATATTCATCATGTGACGGTTATAACCTAGGGCTATACGACACTAGCTCCAGTTCATTGACATAATGTAGGCATGTATTCCGTAAATTGTCATACATGCTTTATTAAAAGAACTTGCATGACATCTTTTGTCCTCCTTTTAATAGAGAACCGGAACAAAGCATTAACACATAGTGATTACATGAACTCCTCAAACTACGGTCATCACCGAGAGTGGGCCCGGTTGTTGTCACTCCGGGGTTGTCGGATCATAACACATAGTAGGTGACTATAACTTGCAAGATCGGATCTAGAACATGAATATAATGATGATAACATAAACGGTTCAGATCTGAAATCATGGCACCCGGGCCCAAAGTGACAAGCATTAAGCATGGCAAAGTCATAGCAACATCAATGTCAGAACATAGTGGATACTAGGCATCAGGCAGTGACTAAACATTGTAATTCATCATAGAAAAGATCCAGTCATGATGCACCCAACATTAGCTATACACAATGCATAAATCATGACCGCTGTGCTTTGCTCAGTTTCTGGCGCTTGTTTTTAGAAGGTGATGACACAACATAGAAGTAAATAGAAAGTCCCTTCACAGAGGGAAGCAGTGATTTACAGAGGTGCCAGAGCTCAATTTTTAAAACAGAAGTAAATGATTATTTTTGGACATGCATCCTTCTTATTCACTTCACGACCATTGGTTATCAACATCTTCCATGCTAAGCATGCTAGTGGCGGTTCCCAAGCGATAAAGTAAAGGTTTTGAGTCCATTGGGAGCTTTTGTTTGATTATTGGAGCTAGTAACTCTTTTTGTATTTTGAAGTGTGGGACTGGGCATCCCTATTACCGCCCATTTTCTCCTGCGATGGCAAGTGAATAAACACCCGACCTAAGAATAACCTGCTTAGCACGGAAGATATCGACCACCTCCTGTTGTTCCATGAATGATCCAGGCACACAAAACGGATAATTTTTAGAAGTTTTTAGAGGTGGCACATGCAAATTTACTTAGGATGGCAGGGTGATACCGCATATAGGTAGGTGTCGGTGTCAAAACCGGCGGATCTCGGGTAGGGGGTCCCGAACTGTGCGTCTAAGGCGGATGGTAACAGGAGGCGGGGCACACGATGTTTACCCAGGTTCGGGCCCTCTTGATGGAGGTAATACCCTATGTCCTGCTTGATTGATCTTGATGATATGAGTATTATAAGAGTTGATCTACCACGAGATCGTAGAGGCTAAACCCTAGAAGCTAGCCTATGGTATGATTGTATGTTGTCCTATGGACTAAACCCTCTGGTTTATATAGACACCGGAGGGGGCTAGGCTTACACAGTCGGTTACAAGGAAGGAGATCTACATATCCGTATTGCCAAGCTTGCCTTCCACGCCAAGGAGAGTCCCATCCGGACACGGGACGAAGTCTTCAATCTTGTATCTTCATAGTCTAACAGTCCGGCCAAAGGATATAGTCCGGCTGTCTGGAGACCCCCTAATCCAGGACTCCCTCAGTAGCCCCTGAACCAGGCTTTAATGACGATGAGTCCGGCGCGCAGATTTGTCTTTGGCATTGCAAGGCGGATTCTTCCTCCGTATACTCCATAGAAGATTTTGAACAGAAGGATAGTGTCCGGCTCTGCAAAACAAGTTCCACATACCACCGTAGAGAGAATAATATTTCCAAAAATCTAATCTGCTGACACGTTAAGCAACATGACATCATGCCATGGCCCGGTCATTATTCGAACCATTTTTTCTCAACCAGCACTGCACATATCACGAGGCGGTTTTCTTGACACGTCTTGTCGAAGCAGAGATCGTGTCCCCCTTATTACGGGATTCTCGTCAATACGGGCGTGGGTAACCCAATCGTGCCCGTTGGTATGACTCCTCAATTTTAGGCAAGTCCCAAACGTCCATGAGGAGGACACTTGATATTCACCCTCTTTATAAAGAGGCCAAGGCCTGTCCTTTTTCTCGTACTCAATCGAATCCTTTCCCCGCCTCGAGTTCCAACACCCAAGGCTCAGGTCAGGCGCTTATCCAACCTTCAAGGTCGGTGGATGCCTTCCTCTATCACAGAGGAAGACATCAAGAAGCTAAGAGAGGCCAGGTGTTTGACCCTCGAAATCTCACACAGGCTGCCTGCTCGAGGGCAGGTCATTCCTACTCCAGAACCCGGCGAGAGTGTTGTATTCATTTCTCACTTCCTCCGAGGGCTAGGCCTCGCTCTGGATCCCTTTGTTAGGGGGCTCATGTTCTATTATGGGCTAGATTTCCTTGACCTGGCCCCGGATTCCCTCCTTCACATCTCGCCATTCATCGTCGTGTGTGAGGCCTTCCTCCGCATTACCCCACACTTCGGCCTGTGGCTCAAGACTTTCAATGTGAAGCCGAAGATGATCGAGGGGCGACACGCAGAGTGCGGAGGTGCCGTAATAAGCAAAAGCGCTGATATTCCATGGCCAGAGGGTTCCTTCCTAGAGGTGTCCAGTTTATGGCAACAAGAGTGGTTTTATATCACAGCTCCCCGGAGTCCCAATTGGGTAGCCGCCCCAGCCTTCCGCTCGGGCCCCCCACCACAACTAACGTCATGGATCAACAAGGGGCTGGACTAGGGGCCAGTAAATGATGTGACGATGTTGCAGAGTCGCATCCGAGATCTCTTAGAGAGAGACGTCAGCCTGGTCATGGTAATGCAAGCCATGCTAGTTCGTTGAGTCCCGCCTTGCAAACATCGACCCCTCCGTCTGTGGGAATTCAACTCAGAAGGATCATGAACTATTCAGCACTTCCTCGACATGACGCTCGAAGAGATGTACAAATTGTTCCTCGGACCATAAATAAGGTGTCCGGACACCATCGAGGATGCGGGTCTGAGCTGCAATCGCCTAGATACCCAAGTAAGTAATTCCGTGGCCGAACATGCTGTCTTTTTATTTATCATAACATCATTCTAAAAAGTCACTCCTTGACCAGGACTGGGTGACAAAGGTGAAGATGGTCAGGTGTTCGGCCCCCCTTCCTGAAGGCTCGGCCGATCCAGTACTAGCCAGAATGCTCGAGCCGGTGCTTTATCAGGCGCCCTCAGGGGTAAATAAATGGGGGAATAAACAGGCTGAAAGCAGGCCTCGCTCATTATTCATCCAAACCGGGGGAATTAGCGCCTCCGTGAAGGAGGATAACCAGGGAGAAGAATCTGAAATTCCCTCTCCCCAAGGAGGGAAGAGGACCGCCTCTGAAGACCCGAAAACAAAGGTTTCCAAACGGGGGAAGAAATCTTCGCCAGAGGGTCCTGCCTCAGGGGTACTCTTGCCGCACAGTGCCCGCAAGGGGATCAGCCCTCTACCGAGCTGTAAGTAAACAAAAAGTACTTAATAGTAGAAATATCATGCATTACTTCTAAAGACAATAACCGAAGCATGTATCTTGTAGTTCAGATCATAGCCCTTCTCGACAGAGTTCGTCTTCAAGGGATCTTCTTCCAGAGATGATGGAGAGCGAGACGCCTCC
Source organism: Triticum aestivum (assembly GCF_018294505.1). NCBI lineage: Eukaryota > Viridiplantae > Streptophyta > Magnoliopsida > Poales > Poaceae > Triticum > Triticum aestivum. The sequence goes on along the minus strand of NC_057794.1, from coordinate 496,131,164 downwards.
CCATGCCACCCCACCTCATGAGGCGGGCGACCCTGAAGTGTCGTCGCGGAAGGTTTCTCCTGATCCGCCAAGGCCAGAGGGTAATCCTTCAGCCACGCGAAGTCCTCAGTATTCGGCTCCTAAAGAGAGCATAGAAAGAGTCCGGAACTGTCCGATGTGCGATCGGACGCACTGAAGGATCTTCTAGAGCAAGCTGCCATCTCAGAAGCACATCGTACGCTAATGGGTACGGTGCTTTAGAGGATTTCATCCGCCGAAAGCGGGTTGCATGAAGCTTTTATGAGTCTGCTGAAAGGCTTTGAGGTACGTGAAATAGTGTATGTTTTTGACAGTACCGCACACGTTAGGTGTGCCCTATGCAGATAGTAGCCCCCTGAGACTCTGGTTGCCGTCGAGAACGGCGGCAAACAGAGGATCATAGTCCCAGGTAATAATTAGGCCGTATTCAGGTTCAGGTGGCTGAAGGTCCGGTGGCTAGCCGGACTGGTGAGTTTGCCGACCTGAAGCGGCAACTTGATGCGGCAGATGCCGACATCGTGCTTGTCAACAAGCGGCTCGACGAGGCACAGGGTATGTGATTTCTCCGGTGATCAACACATAGTAAGAGGAGCATGATGCTAGTATATCTAATATGTTGTGACTACAGATGGAGCTGCTGCCGTGGAGACCCTTCGGGCGGAACTTTCCCGAGCCAAGGAACAAGCCAGGAATAGTGATGCGGCCGCTCTAAAGGCGGTCGAAGAGATGAGAGCCGAACAGGCTGTGCATTGCCAAAGCAAGGAAAAAATAGCCAAGATGGCCGTTGAGTTGAAAGATGCCGCCGACCGTTACCAGCTTCTTGAAAAAGAAAACCGAGTGAAGGCGACGAACCTGGAGAAGGCCATGGTAGCAGCCAAGGAAGCCCGCTCTAAAATCAGGGCGGCGAAGGAGGAGCTGTGTCAAGCTGGAGATATCGCGGCTGGGAAGCCCTTTTTGTTGCGGACGAAGTTAGGAGATCCAAAGTATGCCCCTCTTGATCAACTATGGAGTTCTGCAGATGCGTACGTGGATTTGGCAGCAAGTGCTACTGATGCGGCCGAGTACTTCAAGGATCAAAAAGATCATGAAGTGGAAAAGTTGTTCTGGTCACAGTTCCATGTTCCAGTGCGTCTACTGTTGCTGAATGAGCGAATGGCCGAATGGGCCGAGCTCCATAGGTTGTCCGGGCTTGCCATGATGTCTATTGTGGATCATCTGTGGCCGGAAGAGCCAAGGCCGAATAGTTATTTTAGTTTAGTGCAACAGTTCCTTAGTGCTGTGCCGCACATCAACGCTATGAAGAGGTCGGCGTGCATAGAGGGTGTGCATATGGCACTTGCCCGTGTCAAGACATACTTGGCAGAGATGGAGGCCACCGCTATTGCAACCCAGAGTTCGGCCATAGGCCGAATATCTGCCGAGCACTACTTTGAAGAAGTCCTTGAAGGCGCTCGTTCAATAAAGGCTCGATGCTCGAAGAATATTATGTTCTAGTGACATGTATTCCCATTGTAAAAACAATGTTTTATTGAGTTATAAAGGCTGTGTTTATACTTTTACCTGAAAGTATTATGATGCCTCATGTGCGGCCGTTTATGTATATATGTATATAACCTGAAAGTTTGCAGTCGTCGGCTTCAGCCCCCACGAATATAATGCGGGGGTGTTCGCAAAAAACGTGTATTCACACTTGATCCAACGTCTTGGTCCATTAAGGAGGTGGTAGCGCAGCGAACGAGACAATCGGACTATATTGCTTTAACACTTTCGCTTAGCCATACGAGTTTGACGGCAGGGCTACTATATAGCCCCTGGTACCTCCGCGCTCGTCCGAATACGGTGCGCGTACGCACATGACCGGGAAACGGCCCTTCGTTAATGTGGAGGAATCCCGAAGATTCCACTAAGTCATCGAGTGGTTGACCAGTCTCGCGCTTTATCATGACAGTCAGTTTTCGGCTTTCTCTACTGAGGTGCTCATCCGGATGAACCAGGGCACAATCGCAGTAGTTCTCCCGGTGCCGCCTTAGCCGATAGAGCGGAACATAAGGTAGCAAAACACGGGAGCCGGGCAAACCCAACATTTGACAAAAGACATGATTCGGAGCTGATGCATATAAAGCCAAACTCGCGACGCCGAACACTCCCTAAGGTATTCGGTCTTTATAACATATGCCGGGCTGAACAATGCCCTTAATAATAAACCCCAAGTGTCCAGGTACGTGCAATATTCTGACATGTCGAAATGCCAATAACGTCAGCATCCTTCTCGGTTGTAGTAAGTATCCGGAGAATGTGAACAACAAGAGACAGTAAAAAAGGTTTACGCAGGGTCTTAATCTGAAAAGAAACCTTTGAGCGGGTCCCTGCTGCACATCTGCGCCTGTGTCTCCGTTGTGCCGTGTCCTGGACTGGTGTAGCACGATTGTCATCTGTAAAAGAGAAGAACTTAGGTGAAAGTTGTCATGCCAAAAGAAAATTGGTTATTCTCGATAAACCATTAAAATTCAAGATAAGTCAAGTTGAGCCGAACTAGCCCTGATTACACGTGGGAAGCCCCTGGTACCATCTATGAGGTTTTAACCATCAAACCAATCTCAGGTATATGTAGTGATGTGCCGGACTCGGCTAACCATGTCCGCGGTCTTGACGACCTGTCATTTATTCTGGTTGGTGAGGCCGTCTAGTGCTCGGCTGTTAAATCCACCGCACATTCTTCCGCGCATAAAGAACGCTCAATATTTCCACTAACTGTGATGGTGCCACGTGGACCAGGCATCTTAAGCTTAAGAGAAGCATATTGTGGTACCACATTAAAACGAGCGAAAGCTGTTCTTCCGAGCAATGCATGATAGCCGCTTCAGAATGGAGCAATGTCGAAGTCTAACTTCTCACTTCTGTAGTTGTCGGGTGAACTGAATACAACCTCTAGTATTAGAGAGCCCGTGGAGCGAGCCTCTGAACCTGGTATTACTCCCTTGAAGGTAGTATTACTGTGGCTGATTTTTGTCGGGTCTATCCTCATTTTGCGGACTGTGTCCTGATATATCAGATTTAGACCACTACTGCCGTCCATAAGGACTCGTGTGAGATGGTATCCGTTTATTATTGGGTCTAACACCAAGGCAGCCAATCCTTCATGTTGGATGCTTGTCGGGCGATCCTTGCGATCAAAAGTGATCGGGCAGGCCAACCATGGTTTGAACTTAGGGGTGACGGGCTCTATGTCGTGTATGTCTCGGAGTGCATGTTTGCTTCTCCTCTTCGTCACGTGGATCATGTTTACTGTTTTAACCTCTGGTGGGAATTTTTTCTCTCCTCCAGTACTTTGCTGGCGAGGTTTGTCCTCGTCTTCGCTTGGTGTCTCCCTGCCCTTGTGTTCGGCGTTTAGCTTAGCAGCCTGCTTGAAGACCTAGCATTCTCTATGGGTGTGATTTGCAGGTTTATCGGGGGTGCCATGAATCTGACATAGTTTGTCTACAATCTTGTTTAGGCTAGACGGTCCATCTCTACTGCCTTTGAAAGGCTTTTTCCGCTGACATGGTCGAGAGCCCCTGAATCCGGCGTTTACTATCGTATTATCTGGGTTGTCTTCCTTATTTCGACACTTGCTTTTACTGTGTCATGGTTTTCCATTGCCATCCCTAACTTCGGATGTGCTTGGGTCGTTGGTGCTACTGCGGGCAAACTGATACGTCTCCAACGTATCTATAATTTTCGATTGCTCCATGCTATATTATCTACTGTTTTGGACTATATTGGGCTTTATTTTCCACTTTTATATTATTTTTGGGACTAACCTATTAACCGGAGGCCCAACCCAGAATTGTTGTTTTTTGCCTATTTCAGTGTTTCAAAGAAACGGAATATCAAACGGAGTCCAAACGGAATAAAATATTCGGGAACGTGATTTTCTCACCGAACGTGATCCAGGAAACTTGGACCCTGCTCCAAGGAACAAAAGAGGCGGTCACGAGGGTGGGGGCGCGCCCCCTGCCTCGTGGGCCCCTCGGTGCTCCTACGACATACTTCTTCCTCCTATATATACACACGTACCCCCAAACGATCAGAACAGGAGCCAAAAACCTAATTCCACCGCCGCAACTTTCTGTATCCACGAGATCCCATCTTGGGGCCTGTTCCGGAGCTCCGCTAGAAGAGGGCCGTCATCATGGAGGGCTTCTACATCATCATAGCCTCTCCGATGAAGTGTGAGTAGTTTACCTCAGACCTTCGGGTCCATAGTTAGTAGCTAGATGGCTTCTTCTCTCTCTTTGAATCTCAATACAAAGTTCCCCCCTCTCTTGTGGAGATCTATTCGATGTAATCTTCTTTTTGCGGTGTGTTTGTTGAGACCGATGAATTGTGGGTTTATGATCAAGTCTATCTATGATTAATATTTGAATCTTCTCTCAATTCTTTTATGCATGATTGGTTATCTTTGCAAGTCTCTTCGAATTATCCGTTTGGTTTGGCCAACTAGATTGGTAGTTCTTGCCATGGGAGAAGTGCTTAGCTTTGGGTTCGATCTTGCGGTGTCCTTTCCCAGTGACAGAAGGGGCAGCAAGGCATGTATTGCATCATCGCCATCGAGGATAACAAGATGGGGTTTATTTCATATTGCATGAATTTATCTCTCTACATCATGACATCTTGCTTAAGGCGTTACTCTGTTTTTAACTTAATACTCTAGATGCATGCTGGATAGCGGTCGATGAGTGGAGTAATAGTCGTAGATGCAGAATCATTTTGATCTACTTGTCACGGACGTGATGCCTATATACATGATCATGCCTAGATATTCTCATAACTATGCTCAATTCTGTCAATTGCTCAACAGTAATTTGTTCACCCACCGTAGAATACTTATGCTCTTGAGAGAACCACTAGTGAAACCTATGGCCCCCGGGTCTATTCTCATCATATCAATCTCCATCACTTTAATCTTGCTTTGCTTTTTTACTTTGCCTTTACTTTTTACTTTGCATCTTTATACCAAAAATACCAAAAATATTATATCTATCAGATCTCACTCTCGTAAGTGACCGTGAAGGGATTGACAACCCCTAATCGCGTTGGTTGCGATTAGCTATCGTTTTGTGCAGGTACGAGGGACTTGAGCGTGGCCTCCCACTGGATTGATACCTTTGTTCTCAAAAACTGAGGGAAATATTTACGCTACTCTGCTGCATCATCCCTTCCTCTTCGGGAAAACCAACGCAAGCTCATGACGTAGCAAGAACGATTTCTGGCGCCGTTGCCGGGGAGTCTACGCAAAAAGTCAACATACCAAGTACCCATCACAATCCCTATCTCTCGCATTACATTATTTGCCATTTGCCTCTCGTTTTCCTCTCCCCCACTTCACCCTTGCCATTTTATTCGCTCTCTCTCTCTATCCTCCATCTCTTTTTCTATTTGCCTCTTTTTCGCTTGCTTCTTGTTTGCTCGTATGGTTAGAATAGTTGTTTATTTATTACAAAACAGAGAACTTAAGATTTATGGATCCTCGTCCGCTTGCCAATCTTTTTAAGGGATCCAATTATGATGAACCAATTCCTAGTGATTTGGATGCACTAGATTATCTTTATAAGATTTTGCCTGAAATCCGTAAATCTGAAAATTGTGATGAAGTTCTTTATGAAGTGACTCATGATAGATCTTTGAATAAAAGTCAAGATTGCAATGATTTTATTATAAATTCTGTTGATGTCAGTTGTGCTAATAAGATGCAAAACCCTAAGATTGGGGATGCTAGTTTTGCTATGTCTACTACTTGTTGCAATGATTATGATTGGGGTGATTCTTCTTATGATCTTGAAAATTTATTTAAACCCCATGATGAATATGAGATTTATAATAGTGTTTGCAATATTATTGGAAGTGGGTTTGGAAGAGTGTCAACTTTAGACCCCACATATTTGGAGAATGTTCAATCTTATGAAAATCTTGATAAAAGTGGGTTCGGAGAAGTCATGACTTTAGTTAATGTTAATCCCACTAATTTGGAAGAGTGTCAACTTTGCATGCATGTGGATCATGTTGAAAATATTTTACGTGATAGCTATTTTGTTGAATTTGCTTATGATCCTACATGTAATTACTATGAGAGAGGAAAATATGGTTGTAGAAATCTTCATGTTACTAAATTACCTCTCGTTATGTTGAGATTGCTATTGTTTCTTTCCGCTTCCTTGCATATGCTAGTTTTTGCTTGCCTTGACAATTTGTTTACCTATAAGATGCCTATTCATAGGGAGTATGTTAGACTTAGATGTGTTTGTCACATGTTTTATGATGCCCTCTTTGTGCTTCAATTCTTGTCTTTCATGTGAGCATCATTAAAATTATCAATGCCTAGCTAAGAAGGCTTTAAAGAAAAGTGCTTGTTGGGAGACAACCCAATATTTATACTTGCTGTTATTAAATAAATAAATTATTTAGCCTCTGTTTTGGTTGTGTTTTTTGTGTTTAATTAGTGTTTGTGCCAAGTAGAACCGTTGGGAAGACTTGGGGAAAGTCTTGTTGAACTTGCTGTAAAAAAACAGAAACTTTAGCGCTCACGAGAACTGCTGTCATTTTTATTTGAAGAGTGATATTTAGTTAATTATTTTTTAAGATGATTAATAGATAAATTCCTCACGTCCAGCAATTTATTTTAGAATTTTTGGGGTTCCATATCTTGCGCTAGCTACAGATTACTACAGGCTGTTCTGTTTTTGACAGATTCTGTTTTTCGTGTGTTGTTTGCTTATTTTGATGAATCTATGGTTAGTAAAATAGTTTATAATCCATAGAGAAGTTGGAATACAGTAGGTTTAACACCAATATAAATAAATAATGAGTTCATTACAGTACCTTGAAGTGGTCTTTTGTTTTCTTTCGCTAACGGAGCTCACGAGTTTTCTATTTTGAGTTTTGTGTTGTGAAGTTTTCAAGTTTTGGGTGAATTCTTTTGATGGATTATGGAACAAGGAGTGGCAAGAGCCTAAGCTTGGGGATGCCCATGGCACCCCCAAGATAATCCAAGGACACCAAGAAGTAAAAGCTTGGGGATGCCCCGGGAGGCATCCCCTCTTTCGTCCACTTCCATCGGTAATTTACTTGGAGCTATATTTTTATTCACCAACATGATATGTGTTTTTCTTGGAGCGTCTTGTATTATTTGTGTCTTTGTGTCTTGGTATGCCACAATCATCCTTGCTGTACACACCTTTTGAGAGAGCCATACATGAATTAAAATCTGATAGAATACTCTATGTGCTTCACTTATATCTTTTGAGCTAAGTAGTTTTGCTCCATGTGCTTCACTTATAACTTTTGAGCGTTATAATTTTGCTCTATGTGCTTCACTTAGATCTTTTAGACCACGGTGGTGGATTTGTTTTAAAGAAACTATTGATCTATCATGCTTCACTTAAATTATTTTGAGAGTCTTTTAATAGCATGGTAATTTGCTTAATAATATGCTTGGTATTCAAGATTTGTGAAACTTTATTTTGAGTGTGTTGAATACTAAGAAAAGATTGAAGCTTGATAATTGTTTTGAGATATGGAGGTGATAATATTAAAGTCATGCTAGTTGAGTAGTTGTGAATTTAAAGAATACTTGTGTTAAAGTTTGTGATTCCCGTAGCATGCCCATATGGTGAACCGTTATGTGATGAAGTCGGAGCATGATTTATTTATTGATTGTCTTCCTTATGAGTGGCGGTAGGGGACAAGCGATGGTCTTTTCCTACCAATCTATCCCCCTAGGAGCATGCACGTAATACTTTGCTTTGATAACTTCTAGATTTTTGCAATAAGTATATGAGTTCTTTATGACTAATGTTGAGTCCATGGATTATACGCACTCTCACCCTTCCACCTTTGCTAGCCTCTCTAATACCGCGCACTTTTGGCCGGTATCATACACCTACCATATACCTTCCTCAAAACAGCCACCGTACCTACCTATCATGGCATTTCCATAGCCATTCCGAGATATATTGCCATGCAACTTTCCACCATCTAGTTCATCATGACACACTCCATCATTGTCATATTGCATATCACGGTACACTGCCGGATGCATTCACATAGAGTCATATTTTGTTCTAAGTATCGAGTTGTAATTGTTGAGTTGTAAGAAAAATAAAAGTGTGATGATCATCATTATTAGAGCATTGTCCCAGTAAGGAAAGGATGATGGAGACTATGATTCCCCCATAAGTCGGGGTTAGACTCCGGACGAAAAATAAAATAAAATAAATATATATATATAAGAGGCCAAAGAAGCCCAAATAAAAAGAGGCCATAAAAAGGAGAAAAGGCCAAAATAAAAAAATGAGAGAAAAAGAGAGAAGGGACAATGTTACTATCCTTTTACCACACTTGTGCTTCAAAGTAGCACCATGATCTTCATAGTAGGGAGTCTCTCATGTTATCACTTTCATATACTAGTGGGAATTTTACATTATAGAACTTGGCTTGTATATTCCAATGATGGGCTTCCTCAAATTGCCCTAGGTATTCATGAGCAAGCAAGTTGGATGCACACCCACTTAGTTTCTTTTTGAGCTTTCATATACTTATAGCTCTAGTGCATCCGTTGCATGGCAATCCCTACTCACTCACATTGATATCTATTGATGGGCATCTCCATAGCCCGTTGATACGCCTAGTTGATGTGAGACTATGTTCTCCTTTTTGTCTTCTCCACAATCACCATTCTATTCCACCTATAATGCTATGTCCATGGCTCACGCTCATGTGTTGCGTGAAGATTGAAAAAGTTTTGAAAAAGTTAGAGTATGAAACAATTGCTTGGCTTGTCATCGGGGCTGTGCATGATTTAAATACTTTGTGTGGTGAAGATAGAGCATATCCAGACTATATGATTTTGTAGGGATAACTTTCTTTGGCCATGTTATTTTGAGAAGACATAATTGCTTTGTTAGTATGCTTGAAGTATTATTATTTTTATGTCAATATAAACTTTTGTCTTGAATCTTTCTAATCTAAATATTCATACCACAATTAAGAAGATTTGCATTGAAATTATGCCAAGTAGCACTCCGCATCAAAAATTCTCTTTTTATCATTTACCTACTCGAGGACGAGCAGGAATTAAGCTTGGGGATGCCTAATACGTCTCCAACGTATCTATAATTTTTGATTGCTCCATGCTAGATTATCTACTATTTTGGACTATATTGGGCTTTATTTTCCAATTTTATATTATTTTTGGGACTAACCTATTAACCGGAGGCCCAACCCAGAATTGCTGTTTTTGCCTATTTCAGTGTTTCGAAGAAACGGAATATCAAACGGAGTCCAAACGGAATAAAATCTTCGGGAACGTGATTTTCTCACCGAACGTGATCCAGGAGACTTGGACCCTGCTCCAAGGAACAAAAGAAGCGGTCACGAGGGTGGGGGCGCCTCCCTAGGGCGCGCCCCCTGCCTCGTGGGCCCCTCGGTGCTCCTCTGGCGTACTTCTTCCTCCTATATATACACACGTACCCCCAAACGATCAGAACAGGAGCCAAAAACCTAATTCCACCGCCGCAACTTTCTGTATCCACGAGATCCCATCTTGGGGCCTGTTCCGGAGCTCCGCCGGAAGAGGGCCATCATCACGGAGGGCTTCTACATCATCATAGCCTCTCCGATGAAGTGTGAGTAGTTTACCTCAGACCTTTGGGTCCATAGTTAGTAGCTAGATGGCTTCTTCTCTCTCTTTGAATCTCAATACAAAGTTCTCCCCCTCTCTTGTGGAGATATATTCGATGTAATCTTCTTTATGCAGTGTGTTTGTTGAGACCGATGAATTGTGGGTTTATGATCAAGTCTATCTATGAATAATATTTGAATCTTCTCTGGATTCTTTTATGCATGATTGGTTATGTTTGCAAGTCTCTTCAAAATTATCCGTTTGGTTTGGCCAACTAGATTGGTAGTTCTTGCCATGGGAGAAGTGCTTAGCTTTGGGTTCGATCTTGCTGTGTCCTTTCCCAGTGACAGAAGGGGCAGCAAGGCACGTATTGCATCGTTGCCATCGAGGATAACAAGATGGGGTTTATTTCATATTGCATGAATTCATCTCTCTACCTCATGTCATCTTGCTTAAGGCATTACTCTGTTTTTAACTTAATACTCTAGATGCATGCTGGATAGCGGTCGATGAGTGGAGTAATAGTAGTAGATGCAGAATCATTTCGATCTACTTGTCACGGACGTGATGCCTATATACATGATCATGCCTAGATATTCTCATAACTATGCGCAATTCTGTCAATTGCTCAACAGTAATTTGTTCACCCACCGTAGAATACTTATGCTCTTGAGAGAAGCCACTAGTGAAACCTATGGCCCCCGGGTCTATTCTCATCATATCGATCTCCATCACTTTAATCTTGCTTTGCTTTTTTACTTTTCCTTTACTTTTTACTTTGCATCTTTATACCAAAAATACCAAAAATATTATATCTATCAGATCTCACTCTCGTAAGTGACCGTGAAGGGATTGACAACCCCTAATCGCGTTGGTTGCGAGTAGCTATCATTTTGTGCAGGTACGAGGGACTTGAGCGTGGCCTCCCATTGGATTGATACCTTGGTTCTCAAAAACTAAGGGAAATACTTACGCTACTCTGCTGTATCATCCCTTCCTCTTCGGGGAAAACCAACACAAGCTCAAGACATAGCACTAACCAGCTATCTTTGCCCGCGCAAAAGCGGTTCATGAGGCTTGTCAGGGCTGCCATTGTTCTCGGTTTTTCTTGGCCGAGGTGTCTGGCGAGCCATTCGTCTCGGACGCTGTGCTTGAAAGCTGCTAAGGCTTCAGTGTCCGGGCAGTCGATGATTTGGTTCTTCTTAGTGAGAAACCTATTCTAAAGCTTTCGGGCTGACTCTCCGGGCTGTTGAATTATATGACTTAAATTGTCTGCATCCGGAGGTCGAACATAGGTCCCTTGAAAATTAGCCCGAAAAGCATCCTCGAGCTCCTCCCAACTTCCAATTGAGTTTTCGGGGAGGCTTTTCAGCCAGTGTCGAGCTGGTCCTTTAAGCTTGAGGGGCAAGTACTTGATGGAGTGGAGATCGTCTCCGCGAGCCATATGGATATGGAGGATAAAGTCCTCAATCCAGACCCCGGGCTTTGTGGTCCCGTCGTACGCCTCTATGTTCACTGGTTTGAATCCTTCTGGAAATTCGTGGTCCAGCACCTCATCGGTGAAACATACGGGGTGTGCGGCACCCCTGTATTTGAATGTATCATGGCGTTCGGACGGTTGTAGTATTCGGTTTTGATTTTGTGCCGGAGCACGCTTCCTAGAGCCATAGATGGATCTGGTCATACTGGATTTTTGGTGCAAGTCCTCATGTAGATCGTGTATTGGCTTATGTGCGGCCTTGTTAGCTGCTCTATCGTGGCCACAAGGTGGTTGATCCGGCCGGTTGGCTGTTTTATTTTTTGGCTGTGTGGGCTCTACGGCCTCATCGTCGAATTCAGGTAATAGCTTGCGCTTTGGATAGCTCTTTGTGTGGTAACTTCCACCATACTTTTCTTCGTTGTCGAGCACTTTATTCCATCTGCTACTGAGCGTATTTTGCGCGGCCTTAAGCCTGTGTTTCTGCTTCTTCAGACTCCTCTCTGTGGCAATAAGCCTTCTGCGGAGGTTCTCTTGTTCCAAGTTCCTTTCCGGGATGATGTGTGCATCTTCGTCCGGACTGTTTTCCTCCCCGGAGGGAGGTTGATGAGCTTTATCCTCGGTGTCACCGTGTTCGGATATCAAATCCGTACTATGTTCGCCATTTGCAGTTTCATCATGCTCTACCGCTAGGTCAATGTGGTCGTCGTTTCCTCTGGAGTCGACTGGAGTGTTATTTTCTCTTGCGTTGTTATCGCTGCTTTTGCTATGGCGGGACTTAGAGCGGCGCTGCTGACGTCGGTGCTTGGTTTGCTTCTTGGAGGGGTCATCCTCCGTTGTCTCGTCGCCATTGCCTTCTTTGGGTGTATCCACCATGTATATGTCATGTGATGAAGTGGTTGTCCAGCGCACTGTGGGCACTGGTTCCTGTTCCTCTCCTGCATCGTCGTCCATGCCGTCGATGTCTTCGGAGTCGAAATCGAGCATGTCGGTTAAATCATCGACAGAGGCTACTAAGTGGGTGGTGGGTGGGCAGCGAATTTCTTCGTCGTCCGCATCCCGTCCTAGCCGGACATAGTTCGACCAAGATTCTCCTGACAAAGAGAGGGTCCTTAATGAATTTAGCACATCACCGAAAGGCGAGTGCTGAAAGATATCCGCGGAGGTAAACTCCATGATCGGTGCTCAACCGAATTCGATGGGCACGGATGCAGGCGGTTCGGGGCCCGTGGCCGGGGACGAATCCAATGGTTTGGCAACATGGCTCTCATAAGGGGTGAAGTCAGTATCCGGCTCTATTGCCACTAAGAGTGCGGCCTCCATGGTGGGGTCTATCCACCCGTCCTCGGATGGCGCAATTTGCTCTGGATTGAGGGCCAGAGTAGTTGCAGGTGTGTGATACGTCCATTTTGTATCATGCTTTTATATCAATATTTATTGCATTATGGACTATTATTTCACTTTATGTCACAATACTTATGGCTATTTTCTCTTATTTTACAAGGTTTACATAAGGAGGGAGAATGCCGGCAACTGGAATTCTGTGCTTGAAAAGGAGCAAATATTAGAGACCTATTTTGCGCAACTCCAAAAGCCCTGAAACTCCATGGAACATCTTAAAACAAATAAAGAAAAATCCTCGCCAAAGATGAAGGCCAGGGGGCCCACACCCTGCTCACGAGGGTGGGGGCACGCCCCCCACCTAGGGCACGCCCCCTACCTCGTGGGACCCCTGGTGGCTCTCCGACGCCCATATTCTCCTATATGAAGTCTTTCGATGAGAAAAAAATAGGAAGGAACTTTTCGGGACGAGACTCCGCCGCCACGAGGCGGAACCTTGGCGGATCCAATCTAGAGCTCCGGCAGAGCTGTTCTACCGGGGATACTTCCCTCCGGGAGGGCGAAATCATCACCATCGTCATCACCAACGCTCCTCTCATCAGGAGAGGGCAATCTCCATCAACATCTTCACCATTACCATCTCATCTCCAAACCCTAGTTCATCTCTTGTATCCAATTCTTGTCTCAAAGTCCGAGATTGGTCCTAGTAGGTTGCTAGTAGTGTTGATTACTCTTTGTAGTTGATGCTAGTTGGTTTATTTGGTGGAAGATCATATGTTCAGATCCTATATGCATATTATTACCCCTCTGATTATGAACATGAATATGCTTTGTGAGTAATTACGTTCGTTCCTGAGGACAAGGGAGAAGTCTTGCTATGAGTAGTCATGTGAATTTGGTATTCGTTTGATATTTTGATAAGATGTATGTTGTCTAGCCTCTAGTGGTGTTATGTGAACGTCGACTACATAACACTTCACCATTATTTGGGCCTAGAGGAAGGCATTGGGAAGTAATAAGTAGATGATGGGTTGCTAGAGTGACAGAAGCTTAAACCCTAGTTTATGCGTTGCTTCGTAAGGGGCTGATTTGGATCCATATGTTTCATGCCATGGTTAGGTTTACCTTAATACTTTTGTTGTAGTTGCGGATGCTTGCAATAGAGGTTAATCATAAGTGGGGTGTTTGTTCAAGTAAGAACAACACCCAAGCACCGGTCCACCCACATATCAAATTATCAAAGTATCGAACGCAAATCATATGAACGTGATGAAAACTAGCTTGACGATATTCCCATGTGTCCTCGGGAGCGCTTTTCCTATTATAAGAGTTTGTTCTAGCTTGTCCTTTGCTACAAAAGGATTGGGCCACCTTGCTGCACTTTATTTACTTTTGTTACTTGTTGCTCGTTACAATCTATCTTATCACAAAACTATCTGTTACCACTTATTTCAGTACTTGCAGAGAATACCTTGCTGAAAAACGCTTATCATTTCCTTCTGCTCCTTGTTGGGTTCGACACTCTTACTTATCGAAAGGACTATGATAGATCCCCTATACTTTTGGGTCATCAAGACTCTTTCCTGGCGCCGTTGCCGGGGAGTGTAGCGCCTTTGGTAGGTGGAATTTGGTAAGGAAAAATTTATATAGTGTGTTGAAATTTACTGTCACTTGTTACTATGGAAAGTAATTCTCTGAGGGGCTTGTTGGGGGTATCTTCATCCCGTCCAGTAGAGAAAAGAGTTGCTCCTCAACCTACTGAACCTATTGAAAATGAAACTCCTTTTGAATTTCCTTCGGGTATGATGGAAAAACTGCTAGCTAACCCTTTTACAGGAGATGGAACAAAGCATCCTGATGAGCACTTAATATATGTGGATGAAGTTTGTGGATTATTTAAGCTTGCAGGTACCCGATGATGTTGCTAAGAAGAAGGTCTTCCCTTTATCTTTGAAGGGAGAGGCATTGATATTGTATAGGCTATGTGATGATATGAGATCATGGGACTATAAAAGATTGAAGCTGGAATTTCATCGAAAGTATTACCCTACGCATCTTGTTCATCATGATCGCAATTATATATATAATTTCTGGCCTCGCGAAGGAGAAAGCATCGCTCAAGCTTGGGGGAGGCTTCAATCAATATTATATTCTTGCCCCAATCATGAGCTCTCGAGAGAAATAATTATGCAAAATTTATATGCTCGGCTTTCTGATAACAATCGCACCATGCTCGATACTTCTTGTGCTGGCTCTTTTATGATGAAGACTACTGAACTCAGATGGAATTTATTGGATAGAATTAAACGCAACTCTGAAGATTGGGACCTCGACGAAGGTAAGGAGTCAGGTATGGCACCTAAATTTGATTGTGTTAAATCTTTTATGGATACCGATATTTTCCGTAAGTTTAGCACTAAATATGGACTTGACTCTGAGATAGTAGCTTCTTTCTGTGAATCTTTTGCTACTTATGTTGACCTCCCTAAGGAGAAGTGGTTGAAATATCATCCTCCCATAGAAGTAAAAGTAGCTGCACCTATTAAAGTTGAAGAAAAGACTATCACTTATAATGATCCTATTGTTCCTACTTCTTATGTTGATAAACCACCTTTCCTTGTTAGAATAAAGGATCATGCTAAAGCTTCAACTGTTGTTCATAAAAGCAATATTAGAACTTATACACCTCCTAAGAAAGTTAAAGTAGAACCTAATATTGCTATTGTTAAAAATCTCTTATCTGATAATATTGATGGGCATGTTATTCAGTTCGAAGGTGAAACTGCTAGAATTGCTAAACCTTGTGATAAAGATAAACATAGACCTGTGGTAGGCGTGCCTATTATTTCTGTTAAAATAGGAGATCATTGTTATCATGACTTATGTGATATGGGTGCAAGTGCTAGTGTTATACCGCATACCTTATACAAATAATTTAAGAATGAAATTGCACCTGCTGAGTTAGAAGGTATTGATGTCACAATACTTGCCAATAGAGATACTATTTCACCAATTGGAATTGTTAGAGATGTTGAAGTCTTGTGTGGGAAACTAAATATCCTACCGATTTTCTTGTTCTTACTTCTCCGCAAGATAGCTTTTGCCCCATTATATTTGGTAGACCCTTCTTAAATACTGTCAATGCTACCATAGATTGCGCAAAGAATGTTGTTACTGTTGGCTTGGATGATATGGTTCATGAGTTTAATTTCTCTAAATTTAGTAAACAACATCGCGAGGAAGAATTACCTAGTAAGAATGAAATTATTGGTCTTGCTTCTATTGCCGTACCTCCTAGAGATCCTTTAGAACACTATTTGCTAGACCATGAAAATGATATGTTCATGAATGAAAGAAGGGAAATAGATGAAGTATTCTTTAAATAGGAACCTATTCTGCAACATAATTTGCCTGTTGAAATTTTAGGGGATCCACCTCCACCCAAGGGTGATCCCGTGTTCGAGCTTAAACCGTTGCCTGATGATCTTAAATATGCTTATCTTGATGAAAAGAAGATATATCCTGTTATTATTAGTGCTAACCTTTCAAAGCATGAAGAAGAAAGATTATTGAAAACTCTGAAGAAGCATCATGCTGTTATTGGATATACTCTTGATTATCTTAAGAGCATTAGTCCCACTCTATGTCAACATAAAATAAATTTGGAAGCAGATGCCAAACCAGTTCGTGATCCTCAACGACGTCTGAATCCTAAAATGAAAGAAGTGGTAAGAAAAGAAATACTAAAGCTTCTGGAGGCAGGTATAATCTATCCCATTGCTGATAGTGAGTGGGTAAGTCCTGTCCATTGTGTCCCTAAGAAGGGAGGTATTACTGTTGTTCCTAATGATAAAGATGAACTGATTCCACAAAGAATTATCACAGGTTATAGGATGGTAATTGATTTCCACAAATTAAATAAAGCTACTAAGAAAGATCATTACCCCTTACCTTTTATTGATCAAATGCTAGAAAGATTATGCAAACATACACACTATTGCTTTCTAGATGGTTATTCTGGTTTCTCTCAAATACATGTGTCGGCTAGAGATCAATCAAAGACTACTTTTACATGCCCTTTTGGTACTTTTGCTTATAGACGTATGCCTTTTGGTTTATGTAATGCACCTGCTACCTTTCAAAGATGCATGATGGCTATATTCTCTGACTTTTGTGAAAAGATTTGTGAGGTTTTCATGGATGACTTTTCCGTCTATGGTTCCTCTTTTGATGATTGCTTGAGCAATCTTGATCGAGTTTTGTAGAGATGTGAAGAAACTAATCTTGTCTTGAATTGGGAAAAGTGCCACTTTATGGTTAATGAAGGTATTGTCTTGGGGCACAAAGTTTCTGAAAGAGGTATTGAATTGATAAAGCCATGGATGATGCTATTGAAAAGATGCCATGTCGCAAGGACATCAAAGGTATAAGAAGTTTCCTTGGTCACGCCGGATTTTACAGAAGGTTCATTAAGGACTTCTCAAAAATATCTTGGCCTCTGACTAATTTATTACAAAAAGATATACCATTTGTCTTTGATGATGATTGTGTAGAAGCATTTGAAATACTTAAGAAAGCATTGATCTCTGCACCTGTTGTTCAGCCACCTGATTGGAATTTACCCTTTGAAATTATGTGTGATGCTAGTGATTATGTTGTAGGTGCTGTTCTAGGGCAAAGAGTTGATAAGAAATTAAATGTTATTCATTATGCTAGTAAGACTCTAGACAATGCTCAAAGAAATTATGCTACTACTGAAAAGGAGCTTTTAGCAGTTGTATTTGCTTGTGATAACTTTAGATCTTATATTGTTGATTCTAAAGTAACTATTCAAACTGATCATGCTGCTATTAAATACCTTATGGAAAAGAAAGATGCTAAGCCTAGACTTATCAGATGGGTTCTCTTGCTAAAAGAATTTGATTTGCATATTGTTGATAGAAAGGGAGCTGAGAACCCCGTTGCAGACAACTTGTCTAGGTTAGAAAATATTCTTGATGACCCACTACCTATTAATGATAGCTTTCCTGATGAACAATTAAATGTTATAAGTACTTCTCGTAGTACTCCATGGTATGCTGATTATGCTAATTATATTGTTGCTAAGTTTATACCACCTAGCTTCACATACGAACAAAAGAAAAAATTCTTCTATGATTTGAGACATTACTTTTGGGATGACCCACATCTTTATAAAGAAGGAGTAGATGGTGTTATTAGACGTGTACCTGAGCATGAACAGGAACAGATCCTACGCAAGCGTCATTCCGAGTCTTATGGAGGACACCACGCTAGAGATAGAACTGCACATAAGGTATTGCAATCTGGTTTTTATTGGCCTACTCTCTTCAAGGATGCCCGTAAGTTTGTCTTGTCTTGTGATGAATGTCAAAGAATTGGTAATATTAGTAGACGTCAAGAAATGCCTACGAATTATTCACTTGTTATTGAACCGTTTGATGTTTGGGGCTTTGATTATATGGGACTGTTTCCTGCCTCTAATGGATACACACATATTCTAGTTGTTGTTGATTACGTTACTAAGTGGGTAGAAGCTATTCCAACTAGTAGTGATGATCACAACACTTCTATTAAAATGCTTAAGGAAGTTATTTTCCCGAGGTTTGGAGTCCCTAGATATTTAATGACTGATGGTGGTTCACACTTTATTCATGGTGGTTTCCATAAAATGCTTGCTAAATATGATGTAATCATAGAATTGCATCTCCTTATCACCCTCAGTCTAGTGGTCAAGTAGAGTTGAGTAATAGAGAGCTCAAATTAATTTTGCAAAAGACTGTTAATAGGTCTAGAAAGAATTGGTCTAAGAAACTTGATGATGCATTATGGGCTTATAGAACTGCATATAAAAATCCTATGGGTATGTCTCCATATAAAATGGTTTATGGAAAAGCATGTCACTTACCTCTCGAACTAGAACATAAGGCATATTGGGCTATTAAAGAGCTCAACTATGATTTTAAACTTGCCGGTGAGAAGAGGTTATTTGATATTAGCTCACTTGATGAATGGAGAACCCAAGCTTATGAAAATGCCAAGTTGTTTAAAGAAAAAGTTAAAAGATGGCATGACAAAAGGACACAAAAGCGCGAGTTTAATGTAGGTGATTATGTATTGCTATACAACTCTCGTTTAAGATTTTTTTCAGGGAAACTTCTCTCTAAATGGGAAGGCCCCTATGTTATCGAAGAGGTCTATCGCTCCGGTGCCATAAAGATCAACAACTTCGAGGGCACAAATCCGAAGGTGGTAAATGATCAAATAATTAAACATTATATCTCAGGTAATCCCATAAATGTTGAAACCAATATTATTGAAACCGTAACCCCGGAGGAATACATAAGAGACACTTTTCGGAACATTTCAGACTCCGAAAAGGAATAGGTATGTGGTACGGTAAGTAAACCGACTCCAAAACAATTTTTAAGGCAATATTTCTCCGCTTTGGAATATTTAGAAAAATAGGAAAATAAGTAGAAGTCCGGGAAGGACACGAGGGCTCCACGAGGGTGGTGGGCGCGCCCTACCCCCCTGGGCGCGCCCCCTACCTCGTGAGCACCTCGTGTGCCTTCCGGACTCCGTTTTCTTGCATGTTATGTATTTTGGTCGATAAAAATTCATTATATATTCTGCCGAATGTTTTGACTCCCATATCACGCAAACCTCCTCTGTTCTTGTTTCGAGCTGTTTTTCTGACAGATCTAGATTATCATGACGTCCCCAAGTGCTTCCAAGGACAAGTTCTTCGAGAAGGTCATCAACCCTTACCTCACGGAGGTGCTGCGACACCCTCAAGCCATTGAGATGCGTGATGGGTTGTTGCACATCCACGATGTTGAGGGACCAAAGGGAACCGGAAGCGTGGAGACAAGGCTCGAAGCAATGGAGCAACAAGCTTTCAAGTGCCAAGGGATGGTGGAGCGTGGAATCAACGCTAGCCACACGATGCTCGCGGAATTCACTAACAACTACAAGCCGGATGCATAGAACACCGAGGAGGCCATCTTCAAGCTAAATGAGAAGATCGAGCACCTCCAAGCCCAAATCTATGACCTGCAAAACCAAAACTGTGAGTATGAATATAGATTCAAAAGAATGAGTTTGGCTGCAGATTCGAGGATTCCGGAGACTCGATCATCCTTCTATGATGGTGAACCTATGCCTTGGAAGATGGATGACAAGCTTGCATCATCAACAACACCTCCACCTTCTTCACCGACAAAAGAGATATAATCACATGGGTATGGGCACTCCCCTTGGCAACTACCAAGCTTGGGGGAGGTGCCCCGGTATCGTATCACAATCACAACTCCTATCTTTACCATTTTTCTTAGTCCGATCCTATTAGTAGTATCTTGATCTAGTAGAATAAAGTTTATGTCATGATCTAGTTTTGAGTTTTGCTTTATGATCTCTCTATGTAATCGAGTCCGTGAGCTATATATAATAAAGATTAGTGTTGAGTCAATGGCTTGATTATTTTGTCGTGATCTTGGGTGAATAAAAGAAAAGAGAAAAGAATAAAAAGAAACAAAAAGTTCATATTGATCTTATTGAGAGTAATGACTTCACATAGAAAGAGTATGATGATTAAAAGTTGTTGGGAGTTGGCAAGTATAGCTTTGGTCATTGTTGCAATTAATAGGAAGTAATAAGGAAAGAGAGGTTTTCACATATAGATATATTATCGTTGACATCTTTTATGATTGGGAGCACTCATTAAAATATGACATGCTAAAGAGTTGATGTTGGACAAGGAAGACAACGTAATGAGTTATGTCTTTCTTATATCTGAGATAAAGTATGTTGTCATGGATCCTCTAACTTGTTGAGCTTGCCTTTCCCCCTCATGCTAGCCAAATTCTCAGCACTAAGTAGAAATACTACTTGTGCTTCCAAAATCCCTAAAGCAGTTTTGCCATGAGAGTCCACCATATCTACCTATGGATTGAGTAAGATCCTTCAAGTAAGTTGTCATCGGTGCAAAGCAATAAAAATTGCTCTAAATATGTATGATTGATTGGTGTGGGAGAAATAAGCTTTATACGATCTTGTGATGTGGAAGTAATAAAAGCGACAGACTGCATAATAAAGGTTCATATCACAAGGGGCAATATAAAGTGACGTTCTTTCGCATTGAGATTTTATATATCCAACCATAAAAGCGCATGGAAACATCTGCTTCCCTCTGCGAAGGACCTATCCTTTATTATTATCTTCTACCTTATGCAAGAGTCATGGTGATCTTCACCTTTTCTTTTTCATTTTATCCTTTGGCAAGCTCAGCATGTTGGAAAGAACATGATATATATATATATATCTAATTGGATGTAGGGGAGCATGAACCATTATTGTTGACATTACCCTTGAGGTAAAAGGTTGTGGGGCAAAACTATAAGCCCCTATCTTTCTTTGTGTCCGATTAAAACTCTGTAACCACAAGTATTGCGTGAGTGTTAGCAATTATGGAGGACTAAATGATAGTTGAGTATGTGGACTTGTTTTTTAGCTTTGACATAGACTCCTTCCGATGTTATGATAAATTGCAATTGCTTCAATGACTGAGATTATAGTTTGTCAGAGCCCAATAAGGTTTATGATTTATACTTTTGCATTGTGAATAGATCATCACTTGAACATAAGTAATCATATGACAAAATCTATATATGTTGCTGTTATGAGAATAATCATGATGCCTTCATGTTCGTATTTTATTTTTATCGACGCCTCTACCTCTAAACATGAGGACATATTTATTGTTAACGGCTTTTCGCTTGAGGACAGGCGAGGTCTAAGCTTGGGGGAGTTGATACGTCCATTTTGCATCATGCTTTTATATCAATATTGATTGCATTATGGACTATTATTTCACTTTATGTCACAATACTTATGGCTATTCTCTCTTATTTTACAAGGTTTACATAAGGAGGGAGAATGCCGGCAGCTGGAATTCTGGGCTGGAAAAGGAGCAAATATTAGAGACCTATTCTGCGCAACTCCAAAAGTGCCGAAACTCCACGGAACATCTTAAAACAAATAAAGAAAAATCCTCGCCAAAGATGAAGGCCAGGGGGCCCACACCCTGCTCACGAGGGTGGGGGGAACCCCCCCCCCCCTAGGGCGCGCCCCCCTACCTCGTGGGCCCCCTGGTGGCTCTCCGACGCCCATCTTCTCCTATATGAAGTCTTTCCATGAGAAAAAATAGGAACGGACTTTTCGGGACGAGACTCCGCCACCACGAGGCGGAACCTTGGCGGATCCAATCTAGAGCTCCAGCAGAGTTGTTCTGCCGGGGATACTTCTGAAAGGATCGAGATGGACCTAGAGGAGGGTGAATAGGTACAAATACAAATTTTAATTGTCACTTGCCAATTTTAGGCAATAGTGCAGAATATGAAAGTGAGCCTAACAATTGCAAGTGTGATGCTAAGAGCTAAACAAGATAATCAAGTAATGCAAGTAGATGAGTAAGCTAACACAATATGATATAGGTAAGTGTAGATGAGACAAGTAACCACAAGCAGAGAGTTAAGGTTAGGGATAACCGCAACTCCGAGAGACGAGGATGTAAGCCGATGTTCACTTCCTTGGAGGGAAGCTACGTCACCATTTAGAGAGGTGGGTGTTACCACGAAGGCACACCAACGCCACGAAGGCTCACCCTATTCTCTCTTTGAGACAACACCACGAAGGCGTTTCTCAACCACTAATGGTAGACCTTGGAGTGGTCTCCAAACCCTCACAAACTTTTCCAGGGGTAATCACAAGGGTCGATTCCTCTCCGAAAGACTCCTACCGCCTAGGAGTCTCCAACCTCCAAGAGTAACAAGAACAATGGGAAAAGCTCAAGACTTGCTCAAGTCACAAATTCCTTTGGTGCAAAGAAAGGGAAGGGGTGGATCTATCACTTGATCACACAACTTCTCTCAAATGCTCTCAAATCCCTTGGGGATCTAAGATTTGGTGTGGAGGAGTGAGAGAGAGTGTGTAATGTGTTCTAGGATTTGTTCAAAGTGAGTGGTCCACCATATCCCGAGGGGGAAGAAAGGCTATATATAGTGGTAGTGAAAAGCTAGCTGTTTGGCCACTTAAGGCACAGGATCTGCCGGACGTCCGATGGGTGCCGAACGACCGGTGACACAGATCGGACCGGACGTCCCACCGGGCAGCCGGTCGTCCGCTCGCTCGAGTATAAATCTGACCGTGAAAACAGCACAGGTAGCGGACATCCAGAAGGCGCCAGTCGTTCGGAGCCCGGACGTCCGATGTTGTCGGAAATCCGTTAATTGTAGTTCTGTTGGAGTGCACCGGATATCCAGAGATGAGCGGACGTCCGGTGACCGGACATCCGGTGTGACCGGTCTTCTGCTAATATCAGTTCTGTGAAGACTCACCGGACGACTGGAGAGAGTCGGATGTCTGGTTGGTTGAGAGAGGCCGGACGTCCGTAGACTTCGGACGTCCGATGAAAGTTGGACCTTTTAGCTTAGAAACATACTACCATTTTTGCACAAGTTAGAGGAAGAATTTAGAGATGGTATGAGAGGGAATTTTGTGGTTTTGAGCAACTTCTTTCGCGAAATCCATCGATCCCCTCTTAATAGTGCGGGATCCCTACACTCAAGAGCAAACCGAAAACAAGGAGCCGAAGCTTTTTATCTTTGTCTTGTGTCTCTGCTCTTGAGTGATATATGTTTTATGTCCGTAGTCATGATCCACACACACACATATCCCTTGAGACATAATCATGAGAAATACTCAATAAACATGATTAGTCCCAATATGCATGTTGTCATCAACATCGAAATATGATTAAGGGCATGATTGCACTTTCCAATATGATGTGAAGGAAGAGCCGGTTTGAAGCATGACATGCAGTGTTGACGGCCTCGGCCCAAAAACTATGTGGCGACTTGTATTCATCCAACATGGACCTTGCCATCTCCACAAGGGTGCGGTTCTTCCTTTCTGCAACACCATTTTGTTGGGGAGTGTATGGAGCTAAATATTGATGCTCAATCCCTTCATCACTAAGAAATCCTTCCAAGGTGTAATTCTTGAACTCGGAACCATTATCACTTCTTATTGCCATGATTTCTTTTTCAAACTTGCGTTGTGCTTGCTTGGCAAAATCAATGAAGGTGATCTTCGTCTCGTCTTTGGACTTGAGGAAAAACACCCATGTGTATCTTGAGTAATCATCCATGATGACAGGTACATACTTTTTCCCACCAAGACTATCCCATGAAGGAGGCCCAAACAGATCCACATGAAGGAGCTCCAAAGGCCTTGAAGTAGACACAATATTCTTGCGTGGGTGCTTTGATTGATGTTGCTTCCCGGCTATGCATGCACTACCACATGATCTTTCTCAAAAGAGACATTTGTTAGTCCAAGGATGTGATTTCCCTTTAAGAGATCTTGAAGATTTCTCATGCCGACATGGGCTAGCCGGCGATGCCATAGCCACCCCTGTTCGGCCTTGGCCATTAGACAAGTTGCATGGAATGTGCTCTCTTTCGAGAAATCAACCGTGTAAAGGTTGCCATCCAACTCTCCAACAAAGGCCACTTCGAGAGTATCTCTCTTAAATACTTTCACATTCGTTAGTCCAAATAGTGTATCATAACCAACAGAGGCCAATTGGCGAACAGAAAGCAAATGGTATTTAAGGGATTGGACAAGCATGACACTTGCAAGAGACATGTCATTTGTGATAGCCACCTTACCCAAACCGAGTACCTGTCCTTTTGATCCTCCACCAAACATAATGCTCATAAATGGTTGAATAGCCTCCATGAAATCGTAGAGCAACTTGCTATCTCCGGTCATATGATTGGTACATCCAGTATCAATCACCCATTTTACTCCACCGGAGAAGGCGACCTACACACAATTATTACTTGGTTAGAGGCATCCATTTTGCAATGGGACCTCTCAAATTAGTCACAAGGGTCTTAGGGACCCAAATAGCATAAAACCGAAATGCATTTCGAGGACCAACAAACTTTGCACAAACTTCTCCATCCTTAGTCATACAAAGAACATAGGATGGAGGCATGAACTCTTTTGGCTTGTTGACAGTGGGCATGCCCCTTGTGGCCTTCCCACAAACAACCTTACCTTTCTCCTTGTGCCCTTCTCGTACAAAGGTTTCTTTTAGAGGGGTGGTGCACTTTTGAGAGGATGTCTTCTTCTTGCTTGTGCTTGGGTCAAACCCGAGTCCTTCTTTGGCAAACACTTCATGGTGTTGGCTCAACACCTCATTAAGGTTCTTTTGCCCTTGAGCACATGTCATGAGCCCTTTCTCGATTTGAGCTTTGAGAAAGCGATTCTCCTCAAGAATAGATGCTAGATCACTACTAGAGTTAGTAGTACAAGCATCAACATTGATAATAGGAGAAGAGTAAGCCTTGGCTAGAGTTTCAAGATAAGTAAGCTTGAGTGTCTCAAAACTCTTTGTAAGAAGGGTGAGCTCTTCTTCCTTGGTCTTGAGGGACACGGATAGGAGCTCACAATCCTTAGAGAGAGAAGCATTAGACTTTACAAGCTTACTTTTATCATTCATCAACTCTTCGCAAGAGTCGATAGCCTTTTTCAAGGAGGCAAGATCTCTAGTATGAACATCAATGTTTGCACCAATTTTTAAGCATAGTTCATCATTGCGTGCTTCCTCATATTGGACTTTCCGCTCAAGGATTTCATATTTTTCCTTTTCCTCGGTGATGAGGGTTTCGAGTTCCTTAATGGAAATGGTGTGCTTACTAAACATCTCCATAAGCATACGAAACATAGTGAGCTTCTTTCCTTTAAGAGAGCACATGAACTTATTTAGTTTAGCAAGCATAGGATCATTTATATCATCCTCCTCATAACTATCCTCCGCATCAAGATACTCATCACTAGGAGTAGGGGGAGTGAAAAAAGAAGGGTTTGATCGTGGGGTTACCTTGACCTTGTCAGGAGAGTGTTGGTCCTCTCCATCTTCTACCACGGCCTTCGCCATGAGACACTTGTGAGCGTTGCCCTTGTAATCCTTCATGTAGTTGTAGGTGACAACTTCACCACTCTTGTTGACTATCCTCAATGTGTTTTGAGAATCTTGAGCAACTCCGGCAACACCACTAACATCATCTGGATCGAATTCTTCTTGAGAAACCATTGCTTTCCCATCTCTCTTCTTGAGCTTGGAGTTCAAAGGATTTGGCAACTTCTTATTGGGAAAGGTCTTGGGAAACCTTGGTTTATCTTCTCTCTTCTCATAAGGGCACTCATTGGAGAAGTGGTTGATTTCTTCACAGTTGTAGCATTTTCTTACTTTATTCTTTTGAAACCTTCCCTTGAATTTCCCTGTGCTAAACTTCTTGACAAAGAGAGCCATGTCTTCATATGAAGGGCCCTCATCGGGTTCGACATCATCATCATCATCTTCTTCTTCTTCACCTTGCTCATCTTCACATACATGCTTGGCCTTCAATGCAAGATTGATCTTCGACGAAGGAGTACCATGCATGGCAAGATGTTTTGTAGCATTTGCCTTTGACTCTTCAAATAGTTGGAAAGTGGATATGATGTCATCTGTAGTCATTTCCTTGAAGGCATGGTGTTGTCTTATGTCCCATACCATCTGATGGTGATATGGAGCAAGAGCATGGAGCAACTTGTCCACAAGGAATCGCTTAGTCATGTTAAATCCATCTTGTGTCTTGTCATACTCACATGACTCAATATCAGCGGTGAGAGTCATGAGACGCTCAAGGAGTTGATTTGGAGTTTCACCTTTCTCCATACAAAAGTTTTGCAATTGCCCCCTGGAAATTTCATATTGAGCACTCCGGAGGGTGGAGGTATCGGTCCTTGATCTTATAATACTTTCCCATAATTCCTTGGCACTTGTGATGTGTATGAAAGGTCTCCTTTTCTTTTCAAACCTACCTCTCCTTATACACGTGATTGCCGTGTCATTTAGATTCTTGTCATAAATTTCTCTTGGTGTAGGATTCTTTGGATCAACCACATGGTAACCATACTCCAAGATCTCTAGCATCTCATCGTTTCCAAATCGAAGATGATCCTGCATAGCAACTCTCCACAAAGCAAAATCGGAAGTGGAGTCAAGTAAAGGAGGTTTGCCTTGAGAGTTATATTTTGGTTTCTCAACTTGGGGTCTTGCATAAAGCCAAGGAACACTAGAGTGTTCATTGCTAGGAGGTTGTTGACCAACTGACGGAGTAGGCACAGTTGGTCTTGAAGTCGCACCACCCGAAAGTGGTGCAAGCACCATGGACAATGTGGATATCCTCATTTGGACCAAGGCCTCTACAGAAGCATCATGCTCCTCCTTTTACTTAGCAAGGGCCCGTTATAGATCCTCAGAAGTAAAGGTCTTGACTTCAGAAGAAGCCTCGCCTTTATCCTTCGGATCTACAATAAGGGGAGTCCCATCGGGGTTCATCTCGCTCTAGGGCGATTAAGCCACAAGAATAGAGCACGAGGCTCTGATACCAATTGAAAGGATCGAGATGGACCTAGAGGGGGGTGAATAGGTACAAATACAAATTTTAATTGTCACTTGGCAATTTTAGGCAATAGTGCGGAATATGAAAGTGAGCCTAACAATTGCAAGTGTGATGCTAAGAGCTAAACAAGATAATCAAGTAATACAAGTAGATGAGTAAGCTAACACAATATGATATAGGTAAGTGAAGATGAGACAAGTAACCACAAGCAGAGATTTAAGGTTAGGGATAACCGCAACTCCGAGAGACGAGGATATAAGCCGATGTTCACTTCCTTGGAGGGAAGCTACGTCACCGTTTAGAGAGGTGGGTGTTACCACGAAGGCACACCAACGCCACGAAGGCTCACCCTATTCTCTCTTTGAGACAACACCACGAAGGCGTTTCTCAACCACTAATGGTAGACCTTGGGGTGGTCTCCAAACCCTCACAAACTTTATCGGGGGTAATCACAAGGGTCGATTCCTCTCCGAAAGACTCCTACCGCCTAGGAGTCTCCAACCTCCAAGAGTAACAAGAACGATGGGAAAAGCTCAAGACTTGCTCAAGTCACAAATTCCTTTGGTGTAAAGAAGGGGAAGGGGTGGATCTATCACTTGATCGGACAACTTCTCTTAAATGCTCTCAAATCCCTTGGGGATCTAAGATTTGGTGTGGAGGAGTGAGAAAGAGAGTGTAATGTGGTCTAGGGTTTGTTCAAAGTGAGTGGTCCACCATATCCCGAGGGGGAAGAAAGGCTATATATAGTGGTAGTGAAAAGCTAGCCGTTTGGCCACTTAAGGCACAGGAGTTGCCGGATGACCGGTGACACAGATCGGACCGAACGTCCGGCCGGGCAGCCGGTTGTCCGCTCGCTCGAGTATAAATCTGACCGTGAAAACAACACAGGTAGCGGACATCCGAAAGGCGCCGGTCGTCCGGAGCCCGGACGTCCGATGTTGTCGGAAATCCGTTAATTGTAGTTCTGTTGGAGTGCACCGGATATCCGGAGATGAGCGGACGTCCGGTGACCGGACATCCGGTGTGACCGGTCTTCTGCTAATATCAGTTCTGTGAAGACTCACCGGACGACTGGAGAGAGTCGAATGTCTGGTTGGTTGAGAAAGGCCGGACGTCCGTAGACTTCAGACGTCCGGTGAAAGTTGGACCTTTTAGCTTAGAAACATACTACCATTTTTGCACAAGTTAGAGGAAGAATTTAGAGATGGTATGAGAGGGAATTTTGTGGTTTTGAGAAAGTTCTTTCGCGAAATCCATTGATCCCCTCTTAATAGTGCGGGATCCCTACACTCAAGAGCAAACCGAAAACAAGGAGCCGAAGCTTTTTATCTTTGTCTTGTGTCTCCGCTCTTGAGTGATATATGTTTTATGTCCGTAGTCATGATCCACACACACACATATCCCTTGAGACATAATCCTGAGAAATACTCGATAAACATGATTAGTCCCAATATGCATGTTGTCATCAACATCAAAATATGATTAAGGGCATGATTGCACTTTCAACTTCCCTCCGGGAGGGAGAAATCATCACCATCGTCATCACTAATGCTCCTCTCATCAGGAGAGGGCAATCTCCATCAACATCTTCACCAGCACCATCTCATCTCCAAACCCTAGTTCATCTCTTGTATCCAATTCTTGTCTGAAAGTCCGGGATTGCTGCTAGTAGGTTGCTAGTAGTGTTCATTACTCTTTGTAGTTGATGCTAGTTGGTTTATTTGGTGGAAGATCATATGTTCAGATCCTATATGCATATTATTACCCCTCTAATTATGAACATGAATATGCTTTGTGAGTAATTACGTTCGTTCCTGAGGACAAGGGAGAAGTCTTGCTATGAGTAGTCATGTGAATTTGGTATTCGTTTGATATTTTGATAAGATGTATGTTGTCTAGCCTCTAGTGGTGTTATGTGAACGTCGACTACATAACACTTCACCATTATTTGGGCCTAGAGGAAGGCATTAGGAAGTAATAAGTAGATGATGAGTTGCTAGAGTGACAGAAGCTTAAACCCTAGTTTATGCGTTGCTTCGTAAGGGGCTGATTTGGATCCATATGTTTCATGCTATGGTTAGGTTTACCTTAATACTTTTGTTGTAGTTGCGGATGCTTGTAATAGAGGTTAATCATAAGTGGGATGTTTGTTCAAGTAAGAATAGAACCCAAGCACCGGACCACCCACATATCAAATTATCAAAGTATCAAACGCGAATCATATGAACGTGATGAAAACTAGCTTGACGATATTCCCATGTGTCCTCGGGAGCGCTTTTCCTATTATAAGAGTTTGTTCCGGCTTGTCCTTTTCTACAAAAGGATTGGGCCACCTTGCTGCACTTTATTTACTTTTGTTACTTGTTGCTCGTTACAATCTATCTTATCACAAAACTATCTGTTACCACTTATTTCAGTACTTGCAGAGAATACCTTGCTGAAAACCGCTTATCATTTCCTTCTGCTCCTCGTTGGGTTCGACACTCTTACTTATTGAAAGGACTATGATAGATCCCCTATACTTGTGGGTCATCAAGACTCTTTTCTGGCGCCGTTGCCGGGGAGTGTAGCGCCTTTGGTAGGTGGAATTTGGTAAGGAAAATTTTATATAGTGTGCTGAAATTTACTGTCACTTGTTACTATGGAAAGTAATTCTCTGAGGGGCTTGTTTGGGGTATCTTCACCCCGTCCAGTAGAGCAAAGAGTTGCTCCTCAACCTACTGAAACTATTGAAAATGAAACTCCTTTTGAATTTCCTTCGGGTATGATGGAAAAACTGCTAGCTAACCCTTTTACAGGAGATGGAACAAAGCATCCTGATGAGCACTTAATATATGTGGATGAAGTTTGTGGATTATTTAAGCTTGCAGGTATACCCGATGATGTTGCTAAGAAGAAGGTCTTCCCTTTATCTTTGAAGGGAGACGCATTGATATGGTATAGGCTATGTGATGATATGAGATCATGGGACTATAAAAGATTGAAGCTGGAATTTCAATGAAAGTATTACCCTATGCATCTTGTTAATCATGATCGCAATTATATATATAATTTCTGGCCTCGCGAAGGAGAAAGCATCGCTCAAGCTTGGGGGAGGCTTAAATCAATGTTATATTCATGCCCCAATCATGAGCTCTCGAGAGAAATAATTATGCAAAATTTATATGCTCGGCTTTCTGATAACAATCGCACCATGCTCGATACTTCTTGTGCTGGCTCTTTTATGATGAAGACTGCTGAAATTTACGGCACAGTGGAACTCTCAATGAAAGCACCAATGTCGGTGTCAAAATCGGCGGATCTCGGATAGGGGGTCCCGAACTATGCATCTAAGGCGGATGGTAACAGGAGGCAGGGCACACGATGTTTACCCAGGTTCAGGCCCTCTCGATGGAGGTAATACCCTACGTCCTGCTTGATTGATCTTGATTATATGAGTATTAAAAGAGTTGATCTACCACGAGATCGTAGAGGCTAAACCCTAGAAGCTAGCCTATGGTATGATTGTATGTTGTCCTATGGACTAAACCCTCTAGTTTATATAGAAACCGGAGGGGGCTAGGGTTACACAGAGTCGGTTACAAGGAAGGAGATCTACATATCCATATTGCCAAGCTTGCCTTCCCCGCCAAGGAGAGTCCCATCCAGACATGGGACGAAGTCTTCAATCTTGTATCTTCATAGTCCAACAGTCCGGCCAAAGGATATAGTCCGGCTGTCTGGAGACCCCCTAATCCAGGACTCCCTTAGTAGGTATGGTGGACTCATCTGGAATAACTTTGGGTTCAAGGTTTTTGGTTGTACAAGCATAATTCCCACTTAGTACAGGCGAAGGCTAGCAATTTAAGATTTGGAAGCGGCCAGCGAGAGAGCAACAACGATCATAACCAGGCATTATGCATAAGTAATATCGGACACTAGCATGAGTAGGATATGAACACCATGAACATAAATATTATAGACGCTATGTTGGTTTTGATTCACCTACATGCCTGAACATGTACCAAGTCAAGCCACTCGAACATTCAGAGGAGGATACCATGTCATCATACTACATCACAATAATTTTAACGCTATGTTGATATCCAAGATAATTCATTATTCACTCCTAGCTACTTATGCATGGCATGAGAAACTATAATGTCTAATTGTCATTGCAAACATGTTTAATCATAATGGGTTGAATCATGGGCACTAGGTTAAACATATTTACACAACAAGAACAAGTCGAGTCCATACCAGTTTCTCTTTGCCACGACCAGTTCATCGAATATCATCATTATTGCCTTTCACTTCGACGACCGAATGATATGAAAATAATAATAGTGCAAGAGTGCCTTTGACTAAGCTGGAATTTGCAAACATTTTATTCAACAGGAGAAGACAAGGTAAAATGGGCTCTTTATTAGTTCAACAATTATTCATATGAGAGCCACTCAACATTTTCATCGTGGTCTTCTCCTCGGTAAGACTCGAATAAAAGGAAAAGAAATTCACAGAAACACACTGAAATATTTTTGGAGTTTTTGGTTTTCTTAAGCAAGCAAATAAAAAGCAAAAACAAGAAAAACTATTTACACGGGAAAGCTCCCAACAAGCAAAAGAAGAACAAGGAAATCTTTTTGGATTTTCTTTTTAGTACTAGTACTAAGCATGCATAGAAACTAAATTACTACAACTAATGTTTTGTGTTTTTTCTAAAGTTTTTCAAACACACAAGAAGAAAGCAAGAAAATAAATCTAAGCATGGAATACAATGGAAAAGTGTGAGCACCGACAAATGAATATAAGTGGGCATGAATGTAATGTTAGTGAGAAACACGTACTCCCCCAAGCTTAGGCTTTTGGCCTGAGTTAGTAATCGATCAGTAGCCTAGAGGGTAGTAGGGGTACTGAGGAGCAGGCATCCACTGATCCCACTATGGAGGCTCCTCCTGTGCTGCCTCTTTAGCAGCCTGAGTGTTCCGGTAGGCGATGATGTCCTCAGGCATAATCCGGTATCCGCCCCTAGCAATAGAATCAAACAAAGCAGGCGCATGCAAAGGAATAATATCACGAGTCTCAATGCTAAAAACTAGCTTATACGGAATGGGAACGTCAGGAGATCTATCATCAGTAAATGGTGATCCGTGGCAGCACGGTCTAAGTAAACCTTGGTTAGAGGGTAGTCATCATGGCGTATCTCAACCTCGAAGTGAGCCGCCAAACGAGTTGCATAAATCCCACCATGAATTTTACCCTTTGATTTATTAAGGTGGAGGCGACGAGCCACAATATCAGTGTTGTTGCCCTCTAATGCACGATGCAAAACAGCAAGGTCTGGTGCGCTGAGCGCACCCACCTTTTCCCTGGCTAGCAAACACTTAGCGATAAATAAAGCAAAATAATGCACTGCAGGAAAGTGTATGCTAGTGGCACTGACGGATGACACCCCTCTCTCATCTCCCGCTGTCAAAGTGCGATAAAAGGTCTCAAACTCAGTCGGCCTAGGCCCAGCCAAGCTCCCATCAGACGGGATCATGCATATGTCACAAAATTCAGTAAGTGGTATTTGATGGTTTTCAGCATATAAATCAAAGCTCACTTCAGGAGGATTATTTCTAGGCAAGAAAGTAAAGCTCTGGACAAAGATGTTTGTGAGGATTTGGTGCTGGTCACACTCATCTGCGATGAAGTCGGTGAGACCGGCATTGGCAATATATTGCGTGAACTCCTCATGAATTCCATCCTCCTGCAGGAACGGGGTGTGCGGCCATTCGCACTGCCATACCTCTGCCAACCCCCGAGGGCGAAGATCGTTGTCAGAAGACACCCCAATAACACCCTTGGAGTTCTTCTTTGAGCCAAACTTCCTAAAGATAGTCATGTCCACGTACAATTTTTCCTATGAACAAAAATCTGAATTTTTAATCGACAAAATTTTCTCAACAAAACTTTGTAAGATTGATAGCAACTACTCATAGGGATAGATAGATGCCATAGCAAGCATTCAAACCACTTAGAACACTAAGAATTCAACATGCAAGCACATCTACAGCAACACCAAGAGTAGCTAATTATTCACAGTATAAACCACTAAAACAAAAACTAATTGGACAAATGGTGGAGTCACATACCAAGCAACAATCCCCCGAAACAGTTTTGGAAACGGAGCTTCGAGCAAAGAGATCGAAATCCACGGGTTTGAGCTCAAGAACATGGGAGAGAGAGCAATGGAGATTTTTTCTGGAGGTAAGTGATGATGTGGGATAAAGAGGTAAGTGAGGGGGCCCACGTGGGGACCACAACCCATCAGGGCGCGCCTGGGGGTGCTGGCGCACCCAGGTGGGTTGTGCCCACCTGGTGCACCTCCCTATGGTATTATTTGCACCAAAAATTCTTAAATATTCAGAAAAAAATCGTATAAAATTTTCATGGCATTCCGAGAACTTTTATTTTTGGGTCATTTTTTATTGCACGGGAAATTCAGAAAACAGACAGACATGGCATTTTATTTTATTTAACTAACTAAAACAGAGAATAAAAAGTAGGGATGGAAAGTAGTGCTTACTAAATTCATCAACTTCATACCATTCAAAAAATGATCCATTAATAAGGTTGATTAAGTCTTAGTAACAACCACTTTTGATTAGCATGAAACCGAAGAACTTTCGTAAATCACTAAGTTACCTCAATGGGGATATGCATCTCCCCAACAATAAGAATTTCATATTTCTTTTTGACAGTAGGTAGAGGTATTTGAAAACTTCCAATAGTGATTGTCGGAGATTTTTCAATAACATTAATACCATTCACTTGGAATTGTTTCTTCGGAAAATGCACCGTATGCTCATTACCATTAATATGAAAAGTGACCTTGCTTTTATTGCAATCAATAACAGCCCCTGCAATATTTAAGAAGGGTCTGCCAAGGATAATCGACATGTTGTCATCCTCGGGCATCTCAGGTATAACAAAGTCAGTTAAAATAGTAACATTAGCAACAACAACGGGCACATCTTCATAGATACCGATAGGTATGGCAGTAGATTTATCAGCCATTTGCAAAGATATTTCTGTAGGTGTGAGTTTATTCAAGTCAAGTGTTTTATATAAAGAGAAAGGCATAACACTTACACCAGCTCCTAAATCACACAAAGCAGTTTTCACATAATTCTTTTTGATAGAGCAAGGTATAGTTGGAATACCCGGATCTCCAAGTTTTTTAGGTACCACATATTTGAAAGTATAATTAGCAAGCATAGTAGAGATTTCATCTTCTGGTATTTTTCTTTTATTTGTGATGATGTCTTTCATATACTTTGCATAAGGAGGCATTTTCAGGATATCAGTCAAGCGAGTACGCAAAAAGACGGGCCTCAGCATTTCAGCAAAGCGTTCAAATTCTTCATCATCATTATTTTTAGTTGACTTGGGTGGAAAAGGCATAGGTTTTTGAACCCACAGTTCTCTTTCTTTACCGTGTTTCCTAGCCACAAAGTCTCTTTTATCATATCTTTTATTCTTAGGTTGTGGGTTATCTAGATCAACAGGTGGTTCTATCTCAACATCATTGTCTGGTTCTTTTTCATTTGGTTGAGTGTCTTCATTAACATCAACATTATATTTTTCATTATCACTACGTGAATGTTCATTACCAGATTGAGTTTCAGCATCAGAGATAGAAGTTTCATTTTCATTATCAGGATGTTTTTCTATTTCAGGTTCACTAGAAGCATGCAAAGTCCTATCATTTTCCTTTTTCCTTTTCTTTCTAGAAGGAATAGGTGCAGTGGTGTTGTTTCTTTGTGAATATTGTTCAATTCTTTTAGGGTGTCCCTCAGGATAAAGTGGTTCCTGAGTCACTTTACCTCCTCTAGTTACAACTCTAACAGCAAAGTCATGCATATTATGATTCATTTCATCAAGTAATTCTCTTTGAGATTTAGCAACTTGTTCTAACTGAGTTTGAACCATAGAAGCATGTTTTCCAACACCTCTAACATCATTTGATATTCTAAACAACAAGTCACTCAAGCGAGCAATCATATCAGAATTATATTTCAATTGTTTCATAACATTTGCATTGAAGTGATCCTGTTTTCTAATGAAGTTTTCAAACTCATAAAGGCATTGACTAGGATACATATTGCGAGGATTGTAATTTTCATTGATTTCATAAGAGAATTTGCCTCTACCACCTTAGGCAGTGGTGGTGTATTAAGCCCATGTATTTCTTCAATAGGAGGTAAATTGTTAACATCCTCAGCTTTAATACCTTTTTCTTTCATAGATTTCTTTTCCTCTTGCATATCTTCAGGACTAAGATATAATATACCCCTCTTCTTCGATGTGGGTTTAGCCGGTGGTTCAGGAATAGTCCAATCATCATAATTTTTCAATATGTTATTCAATAATTCTTCAGCTTGAGCAATAGTTTGTTTCGTGAAAACACAACCAGCACAACTATCTAGGAAGTCCCTAGAAGCATCGTTAGTCCATTATAGAAGATATCAAGTATTTCATTTTTCGTAAGAGAATGATCAGGCAAAGCATTAAGTAACTGGCAAAGCTTCCCCCAAGCTTGTAGGAGACTCTCTTCTTTAGTTTGCACAAAGTTAAATATTTCTTGTAAGGCAGCTTGTTTCATATTAGCAGGAAAATATTTTTCAGAGAAGTAATAAACCATATCCTGGGGACTACGCACACAACCAGGAGCAAGAGTATTATGCCAAGCTTTAGCATCACCCTTTAATGAGAAAGGAAATAATTTAAGAATAAAGTAATAACGAGTTTTCTCATCATGAGTAAAAAGGGTGGATATGTCATTCAACTTAGTAAAATGTGCTACAACAGTTTCAGTTTCATAACCATGGAAAGGATTAGATTCAACCAAAGTAATTAACTCTGGGTCGACAGAGAATTCATAATCCTTATCATCAATATAGATAGGTGAAGTAGCAAACTTAGGATCACATTTCATTCTAGCATTCAGAGATTTTTCTTTATACTTGTATAGTAATTTCTCTAGATCATCTCTATCTCTACAAGCAATAATATCTCTACTAGTCTATTCACTCATAACATAACCTTATGGTACCTTAGGCAATTCATATCTAGGAGGTCTAGTTCTAGCAGGTGTTTCAGGAGTTTCAGTTTGAAGCTCATCATCAGATTCAACAACATCATGTTGTATTACTCTAGCAATTTGTTTATCAAGAAAATCACCAAGTGGCACATCATCATTATCAAGCAAGGTACTAGTATCATCATAAGCATCATCCATAGCAGAAGTAGCATCATAAATAAATTGCGACATATCAGAAATAAAAGCATGTGGTGGTGTTGCAAATTTACTCATAACAGAAGGTGAATCTAAATTAGAAGTGGATGGCAGTTCCTTACCTCCCCTCGTCTTTGAGGGATATATCTTAGTCTTTGGATCCTTCAGATTCTTCGTAGTGATAATATGATAACAATCCTACGTGACTCAACAAATATTGCTATGCTCCCCAGCAATGACACCAGAAAATGGTCTTGATAACCCACAAGTATAGGGGATCGCAACAGTTTTTGAGGGTAGAGTATTCAACCCAAATTTATAGATTCAACACAAGGGGAGCAAAAGAATATTTGAAGGTATTAGCAGCTGAGTTGTCAATTCAACCACACCTGGAGATTAGTTATCTGCAGCAAAGTAGTTTGATAGTTTTGATAGTAGTGACAGCAGCAACAGTAACCGTAACAGCGATAGCAGTATTTTGTAGCAAGTGTAACAGTGATGATAGCAATATTAACGCAGCAAGATCAATATAATAAATTCGTAGGCATTGGATCGGTGACTTGTTGGATGATATTCATCATGTGACAGTTATAACCTAGGGCGATACGGCACTAGCTCCAGTTCATCGATGTAATGTAGGCATGTATTCTGTAAATAGTCATGCGTGCTTTATTAAAAGAACTTGCATGACATCTCTTGTCCTACCCTCCCGTGGCAGCGGGGTCCATATTGGAAACTAAGGGATATTGAGTCCTCCTTTTAATAGAGAAACGGAACAAAGCATTAACACATAGTGAATACATGAACTCCTCAAACTATGGTCATCACCGAGGGTGGGTCCGGTTGTTGTCACTCCAGGGTTGTCGGATCATAACACATAGTAGGTGACTATAACTTGCAAGATCGGATCTAGAGCATGAATATAATGATGGTAACATAAACGGTTCAGATCTGAAATCATGGCACCCGGGCCCAAAGTGACAAGCATTAAGCATGGCAATGTCATAGCAACATCAATCTAAGAACATAGTGGATACCAGGGATCAGGCCCTAACAAAACTAACTCGATTACATGATGAATCTCATCCAACTCCTCACCGACCAGTGAGCCTACGAAGGAATTACTCACTCCTGGTGGGGAGTATCATGGAATTGGCGATGGAGATTGGTTGGTGATGATGAAGAACGAAGATCCCCCTCTGTAGAGCCCCAAACAGACTCCAGATCTGGCCTCCCAAGGAAGAACAAGGCCTGGCAGCGGCTCGGTCTCGTGGGTCGTGATAATTCTTTCTCCCTGATTTTTTCCCTGGAAATATGTGAAATTATAGTATCAGGGGGGTCGTTAGAGGGGCCACTAGGTCCAGGATAGGGGGAGCGCCCTGGTGGGTTGTCCCCACCTAGGGCCCCTCTCCAGTGGGTCTTCGCTCCAGAAATTCTTATTTATTCCATAAAAAATCCTCGCAAAGTTTCGTTCCATTCCGAGAACTATTATTTCTGCACAAAAACAACACCATGGTAGTTCTGCTGAAAACGGCGTCAGTCCGCATTTAAATCATGCAAATTAGAGTCCAAAACAAGAGGAAAGCGTGAGAAAAAGTAGATACATTAGAGACGTATCACAAAGTAGTATGATAGTTTTGATAATAGTGTCAGGAGTAATAGTAATGGTAATAGTGATTGTAGTAGTTTTGTAGCAAGTGCAGCAGTAACGATAGCAATAGTAACTTAGCAGAAACAATATAAGATAAATTCGTAGGCATTGGATCGGTAATTCGTTGGATGATATTCATCATGAGACAGTCATAACCTAGGGCGATACGGCACTAGCTCCAGTTCATAAATATAATATAGGCATGTATTCCATAAATAGTCATACATGCTTATGAAAAGAACTTGCATGCCATCTTTTCTCCTACCCTCCCGTGGCAGCGGGGTCCAATTGGAAACTATGGGATATTAAGGCCTCCTTTGAATAGAGAACCGGAACAAAGCATTAACACACGGTGAATACATGAACTCATCAAACTACGGTCATCATCAGGAGTGGTCCCGACTATTGTCACTCTGGGGTTGCCGGATCATAACACGTAGTAGGTAACTATAACTTGCAAGATCGGGTCTAGAACATGGATATAATGGTGATAACATAAACGGTTCAGATCTGAAATCATGGCATCCAGGCCCAAAGTGACAAGAATTAAGCATGGCAAAGTCATAGCAACATCAATATCAGAACATAGTGGATACTAGGGATCAGGCCCTAACAAAACTAACTCGATTACATGATGAATCTCATCCAACTCCTCACCGACCAGCGAGCCTACGAAGGAATTACTCACTCCTGGTGGGGAGCATCATGGAATTGGCGATGGAGATTGGTTGGTGATGATGAAGAACGAAGATCCCCCTCCCAGAGCCCCAAACGGACTCCGGATTTGCCCTCCTGAGTAAGAACAGGGCCTGGCAGCGGCTCCGTCTTGTGGATCGCATAATTCTTTCTCCCTGATTTTTTCCTGGAAATTTGTGAATTTATAGTATCAGGGGGGTCGTCAGCGGGGCCACCAGGTCTAGGAGAGGGGGGCGCGCCCTGGTGGGTTGTGCCCAACCAGGGGCCCCTCTCCGGTGGGTCTTGGCTCCATAAATTCTTATTTATTCCATAAAAAATCCTTGCAAAGTTTATTTCCATTCCAAGAACTATTATTTCTGCACAAAAACAACACCATGGTAGTTCTGCTGAAAACAACGTCAGTCCGGGGTTAGTTTCATTCAAATCATGCAAATTAGAGTCCAAAACAAGAGGAAAAGCATGAGAAAAAGTAGATACATTGGAGACGTATCACAAAGTAGTATGATAGTTTTGATAATAGTGTCAGGAGTAATAGTAACGGTAACAGTGATTGTAGTAGTTTTGTAGCAAGTGCAGCAGTAACGGTAGCAGTAATAACTTAGCAAAAACAATATAAGATAAATTCGTAGGCATTGGATCGGTAATTCGTTGGATGATATTCATCATGAGACAGTCATAACCTAGGGCGATACGGCACTAGCTCCAGTTCATAACTATAATGTAGGCATGTATTCCATAAATAGTCATACGTGATTATGTAAAGAACTTGCATGCCATCTTTTGTCCTACCCTCCCGTGGCAGCGGGGTCCAATTGGAAACTAAGGGATATTAAGGCCTCCTTTTAATAGAGAACCGGAACAAAGCATTAACACACGGTGAATACATGAACTCCTCAAACTACGGTCATCATCGGGAGTGGTCCCGACTATTGTCACTCTGGGGTTGCCGGATCATAACACGTAGTAGGTGACTATAACTTGCAAGATCAGATCTAGAACATGGATATAATGGTGATAACATAAATGGTTCAGATCTAAAATCATGGCACCCGGGCCCAAAGTGACAAGCATTAAGCATGGCAAAGTCATAGCAACATCAATATCAGAACATAGTAGATACTAGGGATCAAGACCTAACAAAACTAACTCGATTACATGATGAATCTCATCCAACTCCTCACCGACCGGCGAGCCTACGAAGGAATTACTCACTCCTGGTGGGGAGCATTATGGAATTGGCGATGGAGAAGGGTTGGTCATGACAAAAAACGAATATCCCCCTCTCCGGAGCCCCAAACGGACTTCAGATCTGGCCACCCGATGAAGAACATGAGGTGAAGGCGGTTCCATCTCGTGGAACGCGATAATTCTTTCTCCCTGATTTTTTCTGGAAAAATGTGATTTTATTGCGTCGGTTTTAGGGTCTGCGGGGCCACCAG
Source organism: Triticum aestivum (assembly GCF_018294505.1). NCBI lineage: Eukaryota > Viridiplantae > Streptophyta > Magnoliopsida > Poales > Poaceae > Triticum > Triticum aestivum. The sequence continues at coordinate 496,091,082 of NC_057794.1, read as the reverse complement.
GTGGGGACAACCCACCTGGGCGCGCCTGGAGGGGGCGCGCCCTGGTGGGTTGTGCCCACCTAGGTGCCCCCCCTCTGGTGGTACTTAGCTCCAGAAATTTTCTTTTATTATATAAAAAATCCTCGCAAAGTTTTGTTTCGTTCCAAGAACTTTTATTTCTCCACAAAAACAACACCATGGTAGTTCTGCTGAAAACAGTGTCAGTCCGGGGTTAGTTTCATTCAAATCATCCAAATTAGAGTCCAAAACAAGAGGAAAAGTGTTAGGAAAAGTAGATATGTTGGAGGCGTATCAACCCCCAAGCTTAAACCTTTGCTTGTCATCAAGCAATTCAGTTGATAAACTGAAAGTGAAAAAGAGAAACTTTTACGAACCCTTTTGCTCTTGTTTGCATAAATAAGCTTAAACAACACCCAGGTTTTCAACCAATCATTATAACTAACCATGCCGATAATAACTCCTAAAAATTATATTAACTCATATCAATGACATAATCCGCTAGCGAGCAATAATAAGATATCTTAAACGGCAACACGTTATCAAAACAACCATGATATAACTTGACAATAGTGGTATCTCGCTAGCCCTTTCTAAGACCGCAAAACATAAATGCAGAGCACCTCCAAAGTTCAAGCAGCGACTAAACATTGTAATTCATGGTAGAAAATATCCAGTCATGAAAGTGCAACTATCCTGGGTGGTTTTGGTAATTACTAACAACATATAGCTCATTGAACTAATGCTATTTCAAGATGATCATTTCAGGAAGTTCATTGGCGTGGCATGGATTAGGAATGTGGACCCCTCAAAATACTAAGGACACATATTGGCTCAAGCTCAAGACTCTACATTTTCATTTTAGTGATCCAAGATCACATTGAGTCCATAGGTGTCGGTGTCAAAACCGGCGGATCTCGGGTAGGGGGTCCCGAACTGTGCGTCTAGGATCGATGGTAACAGGAGGCAGGGGACATGAAGTTTTACCCAGGTTCGGGCCCTCTTGATGGAGGTAAAACCCTACGTCCTGCTTGATTAATATTGATGATATGGGTAGTACAAGAGTTGATCTACCACGAGATCGTAGAGGCTAAACCCTAGAAGCTAGCCTATGGTATGATTGTATGTATACGTGATCTATCGACTAGCCTGGCCCTGGTTTATATAATGCACCAGAGGCCTAGGTTAACAAGAGTCCTAGCCGAATACGCCGGTGGGGAGAAGTCCTTGGCTTGATCGCCAAGTCTTGTGGAATCTTCCTTGTATGCGGCAGTTGTTCGAACTGGCCCATGAGTATACGGCCACGGGGGTCCTCGGCCCAATCTATCAGATCGGGAGATGACGTGTTGAGTACCCCCTAGTCCAGGACACCGTCAATAGGAAAAGCCAATACTATTAAAAGGGGATGAAGTGTTGCTTAATGGCTTGCTTGCTTAAAATGCTTAGTGATATGCTCCAAAAACCCTCAAGCACTTTCTCATATCCACATATGTTCCAGACCAAAAGTCAAACTCGGCCCCACCAAAATGTTCTATCCAGCGCCACCGAGTTCACTTGACATAGCCACTGCCAGAAACCCTAGTCACTTTGGTCTCACTGATAAGGATCTCGGTCTCACCGAGATGGGGTTGCAAACTCTCTGTTTCCTTTCGTAACGTTTCAGTCCAATCGAGATGAGCGATCGGTCCCATCGAGTTCGCAATGCAAACTCTCTGTTTCCCTTTCGTAACAGTTAGGTCTCACCGAAATGAGCGAATCGGTCCCACCGAGTTTGCCTGACCAACTCTCTGGTTAGCTTATTACCAAAGTCGGTCCTACCAACTTTGTGTAATCGGTCTCGCCGAGATTACGTTATGCCCTAATGATAGGTCTCCAACGTATCTATAATTTCCATGCTATTATATTATCTGTTTTGGATGTTTAATGGGCTTTAATATGCACTTTTATATTATTTTTGGGACTAACCTATTAACCGGAGGCCCAGTGCGAGTTTCAGTTTTTTGCCTATTTTAGTGTTTCGCAGAAAAGGAATATCAAACGGAATCCAAACGGAATGAAACCTTCACGAGGATCTTTCTTGAAGTAAACGCAAACCAGGAGACTTGGAGTTGAAGTCTGGAACTCCGCGAAGCTTCCACGAGGCAGGAGGACGCGCCGCCATCCTCGTGGGCCCCACGAAGCTCCACTGACATACTTCTTTGCCTATATATACGCTTATACCCTAAAAACATCTGGGGGAGCAACGAAACCACTTTTCCACTGCCGCAACCTTATGTACCCGTGAGATCACATCTGGGGCCTTTTCCGGCGATCTGCCAGAGGGGATTCGATTATGGAGGGCTTCTACATCAACACCATAGCCTCTCCGATGATGTGTGAGTAGTTTACCACAGACCTTCGGGTCCATAGTTATTAGCTAGATGGCTTCTTCTCTCTTTGGTTCTCAATACAAAGTTCTCCTCAATGTTCTTGGAGATCTATTTGATGTAATACTTTTTGCGGTGTGTTTGCCGAGATTCGATGAATTGTGGATTTATGATCAAGTTTATCTATGAACAATATTTGGTTCTTCTCTGAATTCTTATATGCATGATTTGATATCTTTGCAAGTCTCTTTGAATTATCGGTTTAGTTTGGCCTACTAGATTGATCTTTCTTGTAATGGGAGAAGTGCTTAGCTTTGGGTTCAATCTTGTGGTGTCCTTTCCTAGTGACAGTAGGGGCAGCAAGGCACATATTGTATTGTTGCCATCGAGGATAAAAAGATGGGGTTTATATCATATTGCTTGAGTTTATCCCTCTACATCTTGTCATCTTGACTAAAGCATTACTCTGTTCTTATGAACTTAATACTCTAGAAGCATGTTGGATAGCGGTCGATGTGTGGACTAACAGTAGTAGATGCAGAATCATTTCGGTCTACTTAACACGGACGTGATGCCTATATTTCATAATCATTGCCTAGATATTCTCATAACTATGCGCTCTTCTATCAATTTCTCGATACTAATTTGTTCACCCACCGTAATACTTGCTATCATGAGAGAAGCCACTAGTGAAACCTATTGCCCCTGGGTCTCTTTCTTATTATATTGCATCTCTTTTATTTACATCGCATCTCGTTTACTATTTTGCAATCTATACAACAAAAATACCAAAAATATTTATCTTACTATCTTTATCAGATCTCACTTTCGTTGACTTGTGTATTTGTGCAGGTACTAGGTGACTTGTGTGTTATCTCCTTTTGGATTGATACCTTGGTTCTCAAAAACTGAGGGAAATACTTACGCTACTTTGCTGCATCACTCTTTCCTCTTCAAGGGAAAACCAACGCATGCTCAAGAGGTAGCAAGAAGGATTTCTGGCGCCGTTGCCGGTGAGATCTACGCTCAAGTCAAGACATACCAAGTACCCACCATAAACTCTTCTCCCTCGCATTACATTATTTGCCATTTGCCTCTCGTTTTCCTCTCCCCCACTTCACCTTTACCCTTTTCTTCGCCCTTCTTCCGTTCGATCTTTTGTTTGCTTGTGTTACCATGTACCTTCATTTTGCTTGCATCTTTGCTTGCTAAAATTTTATGGATCCTCATCCACTTGCTAATCTCTTTAAGAGATCCAATTATGATGAACCTATTGCTAGTGAGTTGAGTGCACTAGATTATCTTTATGGGGTTTTGCTTGAAATTCGTGAATGTGAAAAGTGTGATGAATTACTTTATGAAGTGATTCATGATAGATCTTTTGATAAAAAGCATGATTGCAATGATTTTATTATAAATTCTATTAATTTAAATTGTGCTAATAATATGCAAAACCCTAAGCTTGAGGATGCTAGTTTTGCTATGTCCTCTACTTGTTGCAATGATCATCATTGGGGTGATAGTGCTTCTTATGATCTTAAAATTTTATTTCAGCCCCATGATGAATATGAGATGATAATAATGTTTGCAATAACATTGAAAGTGGGTTTGGAAGAGTGTCAACTTTAGATCCCACATATTTGGAGAATGTTCAATCTTATGAAGTTTTTAATAAACGTGGGTTTGGAGAGGTCATGACTTTAGTTAATGTTAATCCCACTATTTTGGAAGAGTGTCAACTTTGCATACATGTGGATCGTGTTAAGAATATGTTTTGTGATAGCTATATTGTTGAATTTTCTTATGATCCTAGATGTAATTATTATGAGAGAGGAAAATATGGTTGTAGAAATTTTCATGTTACTAGATTACCTCTCGTCATGTTGAGATTGCTATTGTTTCTTTTTTCTTCCATGCATATGCTAGTTTTTGCTTGCCTTGATAATTTGTTTGCCTATAAGATGCCTATGCATAGGAAGTATGTTAGACTTAGATGTGTTTGCCATGTGTTTTATTATGCTATCTTTGTGCTTCAATTATTATCTTTCATGTGAGCATCGTTGAAATTTTATGCCTAGCTAGGGGCGTTAAACGATAGCGCTTGTTGGGAGGCAACCCAATTTTATTTTTGTTCTTTGCTTTTTGCTCCTGTTTAGTAATAAATAATTTATATATCCTGTGTTATGATTGTGTTTTTTATGTTTTAATTAGTGTTTGTGCCAAGTAAAACCTTTAGGATCTTCTTGGGTGATTGTTGTTTGATCTTGCTGATAAAAACAGAAAGTATGTGCTCATGAAAATAATTTTTATTTTTTACTAGGGAGCGATAAAATACCAATTCCAACTGCGGTAGATAAATATACAAATTATTTAGGTCTTCCTAATTTTTCAGAATTTTTGGAGTTACATAAGTATTCGGAACCTCCAGATTGCTATAGACTGTTCTGTTTTGACAGATTCTGTTTTTCATGTGTTGGTTGCTTATTTTGATGAATCTATGGCTAGTATTAGGGGGTATGAACCATAGAGAAGTTGGAATACAGTAGGTTTAACAATAATATAAATAAATAATGGGTTCATTACAGTACATTAAAGTGGTGGTTTGTTTTCTTATACTAGCGGAGCTCATGAGATTTTTTGTTAAGTTTTGTGGTGTGAAGTTTTCAAGTTTTTGGGTAAAGATTTGATGGATTTTGGAACAAGGAGTGGCAGGAGCCTAAGCTTGGGGATGCCCAAGGCACTCCAAGGTAAAATTAAAGGACAACTAAAAGCCTAAGCTTGGGGATGCCCCGGAAAGCATCCCCTCTTTCGTCTTCGTCTATCGGTAACTTTACTTGAGGCTATATTTTCATTCACCACATGATATGTGTTTTGCTTGGAGTGTCTTGTATGATTTGATTCTTTTCTTTTTAGTTTACCAAAATCATCTTTTTTGTACATACCTTTTGAGAGAGACACACATGAATCGGAATTTATTAGAATACTCTATGTGCTTCACTTATATCTTTTGAGCTAGGTAATTTTGCTCTAGTGCTTCACTTATATATTTTTAGAGCACGGTGGTGGTTTTATTTTATAGAAATTATTGATCTCTCAAGCTTCACTTATATTATTTTGAGAGTCTTTTAGAACAGAATGGTAATTTGCTTTGGTTTTGAAATTAGTCCTAATATAATGGGCATTCAAGATGGGTATAATAAAAACTTTCATATAGAGTGCATTGAATAGTTTAATACTTGAAATTGTTTTGAGATATAAAGATGGTAATATTAGAGTCGTGCTAGTTGAGTAATTGTGAAATTGAGAAATACTTGTGTTGAGGTTGGCAAGTCCCGTAGCATGAACGTATGGTAACCGTTGTGTGACAAATTTTAAGCATGAGGTGTTCTTTGAGTGCCTTCCTTATGAGTGGCGGTCGGGGACGAGTGATGGTCTTTTCCTACCAATCTATCCCTCTAGGAGCATGCGTGTAGTGCTTGGTTTTGATGACTTGTAGATTTTTGCAAAAAGTATGTGGGTTCTTTATGACTAATGTTGAGTTCATGGATTATACGCACTCTCACCCTTCCACCATTGCTAGCCTCTCTTGTGCCGCACAACTTTCGCCGGTACCATAAACCCATCATTTACCTTCCTTAGAACAGCCAGTATACCTACCTATTATGGCATTTCCATAGCCATTCCGAGATATATTGCCATGCAACTTTCCACCGTTCCGTTTATTATGACAGGCTTCATCATAGTCATATTGCTTTTCATAATCAAGTAGTTGACATCGTATTTGTGGCATGGCCGCCATTCATAATTGTTTATACATGTCACTCTTGATTCATTGCACATCCCGATACACCGCCAGAGGCATTCACATAGAGTCATATTTTGTTCTAAGTATCGAGTTGTAATTCTTGAGTTGTAAGTAAATAAAAGTGTGATGATCTTCATTATTAGAGCATTGTCCCATGTGAGGAAAGGATGATGAAGACTATGATTCCCCCACAAGTCGGGATGAGCCTCCGGATGAAAAATAAATAAAAAAATAAAAAATATAGAGGCCATAAAAAGGGAAGAAGGCCCAAACAAAAAAATAAATGAGAGAAGAAGAGAGAAGAGGCAATGTTACTATCCTTTTTCCACACTTGTGCTTCAAAGTAGCACCATGATCTTCATGATAGAGAGTCTCTTATGTTGTCACTTTCATATACTAGTGGGAATTTTACATTATAGAACTTGGCTTGTATATTCCAATGATGGGCTTCCTCAAATTTCCCGAGGTCTTCGTGAGCAAGAAAGTTGGATGCACACCCACTTAGTTTATTTTGTTGAGCTTTCATACACTTATAGCTCTAGTGCATCCGTTGCATGGCAATCCCTACTCACTCACATTGATGTCTATCGATGGGCATCTCCACAGCCCATTGATACGCCTAGTTGATGTGAGACTATCTTCCTCCATTTTTGTCTTCTCCACAACCACCATTCCATTCCACCCATAGTGCTATGCCCATGGCTCGCGCTCATATATTGCGTAAAAGTTGAAAAAGTTTGAAAAGGCTAAGTATGAAACAATTTCTTGGCTTGTCATCGGGGTTGTGCATGCTAGGAGCATTTTGTGTGACGGAGATGAAGCATGGCCAAACTATATGATTTTGTAGGGATGAGCTTTATTTGGCTATGTTATTTTGAGAAGACATCATTGCTTGGTTAGTATGCTTGAAATATTATTATTTTTATGTCAATACTAAACTTTTGTCTTGAATCTTTTGGAACTCAAAATTCATGCCACAATAAAGGAAATTGCATTGAAAATTATGTTAGGTAGCATTCCACATCAAAAAATTTGTTTCTATCATTTACCTACTCGAGGACGAGCAGGAATTAAGCTTGGGGATGCTTGATACGTCTCCAACGTATCTATAATTTTTGAGTGTTCCATGCTATTATATTATCTATTTTGGATGTTTAATGGGCTTTAATATGCACTTTTATATTATTTTTGGGACTAACCTATTAACCGGAGGCCCAGTGCCAGTTTTCGTCTTTTTTGCCTATTTTAGTGTTTCCCAGAAAAGAAATATCAAATGGAATCCAAATGGAACGAAACCTTCGTGAGGATCTTTCTTGGAACAAACACAAACCAGGAGACTTGGAGTTGAAGTCCGGAACTCCGCGAAGCTTCCACGAGGTAGGAGGGCGCGCCCAGGGGGTAGGCGCGCCCCCCACCCTCGTGGGCGCCACAGAGCTCCACCGACATACTTCTTTCGCCTATATATACTCTTATACCATAAAACATTAGGGGGGAGCCACGAAACCACTTTTCCACCACCACAAACTACTGTACCTGTGAGATCCCATCTGGGGCCTTTTCCGGCGATCTGCCAGAGGGGGATTCGATTACGTACATCAACATCATAGCTTCTCTGATGATGTGTGAGTAGTTTACCACAGACCTTCGGGTCCATAGTTATTAGCTGGATGGCTTCTTCTCTCTCTCTCTCTTTGGTTCTCAATACAAAGTTCTCCTCGATGTTCTTGGAGATTTATTCGATGTAATATTTTTGCGGTGTGTTTGCCGAGATCTGATGAAATGTGGATTTATGATCAAGTTTATCTATGAACAATTTAGTTCTTCTCTGAATTCTTATATGCATTATTTGATATCTTTTCAAGTCTCTTCAAATTATCGGTTTAGTTTGGCCTACTAGATTGATCTTTCTTGCAATGGGAGAAGTGCTTAGCTTTGGGTTCAATCTTGCGGTGTCCTTTCCCAACGACAGTAGGGGCAACAAGGCACGTATTGTATTGTTGCCTGATACATCTCCAACATATCTATAATTTTTTATTGTTCCATGCTATTATATTATCTGTTATGGATGTTAATGGGCTTTATTTTACACTTGTATATTATTTTTGGGACTAACCTATTAACCGGAGGCCCAGCCCAAATTGTTGTTTTTTTGCCTATTCAGTGTTTCGTAGAAAAGGAATATCAAACGGAGTCCAAACGGAATGAAACCTTCGGGAACGTGATTTTTGGAACAAACGTGATCCAGAGGACTTGGAATGGACGTCAACCAATCAACAAGGCGACCACGAGGCAGGGGGCGCGCATACCCCCTAGGTGCGCCCTCCCCCTCGTGGGCCCCTCGTTACTCCACCGACCTACTTCTTCCTCCTTTATATGTTCACATACCCTACAAACATCCAGGAGCACCACGAAACCCTATTTCCACCACCGCAACCTTCTGTACCCAAGAGATCCCATCTTGGGGCCTTTTCCGGAGGTCCGCCGGAGAGGGCATTGATCATGGAGGGCCTCTACATCAACTCCATGGCCCCTCCGATGATGTGTGATTAGTTTACTTCAGACCTTCGGGTCCATAGCTAGTAGCTAGATGGCTTCTTCTCTCTCTTTGGATCTCAATACAAAGTTCTCCTCGATTCTCTTAGAGATCTATTCGATGTAGTCCTCTTTTGCGGTGTGTTTGTCGAGATCAGATGAATTGTGGGTTTATGATCAAGTCTATCTATGAACAGTATTTGAATCTTCTCTGAATTCTTTTATGTATGATTGGTTTATCTTTGCAAGTCTCTTTGAATTATCAGTTTGGTTTGGCCTACTAGATTGATCTTTCTTGCAATGGGAGAAGTGCTTATGGGTTCAATCTTGCGGTGCTCGATCCCGGTGACAGAAAGGGAAACGACACATATTGTATTGTTGCCATCGAGGATAAAAAGATGGGGTTTACATAATATTGCATGAGTTTATCCCTCTACATCATGTCATCTTGCTTAAGGCGTTACTCTGTTCTTATGAACTTAATTCTCTAGATGCATTCTGGATAGCAGTCGATGTGTGGAGTAATAGTAGTAGATGCAGGCAGGAGTCGGTCTACTTGTCATGGACATGATGCCTATATACATGATCATGCCTAGATATTCTCATAATTATTCACTTTTCTATCAATTGCTCGACAGTAATTTGTTCACCCACCGTAATATTTATGCTATCTTGAGAGAAGCCACTAGTGAAACCTATGGCCCCCGGGTCTATTTTCCATCATACAAGTTTCCAATCTATTTTATTTTGCAATCTTTACTTTCAATCTATATCATAAAAATACCAAAAAAAATTATCTTATTATTATCATCTCTATCAGATGTCACTCTTGCAAGTGGTCGTGAAGGGATTTACAACCCCTTTATTGCGTTGGTTGCGAGGTTCTTATTTGTGTGTGTAGGTACGAGGTGACTCGCACGTGGTCTCCTACTGGATTGATACCTTCGTTCTCAAAAACTGAGGGAAATACATTTGCTGCTTTACTGCACCACCCTTTCCTCTTCTAGGGAAAACCAATGCAGTGCTCAATAGGTAGCAAGAAGGATTTCTGGCACCGTTGCCGGGGAGATCTACGCCAAGTCAAGACATACCAAGTAACCATCACAACTCTTATCCTTCGCATTACATTATTTGCCATTTGCCTCTCGTTTTCCTCTCCCCCACTTCACCCTTGCCGTTTTATCCGCCCTTTTTCCGTTCGCCTTCTTCCCGTATGTATCTTTCTTTGTGTTTCCATGGGCCTTCTATTTGCTTGCACCTTTGCTTGCTAAAAATCTATTGATATGGATCCACTTAAAGTGTTCTACTTGGATCATCTTCGATCCTTATGCGCTCGTTTTGAAACCCCAACTAGCCTACTTGATGGGAAATCTTTAGATGAGCATGCTCATTTTGTGCGTCACCGTTTGTCTGAAAAAGGGAGACTCTAATGGGATCAAATAAATAGATTGCTATGTTATGCTTGGAATCTTTGTGAAATTTATGATCTTACTTGTTCCTCTAAGAACCCTAAAAAACACCCCTACCTATGTGAGTTTAATGATAATGAAATCTTATCTTCTTATGCAAAGGGTGTTTATAGTTACTATGATATGGAACAAATTGAAGAATTTGTTGCTTTTAAGGGTGCTTATGAAGTTGCTTCTTTGATTGAAAAGTATGATATTACTCTCTACGAATCTGAAATTTTTTACATACTTAAATATTGCTATGCAAACTATGCTCATAATGTCTATGTCAAAGAATTTATTGAAAGAATGACCGTTGCTTCGGAAGAAAATAATGATATGCATGAATCTATAGATAATTATGATTCCAATGATTTGATTGAAATATCCCTTGATGAACATGATGCTTGCTATTCTTGTGGCCATGATGCCAATATTTATGAAGATGAATTTGTTATAGTTCCTTATGTTAAACATGAGATCGTTGCTATTGCACCCATACTTGATAGCTCCTTCGATGAAAAGCATGATTGTAATGATGTTATTATAAACTCTCTTAATGTCAATTGTGTTAATGATATGAAAAACCTCAATCTTGGGGATGCTAGTTTTGTTATGACTACCATTTGTTGCAATGATCATGATTGGGGTGATTCTTCTTTTGATCTTGAAAATTTATTTAAGCCACATGATGAATATGAGATTGATAATAGTGTTTGCAATATTACTGAAAGTGGGTTTGTAAGAGTGTCAACTTTAGATCCCACATATTTGGAGAATGTTCAATCTTATGATTTTTTTTATAAAAGTGGGTTTGGAGAGGTCATGACTTTAGTTAATGTTAATCCCACTATTTTGGAAGAGTGTCAACTTTGCATACATGTGGATCTTGTTAAGAACATGTTTTGTGATATCTATATTGTTGAATTTGCTTATGATCCTACATGTGATTATTATGAGAGAGGAAAATATGGTTGTAGAAATTTTCATGTTACTAAACTACCTCTTGTTATGTTGAGATTGCTATTGTTTCTTTCCGCTTCCTTGCATATGCTAGTTTTTGCTTGCCTTGATAATTTGTTTGCCTATAAGATGCATATGCATAGGAAGTATGTTAGACTTAGATGTGTTTGACACATGTTTCATGATGCTCTCTTTGTGTTTCAATTATTATCTTTCATGTGAGCATCGTTGAAATTTTATGCCTAGCTAAGGGCGTTAAACGATAGCGCTTGTTGGGAGGCAACCCAATTTTATTTTTATTTCTTGCTTTTTGCTCATGTTTAGTAATAAATAATTTATCTAGCCTCTGTTTTGGTTGTGTTTTTTGTGTTTAATTAGTGTTTGTGCCAAGTAGAACCGCTGGGAAGACTTGGGGAAAGTCTTTTTGATCTTGCTATAAAAAACAAAAACTTTAGTGCTCACGACAATTGCTGCCATTCTTTTACTGGAGAGTGTTATTTAGTTAATTATTTTTTCAGATGATTAATAGATAAATTCCTCATGTCCAGCAATTTATTTTAGAATTTTTGGGGTTCCAGAAGTATTCGAAACCTACATATTACTACAGATTGTTCTATTTTTGACAGATTTTGTTTTTCATGTGTTGTTTGCTTGATGAATCTATGGCTAGTAATAGAGTTTATGAACCATAGAAAAGTTGGAATACAGTAGGTGTAACACCAATACAAATCAAGAATGAGTTCATTAAAGTACCTTGAAGTGGTGGTTTGTTTTCTTTTACTAACGGAGCCCACAAAGATTTTCTTTTAAGTTTTGTGTTGTGAAGTTTTCAAGTTTTGTGTAAGGATTTGATGGATTATGGAACAAGGAGTGGCAAGAGCCTAAGCTTGGGGATTCCCAAGGCACCCCAAGGTAAAATCCAAGGACACCAAAAAACCTAAGCTTGGGGATGCCCCAGAAGGCATCCCCTCTTTCGTCTTCATCTATCGGTAACTTTACTTGGAGCTATATTTTTATTCGCCACATGATATGTGTTTTGCTTGGAGCATCTTGTATGATTTGAGTCTTTGCTTTTTAGTTTACCACAATCATCCTTGCTGTACACACCTTTTGGGAGAGACACACATGAATTGGAATTTATTAGAATACTCTATGTGCTTCACTTATATCTTTTGAGCTATATAGTTTTTGCTCTAGTGCTTCACTTATATCTTTTAGAGCACAGCGGTGGTTTTATTTTATAGAAATAATTGACCTCTCATGCTTCACTTATATCATTTTGAGAGTCCTTTAGAACAGCATGGCAATTCACTTTGGTTATAAATTTTAAATGCTAAGAGAAGTTGGATGCTTGATAGATGGTTTTGAGATATAAAGGTGGTAATATTAGAAGTGTGCTAGTTGAGTAATTGTGAAATTGATGAATACTTGTGTTGAAGTTGGCAAGTCCCATAGCATGCACGTATGGTGAACGTTATGTGACAAATTTGAAGCATGGGGTGTTCTTTGATTTCTTTCCTTATGAGTGGCGGTCGGGGACGAGCGATGGTCTTTTCCTACCAATCTATCCCCCTAGGAGCATGCGCGTAGTGCTTGGTTTTGATGACTTGTAGATTTTTGCAATAAGTATGTGAGTTCTTTATGACTAATGTTGAGTCCATGGATTATACGCACTCTCACCCTTCCACCATTGCTAGCCTCTTCGGTACCGTGCATTGCCCTTTCTCACCTTGAGAGTTGGTGCAAACTTCGCCGGTGCATCCAAACCCCGTTATATCATACGCTCTATCACACATAAGCCTCCTCATATCTTCCTCAAAACAGCCACCATACCTACCTATTATGGCATTCCCATAGCCATTCCGAGATATATTGCCATGCAAATTTCCACCATTCCATTTATTATGACACACATCATCATTGTTATATTGCTTTGCATGATCATGTAGTTGACATCGTATTTGTGGCAAAGCCACCGTTCATAATTTTTTCATACATGTCACTCTTGATTCATCGCAATCCTGGTACACCGCCGGAGGCATTCACATAGAGTCATATTTTGTTCTAAGTATCGAGTTGTAATTCTTGAGTTGTAATAAAATAAAAGTGTGATGATCATCATTAGAGCATTGTCCCATGTGAGGAAAGGATGACGGAGACTATGATTCCCCCACAAGTCGGGATGAGACTCCAGACAAAAAAAAGAAAGAAAGGAGGCCAAAAAAATAAGAAGGCCCAAATAAAAAAAGAAAAAAATAATAAATACATGAGAGAAAAAGAGAGAAGGGACAATGTTACTACCCTTTTTTCCACACTTGTGCTTCAAAGTAGCACCATGATCTTCATGATAGAGAGTCTCTTATTTTGTCACTTTCATATACTAGTGGAAATTTTTCATTATAGAACTTGGCTTGTATATTCCACTGATGGGCTTCCTCGGATGCCCTAGGTCTTCGTGAGCAAGCAAGTTGGATGCACACCCACTTAGTTTCAATGATGAGCTTTCATATATTTATAGCTCTAGTGCATCCGTTGCATGGCAATCCCTACTCCTTGCATTGACATCAATCGGTGGGCATCTCCATAGCCCATTGATTAGCCGCGTCAATGTGAGACTTTCTCCCTTTTTGTCTTCTCCCACAACCTCAATCATCATATTCTATTCCACCCATAGTGCCATGTCCATGGCTCGCGCTCATATATTGCGTAAAAGCTGAAAGAGTTTGAAAAGGCTAAGTATGAAACAATTGCTTGGCTTGTCATCGGGGTTGTGCATGATGAGAGCATTTTGTGTGACCAAAATGAAGCATGGCCAAACTATATGACTTTGTAGGGATAAGTTTTCTTTGGCTATGGTATTTTGATAAGACATAATTTCTTCATTAGCATACTTGGAGTATTACTATTTTTATGTCAACAATAAACTTTTATCTTGAATCTTTCGGATATGAACATTCATGCCACAATAAAGGAAAATACATTGAAGAGTATTCTAGAAAGAATTCCACATCAAAAATTCTGTTTTTATCATTTACCTACTCGAGGACGAGCAGGAATTAAGCTTGGGGATGCTGATACGTCTCCAATGTATCTATAATTTTTGATTGTTCCATGCTATTATATTATCTGTTTTGGATGTTAATGGCTTTATTTTACACTTTTATATTATTTTTGGTACTAACCTATTAACCGGAGGACCAGCCCAAATTGCTGTTTTTTTGCCTATTTTAGTGTCTCGTAGAAAAGGAGTATCAAACGGAGTCCAAACGGAATGAAACCTTCGGGAACATGATTTTTGGAACAAACATGATCCAGAGGACTTGGAGTGGACGTCAAGCAATCAACGAGGCTGCCACGGGGCAGGGGTGCGCCCTCCCCCTCGTGGGCCCCTCGTTGCTCCAGTGACCTACTTCTTCCTTCTATATATGTTCACATACCCCGCAAACATCCAGGAGCACCACGAAACCCTATTTCCACCGCCGCAACCTTCTGTACCCAAGAGATCCCATCTTGGGGCCTTTTTTGGAGGTCCGCCGGAGAGGGCATTGATCACGGAGGGCCTCTACATCAACTCCATGGCCCCTCTAATGATGTGTGAGTAGTTTACTTCAGACCTTCGGGTCCATAGCTAGTAGCTAGATGGCTTCTTCTCTCTCTTTGGATCTCAATACAAAATTCTCCTCGATTCTCTTAGAGATCTATTTGATGTAATCTTCTTTTGCGGTTTGTTTGTCGAGATCTGATGAATTGTGGGTTTATGATCAAGTCTATCTATGAACAATATTTGAATCTTCTCTGAATTCTTTTATGTATGATTGGTTTATCTTTGCAAGTCTCTTCGAATTATCAGTTTGGTTTGGCCTACTAGATTGATCTTTCTTGCAATGGGAGAAGTACTTAGCTTTGGGTTCAATCTTGCGGTGCTCGATCCCAGTGACAGAAAGGGAAACGACATGTATTGTATTGTTGCCATCGAGGATAAAAAGATGGGGTTTACATCATATTGCATGAGTTTATCCCTCTACATCACGTCATCTTGCTTAAGGTGTTACTCTGTTCTTATGAACTTAATACTCTAGATGCATGCTGGAGAGCAGTCGATTTGTGGAGTAATAGTAGTAGATGCGGGCAGGAGTCGGTCTACTTGTCATGGACGTGATGCCTATATACATGATAATGCCTAGATATTCTCATAATTATTCGCTTTTCTATCAATTGCTCGACAGTAATTTGTCCACCCACCGTAATATTTATGCTATCTTGAGAGAAGCCACTAGTGAAACCTATGGCCCCCGGGTCTATTTTCCATCATACAAGTTTCAAATCTATTTTATTTTGCAATCTTTACTTTCAATCTATATCATAAAAACACCAAAAATATTTATCTTATTATTATCATCTCTATCAGAACTCACTCTTGCAAGTGGCCGTGAAGGGATTGACAACCCCTTTATCGCGTTGGTTGCGAGGTTCTTATTTGTGTGTGTAGGTACGAGGTGACTCGTGCGTGGTCTCCTACTGGATTGATACCTTGGTTCTCAAAAGCCGAGGGAAATACTTACGCTGGTTTACTACACCACCCTTTCCTCTTCAACGGAAAACCAACACAGTGCTCAAGAGGTAGCATTGCCATCGAGGATAAAAAGATGGGGTTTATATCATATTGCTTGAGTTTATCCTTGTACATCATGTCATCTTGCCTAAAGAATTACTCTGTTCTTATGAACTTAATACTCTAGATGCATGCTGGATAGCAGTCGATGTGTGGAGTAATAGTAGTAGATGCAGAATCGTTTCGATCTACTTAACACCGACGTGATGCCTATATTTCATAATCATTGCCTAGATATTCTCATAACTATGCTCTCTTCTATCAATTGCTCAGCAGTAGTTTGTTCGCCCACCGTAATACTTGCTATCATGAGAGAAGCCACTAGTGAAACCTATGGCCCCCGGGTCTCTTTCTTATTATATTGCATCTCTTTTATTTACATCGCATCTCGTTTACTATTTTGCAATCCATACAACAAAAATACCAAAAATATTTATCTTACTATCTTTATCAGATCTCACTTTTGCAAGTGACCGTGAAGGGATTGACAACCCCTTTATCGCATTGGTGGCGAGGTTCTTGATTTTTTGTGCAGGTACTAGGTGACTTGCATGTTATCTCCAACTGGATTGATACCTTGGTTCTCAAAAACTGAGGGAAATAGTTACACTACTTTGTTGCATCACCCTTTCCTCTTCAAGGGAAAACCAACACATTCTCAAGAGGTAGGACCTAACCCTAATGAAATCGGTTTCACCGAGTTGACATGTCAGTCCCACCGAAAAGCCTAACGTTCACATTTTGAACTGAATTGGTCTGACCGAGTTTTCTAATTCGGTCCCACCAAGTTTGGTAAATTGTGTGTGATGGTTAGATTTTGTGTGGAGGCTATACATACCCCTCGACCCACTCTTCATTCGTGGAGAGAGCCATCAGAACGTGCCGACACTTCCAACATACATTTTCTGAGAAAGAACCACCTACTCATGTGTTGAGACCAAGATATTCCATTCCAACCATATGAATCTTGATCTCTAGCCTTCCCCAAGTTGCTTTCCACTCAAATCATCTTTCCACCAAATCCAAATCCATGAGAGGGAGTTGAGTATTGGGGAGACTATCATTTGAAGCACAAGAGCAAGGAGTTCATCATCATCACACCATCTATTACCTTTTGGAGAGTGGTGTCTCCTAGATTGGTTAGGTGTCACTTGGGAGCCTCCGTCAAGATTGTGGAGTTGAACCAAGGAGTTTGTACGGGCAAGGAGATCGCCTACTTCGTGAAGATCTACCCTAGTGAGGCAAGTCCTTCATGAGCGATGGCCATGGTGGGATAGACAAGGTTGCTTCTTCGTGGACCCTTCGTGGGTGGAGCCCTCCATGGACTCGTGCAACCGTTACCCTTCGTGGGTTGAAGTCTCCATCAACGTGGATGGACGATAGCACCACCTATCGGAACCACGCCAAAAATCTCGATGTCTACACTGCTTTTGCTCCCTCCAAACTCCTCCCTTTACCTTCATGTGCAATGTTTTACATTCTGCTGCTATACTCTTGGACTTGCATGTGTAGGTTGATTGCTTGACTTGTGCTAAGTTGCTAAAATCTGGCAAGACTTAAAATTGGGATAAGGCTAGATTTTTATTTGGTCAAGTAGTCTAATCACCCCCCCCCCTCTAGACATACTTCCGATACTACAAGTGGTATCAGAGCTTTGGTCTCCATTTTCCTTGATTTCCGTACTTTGGCGATCATAGCCTTGGTTTCACAACCTAGGAGAGTATGGCGTCTAGCGAGGGAAATTACCACCGTAGAGGTCCTTACTTTGATGGTACTAATTTTGCTAGTTGGAAGCATAAGATGAAAATGCATATTCTTGGACATAACCCCGCCGTTTGGGCTATTGTGTGTATTGGCTTGTAAGGTGAATTCTTTGATGGGAGAGAACCGAACCGTGAATCTACCGCGGAAGTGTTGAAGATGCTGCAATACAATGCTCAAGCTTGCGATATCCTCTTCAATGGATTGTGCCCCGAAGAATTCAACAAAATCATCCGTCTTGAGAATGCAAAGGAAATTTGAGATACTTTGATTGATATGCACGAGGGTATCGACTCCGTTAAGGAATCCAAATTGGATGTGCTTCAAAGTCAACTTGAAAAGTTCAAAATGAAGGATGGTGAAGGTGTTGCTGAAATGTACTCTAGGCTTGCTCTCATCACAAATGAGATTGCTGGCTTAGGAAGTGAAGAGATGACCGATAGATTCATCGTCAAGAAGATTCTAAGAGCCTTGGATGGAAAATATGATACCGTGTGCACATTGATCCAAATGATGTCCAACTACAAAGATCTCAAGCCAACGGAAGTCATTGGAAGAATTGTTGCTCATGAGATGTCACTCAAGGATAAGGAAGAGCTTCATAACAAGTCAAGTGGTGCTTACAAAGCCTCATGTGATGCTCCCACATCATCAAGTGAGAAACAAGCCTTCAATGAGGAATTGAGCCTAATGGTGAAGAACTTCAACAAGTTCTACAAGAGTAGAAGCAAAGAAAGAAGTTCCAAGTCAAGGTCCTACAATGACAAAAGATCTTCTAGTCATGAGTGTAATTGCTACAATTGTGGAAGACCCGGACACTACTCCAATGAGTGTACGGCTCCCTACAAAAGAAGAGAAGATTCACCCAAAAGGAGAAGTATAAGAGAGGAATCACCACCAAGAGAGAGAAGGAGTAGTGATGATCATGATGAACAAAGAACATCTCAGAGAAGCTAGGATTCAGAAAGGAAGGACAAATCATCAAGGAGCTACACAAAAAGAAGACATCAAGCTCATGTTGGTGAATGGGTATCCGGCTCCGACTCCGACAATCACTCCGAATATACTCAAGATGAAGGTGTTGCCAGTCTAGCACTTGTGTCAACCAACTCCTACGACATATTTGACTCATCAAATGAAGGAATTGGAAGATGCTTCATGGCTAAAGGCCCAAAGGTATCACACCCCGAGTATGTTGATTTCAATAGCGATGGAGATGATTTGCTAGGTGAGGATGATTTACTTGTTGACAACTCCAGTGATGAAAACTATGATGAACTTGCTATTAATCATGCTAATCAAGAAAAAACGAATGACGATGATAAGAAGGAGATTGAGCATCTAACCAAAGAACTAAACACTCTTAAGTTAGCTCATGAAACTACCTTGGAAGATCATCGAGAACTTTTAAAGACTCATGAGAAGTTACACTTTGAAAAGCTCAACCTTGAGCAAGAGCATGGGTTCTTAAAAGCAATCAATGATGATATTCGCAAGCAAAGTTCTTCTTACATTGCTGAGCGTTTACTCTTGTCTACTTATATGCCACAAGTGAAATCTAGCAACAGAGTAAGAAAGATTCTTCTTCTAGTACTAGCAACAATCATGTTAAATCCAATATTGTTGCTTCTAGTAGTTCTCTTGATTCCACTAATGATTCTCTTAGCCAAGTTACACTTGAGCAAGAAAATAGCTTATTGAAGGGAATTATAGAGAAAGGTGTCTACAAGAGTCTTGCCAGAAGTAAGCAATTTGAGGAAATTGTACGCAAGCAAGGAAGGCACCGGAACAATCAAGGTATTGGTTTTGAACAAAAGTTCAATGCCAATGGAGTTGAGTGGGAAGAAGATCAATACCCCAAGACGAAGTTTGTTCCTCAACAAGAGAAGTATGATCCTACTTATTTCCAAGGGACACAAGCTCAAGATGATCTTCCACCACAAGACCACAAGCAAAAAGGCAAGGACAAGCTTCAAGAGGAGATTGATGCATTTGAAGAAGCTCCCAAGGCCTTGGTCAAGTGGGTTCCCAAGACTACATCAAGTACGACTACAACTCCAAGGGTTCCCATCAAGATGATGTGGATTCTGAAGAAGAAGAACTAGAGAGTCCTTGAGGGTGACTCCGCAAACATACTTCACTCATATCATTTTGGCAAGGACAAGTGCAAACAACTTCCACATCTTGCACTATTTCAAGGAGTTACAAACCCTCTTATTGGTAAGACAAGGGACAAGGTAACCTATTGCCTTCATGGATATCCTTGTTTGTTTCCTTGTGGGACTAACCCATGTAGGTATTGAAATTCAACTCACTCCAATGGATTGCTCCAAATGATCTACTTCAACATTGAGCATCCACATCTTCAACACCTACATTAAGTCATCATCGACAAAACCCAAGGTTAGTTCATCCCTCTAAGGGGGATATCACATCTAGGGGGAGCTTTACTCTAATCAATTGAGCTAAAGCAACTCTAATGGTGTGAACACAACAATGCTTTATGTAAAAGTGGTAACCCCACTTGTGCTTAAACGATAAGTATGACCTACAATCAAATGTTCTCATTTGACTCCTAAGTCAATATACTCATATATAGATGACCTAGTCATCACCAATTTCTTGATAGATGCTAGAGTGTTTGTGCATGCTTTGCCACATATTTCATTTGCCATTTTATTGTGTGAGCATGTTGATTGCATATTTTACTCATTCGAGGACATCCACTTGTTGTTTTGATTGATTGGCTCTTTATATTTTGCCAAGTGGATGGAAGAGAATGCCTAAGAACCTCCTCTAGCTATCTATGATTTTCTCGTCTCAAACTCTATTCATGCTACATCACAAAGTTTGATCAACTTAGATTCGAACCACTCTGTGTGAGGAGCACTCGGAGTCCCCGATTCATCATAGACATAAACTTCCAAAACCTCTCTGCGCATTTTGGTATGACCGGTCCATCCACTTCGGTCACACCGAGTTCACTGAGTTGATCTAGGTTTTCAATCTCGATGCAACCGATTTGAACTTTTCGGTCACACCGAGTTGCACTAATCGCTTGCGATTCTCCATCTCGGTGCCACCGAGTTGTTCCACTCGATCACACCGACAGGGTCAGGATATATATACCCACATGTGAGATTTTGGAAATTTCTTCAAAAAACTCCATCCCGCGTGTGTCCTGCTCTGCCGCCTCGGGTCTCCGAATCCTCTCCTCATCGCCAACTACCTCCCGCCGCTGGTCTCCGTCACCATCAACGGGATTTTTTCCCGCCGTTGTCGCCATAGCGAACTCTCACCGAACTAGGGTATGAGTTCGACCCTTTGTGCTAATTCCTTACTATGATTCCTAGCACATTGCTTTGCCATGATCATTACCACATATGAAATCAATCTATCCAGAGAAAACTTCCTTTAGGTTAGGTTTGATTCAAAAATTTAGGGTTAGGTCTCCGCCGAACTCATCTCGAACCGACCGAGTTGTAGAAATCGGTCTCACCGATTTGGCTTAGGCCATTGCACATGCATTTTTCGGTCTGACCGAAAATTGCAAATCGGTGCGACCAAGTGCAACTCTCTGTGAAACCCTAGCAATCTCGGAGCCCCCGAACTGTGACTCGGTCTGACCGAGTTCACTAGTTTAGACTCCAACAGTTGCTTCGGTATCACCGATTTAACAAATCGGTAGCTTTGAAATGATTTCTGTGGAGAACTAAAACTAAGTTTTTGACTCATTTATTTTGGAAAAACTCTGCACTTTGTGCTACTCATCTACTCTACCTCATCTATATCTATTCACTGGGTTTGCTATCAGTTTGCTTGCCAGAATGTCTGACCAGAGTGATAGATGGAACAAGTCAGAAGAGCAGGTGCAAATGAGTGAGGGCACTAGTCCCTCAAGCAGCTATGATGAGGGCAGCAGGAGCACTCCTAGTAATTTGCCCAAGGCAGCCACCAGATCAAGGAAGAAGAAAAACTTGGATTCTGAGGATGAGGACTATGTGGCTACAGAAGAGGAAGTTAGCTCCAAAAAGAAAGTGTTGAAGAAAGAATATGGTACTGTTGCAACAACAAAGCCTGGATTGCACAAGAAGGCCCCTGCCAAGAGGGTGCCTGTTGGGGAGATAACTATTGGGTTAACCCGCCCAGGAGGGGTTGGGTTAAGCCATGGAGGTTTATCAAGATGAAGCCCATAAAGATGTTCAAGATGGCGTTTCACTATGAAGACTCGTTTAAAGGCCCAGAGCCCAAAGGCGGCTAGAAGCCCATGAGTGAAAACCGCCATGTATGTATGACTTGTATTGAAAGGCGTGTATATTTGGTCACCGAGACGGACACATTGTTATGAGCCGCCTGGGACTCTGTAAGCCGTAGGGCGTCAACCTGTGTATATAAAGGGACGACCCAGCGGTGGTTTAGGGCAAGAGACAACAGATTGAGAGCTAGGTCAAGCATATTCGCTCCCTGGCAATCGAGACATAAGCAATACCACCTCAAACTGGATTAGGCCTTTACCTTCATTGCAAGGGGCCAAACCAGTATAAACTTATGTGTCCTTTCTCCCGTTTAACCCCTTTAAGCTAACCTAGTGCGATGGCTCCACGACTAAGTCCTCACACGAGTACATCTGCCGTGACAAATCCACAACAGTTGGCACCCACCATGGGGCCAGCGCACGGTGGTTTTGAGTTCTTGAAGGGTAACTTCGAAGGGATCAAGGGATACACTGTGGGCCGGATGACCAAGAGTCATCGCGACAAGCTCTACATCAACGATGCAGGCTGGGGCCCCGAGGCCGGCTCAATTGAGTATGGGTATCGGGTCCCATTCGGCGGAATCCACGTCTTCATCGACAAGATCGGTGAACCGGGCCCTGAGCCATACATCTGCACCGACATCATCGAGACGGCTCAGCGTGCCATGAAACGTGCCTTCGTAGGATTCATCCATGGAGCTAAATTTGAGGAAGCATCCGTGTCTGGCGGTGAGACGGAGATCTACTCTGATGGTGACTCGTCGACAGGCGAGACTACTTCTTTGTATCAACTGTAGGACGACAGGCTTGGGGGTTGTTCCGATGGCCACAGTATTCAGGACCCCTATGAGCCGCCGAACCGGGTCGTGATTTTCATGGCCGGTACACAGCCAGTGCAGAATTATTCGACTGCAGCAGCAATGGTTTCGAGATCAGCAGCAGCAACGACAGCTGGGGCAGGAGGCCCTGTGCGCCCACCGGCTCAAGTTCTGGCGGATTTGCTAGATAATTTAACAACATTGTTGTCGATGGGAACGACACCTATGGGATCACAAGAATCCCTACTGTGGTTAGCGGGGCGCGGGGTCGTAAGAAGAGCAGATCAAACAGATAGCACACGGTTCGTTTATCCAGGTTCGGGCCACGAGGATGCGTAAAACCCTACTCCTGCTTTGGTGGATTGTATATATGTGTTCTTGAGCTAGCTATGGGGCGTGAGGAGCTCCAAAAAGCCGAATCCTTCATGTGGTCACCTCGGGCCTCCTTTTATAGAAAAAGGGGTTGCCACAGTGGCACACAGGAGGTGGAAAGGGTACAGTGCTGTGAGGTTATCCCTCGCATCACATGACAAGGCGCATTTAATGCGTCTTGCTTAGGTGTCCTTGCTTTATCGGGGACGGGGGAGAAACCTGTCTCTGTCCGTCGCCGCTCCTTCTTGTGTCGACACGCGCCCTGGCCAACGACGCCTGCGATGCCACGTAGGTAGGCAGGCAGCTGAGGTGGCACAGTGGTGGGTCTTCACGGAGATCTGCATGCCGCCACGTAGGTGCCTGCCCAGCTGGTTGGGTCGGCAGCTACATGCATGCGGTGGTGGAGGTTTAGTAGGCGTGGGCCTGATGGTGGCCCTGCGGGTGTCCTTGGCAAAGGCCTTGCCGGGGCCCCAGCAAGGGTCTTGCCGAGGCGCCTGCTGTCATCCCCGGCAAGGCGCTTGCCGGGGGCCTTGTGGTCTTCCTCGGCTGGGATCCCGCCAAGGGTTATCGTCTCCTTAGTGTGTATCTGATCTTGAATGTCTTCACAAAGATCTGCATGCTGCCACGGGGATGTCTCCCGAATCCTTGCCCTTTGGGGGCAGTGGACTCAAGGGTGATTTGCTCCGTAGGCGCGGGACGAGTTGCCGCGACAAGGTTCTTTTCGGGGCTGCTAGAACTGTCTCCTGGCAAGAATCTTGCCGGGGGAGTCCGCTTCGTCCCCTTTGCTCTTTGTGGTCTTGGCCTTGGCGTCGTTCTAGTTCTCTTGAGCTTCGGTCTTACCCTGGCTCACCTCCCTTGCCTTGCTTGGTGTGGTGGTATCCGCGGCTCAGACTGCCCGTGCACAGTTATAGGGGTACAAAAAGTGTACCCCGCTTTTTATACACCGATCGGAGCCCCGGGGCCTAGGCCACACATAAGTGCAACGCGTTGTTGGGCTAGGCCCAAAAACGGTGCGCGGGCAGGCGGGGCGGTTTTTACCGTGGTAAGATTCTTCGCGCGCTGCGCTTCCCACGATTCCCGCACGTGGCCCGGCATAGGGAGGCGCGTGTGACGTGGGCGGCATGCGTGGGGTTGGTTCCTGCAGGCATGCGTCACATCGTAGTAAAGGGGTGGTTCGCGCCTTCCCCATAAACAAAGGGAGGCGTGGAGGTGCGACCCATTTACTGAATGGGGCTGAGGCGCGGTCTTCAAGGCGTCCACTCCCCACGATCACGGGGTGGGAAACCGGGCCGTCGCTGGTTGGGGCGGCGGGTCGGTCCTGGCTCCCTGCGCCTTCCGTATCTTGATTGGCCGAGCGGGGCGGTCGAGCCCCAACCCCGATCCTTTATAAAGAGCGGGAGGGGGGATGGCGTCCCACATTCTTTCATCTTCTTCTTCCTTCAGCTTCTGTTCCTCCCTTCCATCCGTCATGGAGAGAGGGAATCTCGGTCCTTCAACAGTGGCGGCGAGGGTCGCCGCTCGACAACGCGTCCCTCCTTCCCCCGCGCCTGCGGTGGCAGAGCCAGCCTCGAGGGGAAGGGGGAGGGGGCGAGGCCGGGGCGCTCGGGGAAGAGGAGGACGGGGTGGCATGCCGGCCTCGCCTCCGCCAGCAGCTCCTCCTCCAATGGAGGGGCATGTTGGGGATGACCCTTGTGAGTTCTTCGTCAGGCTGCGCCAGCCGCCGCGTCGTCGCCTTCGTCTCCCGACTCCATTTGCGCGGGAGATGGAGCTGGATCCGCCGAAATCGTTGCGGCTGCACATGAGGGGCTGCGGGATCAGTGGCACGCAGGTCCGCGTCGACTTCCCCGCCCCTCACGTGATGTATCTTCGTCGGGGATGGAAGACGTTTGCTCATATCCACCGCTTGACGGAGGGGCTCACTCTCCATTTTAAGCTGATGGAGGGTGGCCTTCTCTCCGTCAAGGTCTTCGGGTGCTTTGGGACCCATGCAAGGTGCTGCGTGGAGAGCTCTTCTAATAGTGAAGACTCCTCCTCGGGCAGGAGTGACGAGGAGGACAGCGGCAGCGACGACGAGGGTAGTAGGCGACAAGATGACGGGTCCGATTAGGTGTCGGGTGCTGCTCCGTGCAGCACCGGCACCCCCATCATCTGTGTTGCCGGCTCCCTGAACTTCTCAGGGTCGTCTCCTTGGGCGGCTGGCGTTGGGAGGCTGCGGAAGAGGAAGAGGGCGGGCGGCAAGGCCGTCAAGTCAGAGTACGCGGGCACTGATGCCTTCGACGCGTGCTGACGTCCAGCCGCCTCGTCTTCGAGCTCTGCTTCCGGCGCCGCCATCACCATCCAGCCTTTGGACAGCCACCAAGATGTTCTCTTGGTGTCTTCTGCCACCCGTAGCTCGCCTAGGCACTCCTTTTGTCCTTTTCGCCTCCTTGACCTGCCTCCTGAGGAGAGGGACAAGAAAGGGATTACGGGCACCTTATCTCTTTTAGTTTGTAAGCCTTCGGGCCTTTGTTGAATTTAAAACTTGTAATCCCATCATTCATGTTTTTCATTCCCTATGGACTGTACCTGAGTGGAATGTTTTTTAATGAAAAAGGGATGCTTGCCGGGTCATTTGTTTGCGGGTGGAACCCACGACAAGGAGTAAATCCTTGATATCTTCAAGATAAACATTTCCTTGCCTGACAACAGGCCTTGCCGTCTCCCCACTTTGCTCGACCTTCCTCACGCCTTCGGCGGAGGCAGGGATGAGGCGGGTTCAAGCTCCTTGTTTCATCCTTTCGCTGCTGCGACTACGACTAAACTTGGCCCCAGGAACGAGCCCTAGGGCCTAGAGTTATGGGAGCACGGTAGCTTAGGGGAAAACGAGGTTTCACATACCTCAGTCCATAATGGAATGCATGATAAGGGATGAAGAACTTATCTGAAGCTGCAGTCCCCGGCAACCCTGGTTCGCCGTGGGTGAATCTTTGCTCTTGCAGCCCCCAGCAATACTGGCTTGTCGGGGGCTAGATGCTGGTCCGTTCCTCTTTTTTTTTCTCCCCAGGTGGTTCGGCACGGATATCTATGTGTCCTGTGAACCAAAGAAGACAAAACAAAGACAAAGAGACACACACTCGACCTCTAAGCTAGGGTTTAGTCGTCTCTAAGCACTATCAACCCTAACCAAGGACGAGACTCGACCTAGCATGCATGCTATAACTTAGGGCGCCAGCGCTTCATTTATTTATGCTCAGGGTCTGCGCCTGGCTTTGTACAAAGGGTTACATGCGTCATCGGCAAGGCTCGTACAAAAGGTGGCTTGCCGGGGGGCCTGGCAAGCCGCGCCTCACGGGTAAAACTTGCGAAGATGCTCAATGTTCCAGGAGTTACTCACCGGAACGGCATCTTCAGTCTCCAGATGGACTGCGCCGGGCCTGGTGACTCATATTACCCGATAAGGGCCTTCCCACTTTGGCGTCAACTTGTTGGAATTCTTGGCCGATTGAACGCGCCGAAGAACAAGGTCGCCTTCCTCAAAGCTTCGGGCATGAACCTTGCGGCTATGGTAGCGGCGCAAGGCTTGCTGGTAGCGCGCTGCTCTCACAGCCGCCCAAAGACGATCTTCCTCAAGGAGCATTGCGTCATCTTACCGCAATTGCTCTAGCTCAAGCTCGTCATAAGCGAGTACTTGAGGTGACCCGTATATGAGTTCCGTGGGGAGAACTACTTCTGCCCCGTATACCAGGGCAAAGGGTGTCTGGCCGGTGGCTCGATTTGGTGTCGTTCTCATTCAAAGAACTGCCGGCAATTCATCAATCCAGCGCCTTCCACTCTTGTGCAGTCTGTCAAAGGTCTTTGTCCTCAGGCCTCACAGTACTTCAGCATTTGCCCTCTCCGCTTGACCATTGCTTCATGGGTGAGCAACGGAAGCGAAACAGACCTTGATGCCGAGGTCTTGAATATATTGCATGAAGGTGTGGCTTGTGAACTGCGTGCCGTTGTCGGTGATAACCCTATTGGGTACACCAAAACGGCACACCAGTCCTTTGAAGAACTTGACGGCTGACTGTGTTGTGACCTTCCTCACTGCTTCCAATTCTGGCCACTTTGTGAACTTGTCGATTGCAACGTACAAGTACTCAAAGCCCCCGACAGCGTGGGGGAAAGGGCCCAGTATGTCGAGCCCCCAGACCGAGAAAGGCCAGGAGAGAGGAATGGTTTGAAGGTGCGGTGAGTGGGCCACTGGAACTGCCGCAGCTCACGGGTAAAAGCCGGACAGCCTACCTCGTAAGGTAGGCCTCCAGGGCTCTCCGGGGCCAGGTGGTTCACAGCAAGCCCTGCTCGCCTGTCTGACTGGTGGCGCGCTCCGCGCCGGTGCTCGATAGTGGTTCGAGCGTCTTCATGGGCTCGTTCCCGAAGAACTTGGTGCTGGTCACAGTGGGTCCGCGGGTCAGACAATGCTATGGAGATGTCGTCGCCCACGACGTCGCGACGAGCCGGCGTCCGCGGTACCAGATGGGGAAGAGGTGAATGCACCGTGGTCGCGGCGCCACCGGCTTTTCCGCCATTGGTCCGTGGGACTCCATCGGAGCGTCGACCCGGGGGCCCCACCGGACTTGGTTCGTCTTTGTTAGCCACCGCAATAAGGCTTCGGATAGTGGCCCTCCATTCGTCGAGTTTCCCCGTAGTGGGAGGAAAGTCGAGGAGCAACTGCGCGCGCGCCAGGGCCTCTGCTAGCGTCGGTCGCGACGAGACCTGCACGGATCGCGACGCACTTCGACTTCTGACCATGTCAGAAGGGGCTCTATCACGACCACGCGGTCGCATGCCATTTTAACCAGCGCCTCAGTGAGTGGCAGGTCTTCTATGTCCCGGGAGTGGCGCTCGGGGCTCTTCCCGCGGCGACGCCCGGGATCTTCGGCGTGATTACGCCATTCATCGCGCGCTGCCTGGGAGGAGCGCGCTGTTGGCGCCGGCGTGGGAGTCTTGGAGGCCCTTGTGTCGCTTTCGGGCGGGGCGGCGATGACCTTGGAAGGCCCCGCTCCACCCGCGAAGGGCTCGGCTCCGCCTTTGGATTTGGCGACGTGTGGCCCGTTACCAGGCGCACAAACATCGCCGCCTCCCAAACTCCGGCTGCTGGGATGGTGTTGGTGTTCGCGAGCAGCGCCCCGGGTCCTTTCTGCGACCGGTCCGCTGCTCGCCTGCGTCGGGACGGGCTGTCCGGCTTCCGACTGGCCAACCGCCACCGTCGTCTTCTTCTTGGGCGCCATGATGATGAAGACGTGCCCAACTAACTGCTAAAGCCGATTCTCACAACTGCGCCCCCTACCTGGCGCGCCAAAGATGTCGGTGGGAATGACACCTATGGGATCACAAGAATCCCTACTGTGGTTAGCGGGGCGCGGGGTAGTGAGAAGAGCGGATCAAACAAATAGCACACGGTTCGTTTATCCAGGTTCGGGCTGCGAGGATGCGTAAAACCCTACTCCTGCTTTGGTGGATTGTATGTCTGTGTTCTTGAGCTAGCTATGGGGCGTGAGGAGCTCCAAAAAGCCGAATCCTTCCTCTGGTCGCCTCGGGCCTCCTTTTATAGAAAAAAGGGGTTGCCACAGTGGCACACAGGAGGTGGAAAGGGTACAGTGCTGCGAGGTTATCCCTCGCATCACATGACAAGGCGCATTTAATGCGTCTTGCTTAGGTGTCCTTGCTTTATCGGGGACGGGGGAGAAACCTGTCTCATCCGTTGCCGCTCCTTCTTGTGTCGACAAGCACCCTGGCCAGCGACGCCTGCGATGCCATGTAGGTAGGCAGGCAGCTGAGGTGGCGCAGTGGTGGGTCTTCACGGAGATCTGCATGCCGCCACGCAGGTGCCTTCCCAGCTGGTTGGGTCGGTAGCTGCATGCATGCGGTGGTGGATATTTAGTCGGCGTGGGCCTGATGGTGGCCCTGCGGGTGTCCTCGGCAAAGGCCTTGTCGGGGCCCCGGCAAGGGTCTTGCCGAGGCGCCTGCTGTCATCCCCGGCAAGGCGCTTGCCGGGGGCCTTGTGGTCTTCCTATGCTAGGATCCCGCCAAGGGTTGTCGTCTCCTTAGTGTGTATCTGATCTTGAATGTCTTCACAAAGATCTGCATGCCGCCATGGGGATGTCTCCCGAATCCTTGCCCTTTGGGGGCAGTGGACTCAAGGGTGATTTGCTCCGTAGGCACGGGACGAGTTGGCGCGACAAGGTTCTTGTCGGGGCTGCTAGAACTGTCTCCTGGCAAGAATCTTGCCGGGGGAGTCCGCTTCGTCCCCTTTGCTCTTTGTGGTCTTGGCCTTGGCGTCATTATAGTTCTCTTGAGCTTCGGTCTTACCCTGGCTCACCTCCCTTGCCTTGCTTGGTGTGGTGGTATCCGCGGCTCAGACTGCCCGTGCACAGTTATAGGGGTACAAAAAGTGTACCCCTCTTTTTGTACACCGACAATTGTTAGCGGTAAATGTTAACACGGCGAATCAAGATCAGCATAACACGGAGGTTGCCAAATTGCGTGATGAGATAGCACAAGCCAAGGAAGACCTGACGGTAGAGAACACTAGGATGAATGCAGAACGAGCCGCTTTGGACGCTTAGGCGCAACGAATCTAGGTTGATTCCTTCTGGCTCTCATTGGATCAGAACGCCTCAAACGAAGTCCTGAGGAGAAGGCACCGGAGTCGTCTGCCTCCGGTTTATGAGGCGAGCAACCTCTTCAATACACCTGGTGCAGGGACCACTGACCCGCCAGGGGTAAACCAGGCAGCGACTGCGCCTGGGACTGGAGCACCGGTTCAACCACGCAAGACTGACCCGCCCCATCAGAATAATATCCCACCACAACACGTGCCGACGCCGCCGAGTCATTACTCTAACCCTTTGGATAACATGATTGTTGCGGCATTGTGATTGGCGGCTCTCCCAGTTGAAGGTGAGTCTCCAGCTGCAGTTGAAACGCGGAGGGCTAGGAGAGCTTCTTCAGACAGCATTGGTTCAGGAGGAGGCTTACTCTTACAGCCGTGAGAGGATCCATTCAACCCCTCGCCCAAGCTGGAGTTATAGCAGACATATGGATTCCCTAGCGGTGTTAAGAAGTGAGTGGCATCATAACCTGCCCCGTGGACATGACCCGCCCCGTAACACTCAGGCCTTGATGGATCAGGATAGAGCACGTCAAGAGGCCGAGCTGGCGGCTCAGTACGCGACCCATCAACCATCTCCGGTGTATCCGACAACCTCGGTGGAGGCAAGCGTGACCTCTCAAAGCACGAGTGTACCATGTTTGGTGTCGGCTCTACGTAATGAGCGTCTGCCCAAGGACTTCAAAGGACCTCGTAAGGTGTCCAACTACACGGCCGACTTACCCCCTGAGGCGTGGATTGAGAGTTACGATATGGCCATGGAGCTACTGGAGGTCAGCGATGCCGCGTGTGCTAAATATTTCACCATGATGTTGGATGGGACGGCCCGTATTTGGCTAAAGGGACTGCCTGCCAATTCAATTGGATTGTGGGCTGAGTTGAAGGCCCAGTTCATCCAGAATTTTAAAGATATGTGCAAACAACCCATGTCGATTGTGGATTTAGATGCCTGTGCCCAAGAGGATGGCAAGTCAACAACCCATTGGGTGCGCTGGGTCAAAGCCATCCTACATTCATCAGATAACATCAATGCCGGCTCAGCGGTCCTCATGTTAGAGAAGAATTGCCGTTTTTTGCCTCTTAAACAGAAGTTAGGACGGCTCAAGCGCCACTGTAACAATATGGACGGCATCAGCGGCACCGCTCTAAGTCACGCCGCAGTAAAGATGGCAACACCGGCACAGGAGAAGATTACACTCCGAAAGGTGCCGAAGACAACGAAGACCCCGTTGACGTAGCTACTGAACGGGATGAATGGGAAGATGGGCAGGTTAGCCCTGGTAGACAGGCCACGCACGAGGACTCGGAGGACAGTAATTATCTTCCGCTCTCCGAGGATGAGGCAAGCCTCGGCACCGAGGATTTCATCGTGCCTGAGGAACCTCTTGAGCAGGAGCGCTTCAAGCGCCAGCTAATAGCCACTGCAAGGAGCCTGAAAAAGAAGCAGCAGCACCTTCAAGCTGAGAAGATCTGCTCAACAATAAATGGACTGGCGTCCTAGCAGCCCAAGAATACGGCCTCAAGCGCCTGGCCAAAAGCTACCCGAAGCGCAAATTACTACCTCAGTTCAACAACGAGGCGCCGGAACACGTACCACCATCGCGCAATGCGGCTGACCGACCACCACGTGGACGGGACAAAGCGGCAACTCAAGCCGAACACCAGCCCGCCCCACCTCATCGCAAAGGCAGAGGTAAATCAGCTCATGGTCATACATATGACCTTCGACATGACCTGAACAATAAAGCAGGATATACCCAATCGATTTATGGATCGCGAGGACGTTCCTCGACACGTGATGATGGCTACCTATTTGGATGTGACAAACCTAGTCACACCCGAGCCGACAACCGCAGACGGACTCCATCGGAGCTACGTCGCGACGCGGCCCGATATAGAGGCGCCGCACACCCCCTTTGCTTCACCAATGAAGTAATGGATCACGAATTCCCCGAAGGGTTCAAACCCGTTAACATTGAATCATACGACGGAACAACCGACCCCGCGGTATGGATCGAGGATTTTATTCTCCATATCCACATGGCCCGCAGAGATGACCTCCACGCTATCAAATACCTCCCACTAAAACTCAAAGGGCCAGTTCGGCACTGGTTAAATAGCCTGCCTGAAAATTCTATCGGCAGCTGGGAGGACTTGGAAGAAGCCTTCCTCAACAACTTCCAAGGCACATATGTCCGGCCACCAGACGTCGATAATTTAAGCCACATAGTCCAACAACCTGGAGAGTCGGCCAAGAAATTTTGGACTAGGTTCCTAACCAAAAAGAACCAGATCATCGACTGTCCGGATGCCGAAGCCCTAGCGGCCTTTAATCATAGCATCCGCGAAGAATGGCTCGCCCACCACCTCGGGCAAGAAAAGCCGAAATCTATGGCAGCCCTCACGGCACTCATGACCCGCTTTTGCGCGGGTGAGGATAGTTGGTTGGCTCACAGCAAAAACATAGCCAGCGAGGCAGGCCCCTCTGAGGTTAAGACCCGCAACGGCAAGCTCCGACGCAGCAAACACAAACGCCAAAGCAATGACGACAACACCGATGACACTGCTGTCAATGCCGGATTTAGCGGCTCCAAGTTCGGTCAGTGGAAAAAGCCGTATAAAAGAAACAATCAGGGACCATCCATCATAGACCGCATACTCGACCGTCCATGCCAAACCCATGGCACCCCAGACAAACCAGCCAACCATACCAACAGAGATTGCTGGGTTTTTAAGCAAGCCGGCAAGTTAAATGCCGAAAATAAGGAAAAGGGATCGCAGAGCGAGGACGATGACAAGGAGCCCCTGCAGCCAAACACAGGGGGAAAGAAGAAGTGTCCCCCTTAGGTCAAAACGGTGAACACGATATATGCTACACACATCCCCAAGAGGGAGCGCAAGCGCGCACTCAGGGACGTCTATGCGATAGAGCGATTCGCCCCAAAATTCATTCCATGGTCATCGTTCCCGATCACTTTTGATCATTGGGATCATCCGACCAGTATCCGGCATGGCGGATCAGCCGCACTAGTCCTAGACCCAATCATTGATGGATTCCACCTGACGCGAGTTCTCATGGACGGTGGCAGCAGCCTCAATCTTCTCTACCAGGATACAGTGCACAAAATGGGCATTAACCCATCATGTGTCAAGCCCACAAGGACTACCTTTAAAGGAGTCATACCAGGCATAGAGGCCCATTGTACGGGCTCAATCACACTAGAGGTTATCTTTGGATCTCCGGACAACTTCCAAAGCGAGGAGTTAATCTTCGACATCGTCCCCTTTCGCAGCGGCTATCACGCACTGCTTGGACGAACCGCATTTGCTCGATTCAATGCGGTACCTCACTACGCTTATCTCAAGATCAAGATGCCCAGACCACGTGGCGTCATAACAGTCAATGGAAATACGGAACGCTCCTTCCGCAAAGAGGAGCACACCGCCGCCCTAGCAGTAGAAGTACACATCGGCCTTCTCAAGTAGAACCATAATCCGGCTGCCGAGCCCCTGGACATCGTAAAGAGGGCTCGGACTACGCTACAATAGGACAGCTCGGCTCATCAAAAGCTCGACTAGCAATTTGGCCTCCGTCCCAGCCCAGATCAGGTAGTGGCATTCATACCATGCGTGCATAATTATGTGCTAGAAATCCCATGGGCATCGACGGAGGCATAGCTAGCTTGTGATCCACAGTTCGGCTCGACTGATCCCGGACACACATATACTGTCAATATTTCCCTTTTCCTTTTCCAGGTTTATTTTACAAAGGCCCGACTACCGGTCCTGTCAAAGGATAAAAAACACCAGGATGGCAAGAAGCAAACATGTATAGGGGAAGTTCTAGAGGTCAATTCAACGACCACCCTACCTGTTGTCAGGACCCACACGCAGCTCACCTTTGGTCATGGCATGTTAAATAGTCGGTTGCTTATCGCACTATTTGTATTAATGCGATTTGACGCATTAACCCAATCATAATGGAAACAGTTAGTGGCTCAAATTTAAGGGCCCAAGATATCACCTCTGCTTTCTCTCTGTTTTCCTTTAATAACTTATCTTCTAGCACCCGTACACTTTGGTACGTTTCATATTTGCCAAGGGCTCCGAGGCGCCCCACAATACGGCAACAAAGTCTGAACACTTTTTATAGTATGGTTCGGCACCCCGAATTTAGCATTATATGCATTGGCTCTGAATCATGTCTTTGGTCAATAGTTGGGTTGCCCGACTCCTGTGCTTGCTACCTTACGTTCCGCTATATCGGCTAAGGTAGTAAAGGGAGAACTACTGCGATTGTGCCCTGGTTTATCCAAAGGAGAACCTCGGTAGAGAAAGCCGAAAATTGACTGTCATGATGCAGCGAGATCTGGTCAGTTGTTCGAAGGTTGCAAATCGTTGGAGATTTCTTCCGCGTTGAGCGAAGGATCGGTACTTCCCGACCAGACGCTTATAGCACTCTAGTTTGGAAACTAGGGGCTACATCAATGTTTTTATTGTCGAACTCCTATGGCTAAGTGAGGGCGTTAAAGCCGAATAGTCTGGTTGTCTGGTTCGTTGTGCTAAACAACTCCTTCAAGGACCATATAATTGGATCAACATTGCTTAGATTCCATCCCGAACACCTCCGTACTACCTACATGGGGGCAGAAGCTGACGACTGGCCAACGCTCAGATTTCATATAAACACGGCCGCATAGGAGGTAAAATTAAAAACATAACAATAATTATATTACAAACCCACTTTGTTCCACCATACAAGGCAAAGACAACATGAATGTATTCATTCAAAAATAATGTCCTGCCCACACTGCGTTGCTACAATGTGAGACCCCTCTAGGACATCTGCAAAATAGCGCCCGGGGTGTGCGGTGCTCCTTGCCCTCTGGCGGCCCCCGGGCCAGCTCGGTGGCGTTCATCTTTGCCCACCACATCTTGCAACGGGGGAAGGCCATACGAGCACCTTCAATACAGGCCAATCGCTTGACGATGTCCAGCCGAGGACAGGCGTTCACCATCCGCCTCACGAGTCCGAAGTAACTGTCGGGCATAGCTTCGGCTGGCCATAGCCGGATTATCAAATCCTTCATGGCTAGTTCGGCCACCGTATGCAGCTCCACCAGCTGTTTCAGCTGATCGGTGAAGGGCACGGGATGCTCAGGCACAAGATATTGCGACCAGAATAGCTTCTCCATGGAGCTCCCTTCTTCGGCTCGGAAGAACTCCGCGGCATCGGACACACTTCACGATAGATCAGCAAAATCCCTTGGAGAACTCCGAATCCGGGTTAGTAAAAGATACTTCCTCTTCGCATATTTGCTTTACATACTGAATGCCTTACCCACCGCAATCTTCCTCGCCTCCTGGACCTCTTGGAGGGCGCCCTAGGCCTCATTCTGGGTCGTCTCCGCGCTCTGACGAGCCTTGGAGAGTTCGGCCTCTTTAGCCGACGCGTCACACTCCAAGGTCTCACACTTCTTCACCGTGTCGTGGAGCTCTTGTTGGACCTCGTTGACCTGGGCCTTGAGCTTCTTACGGGCAGCCTGCTCCTTGACGGCCTTCCCCTTGGGTTCTCCCAGGGCCTTTTTAAGGGCCTCGACCTCGGTCATCGCTCCTATTTATATCAAGACACTTCGGTCATTATATAACATCCTACTCTTTCCGAATACTTCTTGGGTTATTACCTACCTCGATTCTCCTGGAGCTGCCTCTTCACCTGGCCGAGCTCCTCCTCGGCCTTCTCCAGTCTCCGCTTAAGTTCGAAGACTTCGGCAGCATGTGAGGCCGCGGACAGCAGCGACGCCTGCATATTCATTCCTGACAAATTTAGTTAGTTTCCTACAAGTAAGGATCGACCCTCTGTTCGGCTTTTCTTTCCGAACACCGGACAGTGTCTCAGGGGCTACTGACTATATTGGGATTTTTGCATCGCTTACTCAAAACCTGTCAGCAGGCTGCTGCAGGCTTCGGTCAGACCGCTCTTGGCAGACTGGACCCTCTCAATCACCGTACCCATAAGGATACGGCACTCGTCCACAATGGAGGCACCTCAAAACGCCTCCATCAGATTATCCGGTGCCCCTGGTTGGACAGGGGCCACCGGTGGAATGGGCGCACCCCCCTCTTTCAAAGGAGGTCGCTCACCGGATTCCGGAGCCATATGGGTCTCCGTAACCATTTTTGGCTGAGGGCCGAACTGAATACGGCCCTCCTCGCTAGTCTCCGTGGGGATTTTCTCCCCCGTGTGTCCGGCGATAGAGGTTTCACCCTCTGGCGCCCTCTTGACAGCTCTCCTTGGCCTGGATCAGTCCTTCGGGACAACACCTCAGTGTCATCCATGGCCTTGGGAGAGTGAGCGATCGGCGGTGACATGTTGGCCATCTCCTTAGAGTCCAGCGAACCTCCTGACGAGGATCGCTGGAAGCTCTAGTGGGCTGGACTGAAACAACACAACTAACCATGTTAATACAATGAGGAGAAGAGGTTGGATATATGGATATGCATGAATCGTAATACTTACGATGCGGCCTGAGGCTTAGCGTGGGAGCGGCGCTCCGGACTACTGTCGACATCCCATACGGAGTTATCCGCAAGGGAGCCCTTCCTCTTCTTGGGCGTCCCCACCTCCAGATTCGTGGAGGCCGCCCTCTTCTCCCTCCCCTCATCACAGGGAGGGATCTCCTCCTCCTCGTCGTCCTCAGGGACAGAGGAACGGGTCTCTTCGTCTTTGGACATTATGCCCGAAGTACCCTTACGATGGGGGCTACCTTTGTCCCCCTTGGCCTTCTTCTTGGCCTTCTTCTCCGGCGCCTTATAGGGTGCCGACACTAGCATCTTCGCTAATCACGGGATGACCAGTTCTTCAGGCAGCGGAGCCAGACACTGGATCCGCTTCGCCCTCTCCATCCAGTCCTGAAGAAGGAATGATGATAAAAGTTCAGACATCACCCTTGAAACGAGTAAGTAGGGTATGTGTTAAAAATAACATACCTCGCTGGCGAGGTGGTTAATATCGTGCCCGCGGTCCGAATCTGTGGCCGGCGGTTTCTCGTTGCCCTCAAATAGCAACTTCCAGGCACCTTCATGAGTGGTTTCGAAGAGCCTCTCTAGGGTATGGTGCTTCTTCGGGTTGAACTTCCATAGAGGGCGGCTTCGGCTTTGGCACGGGAGAATCCGGCGAACTAGCATCACCTGGATTACATCGACAAGTTTGACATCCTTGTCCACCATGCTTTGAACACGCATCTGCAGCGCTGTCAGCTAATCTGGCGAGCACCAGTTTGGGCTCTACTCGACCCAGGAGGTAAGTCGCATGGGAGCGCCAGAGTTGAATTCGGCAGCCGCGGCCCAGGTGGCGTCGCGGGGTTCTGTGATATAGAACCATTGTTTCTGCCATTCCTTTACCGTCTCCACCAAAGTGCCTTTTGGCCAAGAGACGTTGGCCAGCTTTCTCACCATGGCGCCCCCACACTTCGCGTGCTGGCCATCCACCACTTTCGGCTTCATATTGAAGACCTTAAGCCACAACCCGAAGAGGGGGTGGATGCGGAGTAAGGCCTCACACACGACGATGAACGCCAAGATGTTGAGGAAAGAGTTCGGGCCAGATCATGGAAATCTAGGCCGTAATAATACATTAGACCGCGGACGAAGGGGTGAAGTGGAAACCCCAGTCCACGGACGAAGTAGGCTTCGGGGTGGGGACGACCTGCCCCTGGGCCGGAAGGCGGTGGGCAATTTCCTTCACCAAATACCCGGCCTCTCGAAGCTAGACAATGTCTTTCTCCTTGACGGAGGAGATGATCCATTTGCCTTGACCTACGGATCCGGACATGGTCGGATGCTTTTCGGAGATGGAGAAAGATGGGGACTTGGGCGCTGGAGCTCAAGGATGGAAGGGAAGAGGAAGCGGAAGGCGTGAGTAGACAAGGGTGAATTCTTATCCCCTTATAAAGGGTCGCGAATATCAAGTGCCTCCCCACTCGCCTTAAACCTCGCCTATTCACAAGGGCTGTGTAAACAGGCATGGTTGGGTTACCCACGCCCGAATTGATGAAAATCCCGCAATAAGGAGACACGATCTCTGCTTCGACAAGACGTGCCAATGGCAACCGCGTCTCAAAACGTGGAGTGTCAGACGAAAAATGGTTCGAAATTATGGCCAGACTGACGTGACGTCACGTTACTAAAGTGGTCAGGAGATTGGATTCGTGAAATATTATACTCTCTATGGTTGTGTGTTGCAGATCCGGACATGATTGTTTCGTCCGAAGACTATCTTGGAGTTCGGAAGGAGGAACCCACCTTGCAATGCCGAAGACAGATCTACACGCCGGATACCTTGTCATTAAAGCCAGGTTTAGGGGATACTGAGGGAGTCCTGGACTAAGGGGTCCTCGGCCGTCCGGCCTGTTAGCCATGGGCCGGACTGATGGGCTATGAAGATACGAAGACCGAAGACTGCACCCGTGTCCGGATGGGACTCTCCTTGGTGCGGAGGACAAGCTTGGCGATCAAATAAGTAGATTCCTTTCTTTGTAACTGACCTTATGTAACCTTAGATCCTCCTGGTGTTTATATAAACCAGAGGGCTTAGTTCGAAGAGGGAGAGACTCATTACCATAGCCATACAAGCTAGACCTCTAGGGTTTAGCCATTACGATCTCGAGGTAGATCAACTCTTGTAATACTCGTATTCATCAATATCAATCAAGTAGGACGTAGGGTATTACCTCCATACAGAGGGCCTGAACCTGTGTAAACATCATGTCCCCTGTCTCCTATTACCCTCGACCTTAGATGCACAGTTCGGGACCCCCTACCCGAGATCCGCCAGTTTTGACACCGACAGATGGCGGCTGTAATTAAATATGCCAACTCTGATAGTACCAAGGACCCGAGTCTGATGATGAAAAGCCAGGAAAGGGAAGGAAGAGCGAAACACCAAGGGCCGGAGTCATAATTAACCTGGCGAGTCAACCTGGGAACGGTAAATGCAAGGCTGATAATAATTCAGGTTTTGTTGGCCAATACCAACACGCAGAACAATGATCAGCATCGTAAAGGAAAGCCACCTCCTCGGGCAGGAGGGTCAGGTATAAACCTGGAGTATCTGTTGAATCAGCCTTGCCCAAAGCATGGTTCACGGGAAAAGCCATCCACGCACCATTGGAAGGACTGCCACATTATGAAGGAGTTCAAAAATTCTGACTTGTTCCAAAACAATCATGGGCCAGGAGGCTGCTCAGGTTCCGATTCTCATGGCCCGGGTTACGGTGGCGGCGGTTCTAATTCTGGTTTTCAGGGTCACCAAAACAACCAAGGTAATCATGGTGGTTATCATCAACAGTCCGGTCAGGGGAATCAGCAACAGTAATCTGGTTATCAAAGTAACACAAAGCAATTGAATAGCGGGCAGTATCATGTCTTCACCACAAGTTTATGCAAGCGGGATCAGAAGCTCCATAAAAGGGTCGTGAATGCCGTCGAGCTGGAAGTTCCCTGTTACTTGCGATGGTCTGAGCAGCCCATTGTGTGGAGTCGTGAGGATCACCCGCCTCGGGTTGACAATCTGGGTCACTTGGCTTTGGTGGTAGCACCTCAGGTTGGAGGATATAAATTCACTAAGGTACTCATGGACGGAGGTAACAACACCAATATCCTTTATTATGAAACCTTCCGTCACATGGGGATGACTGATAAAAATCTTAAGCCGTCAAACACTATCTTCCATGGTGTGGTGCCTGGTAAGTCGGCATACCCGGTTGGTAAAATACCCGGTTGCATTTGGGGATGATCATGATTCCAGGTCTAAGACGTTGACCTTTGAAGTGCTGAAGATCAAAAGCCCTTATCATGCCCTGTTTGGACGGTCGGCTTATACTAAGTTCATGGCAAGGCCTTGTTATGTTTATCTGCAGCTCAAAATGCTGGGTCACAAGGGGACCATTACGATGCATGGAAGCTGGAAGATAGCTTTGGAGTGCGAGGAAGGTGATGCAGCCTATGCTGAGTCTGTCTGCGCAACAGAGGAATTGAAGTTTTATAAAGACAATGTTGACCAGGCCGACATGACATCTTTGAAAAAGCCAACTACAGAGCATGACCCGGTCTTGAAGTTTAAGTTGGCAGACAACACCAAACTGGTTGATTTCGTTCCTGGTGATTCATCCAGGCAGTTCAGCATGAGTGTTAATCTGGATCCGAAATAGGAAAGCGCGCCCATCAAGTTCATCCGTGAGAACCGGGTCATCTTTGCATGGAAACCTTCTAACATGCCGGGTGTACCGAGAGAACTCGCTGAGAACACTCTCAATATTGATCCGAAGTTTAAGCCGGTCAAGCAGTTTCTTTGTCGTTTTAATGAAGAGAGGCGCAAGGCCATTGGTTAAGAAGTGGCCCGGCTCTTGGCGGCTCGGTTCATAGTTGAAGTTTTTCATCCCGAATGGTTGGCTAACCCGGTGCTGGTGCTTAAGAAGAACGGCACTTGGTGTATGTGTGTGGATTACACGGATTTAAATAAAGCTTGTCCGGTCGATCCTTTCGCTCTCCCTCGTATTGATCAAATTATTGATGCTACGACGGATTGTGAGCGTTTGAGCTTTTTGGATGCATATTCTGGTTATCATCATATCAAAATGGCAGTTAAGGACCAGGAGAAGACAACCTTCATTACTCCATTTGGAGCCTTCTACTATGTGTCCATGCCTTTTGGGCTCAAGAGTGCCCAGGCGACTTACCAACGGTGTGTGCAAAGTTGCCTTCATAATCAAATCGGACGTAATGTTCATGCTTATGTGGATGACATCATGGTGAAATCCAGAAAGAACGAGACCCTGATTGATTATTTGAAGGAGACCTTTGACAATGTGACATCCCAAAATTCTAAATTTTGGAATGATATATTAAATAAATATTTATGTTGTTTGTTTGATTGTTGTGTGGATGACTGTGTGAATTTGAGTGGAAATTGAAACTTTTCGAAAGTTCAATGAGAGGGAATGAAATGACTTCCCAAACTTTCATCCTTGCATTTTGATCTCAATGGATTCAAAGTCAATTCAAACACAAAACCCTAGAGTGAAGATGGCACGACTTCTTCCATTTGAAATGAGAAGGGTTTTTGAAAATATTTGAATTCCATTTGGAAATATTTCAAATTAGAAACTTCATGCAACTCAATGATTTTCATGAGATAAGATAAAATGACTTCTTCAAATCATATGAAATATGAGTTGGACGTTTTAAAGAATCAAATTTAAAGGCCCTTTGAAGGTATTTTGAAAACCATTTTCAATTTAGAGTTATTTAGGTTTATATTCAAATTATTTTTCTCCAAAAATAAAATATATGAAAAATAGGGTAAAATGACTTCCTACAATAGAAAAATGGATAAAATTTATTTGAAATCATTTTGATATTTTAAAATAATTTTATTTGCATTTTTAATGCAGCAGTAGCACTGTTTGCTTTATCTAATTTTTTGTGGATTTTATTTGTATGTGAGAAAATGTTCATCAACTAGGATATCTTTGTCTGAACATTTTCGTATATAATATGTCTATGTATATTTGTTTCTTATTCACTTCTGGTATTATTTTAGTCTTTGTTATTTTTAAAACAAAAAAATAATAGGCTGAAGCCCATTTGCCCCACCGGCCCAACTGCAGCGCGCGCCCGAGCGAATCCCCAACAGATTGGCTGGTCGATCCGTTATGCCCCTCCCGCTTTCACCGACGAACGGGCCCCACTGCCTGATCCCGCTCAAGCCGCCTGCGACCTTCTTCCTCCCCACGCCAGAGCCGCCACCGCCACCGCGCCGCCAGAAATCCTGATCTTCTCGGGATCGCATAATCGCTTCGCCCCCTCCTCCAAGCACCCCTCCCTTATAAATACCCCTCTTCCTCGACCCGTCCCCCTCCTTTTCCCTCACGGAGGAACCCCGCCGCCTCCTCAATTCCTCGCCGGAGCAAAGCACCGCCGCCGCACCATTGTTGCCATACTTCATCACCCCGACCACCCCGCCACCGCCGAAAGCTACCCACGCACCCGCATCCCTCTCCCACACCTCCTCGTGCCCTCACCCGAGCTCCAGCACCGCCAGAGCGCCGTCCACATCAACCACCGAACGTCACCGCCGCCCCGAGCTCGCTTCCATCCTCCTCCAATGTCCCCAAGCTCCACCGAGGCCACAACCGTGATCGCCTTCGTCCGCTGCATCCTCCCGACGAGTTCACCGAGCTCGCCGACGACCTGAGCACCGTCCCCGTCAACCACCGAAGCCGGAGCATCTCGCCGGAGCTCGTCCGCCGCCACTGTAAGCTCTCGCCTCTCCCTCCACCATTCGATCTAAAATAAATGCCCTAGATTAGATCTAATCTGAACAGTTAGGGTTTTTTTACTAGATTGGTTTAGCTCCGGTTTATATATGATTTAGATCTAATCGGTTTAGCCGGTTTTTCTTTTCTCTGCACGCGCGCGCTAATCTGTTAAAGATCGTCCGAGCGTCATTTAGTTCAGACCGCCCGCTGCTTAGGCCCAATAGGAGCCCGACGCGTAGCACCTGCCCGTTTGTTTTTTTTCATTTTTTTAAACAGAAATAGTTTCAATTTTAGATTGCTTATAACTTTTATGTTTTAGATCCAAATTGAGAGATTCTTTTTTGCATTAGATTCAAAATTTCTCGAAGTTTCTGTTAGAACAATTGGATTTCAGATTTGAGTAGTTTAAATTTGAGTTTGATGAAATTTATTCAAATCTCTATTTTGGCCGTATCTTGAGTTTTATGAAATATTTTCGATTGATTCTTTTTGCTACAATTTTGTTATTATTTTTTCTATCCAGTAGCTTATAGTTATTTATTTTTAGTTTATTTTAATTAGGTTTATTGCGAAAACAGTAATGTTTTGCTTATGTAGTTGTTTTAGTCATATGATTAGTGTTTTTAATTAATTTTAGTTAATTCTTTTTGTAGATTTTTACATGTTGTCATATGTTTCTGTTAGACTACAGTAGATAAATTTTTGTAGCTATTTATTAGTGTTTAGCTACTGTTTTAGTATTTTTTTGTTTAGTTCATAGTGATAGTTGATAAAAATAGTTTTATTAGGTTTAATGTACTTCTTTTTGCCACTTCAATATATGTTGTTATTGGTTCTGTTATTTAGGAGTAAATAAGTTTTCGTAAATTATTTTAGTATTGTTTACTATTGTCTTAGTGTTTGTAGTTGTTATAGTTGTTCTAGTGTTAACTAGATAGTTATAATAGTTTTTATACTAGTTCTTTTTGCTAGTAAATGTTTTAGTAAATTATTTTCGGTTGTTTCATTAGAATTATATTTTCTTTGTTGTAGAAAAAAATTATTAGAGTAATTTGGTGTTGCTACAAGAGTACTGTGTGTTATTGTGTGAGTTGGTTTCTCCCTTGCTTTCTTGAAGTTTTTTTGGACTTCTATTTGGTTTTCTTTGACTTCATTAT
Organism: Triticum aestivum; assembly: GCF_018294505.1. Lineage (NCBI taxonomy): Eukaryota > Viridiplantae > Streptophyta > Magnoliopsida > Poales > Poaceae > Triticum > Triticum aestivum. The sequence continues at coordinate 496,048,045 of NC_057794.1, read as the reverse complement.
TGTTTTATTTATTGCTTTTTGAGTGTTATTTTGATTGTTAGTATTGTTTGCTAGGATGATTGGTTATATGAGTATGATGTTTGATTATATAGATTTTCTTGGAGTGACAAATAGTTTATCAAAGATTCCGAGAGCGTTATTATCTTCATCAAGTAATACCAGGCAAGTTCACCTTCCATGTTTTACATATATATGTTTTATTTGCATGTAGTAGCACCCTTTCAACAATCCCTCTAGTAGTGTTATTGAATCTTTAGTTGAGTAGAATGCATGAGGTAGGAACCCATCTCCCTGTTACCAAGCCCGGGACGTTATATAGTTTTAATGCTACGCTATAGTAGATGGGGTTTGGTATGAGTGCATGAGAGTGGTGTGAAGAAGGAGGACTCTATGTCAATAATAACAACTCCATGATGGAATCTGCAAGGACTGCATCTTCAAGGCCTCAAGACTTCAAGACTCGAGACAAGAATTCAATACACACTACTGGGTGAAGGACGGTTGACGGGCACCCTGGAGCAACCAGTGGGTGGCCAAGATGCATGGAGAAGCGCCATGACATCTTGCGGAAAGCTTCACCCAGACTCAACGAGACGGAAGAATACTTCATGCCCGGAAGCTTATCTATGCAACTGCAAGTCAATATGGGCTCTGGCTTGGTTGACCTTAGTGGTGACTCTGGCTGGGACGGTGCTAGCAGATGTAGAACTACGGTAGGATTGGATGAGCACCAGACAGTGGTCAGAGGAACTCTTCGGAAGACCATGTTTCGGTCGTCTTGTTCTCAAACACCCTGAAGTGCGAGAACATAAAAAGAGGGATCGAATCTTGCGGGTAAAGTGTACAAACCTCTGTAGAGGGTTAAAAACTAATCGATTAGCCGTGTCCCCGGTTACGAACAATTTGAGCATCTGGACTTGGATCTATCTCGGAACTCTCAATACCAGACTGATAACTTAATTATGGGCAACTTACATGATTTGGGCTATGAGACATCGGTTGGCGGAACCATGTCATGATAGAAATTCCATAGTATAGACTCCGGTTATGTAGGGAAAATAAAACCAACTTTTATGCAAAAACTCAGACCCAGAGCCACAAAGCCATATTGCATATAGAATAGTTTATCATTTGTTTTCTCTTATTGTGATCTTGCCGGTACATTTAATGTACTGACCTACACGGCTGCAACGTATCATGGTGTAGATTTTTTTCTTCGACGAGAAGAGTTACGATACAGGGTTACGGTCTACACTCAACCTGCCGATGGCGTTGATGGTACTCCACACCCGTTGATTGTTTCCACTGAGACATATGAGGTATATATCTGTTTTACGTTACTTATACATGTGATTGCACTTTGATATATACATTGATGTACTGTGTGTGCCAGCATACCGATTCAGGGATGGCATGGATACATAGAGGCTTGACCGTCTGAGGTCAGGTCGCTACAGAGATGGTATCAGAGCACATGTTGAATGTAGGACGTGACCCTAGAAATCGAAAAGCCCCATGACAGGAAATTCTCTAAAACTTTATTTTCAAAAGAATTCATTACTTCTCATCTTTTCTAATTTTATCAAGTATCCCCTCTTATCTTAAATAGTTAGAATATACCATTTCCCCTTTTGACCACTCGAAGGATCAGCTGAAGCCACTCCAAGAAGGACAAGATATCGGACAACTGATGACCTCTTCAGAGTAAAAGTATTTCACCATGGATTAGAGTAGTTGAAGCTACAACAGTTGAAGACTCCGAAGACTTGAAGAATTTGAAGACTCCAAAGATTTATCTGACCTTTAGAGGACCAAACCCTTGTTATATACTTATGTCAGATGCAACGATTTGTGAGCTATCTTGTGTTTGATGTTTTTCCGACAGCCACAAAATTAAACCCCGTTTTTCAAAAATATTGTTTGTATTGTGTGTATCTCTCCTCACCACTCCCGTATCGCATCCCAAAACCCTTGGACCCCATAGATGATGAATGAAGTTGGACCGGTATTCTCTGGACCGATGACTCAATTGGAGGTAGAGCTATGGATTCAAAACATGGAGAATCACTTCGTGAAAAAAATTGATTGCAAGGAAGTATGAGGTTCAATATGCTCTTCGGTATTTTACTGAGAGTGCTGCAACCTGGTGGAAAATGCATCAAGCCATACAAGGATGCAACGGAGTAAAAACTTGGGAGGAATTCAAGAAGACTTTATTGAGATCCTGTCTTATCTGGAAGCACTATGATAACCCGAAGAAGAAACCTTGTGTCTGCAAGATTTGTGGGGAAATAGGATACACCAATGAAGAACACAAGGATGGATGCCCTTATTGTGAGGAAAATCACCTTGAGGAAGAATGCCCGAGTAGGCAGGTTACTTGTTTCCCGTGTGAAAGAACTACGCACAACCCTGCTCAGTGTCACTTTTTACCCCAAAGTACAAGAAATTACCAAGCAGCAGAAAGAAGCCCTTAGGGAAAGTTTTGGAAGAACCCGTGATGGAGGAAGTTATTGAAGACCCTGATGGAGAAGTCCTAAACAGATTTTTCACCCAAGCCTGCTATTTATGTGGAGAAGAAGGACATTTTTCATAGTATTGCATGAAGGAAAGCCAAGAGTATCCCGTAGACTTCCCGACAGCAGAAGTGAAGTTTGACCCTCGGTAAATAGAACCTCTGATCATTACGGACAAATCCAGGAAGAGAAAATGAAGGCATCCCCAAAACAACCCCATTTCTGCAGAAAAGGACCTGAGTAATATCACATGTTTCACGTGCAAGGATTTAGGTCATTACGCTAATAAATGTCAAGAGAAGAAGCCAAGAACCCAACAAGTAGACACCATCCACAAGAAGCCCAAAGACTTACGGAAGTCATTTGTTTTCATTGCAAGGAAGCATGACATTTTGCTAGGGAATGTTTAGATCAGAAGAAAGCTGGAGCCGAGTAGTTGAGATTTTGATATGGATAATAAGAGTAGTAGAAAGCAAATTTATTTTCATATGTTTGATGAGTTGAATTATGTAATCGAAGCCTCAGAGTTTGTAATGGATTCATGAAATCAATAAAGTTAATGTGACATGTTTTCATATGTTGAATTGTATGAGTTGTTACTCTATGAACACAGATTTGGACCATTTTCGAGGATATGAGAAATATGGTCTATGGATGAAATTGTAAATTTCACTTTAAGGGTGGTAGTGCCCTGTGAGAACACTTGACCGATGGTAAGGAAAAATGTATCCCACAGAGTGGAGTTGGACAAATTAAGTTTAAGGATTTTATTTGATGTATTAATTACCTCAAGAGTATGAAGGAATGAAGTAATATTGGATTTAAAGGAGGTGCAATGTTGGAATATGGAACAATAGTAGTTCAAATGATGAGTTAAAATTGTGCGAGTATTGAAGTGGGCCCACACCCCACACGCCCAGGAAATAATAAGGATCAAGTACTCCCTACAAGAAGAAATTTTGGAAGAAGATGTGATTTGATGAGCAGACGTTCCTTAGGAGGTTACGAAACCTTGAGAGTTGTGAAGTAACAATAGATGTTTCATTCAGCTTGCAGAATCAATGGAATTATCCGAACTAAGTTCGTCGACAAGAGAAATCATGCAATGCTTGTGACAATTCCTGAGTGTTAGAAATGCGAGATTCGCTAAACCTTATACAGAGTAATGATTTGTGTGCCGAATGGATTGATCACCATACCGACTTACTATGATCATTCGCTCTTGCTATTTGGAATGGTAAATCTGAGTGGCTTACCCATAGTAGAGAGATGAAGATGTCAAACCTTGTTTAAATCCTAGAATGGTAGAACGATGAAACCCTATACAGGCAACCGTTGCCAATCGTAGGTCATGCGGTGAGATTTAGCCCAAACCCATTTTCTACAGGAGAAACCATTAATTGTTCACCACCATGAGATTTTTGATAGTTGTTTAGTACTGGCGACAGACCCGTCAACTGAGAAGACTCATCCTTGGAAGAACATCACCATGATTGAGAGGACACAAGATTTTGAGAAAAGGGCGTTATGCCCCTACCGGAAGAGCCTTAGTGAAGGAATTGTCCCAGAGAATACGAGAAGACCCACATCATCTGGGTACATGAGTTTTCTTGGAATCATAACCCTTATTTTAAGTGTTGTAGCACACCAGACCCCTTCGGTCGATGGATTTGATGGAAGACCCCCAAACCCGAACTTTTCTTCCTTGCCTCTTCGAATCTCGAGGACGAGATTCATTTTAAGTGTGGTAGGTTTGTAACATCCCAAAATTCTAAATTTTGGAATGTTATATTAAATAAATATTTATGTTGTTTGCTTGATTGTTGTGCGAATGACTGTGTGAATTTGAGTGGAAATTGAAACTTTTCGAAAGTTGAATGAGAGGGAATGAAATGACTTCTCAAACTTTCATCCTTGCATTTTGATCTCAATGGATTCAAAGTCAATTCAAACACAAAAACCTAGAGTGAAGATGACATGACTTCTTCCATTTGAAATGAGAATGGTTTTTGAAAATATTTGAATTCCATTTGGAAATATTTCAAATTCAGAAACTTTATGCAACTCAATGATTTTCATGAGAAAGATAAAATGACTTCTTCAAATCATATGAAATATGAGTTGGAAGTTTTAAAGAATCGAATTTAAAGGCCCTATGAAGGTATTTTGAAAACCGTTTTCAATTTAGAGTTATTTGGTTTTTATTCAAATTATTTTTCTCCAAAAATATAATATATGAAAAATAGGGTAAAATGATTCCCTGCAATAGAAAAATGGAGAAAAATGTATTCAAAATCATTTTGATATTTTAAAATAATTTTTATTTGCATTTTTAATGCAACAGTAGCACTGTTTGCTTTATCTAAATTTTTGTGGATTTTATTTCTACGTGTGAAAATGTTCATCAACTAGGATTTATTTGTCTGAACATTTTTGTATATAATATGTCTATGTATAATTGTTTCTTATTCACTTCTGTTATTATTTTAGTCTCTGTTATTTTTTTAAAAAAAGGCCGAAGCCCATTTGCCCCACCGGCCCAACTGCAGTGCGCGCCCGAGCGAATCCCCAATGGATCGGCTGGTCGATCCGTTGTGCCCCTCCCGCTTTCGTCGATGAACGGGCCCACTGCCCGATCCCGCTCAAGCCGCCTATGACCTTCTTCCTCCGGACGCCAGAGCTGCCACCGCCGCCGCGCCGCCAGAAATCCCGATCTTCTCGGGATCACACAATCCCTTCGCCCCCTCCTCTGAGCACCCCTCCCCCTATAAATACCCCTCTCCCTCGACCCGTCCCCTTCCTTTTCCCTCACATAGGAACCCCATCGCCTCCTCGATTCCTTGCTGGAGCAAAGCACCACCGCCGCACCATTGTTGCCCTACTTCATCACCCCAACCAACCCGCCACCGCCCAAAGCTACCCACGGACCCGCCTCCCTCTTCCACACCTCTCCGTGCCCTCACCCGAGCTCCGGCACCGCTAGAGCACCATCTACATCAACCATCGAACGTCACCGCCGTCCCGAGCTCGCCGTCGTCCTCCTCCGACGTGTCCGAGCTCCACCGAGGCCACAACCGTGCTCGCCTTCGTCCGCTGCATCCTCCCGACGAGTTCACCGAGCTCGCCGGCGACCGGAGCACCGTCCCCGTCAACCACCGAAGCCGGAGCTCGTCCGCCGCCGCTGTAAGATCTCGCCTATCCCTCCACCATTCGATCTAAAATAAACTCCCTAGATTAGATCTAATCTGAACTGTTAGGTTTTTTTACTAGATCGGTTTAGCTCCGGATTATTTACGGTTTAGATCTAATCAGTTTAGCCTGTTTTTCTTTTATCTACACGCGCGTGCTAATCTGTTAAAGATCGGCTGGGCATCGTTTAGTCCAAACCGCCCACTGCTTAGGCCCAATAGGAGCCTGACGCGTAGCACCTGCCCGTTTTTTGTTGTTTTGTTGTTTATTTTTCCTTTCTGTTTTAAAAACAGAAATAGTTTCAATTTTAGATTGCTTATAAATTTTATGTTTTAGATCCAAATTGAGAGATTCTTTTAGCATTAGATTCAAAATTTCTTGAAGTTTCTGTTAGAACAATTGGATTTCAGATTTGAGTAGTTTAAATTTGAGTTTGATGAAATTTATTCAAATCACTATTTTGGCTGTATCTTGAGTTTTATGAAATATTTTCGATTGATTATTTTTGCTACTGTTTTGTTATTGTTTTGTCTATCCAGTAGCTTAGAGTTATTTATTTTTAGTTTATTTTAATTAGGTTTATTGCGAAAACAGTATTGTTTTGCTTATGTAGTTGTTTTAGTCATATGATTAGTGTTTTTAATTAATTTTAGTTAATTCTTTTTGTAGATTTTTACATGTTGCCATATGTTTCTGTTAGACTACAGTAGATTGATTTTTGTAGTTATTTATTAGTGTTTAGCTACTGTTTTAGTATTTGTTTGTTTAGTTCATAGTGATAGTTGATAAAAATAGTTTTATTAGTTTTAATGTACTTCTTTTTGCCACTTCAATATATGTTGTTGTTGGTTCTGTTATTTAGGAGTAAATAAGTTTTCATAAATTATTTTAGTATTGTTTACTATTGTCTTAGTGTTTTCTAGTTATTATAGTTGTTCTAGTGTTAACTAGATAGTTATAATAGTTTTTATACTAGTTCTTTTTTCTAGTAAATGCTTTAATAAATTATTTTCGGTTGTTTCATTAGAATTATATTTTCTTTGTTGTATAAAAAAATTATTAGAGTAATTTGGTGTTGCTACGAGAGTATTGTGTGTTATTGTGTGAGTTGGTTTCTCCCTTGTTTTCTTGAAGTTTTTTTGGAATTCTATTTGGTTTTCTTTGACTTCAATATTGTTTTATTTATTTCTTTTTGAGTGTTATTTCGATTGCTAGTATTGTTTGCTAGGATTATTGCTTATGTAAGTATAATGTTTGACTATATAGATTTTCTCGGAGTGACGAATAGTTTATCAAAGATTCCGAGAGCGTTATTATCTTCATCAAGTAATACCAGGCAAGTTCACCTTGACCATGTTTTTCATATATATGTTTTATTTGCATGTAGTAGCACCCTTTCAACAATCCCTCTAGTAGTGTTATTGAATCTTTAATTGAGTAGAATGCATGAGGTAGGAACCCTTCTCCCCGTTACCAAGCCCAGGATGTTATATAGTTTTAATGCTACGCTATAGTAGACGAGGTTTGGTATGAGTGCACGAGAGTGGTGTGAAGAAGGAGGACTCTACGTCAATAACAACAACTCCGTGATGGAATCTGCAAGGACTGCATCTTCAAGGCCTCAAGACTTCAAGACTCGAGACAAGAATTCAATACACACTACTGGGTGAAGGACGGTTGACGGGCACCCTGGAGCAAGTGGATGGCCGGGATGCATGGAGAAGCGCCATGACATCTTGCAGAAAGCTTCACCCAGACGCAAAGAGATGGAAGAATACTTCATGCCCATAAGCTTATCTGTGCAACCGCAAGTCAATATGGGCTCTGGCTTGGTTGACCTTAGTGGTGACTCTGGCTGGGACGGTGCTAGCAGATGTAGAACTACGGTAGGATTGGATGAGCACCGGACAGTGGTCAGAGGAACTCTTCGGAAGACCATGTTTCGTTTGTCTTGTTCTCAAACACCCTGAAGTGAGAGAACATAAAAAGAGGGATCGAATCTTGCGCGTAAAGTGTACAAACCTTTGCAGAGGGTTAAAACCTAATCGATTAGCCGTGTCCCCGGTTACGGACAATTTAAGCATCTGGACTTGGATCTACCTCAGAACTCTCAACACCGGACTGATAACTTAATTATGGGCAACTTATCATGATTTGGGCTATGAGACATCGGTTGGCGGAACCATGTCATGATAGAAACTCCATAGTACAGACTCTGGTTATTTCCTTTGATGTAGGGAAAATAAAACCAGTTTTTATGCAAAAACTTAGACCCAGAGCCACAAAGCCATATTGCATATAGAATAGTTTATCATCTGTTTTCTCTTATTATGATTTTGCCAGTACATTCAATGTACTGACCTATACGGCTGCAACGTATCATGTTGCAGATTTTTTTCTTCGACGAGTAAGAGTTACGATACAGGGTTATGGTCTACACTCAACCTGCCGATGGCGTTGATGGGACTCCACACCTGTTGATTGTTTCTGCTGAGACATATGAGGTATATATCAGTTTTATGTTACTTATACATGTGATTGCAATTTGATATATACATTGATGTACTATGTGTGCCAGCATACCAATCCAGGGATGGCACGGATACACAGAGGCTTAACCGTCTGAGGTCAGGTCGCTACAGACAATCTCCGGGTGTATAGGATGATGCTTAACCCGGCCAAGTGTGTTTTTGGTGTACCAGCTGGTAAGCTTTTGGGTTTTCTGGTTTGGCATTGAAGCTAACCCGGAGAAGATCAAGGCCATCACTTTCTTGGCTAAGTCGGCGTGTGTCAATGATGTTCAACATTTGGCAAGTCGTATTGCCGCCTTAAGCCGGTTCATAAGCCGGTTGGGTGAAAAGGCTATACCATTGTACCAGATGATGAAGAAAACAGATCACTTTGTCTGGAGTGATGCTGCTAACCAGGCATTTGAGGATTTGAAGAAACAGTTGGTTGAGCCGCCCGTTCTTGCTGCTCCCATTGATAAGGAGCCTTTGATGTTATATGTGGCTACCAATAGCCGAGCTGTTAGTGTTGCCATTGTGGTGGAGAGGAAGGAAGCATGTAAAGAATATCCGGTTCAACGATCGGTTTACTATATCAGTGAGGTCCTTATTGAGTCCAAACAGAGATATCCACGTTGGTAGAAGTTTGTGTATGGGGTTTTTATGGCTAGCCGGAAGCTTAAGCAGTATTTTTTGGGTCATCCTATCATTGTGATTAGTTTTGCCCCTTTAGGGGATATCATTCAAAACAGAGAAGCCACAGGTCGGGTAGCTAAATGGGCCATCGAGCTTGGACCTCATGGTTTAAAGTATGTGCCTCGTACATCCATCAAATCTCAAGCACTTGTGGATTTCACCAATGATTGGACAGAGTTGCATTTGCCTGAGGAGAAGCTGGATAAGACATATTGGACTATTCACTTTGATGGGTCCAGGAAGTTGGAAGGCTCGGGGGCTGGAGTTGTATTGGCTTCCCCATGAGGCGATAAGTTTTCTTATGTTCTCCGTCTAATGTTCCCTTGTACCAACAATGCAGCTGAATATGAGGCCTTGCTCCACGGTCTTCGGATGGCCAAGGAGATAAACTTAAGCTGGGTGAGGTGCTTTGGCGACTCATATCTGGTAGCTCAACAAGTTTCTGGTACTTGGGATTCTAAGGATCCACTCATGGCGGCTTATCGTCGAGAGGTTGATGCTATTGCGGGTCACTTCAAGGGTTATCAAGTTGAGCATATTGATCGAAGGAAAAATGAGGCGGCTGATACTTTAAGCCGGTTGGGCTCTCAATGTAAGCCGGTGCCACCTAACAGTTTCTTGGATATTCTGCATAACCCTTTAGTTAAATTGCCAATAGAACAAGATCTGGCTATTCCTGACCCGGAGGCACAGTTGGTGGCAGCTCTTCATGCTATTCCTGATTGGACAGTCCCATACTTGGCTTATATGACCCGAGGCGGGTTACCTGAAGATGAAATGTTAGCCAGACAGATAACCCGGCGGTCTAAGTCAATGACAATTGTCAATGGAGAGCTACATCATTGCAGTGTCACAGGGGCGTTTCAACGTTGTGTTTCTCCAGAAGAGGGCCATGACATCCTTCATGAGATTCATGAAGGAGATTGTGGTCATCATGCCGGCTCTAAATCTCTCGTGGCTAAAGCCTTTCATCATGGGTTTTATTGGCTGACGGCTCATGCTGATGCTGAGGATTTGGTCAGTAAATGTGATGGTTGTCAGAAATTTTCACGAAGAGCTCATGTGCCGGCTCAAGAATTAAGGATGATTCCAATTACTTGGCCGTTTGCAGTCTGGGGGCTTGATATGATTGGGCCTTTCAAAAGGTCCAAAGATAAAAAGACACACCTCTTGGTGGTAGTTGAGAAATTCACAAAGTGGGTTGAAGCAGAGCCGTCAGTAAGTGTGACATGGCGACAGTGGTTCAATTCATCAAAAAGGTGATTTTGCGTTTTGGCTTTCCCCACAGTATCATAACTGATAATGGCACTGATCTATCCAAGGTGCTACGAAAGAGCTTTGTCAACGTGAGCATATGCGGCTTGATGTCTCATTATTGGCTCACCTCCAGTCTAATGGTCAAGCTGAAAGAGCCAGTCAGGAGATCTTAAGAGGCATCAAGCCCTGACTTCTGGTACCCTTGCAAAGGACGTCGGGTTGTTGGGTGGAGGAGTTACCTTCGGTATTATGGAACATCAATACTATCCCAACAGATCTACGGGTTACATGCCTTTCTTCATGGTCTACGGAGCAGAGGCGGTTCTCCCCAGTGACATCTGTCATGATTCACCTCGTGTGGCGGCTTATGTTGAAGCTGATAATGAAAGGGCATATCAGGATGCACTTGACTTATTGGATGAGAAGCGTGACCATGCGGTGGCTCGTTTGGCGATTTACCAGCAAGATCTGCACCGTTATCACAGCCGCCGGGTTAAAACCAGAACTTTTCAAGAAGGAGACCTGGTGCTTTGGCTTATCCAAGACCAAACTGATATGCGCAAATTACCCCCACCTTGGGAAGGACCCTTTGTGGTCAGCAAAAATCTAAACAATGGATCATACTACCTTATCAACATTTGAGAGCATAAGGATTCACGTAAGTCGGAGGAGGAGACCTGCCGGCCGTGGAACATTGCTCATCTTCGGCCTTATTATACCGGAGCCACTGGCTCTCCTAATGTACATATTTTGACAATGTACATATTATAAAGAATATAATAAAGCCGGCATCCCTGATAAATCAGGGCCTTTGTCATTTAATTTTTAAGAATAATGAGTCTTTTTCACTTCCAATGGTCAATAGGGGGCTTCCTGTTCAAACATAGGTGTATTCACCAAAGAGAACATAGCGTTACTACCCTCTTGATCCGGCGCAACACCAATGTTACAAATCACTTGGGGCTTCCTGTTCAAACATAGGTGTATTCACCAAAGAGAACATAGCGTTACTACCCTCCTGATTCCGGCTATCAAGCCAATATGGTAATTCGGCTATCAAGCCAATATGATAATTTCATAAGAGCACAGCTCTGGTTATCTTGGTAATTTGGCTATCAAGACAATATGATAATTTCATAAGAGCACAGCTCTGGTTATCTTGGTAATTCGGCTATGAAGCCAATATGAAAATTTCATGAGAGCACAGCTCTGATTACCTTGATAATTCGGCTATCAAGCCAATATGAAAATTTCATGAGAGCACAGCTCTGATTACCTTGATGATTCGACTATCAAGCCAAAATGAAAATTTCATAAGAGCACAATTCTGATTACCTTGGGATTTCTGCTATCAAGCCAGTATTATCACTTCATATGAGCATAGCTCTGACATATTTGGCGGGTTAATTACCGGATTACAAAGACCAAAGAGAGTCTGTTGCATAGAACAACTCAAACATAGGTCTCTGGTGAACCGGCGGCATATGATAACATTAAGTACTTGAGAGTATTGTCTTCTCAGTTTTGGGTTATCATCCTAACTGCTTTGGTATGATAAGCCGGCAGTGTTCAATCACATATCACAGGTATGATATTTCATATATATATATATATATATATAGTGTTACTATTCATCATCTAGGGTGCAGAATAAGTTATTCTTCACCTGAAGTAATCTTACGATCATTTTATAATTAAATTACGTTTAGAATTCAAATAGTTACATTCCTATTGATTCACTACGTAAAATTTGACATAAGAAAATAAAAATATAGGTCATAAGACAATAAAATTTGTAGTTTATGTGTATTTTAGACTATGTTTTTACGTTTGTAATTTTACATAACATAAAATATTTTTTACGGCGATTATATATTTTCTTACGGTCTCTTTTTATGTCGGAAATAAGACAAAACTTACAGAACGTAAAAGTACGGTGCATTGATGGTAAAATAGAGGGGGGTGAAGAATAACTATTCCTCACCCAGGGTGACGAATAGCGCAACATATATATATCATGGTTAAACCGGCCCTGGTTATGACCTATTTTTAGTTGCCAGTGGTTTATATATGGTATTATGACCCGACCCACGGTAAATCATCGGGGCACTTGTGATTTACATGTGTGCATGATAATGATAAACCTCCTTCTGCATAAATTGATGATATCATAAGCATAAAGTGATACGCTCCTTAAATGGCGGATCAAATGATGTGGCACAAAGCAAAAAACGAGCACGATGGCACGAGAGATCAAAGTTTACTGGCCTATTACATGACTCCGTGAGCCAAACAAGATCAAGTGTTTTCAAACGATCAAATATATAAATCGCCTGGCGGATTACTCATCTTGGCCTAGCTGACTTGAGCCTTCCGGATCATCCTTCTCCAGTTCTTCGTCCTCCTCTGCCGTCTGGAAGTTTGGTGTTGACCAATTAATGCCACGTAAGGCATGGAATTCAGCTTCATCATCAATAAGATTGACGGGTCAACTTCAGGGGCGAAAGTATGCTTATGAATTGGAGGAATTAGATCCATCACTTTATAAGCTGGCATGGACATCTTATGGTTCTCTGCATCATAAGCCGGCTGATATTTTGAGAGATTGGTTTCATCAGCAATTACTATCGCACGAGGATGAATTTCTTTAACGCAGGCGGCGAAGTCTTGCTGATCAAAAGGAGTGACATCTTCTTTCAGGCTTGGATACCCGGTAGCCACCTCGGCCGGGTCTAGCTCGGGTAATCATGCCTTGGCATGGCTCAAGGCCGTCACGGCGCCGACTCTCGCACATGACCGTTTTATCTCTTGAATCCTCGCAGGCAGAATTGACAATTTTTTCAACACGCCGCTTAGCAGGTTGGGTCCTTGATTTGTTGGAGAAATTGTGGCTAGTGCGCGCTGAGTTCCGGTATATAGCTGTTCAACTAGCGTATATATGGCTTTAAGCTTCACCGGCACATCTTGATTCAGATTACTGCTCCTTGGACCTGTGTGACAATCATGGAAGTAATTAGTGGCGGTTCATACCATCACGGAAGAGATTCAATTTCAATATTCACACGGCGACTTACCAAAGATAGCAGAAACCATCTGAGACACCCGGCGTTTTAAACCGGTAAGCCCAGAGGTCACCTTTTCTAGATCAGCTTCAGCTTTTTCGACGTGATGTGTTAGAGCGCTTTTCTCTTCGGCCCAAGAGTTTCTTTCAACATGAAAACCAGTCTTCAGCTTTTCCGTTTCCTCCAGACTAAACTTGATTTTAAATCAACTTTCCGGGTCTCGGACTCTTGAATCTCCAGCTGAGTCTTTACATCATCCAATTGTGATTGAAGTTCAGCGGTGGCCTTTTGTACAAACACAGAGTTACAAACACATTTATATCCGGGTTATAGGATTATAAGTCCCAAGCCTTTTGCAAGCAACAACACTTGGCACTTGGGGGCTAATGCCTACCAAAGAACTCTTCCTACATTGATTTATATGACTAAGTCCCAAGCACTTTGCAAGCAACAATACTTAGCACTTGGGGGCTAATGCATATTTGTTCATATTTCATTACTACTTTATGATGACCCACTAGTGCCATGGACAACCACAGCCGGCTCATGGGGGCTACATGAGTAAGTTCTGATCTGTAAACACTGATAAGTACCGGTTTATTCATGCTGATTAAACCGGCCCTTGGGGGCTACAGATGCAATGTTGATCATTAAAATCCGGTTTAAGTGAAAAATGGATTTTTGAAGGATTTTTTAATCAAAATATGCTTTCTGTTCATTCCTATTCTAAGTCTACACAGTAGACTTGGGGGCTGACAGGATATGCATGATGTATTTAAGCCGGAATTCATACCTCATATTTTTTATGCTTCTGTTTCACCATATCGATTTCAAGATCGCGTCTGGTATGTACTTGGTTGAGGTAGCCAGAGAGTACTTCACTGCTGCTCAAGTGAGAATAGTGAGCAACCTCAAATCTCACTTTCTCCTTTTCAAGGAATTCCTGCTTAGCAGAGTGTTGAGCCAAGACAATTGGATTTCCCGGTTCTGTAAAGCCGGTGCCAATGATCATAACATCATCAATATGAGTTTCTGACAGTTTAAGTGGGCTTGATGATTCAGTATTCAAAGGATTGAGTTTTGTCTGGTCGCTGGAGAGGTCAGGAATCTCTGGTGGATCGTCACGGACAGGCTCGTCGAGTGGTACCATGGAGGTATCAGATGCTGGAATTTGTTGTTCCGGCTCAGGAACTTTGGGGTCTTCAGCCGGCTTGGTCACCTTTGCCCTCTTGTTAGGCTTTTCTTTTCCACTGCACGGTTCACGAGAGATCAGTACAAGTATAAGAGCATAAGGAGATAGAAAACAAAAGAGATGTTACCCAGGAGCAGTCTTAAAATCCGGTAGTTGGGTTTGAGATGAGTCGTCGGAGGAGGAGCGAGAAACCTCCTGATAAGTTTGAATTGAAAGGAGTAAATGGCTGATGAATGAGACCCGCCGGGGGGTAAAAAGAGTTAAGTTTGGAAAGACCTCGTTTTGCCGTTTTCGTGGAGCTAGAGTATTCGGTAAGCCAGACGATAACTCTTCACCTCCGCTGGTCTGAGTTTGTCGCCGGCTCTGGTGTTGTTGTTGCTTCAAAATAAAGTGAGGATCCAAATGAGCTAAGGGGTGCGAAAAACTTACTTTCCGAGTTACCCGTCGAATTTTCTGTCTTGGCAAAGGCTCTGAGTTGGACGAAATAATAGTTACCTCTTCTTCAGCTGCTTGGCTAGCCCCCGTGTCATCCTGAGTATAATCAGTGTCAATAAGGTGATCGAAAAAGGAGCCAAGGGATTCAAGGGCTACCTCCGACTCAGAGTTGTCATCCAATTCAAACATGATGCAGGCGCTTGATTTCTTCTTATTTTTCTTAGTGTTTTTCTTGGCGGCTTTCTTGGCAGCTTTCTTGGCAGCCCTGGCCTTCTTGGCAGCTTCATGGTCGTACTTCTTCTTCCAAAAATCAGAATCAGCCTATGAAAAGTCATCAAAGTTGAGTTAATAAAATGTTTAAATGATGAGGTGAAGGTAAGAAAATTGGAGACTCGCATCTGGTGGCGGGTTAAGTTTGCAGAAAGGGTTCAGACCCACTTTGCTACAATCTTTCGGATCTTCATTCAGAAGGGACTTGGTCATTTCATTGATTGCCTCGTCAGTTAAGCGTACAGAGCTGTGGCATAGCGGATCCTTTATACCACCAGTGTAAGTACACATTAAGCTAGGCCGGCGGCTCAAGGGTATAATTCGCCAAGAGACCCGGCACCGAACCAAGTCAATGCCAGTTAAACCATTTCCTAGCAGAGCTTTGACCTTTGTAGTGATGGGGGCAAGCTTTGCACGTTTGGCAGCGGTAAGCTTCTCAGGAAGAAGATGTTTTGGGTCCAGGCGCTCGACACGATAACCCGGCAATGGATTCTCGTCAGCCGAAGAGGTATCTTTGCAATAAAACCATGTCTGGTTCCAGTCCTTGGGATGACTCACAAGCAAGCATAAGGGAAGATAGCATCCCTTCTTCGTTGAATTGAGATTGCTTCGAGTTCCAAGTTGGGTCCGTTTGTGAATTCGTTTTGGCAGTTCAAATAAAAATATTCTCTGAAAAGTTCAACACTGGACTCCTCTTGAAGGTATACTTCACAGAAGACTTGAAAGTTGCAAATGTTTGACACGGAATTGGGTCCAATGTCTTGCGGATGGAGTTGAAAGAAGTGCAGAACATCTCGGAAAAATTTAGAGTCGGGTGGTGAGAAGCCCCGGTTCATGTGGTCAGTAAAAACATTGACCTCACCATCCTTTGGTTGAGGTCTTTCTTCGCCTGGATTGGGGGCGCGATAACCCAATTTTGACAGCATCTTTGAGAGTATCTTCGGTAACAATGGACTTAACCTAGTTGCATGAAGTGACTGTCTTTGGCGGCATTGTGAAGAGAAAAGCCTAAAGAAAAGAAAAGAAATTGCCATGTTAAGTTGATTCATTAAAGCCAGAAGTAAAAAACTACAACATATACTCCAAATGGCGGCTTGAATGGGGCCTAATGATATATGGGTATTTATAAGCCGGTGATGTAAGCCGCCATGACAAGCACTGATATCAAGATCTGACAAGAGCAAATTTTACTAAGTGTTGTGACAAACAGGTTTCACAGATTGGAGCTATAAGATCGGATCTACAGCAATTCAGAGAAATGAAATGAAATCTAAACCTAAGGTGGCGGGAGCAGAAAAGTGGGGATGCCTAGATGAGATCTGTTGCAATGAGGATATGTTCTGATATTAAAAAACAAGTGCTAAAACTGCTACCGCACAAGATTTGTGTCATTTTTCAGATCAAAACTATGCGATCTAGGAAAGAGAAGGATGAACGGTGATGAACGCCGATGAACAGGGAAACCCTAAGGTAGATCTATTAAGAGGAAAAGTGAAGGCTTACCGATGCTGATAAATAGCGGAGAGGCACCGCGGTGTTCTCGTTCGTTCAGGGTGATGCATGATAACCCACAAGTATAGGGGATCGCAACAGTTTTCGAGGGTAGAGTATTCTACCCAAATTTATTGATTTGACACAAGGGGAGCCAAAGAATATTCTCAAGTATTAATAGTTGAGTTGTCAATTCAACCGCACCTGAAAGACTTAATATCTGCAACAAAGTATTTAGTAGCAAAGTAATATGGAAGTAACGGTAACGATGGCAAAAGTAACAGTATTGGTTTTGTAGTGATTGTAACAGTAGTAATGAAAAAGTAAATAAGCAAAGATCAATATGTGAAAAGCTCGTGCAACAGTTATAACATAGGGTGACACAGAATTAGCTCCAGTTCATCAATGTAATGTAGGCATGTATTCCGAATATAGTCATACGTGCTTATGGAAAAGAACTTGCGTGACATCTTTTGTCCTACCCTCCCGTAGCAGCGGGTCCTATTGGAAACTAAGGGATATTAAGGCCTCCTTTTAATAGAGTACCGGAACAAAGCATTAACACTTAGTGAATACATGAACTCCTCAATCTATGGTCATCATTGGTAAGTATCCCGATTATTGTCACTTCGGGGTTAACGGATCATAACACATAATAGGTGACTATAGACTTTCAAGATAGGATCAAGAAATCACATATATTCATGAAAACATAATAGGTTCAGATCTGAAATCATGGCACTCGGGCCCTAGTGACAAGCATTAAGCATACCAAAGTCATAGCAACATCAATCTTAGAACATAATGGATACTAGTGATCAAACCCTAACAAAACTAACTCGATTACATGATAAATATGATCCAACCCATCACCGTCCAGCAAGCCTACGATGGAATTACTCACGCACGGCGGTGAGCATCATGAAATTGGTGATGGAGGAAGGTTGATGGTGACTGTCGGTGTCAAAACCGGCGCATCTCGGGTAGGGGGTCCCGAACTGTGCGTCTAAGGCGGATGGTAGCAGGAGGCAGGGGACACGATGTTTTACCCAGGTTCAGGCCCTCTTGATGGAGGTAAAACCCAACGTCCTGCTTGATTTATTCTTGATGATATGAGTATTACAAGAGTTGATCTACCACGAGACGAAACCCTAGAAGCTAGCCTATGGTATGATTGTATGTTGTCCTACGGACTAAAACCCTCTGGTTTATATAGAACCGAAGGGGGCTAGGGTTACACAATGTCGGTCACAAAGGAGGAGATATCCATATCTGTATTGCCTAGCTTGCCTTCCATGCCAAGTAGAGTCCCATCCGAGCACGGGACGAAGTCTTCAATCTTGTATCTTCATAGTCCAACAGTCCAGCCAAAGGATATAGTCCGGCTGTCCGGAGACCCCCTAATCCAGGACTCCCTCAGTAGCCCCTGAACCGGGCTTCAATGACGATGAGTCCAGCGTGCATTGTTGTCTTCGGCATTGCAAGGCGGGTTCCTCCTCCGGATACACCACAGAAGAGTTTGAATAAAAGGATAGTGTCCGATCCTG
The DNA here is from genome assembly GCF_018294505.1 of Triticum aestivum. Classification (NCBI taxonomy): domain Eukaryota; kingdom Viridiplantae; phylum Streptophyta; class Magnoliopsida; order Poales; family Poaceae; genus Triticum; species Triticum aestivum. Next base: position 496,029,883 of record NC_057794.1, on the reverse strand, counting down.
CAAAATAAATTCCACATACCACCGTAGAGAGAATAATATTTCCACAAATCTAATCTGCTGACACGTTTTGGCAGCATGACATCATGCCATGGCTTAGTGATTATTCGAACCGTTTTTCTTTAACTAGCCCTGCACATAACACGAGGCAGTTTCTTGACACGTCTTGTCAAAGCAGAGATCGTGTCCCCCTTATTACGGGATTCTCTTCAATACGGGCGTGGGTAACCCAACTGTGCCATCAATTACGGTGCTTGAGGGATAAGCGAGTTTTACCAGGCTAGTGGGGGCGCATAGTTTCGGCCGCCCTTATAAAGGGATAAGGTTTAACCTTTTTCTACCCACGCCTTCTTCCTCCTTGCTCATCCGTTCTTGCGCACTCGAGCTCCAATGCCCAAGTCCACATCCTTCTTCTCAACCTTCTCCAAACATGTCCGGAGCGGGAGGCAAGTGGATGGCTTCCTCCGTCACGGAGGGACACATCAAAAAGTTGCGCGGAGCCGGATACTTAGCCGTGAATATCGCGCATCGGCTGCCCGCTGCGGGGCAGATCGTCCCTACCCCGGAACCTCACGAGAGGGTAGTCTTCCTCCACCACTTCCTCCGTGGACTGGGGTTTCCCCTCCATCCATTCGTCCATGGTATTATGTTCTACTACGGGCTGGACTTTCATGATCTGGCTCCGAACTTCATCCTCAACATTTCGGCGTTCATTGTCGTGTGTGAGGCTTTCCTCCGCATCCGGCCCCACTTCGACCTGTGGCTGAAGACCTTCAATATCAAGCCGAAGGTGGTGGGAGGCCAACAAGCGAAATGCGGCGGAGCCATGGTGGGCAAGATGCCCAATGTTATATGGCTTGAAGGCTCCTTTGTGGAGACCATAAAGGGGTGGCAATCAGCATGGTTCTACATCACCGAGCCGCGCGACACCAACTGGGTGGTGGCCCCCGAGTTTCGATCCGGAATCCCCACGCGGCTCACCTCCTGGAAAGAGAAAGGCCTATCCTGGGGTTCATCGGTGGAGTTGGACGGACTCCAGAAATGTATCCGGAATATGGCAAGCAAGAAGCTCAAGCTTGTCAACATAGTCCAGGTCATGCTCTTCCGCCGGATCCTCCCGTGTCAACAACGGGATTTCAACTTGTGGGAGTTCGACCCGGCCCAGCACCAGACTCTGAGCGAGCTCTTCGACACGACGCACAAGGACGTCTGGAGGGTGCTGTTCAAGGGCACCGAGATTCCTCCCTCTCTCACCGAGGACCGCGGGCTAAGCGCGAAGCACCCTGCGAATCTGGTAAGTTTTGTATATTTGGTAGGATTTTTACTTCCCATAGCTTAACCACGTGCGGGGTCTGAGCTCCCATGCCTTTGACAGGACTGGGTGGGGGCATCGGAGAAGATCAACTGTCCGGCCCCTCTGCCCGAAGACACTGCGGACGCTCTCCTGACGGAGATGTTGACTTCGGCTCCTTACAAGGTGCCGGAGAAGACCAAGAAGAAGGCCAAGGGAACCCGAAAGAGTTCCCGACGCCAGGTGGTATCGGACTCATCGTCCGATGACTCTGCGACGCACTCCTCCCACGAAGACGAAGAGGAAGATGAAGATGCTCCCCCTCCAGCCGGGGAGACAAGAAAAGGAAGGTCATCCCAACCGGGGGGGCCGAAGGGTCCAAGAAGGGAAGGACTCTCCTTCCGGACTGCTCCACCACTGCCGCCGAAGACGAAGACGAGTGGCTGCTCAGGGCCAAGCCCCTGGCGAAGTCGTAAGTATTCGGATACCAGAGTAACTCATAGCATACCTTTGTCGCACTGCTTCTCCTAACGCCGAATATGATTATGCAGACCGCCCCAAGCCTGTATCGATGTATCTTCGTCGGGCGGCTCCTTGGACTCGCCGGATATGGATAGCGATCCACTTCCGACCGCCACCTCCCCTTGCCCTACGGACAATGCCGAGGTGCTGTCTCACGAGGCACCGGGTCGAGGGGAGACAGTCCCGGAGGCGCCTCAAGGCGACCTTCCGGACTCCGGGAGCAGAGAGGGTAAGGCTCCCGAGGGCTCCGAGTTCGGCCTTCAGCCGAACACTGTGCCGGAACCTCCGGTGGTTCCGGACTCGGGCAGGCGGCCTCCTTCCAAAAGGGGCAAGACGCCTGTGCCGGTGACCTCTGTCCATTCAGAGGCACCGGACAACCTGCTGGGAGCGCTTCGCAGCGCTTCCATTGACGAAGAGCACCGCACTATTATGAGTGCAGTGATCCAGAAGGTTCAGTCCGCCAAGAGCGGACTAACTGAAGCCTGTGCCAGCCTTCTAAGAGGCTTTGAGGTAAGTATTTGAAATATAGGAAAAATAGTACCGCATAGACAGTAGCCCCTGATGCTCTGTTTGGTGTTCAAAAAGAAAAGTCGAATAGAGGATCAACTAATATCTGTAGGAGTCTAATATAAGTATGTCTATATGTGTATGCAGGCTTCGCTGCTGACCTCTGCTGCACTGACTGCGGAGGTCGCCGTACTGAAGCACGACCTCGAAGGGTTCAAGAAAGAGCTCGGCCTTGCCAAGAGGCAGCTCGAGGAGAACAAAGACAAGCAATACCTAGTCTATAGATATCTATATATATATAAGGGATGCGATTCACTACAAGAAACCTGTTAATGCATGACGGATTTCCGCTGACAGTTTTAAAAACCGTCATGAAAGGCCCAGTACAGATCCGCAAGCCCGCAAAAAGCCCGTCTAAAGCCCTAAACATTCCCCCATATAAAACCTAACCCTAACACACTTCCCCGTCTCCAAACTCTTCCTCCATCCGCCGCCGCCACACGTTGCCTCTCCTTGTCCCCGTCCTCTGCCGCCACGCCTCTCGTCTCCTCGTCCCTGTCCTTCGACTTCACCTTCCCACCTCCAACCGATGACGGTGGCCCGAGATCCACGGCGACGGTGGTTGCAGCGGCCCCATGGAAGCGGCGGCCAACCCTAGCCACTCGCGGTGCGCCTCTGCTGCTCACAACCAATGACCAGGGCCATGGATCTGACCAGGGGCCTCCCTCCTTCGTCTCCTAGGCTGCGCAGCTGCCTCGCCATCCAGAGATTTGGAGCAGCAAGCGTTGGATGAGCAGATGACGACGACCGTGACCTACAGGAGGCCCGAGCTCGACCTCGCCGGCGACGGTGATTCCCACACAAGGTCCCTCCCTACTTCCTTGTCTCCTTTCTCCTTCATTCTTTCCTTCTCTCTCCCAACCCCAATCAATTTTTTTCTTCGATTCAGATCAACGGGAGCTCTCCGCCTCTCCAGTTCCATGGACGGCGACAACCGAGACCCCACGCTCGAGCCTGACGAGCTGGGCGAGCTCGACGGCGAGGTCGTCTGCCCCGTCCACCATGATTTCCCACAGATCAAGATCTACCCTCTCACTCTATTTGTCTTTTTCATTCCAAGTGACGGCTGCTCTGCTCTAGCATAGTTCTCCAGGGGCTCTTAAATTTTCTTGGACTGAACCTGATGCAGAAAACGTGGACACTTCCTTTCCTGATACTCACACATTACAGCCAACGATAGAGACAGGCGGAGCTCTCGGTAGGGCGAGGATGGGCGCCCGCCCTACCTTGATTTGCCGTGGAAGAAAATTACGTATATACGTATGCGTACTCGCTCAGGTCAATTGATTGTTCCTGAAAAAAATCGTTGTGTTGTTGGGTCGTGAGTCAGTGAGCAGCGTTTCTGTCCTCCAAGGTTCCAACCGTCCAACACAGCACGAAGCCAGCCGGAGCATACCAAGCAGCACGGAGCGGCGCGCGGAGCCGGCAGACGGCCGCAGTCAGCGCGCGGTCCGGTGGACAGCGAGAGCAGCGAGGGCGGCGGCCAGCTGGAGCGGCAAGGGCGGCAGTCAGCGTCCACACCCCTCATTGACTCCGTGTTATTTTTCCATCCACGTTCTGTTTTCTATTTTTTATAGTCGTGTTTACACTGGTGGCTGCAGATTCATAACATATTGACGAAAATTTCTAATTAAGAACAGTGAGAATGTGTGATATGTGATAGTAATTACTCAGTGCTTTACAGTCATTTTTATATGTGCTTTATGGTCTGTGATAGAAATTTGTCTGAATATTGATGACAAATTGACAATTGCTGATTAAAAACAGTGAATGTCTGCGGGTGGCGCAGCAGCGTTGCGGACTTTGCTGGTGAAGGGAAAAGAAGATGATAGGAAGGGGAAAAGGCTAGCAAAGGCAAAGGGGAGGTGTGTAATTTTTTTGAATTTTAGTGGCATTTTCAGCTAAAAGTATTTGTATGCACTACCATTGTCTTTCAATTTTTTTTGTGCTTTAGAGTTCGCCCCACCTTAGAAAACATTCGTCCTCCGCCACACTGCTGTCTATTTTCTTTTTCTTCTCTCACTGTGCGAGCACTAGTAGTGTAGAATTTGTGAGATCCATTGACCATGGAATAAATGCCCATGAGATGCTTCTGTTGGTTCCTTTGAATTTTGTTGTTTATGGAGGGAAAGTGGTTCATTAATCTGACTGAATCCATTAACCAAGAGTAGATTCTTTGTTAGCTATTACACTGCTTCTCTGTTAAATATTATGTGCAGATTTTCTATGTGTTATGTGGTGAAAATTGCCATCATATCGATTTCCACACAATCAAGTTGATAAATTTATGTCACTAGAATTTTCATGCTATTGTACCAAGATGATGGCGGTGCTTGTTGCCATGGAATGCTTGGTTGATCACATTTGTTATCTGCAAATATACGTGTGGTATTTTTGTATCTTTTGTTCTGAAAGACATGTCCTTTTGTAAGAAAAACACTAGGACAGACCCAGTGCATAGAAGCTCCCACACAAGGTGGGGTCTGGGGAAGAATTATAGGAACCTAGTCTTACCCCTGCAAAGTGCAATGCAGAGAGGCTGGTTCGAACCCAGGACCTCTTGGCACAAGTGGGGAGGACTTCACCACTGCGCCAGGCCTGCCCTCTTTTGTAAGAAAAACACTACTTGAAGAAAAAAAGGTCCAGCCAAAATAGCTGACGACTATGTATTCTGGGGTGTGTTTGGTTTTGAGCCAAAGCTAGCCTTACCAAAATATTGGTGTCCCCGTGAGTTTTGGCTGCTATTTGGCTGGACATCAAATATTTGGCTTGCCCAGCCCACCCGGTGTTTGCCCATGCAATTCTCGCCAATATGCGGGCGAGCCGAGGGCGATGAATTCGTCTGCCAAAATATTGGCTGCCAACCTGCTAGCATTCCCATGTATTATGCTTGGCTGTTACATGAGCTGGAAAATTAATTAGCTAGCCCGTATGCGAACGCCTCCATGGATCATATTGATCCAGTCTGCTAGTATGTGTGTGTTTCACTTGATAAACACGTGTGTGTGCTACTTCATTGAACCCTTTTTATGCCCTTTTTTCTGTTTGGTCATCATGATTTATTGGCTCCTTACATAAACATTTCAAGTTAGACCTCAAATGCTCATTTGCTAAAGAAAAAGAAAAAAGACCTCAGATACAGATATGTGGTATCTTAATTGGCTAGAAATCAAACAGAGACCCAACCATCTTGCTAAAAAATTGGTTGATGCTACGGCTACAATCCAAACAACACTACCACACCGAAATTTTGGTCATGCCCTTGCTTTGTTTGTGCCAAATGTTTGGAGGGTAAGTTGGGGCACAAACCAAACAGCCCCCCCGATTTCTGTTAACATTGAAATCTGGTACAAGTCAGTCTTGATTGTTCCTGGGTTATGCCAAGCTGCTTATATAATCTTTGATATTATTTTTTATATGCCTACCTTGAAGTAGTTGGTGTCCTTTTACTTTATCAGCTTATATAATTTATGCGTACAAGTAGCTCCAGACCTTTGCTCATTTTAATATATATTACAATGATGAATTTCTTGTTCTCAGTACATGTCACCATGTTCAGGATGTTACATACTAAATGCCTCCATCTAGACAAGTTGTAAAGATAAACCTTTTCCTGCCCCCTTTACTCTGTTATATTTATTTATAATAGAAACTGGTGCAGAGTTAGTACGTGTAGTGCACGGAGATTTTTCCTCTTAATTACATATGGTCCCCAACATTTGGTAATCTTATAAACCTGGACAGGATTATATGGCCTCAACTACTGCTGTTATAGTGATTCTTTGGACTAATTTAAAGAAACCTCATGTTTACTTTTGTTTTATAGTGGATACAATGTTATCCTCATCTGTAGGCACTATAAGATATAAGACCTAAGAATTTTGCACATGTAATTCATTTTTATATTTGTTGCTATTATATTATTTCTACTATTTATTTATATCCCTCAAAAAAATTGAAGGATCTTTTAAATTTGCAGGTAATATTGGGAAGCTGGCTACTTGATGCTGCACATGAATCAGCCGTGACATGATGGTTGCCATCAGGAGGGCCGAATAGCAAGAATCTAAATAACAACCTTGATAGTATGTATGTAACATGAATTGTACTAATTCCCAACCGTGATGTGTGATATATTTTTTCAATCTATATTGTAAGTTTATCATTTTGTAAAGAATTTTGTAAACTGCTATGTTGTAAATACATATAGATGTGCATATTGGTCGATCTGTGTAATGTTATACACTTTGCAAATACTTCTTGGGCCAAAATTGGCATCGGATTTGTGTAACCCATGCTCAAAATGCATCACGTAAAAATTAGGCCAAAAGAGATGGGTTAATGTGCTCAATTATGATGAAATTTGTGACGGAAAATAGTATCCACGTAGCCACGTGATTTGAATTGGTCTATCAAAAATCCTACGTGGCGTTAGTTCATGATGGTTTGTTCCGCCACAATGGATTGGGCCTTGGCGGGCCTGGGGCAGATCCATGACGGATAAGTATCGTCATGTAAGGTGCGATGTCAAATTATGACGCGATATACATGATGGATTTCAAATCCGTCATGGATGGGCACCCATGACAGTTTTTCACTGATCTGTGACGGGTCATGTCCGCCACGTATTAACAGATTTCTTGTAGTGATTGCAAAATGATAGGATCATCTTTAATTTGCCAGGGGCCACAACCGAAGTGGCAACCCTGAAGCAAGCGCTATCCGAGGCCGATAACAAAGCGGCCCAGGAGCGCACCGAGCGGGAAAAACAAGAGGCACGGATGGGCGAGGTGCAGCAAGAGCTCCATGCTCTCGTGACGAAGCACGAGGCGTTGGAGCTTGACTTGAAGACGCGAGAGTCCGAGCTTGCCGCGGCCCTTGAGAGTACAAAGAGTGCCAAGGCTGAAGCCCAAAAGGCCCTCCAGGAGATTGATGCGATGAAGAAGATAGCGGCGGGTAAGGCATTCAATATGCAAAGCAAGCATGTGAAAGTAAATTACTTGTTACTTACCCGAGTCCGGAGCTCTCCAGGAGCATTCGCAGATTTGCCCCGCAGCGTGTCGGATGCCGCACAGTTTTACCAGGCCGAGGAGGGAAGCTCAACGGAGAAGCTGTTCTAGTCTCAGTATAATGGGACCGAACACCCGATGCCTCTGAGCGACCAGCTGAAGCAACTGGTCGAGCTGCACAAGGCGGCCGAACAGGCCATGAAGGGCTTTATAGTCTGGATGTGGCCTGACGACACCCTTCCCAACAGCTACTTCGTCCCAGTGAGGCGGCTTGTGGATGCTTGCCCACGGCTGGAAGCCATCAAGCGGTCCGTCTGCATCGAAGGTGCACGCCGGGCTTTTGCCCGTGCGAAGGTGCACTGGGCCAAACTGGACACCGTGAAGCTGGTGAAGGGAGGGCCGCCGCAGGGCAAGGAGCATCGCCACCCCGAGATGTACTATGAGGGTGTCCTGAAGGGTGCCCGTCTTGTAGCGGACGAGTGTGCGAAAGATGTAATATTTGAATAAACTTGCTCGTGTGATCATGTATTATGAACACTTGTTCATATGCGCTATGCAATGCTTGTTTGAATTTAAAATATTACCTTATGTTCGGCTGTTTATCAAATCTGAGAGATGGCTAGTCATCGGCTTCTGCCCCCACGCCACGAGTGCTGGGGTGTTCGGGATAAACCTAAGCACTCTTGTTCCCATTTTTGGGTCCTTCGAGGGAGGTGCTCAGCACAACGAACAAGGCAATCGGACTATAATGCGTTATCACTCCCACTTAGCCATAGAATTCTATAATTTTAAATTTCGGCGAAGCCCCTAGTATTCGGAAGGCCGAATTCGGGGCGTTATACACGCCTTAAGCCGGACAGGGCCGACTCCTCGCTCTAAGCGGCATAAGTCTTTAGGGACTTGAAACCTCTCGAACAGCGACCAGTCTCTCGCCTTATCATGACAGTCAGTTTTAGCTTTCTCTACTAAGGTGCTTAGCCCAGCAGAACCGGGGCACAATCGCAGTAGTTCTCCCAGTGCTACCTTAGCCGATATAGCGGAACGTAAGGTACCAAAACATGAGAGCCGGGCAAACCCAACTATTGACCAAGACATGATTCGGAGCTGATGCATATAATGCTATAAGTTCGGGTGCGACACTGTTGAAAGTGTTCGGACTTCTCACGCCGTATTATGGGCTATGCTTAAGCCCCTAGCGTATTGGCCGTACCAGAGTGTACGGGTGCTAGATGTCATGAATGAACATATATATAAAAAGGAAGAATGCAATAATAGTCTTAATGCTATGCATTGTTTATTCAAAAGGTGTGTTAAAGTAGAATGATACAAGTAGTGCGATAAGCAAAAAGTAGGACTATTTGACATGTCCCTTCCAAGGGCAAGCTGAGGAATAGTATTAAAGCAAGTATTTCACTTGTTATCGTAATCCACCTGGGAGTTCCATGGTGTGACGTAGCTTTCTGCCTCCTTGCTTGCTGCATCATGTGTTCGGCAATCATGCTGCCGGACAGGGTTTCCAGAGATTAAAGTCCTGAAAGAGAAAAATAACCAAGCGGGAAGCCCCTAGTGCGGTTTAAGCCGCGTCTTGGAGCGTGCCGTAGTCGTGCCCCCCTCCCCACCTGTGTCCATGGTATTTTTCATGCGTAATTATGTACGCGTGGCCTGGATTTCGCCGTTTGGTTGGGACCAGGGTGGGGGCCGCATTGCTATGCGAGCTCGGAACGTGCCAGGCGGTCCAGTTGCCGATTACTCCGGGCGTGCTTGAAGGTGTTCGGGTCCTTAATCGCCGAACTAGTGGATTGCCTTAAGAGGCCGCTTTGCACTTCTGCTGCGAGGGCCGCAGTGTGCTCCTCCGTGCGAAGAGAGCGCTTTGTGTTTCCATTGACTGTGATGACCCCCCGAGGTCCTGGCATCTTGAGCTTGAGATATGAATAATGCGGTACCGCATTGAATCTCGCAAATGCGGTTCGCCCAAGTAGTGCATGGTAGCCACTGCGGAACGGGGCTATGTCGAAGATTAACTCTTCGCTTCGGAAGTTATCCGGAGATCCGAAGACCACTTCCAGTGTGACTGAGCCTGTGCAATGGGCCTCTACACCTGGTATGACGCCTTTAAAGGTCGTTTTTGTGGGTTTGATCCTTGAGGGGTCTATACCCATTTTGCGCAGTGTGTCCTAATAAAGCATGTTCAGGCTGCTGCCGCCATCCATAAGGACTCGAGTGAGGTGAAATCCGTCAATGATTGGGTCTAGAACCAATGCGGCGAATCCTCCATGAAGGATACTAGTGGGGTGGTCCCTGCGGTCTAAGGTGATCGGACAGGAGGACCATGGGTTGAACTTTGGGGCGACTGGCTCCAACGAATATACGTCCCTGAGCGCACGCTTCCGCTCCCTCTTGGCGATGTTAGTTGCGTATATCATGTTCACCGTCCGCACTTGTGGGGGAACCTCTTCTGTCCTCCGTTGTTCGGCTGCCGGGGCTCCTCCTCGTCATCACTATGTGACCCCTTATCTTTGTTTTCAGCTTTTAACTTGCCGGCCTGCTTGAACACCCAACAATCCCTGTTGGTGTGGTTGGATGGCTTGTCGGGGTGCTGTGTATTTGGCACGAGTGATCGAGTATACGGTCCAAACTGGACGGCCCCGGAGTGCTTCTTTTGAATGGCTTTTTCTGCTGACCGGGTTTAGAGCCTTTGAATCCGGCATTGACTGCCGTATCCTCGGCATTGTCGCTGTTAATGTGGCACTTATGTTTGTTGCGATGTGACCTGCCATTGCCGTCCTTGGTATCCGAAGTACCATGGTTCTTTGATATGTTATTGCTGCGGGCCAACCAACTGTCCTCTCCCGCAGAAAAGCGGGTCATGAGTGTCGTGAGGGCTGCCATAGATTTCGGCTTTTCCTGGTCAAGGTGCCGGGCGAGCCATTCGTCGCGGATGTTGTGCTTAAAAGCTGCTAGGGCCTCTGCATCCGGACAGTCGATGATTTGATTTTTCTTTGTTAGGAACCGTGTCCATAATTGCATGGCCGATTCCTCTGGCTGCTGAATTATGTGGCTCAAGTCATCGGCATCTGGTGGTCGCATATAAGTGCCCTGAAAGTTGTCGAGGAACGCGGCTTCTAGATCTTCCCAACAGCCAATGGACTCTGCTGGCAAGGTGTTGAGCCAATGCCGAGCTGGTCCTTTGAGTTTGAGTGGGAGGTATTTGATGGCGTGTAGGTCATCACCGCGGGCCATGTGGATGTGCAGGAGGAAATCCTCGATCCATACCGCAGGATCTGTTGTGCCGTCGTATGATTCTATATTTACGGGTTTGAAACCCTCTGGGATTTGATGATCCATTACTTCGTCTATGAAGCATAAGGGGTGTGCGGCGCCTCTGTAGTGGGCTATATCGCGACGTAGCTCAAATGAGTCTTGCCCGTTGTGTTCGTCCTGGCCGGACTTACTTTTACTGTATCCGGTGTGACGATTATCATCTCGCATAGTGGCGCACCCTCGTTATCCGTAGATCAATCTTGCATGTTTTGCTTTGTCCTCCATTACGTCTCGCAGGTCTGGCGTATTTCCCCATGCCTTTTTATTTGAATGGCGTCGGGATGCGGGCTGAGCTTTTGGGTGGAATGCCTCTCTGTCGCGGCCATGAGGTGGCCGATCAGCTATGTCGTACGCCGGGGATGTAGGTTTCGGTGCTTCCTCCTCCAGTCGGGGTAGCAACCTGCACTTTGGATAACTCTTGGAGGGGCGCTCGAGTTTATATTCCTCGGCCGCCAGGACTTCAGTCCATCTGTTAGCTAGCAAATCTTGATCAGCTTGAAGTTGCTGCTGCTTTTTCTTAAGGCTATTTGCCGTGGCTATAAGCCGGCGCTTGAAGAGCTCTTGTTCAACGGGATCCTCTAGCACGACGAATTCGTCATCGTCGAGGCTTGCCTCGTCTTCGGAGGGAGGCATGTAATTATCATCCTCCGCCTCTCCATCTGCCGCTATCTCAGGAGGGCTGGCTTCTCCATCCTCCTGCTCTAAATCTTGCTCTAGGGGATTGTTGTTGTCTTCAGCACTGTCCGGAGTGCTATTATCTCCGGTGTCGGTATCACTGATTTTGCCTTGCGGGACTTAGAGCGACGCCGCTGACGCTGGCGCTTGGGTTGCTTCTTGGAGGGGTCATCCTCCGCTGTCCCGTCACCATTGCCTTCTTTGGGTGTGTCCACCATGTATATGTCATATGATGAGGTGGCTGTCCAGTGCCCTGTGGGCAGTGGTTCCTCTTCGCCTCCAGCATCGTCGTCCATACCGTCGATGTCTTTGGAGTCGAAGTCGAGCATGTCGGTTAAGTCATCGACAGTGGCTACCAAGTGGGTGGTGGGTGGGCAGCGAATTTCTTCGTCATCCGCATCTCAATCCTGCCGGACATAGTTCGGCCAGCATCCTCCTGACAAGGAGAGAGACCTTAATGAGTTTAGTATGTCGCCGAAGGGCGAGTGCTGAAAAATATCCGCGGAGGTAAACTCCATGATCGGCGTCCAATCGGATTCGACAGGAATGGGCGCAGGCGGTTCGGAGTCTGTGGCCGGAGAAGGATCCGGCAGTTTGGCAACATGGCTCTCGTGAAGGGTAAGGTCGATATTCGGCTCGATCGCCGCTGAGGATACGGCCTCCGTGGCGGGGTCGTCTATCCAGCCGTCCATGGATGGCGCAACTGGCTCCGAATTAAGGGTCGGAGCGGCTGCCGGTGTGATTTCTTGAACACTGTCCAATGGTAGAGCTAAATCGTACTCATCGTGACCGCGTGGCGCACAAGGCAGGGGCTCGAATCCGTCGAAGATCAAGTCTCTGCGGATATCGGCCGTGTAGTTTAAGCTTCCAAACCTGGCCTGGTGGCCAGGGGCGTAACTTTCGACTTGCTCCAGATGGCCAAGCGAGTTGGCCCGCAGTGCGAAGCCGCCGAACACAAAGATCTGTCCGGGGAGAAAAGTCTCACCCTGGACTGCATCGCTATCGATGATCGTAGGAGCCATCAAGCCTAACGGCGACGACACAGAGGAACACTCAATGAAAGTACCAATGTCGGTGTCAAAACCGGCGGATCTCGGGTAGGGGGTCCCGAACTATGTGTCTAAGGCGGATGGTAGCAGGAGGCAGGGGACACGATGTTTTACCGAGGTTCGGGCCCTCTTGATGGAGGTAAAACCCTACGTCCTGCTTGATTTATTCTTGATGATATGAGTATTACAAGAGTTGATCTACCACGAGATCGGAGATGCTAAACCCTAGAAGCTAGCCTATGGTATGATTGTATGTTGTCCTACGGACTAAAACCCTCCGGTTTATATAGACACCGGAGGGGGCTAGGGTTACACAAGGTCGGTTACAAAGGAGGAGATATCCATATCCGTACTACCTAGCTTGCCTTCCACGCCAAGTAGAGTCCCATCCCGACACGGGACGAAGTCTTCAATCTTGTATCTTCATAGTCCAACAGTCCGGCCAAAGGATATAGTCCGGCAGTCCGGAGACCCCCTAATCCAGGACTCCCTTAGTGATGATGGCGACGGATTCCCCTCTCCATAGCCCCGAACGGACTCCAGATCAGCCCTTCCGAGAGAGATTAGGGCTTGGCGGTGGCTTCGTATCGTAAAACACGATGAATCCTTCTCTTCGGGTTTTTTCTCCCCAAACATGAATATATAGAGTTGGAGTTGAGGTCGGTGGAGCTTCAAGGGCCCACGAGGCAGGGGGCGCGCCCAGGGGGGTAGGTGCGCCCCCCACCCTCGTGGACAGGGTGTGGGCCCCTGGTCTTGATTATTTTGCCAGTATTTTTTATATATTCCAAAAATATTCTCTGTGAAGTTTCAGGTCATTCCGAGAACTTTTATTTCTGCACAAAAATAACACCATGGCAATTCTACTGAAAACAGCGTCAGTCCGGGTTAGTTCCATTCAAATCATGCAAGTTAGAGTCCAAAATAAGGGCAAAAGTGTTTGGAAAAGTAGATACGTTGGAGACGTATCAACTCCCCCAAGCTTAAACCTTTGTTTGTCCTCAAGTAATTCAGTTGACAAACTAAAAGTGATAAAGAAAATATTTACAAACTCGGTTTGCTCTTGTTGTTGTAAATATGTAAAGCCATCATTCAAGTTTTCAGCAAAGATTATGAACTAACCATATTCACAATAACACTTAGGTCTCATGTTTACTCATATCAATGGCATAATCAACTAGCGAGCAATAATAATAAATCTTGAATGACAACACTTTCTCAAAACAATCATAATATGATATAACAAGATGGTATCTCGCTAGCCCTTTCTGAGACCGCAAAACATAAATGCAGAGCACCTCTGAAGATCAAGGACTGACTGGAAATTGTAATTCATGGTAAAAGAGATCCGGTCACAGTCGTACTCAATGTAAACTAATAGTAATACATGCAAATGACAGCGGTGCTCTCCAACTGGGCTTTTTAATAAGACGATGATGACTCAACCTAAAAGTAAATAGATAGGCCCTTCATATAGGGAAGCAAGGATTTGTAGAGGTGCCAAAGCTCGATTTTTGAAATAGAGATGAATAATACTTCGAGAGGTATACTTTCATTGTCAACATAACAACCGAGAGATCTTGATATCTTCCATGCTACACACATTATAGGCTGTTCCCAAACAGAATGATAAAGTTTATACTCCCCCTACCACCAACAAACATCAATCCATGGCTTGTCCAAAACAACGGGTGCCTCCAACTAATAACAATCCTGGGGGAGTTTTGTTTGCAATTATTTTAATTTAAGCATGGGACTGGGCATCCCGGTTACCAGCCATTTTCTCGTGAATGAGGAGCGGAGTCCTCTCCTCTTGAGAATAGCCCGCCTAGCATGGAAGATATAGACAGCCCTAGTTGATACATGAGCTATTCGAGCATACAAAACAGAATTTCATTTGAAGGTTTAGAGTTTGGCACATACAAATTTACTTGGAACGGCAGGTAGATACCGCATATAGGAAGGTATGGTGGACTCATATGGAATAACTTTTGGGGTTTATGGAAGTGGGTGCACAAGAAGTATTCCTGCTTAGTACAAGTGAAGGCTAGAAAGAGACTGGGAAGCGACCAGCTAGAGAGCGACAACAGTCATGAACATGTATTAAAATTAATCAACACTGAATGCAAGCATGAGCAGGATATAATTCACCATGAACATAAATATCGTGGATGCTATGTTGATTTTGTTTCAACTACATGTGTGAACATGTGCCAAGTCAAGCCACTTGAATCGTTCAAAGGAGGATACCACCCTATCATACCACATCACAACCATTTTAATAGCATGTTGGCACGCAAGGTAAACCATTATAAACTCCTAGCAAATTAAGCATGGCATGAGCAACTATAATCTCTAATTGTCATTGCAAACATGTTTCATTCATAATAGCCTGAATCAGGAACGATGAAGTAATCATATTTACAAAAACAAGATAGGTCGAGTTCATACCAGCTTCTCTCATCTCAATCAGTCCATCATATATCGTCATTATTGCCTTTCACTTGCACAACCGGATGGCGTGGATAATAATAATAGTGCACGTGCATTGGTCTAAGCTGGAATCTGCAAGCATTCAATATAAGGGAGAAGACAAGGTGATATGGGCTCTTTGTCGGATCAACAATAATGCATATGAGAGCCACTTAACATTTTCATCATGGTCTTCTCCTCTCGACCCCCAAAGAAAAGAAAAGAAACAAAACTATTTACACGGGAAAGCTCCCGACAAGCAAAAGAAGAACGAGAAATCTTTTTGGGTTTTCTTTTAGTTACTACTACTACAAGCATGGAAGTAAACTAGCTAAAAGCTACTACTTTTTTTTTGTTTTTCTTAAGGTTTTTCAAACACACAAGAAGAATGCTAGAAAATAAATTAAACTAGCATGGATAGTACAATGAAAAAGTATGAGCACCGACAACTGGCATGAATGTGTGAACATGAATGTAATGTCGGTGATAAATACGTACTCCCCCAAGCTTAGGCTTTTGGCCTAAGTTGGTCTATGCCCATGGATCAAAGTGGTCCCCTCCAGTGTACTGAGGAGGATACTCGGGGTGCCACTGGTTGGCGATCTCCTCTGGATCCCACTGATAAACAGACTGCCGATAAGGGTCAGGAGATGGCTCAGGCTCAGGCTCTAGGGATCGTGTTCGCTCCCAGTATGCATAAACGTCATCGGGCAGGATGATGTATGTGCCTGAATAAATGTTAAACAAAGAAGGTGCAGGCAGGGTAATAATCTGACAAGTCTTTTCACTGAATACCAGGTTATAAATGAGTCTCTTCTTCTTATCATCGCAAATAAAATCATGTGCTACCATACTTTTATAGTCTAAGAAAATAGGTGGCGGCACCTTTTCTTCTTTCTCATAGTCTAATAGGTATCTCAAAATGTTTAGCAAGACGCAAAGCAAACATACCTCCAAAAATGGGGCCCTTTGTACGGTTTAGACTCAACCGTTTAGCAACCATAGCAGCTAAACTGAAAGTTCTGTCATGAAACAAGGCATGGCGCAAAATAACAATATCAGGGGCACTAAGGTTTCCACTGTTCCCGCGACCAATTAAGCATCTACAAGCAAATATTGCAAAGTAACATAGAACAGGAAAATGTATGCTAGTGATTCTTGCATCGGAAACTTTCCTCGTTTCCCCTACAACAATCATCTAAATAAATCCCTCCACATCATTAGGATGTGGTTCCTCTATGCTACCCGCAAAGGGTATCTTACAGACCCGACAAAACTCATATAGTGACATCTCCTTAACCTCATCATATAAGTGAACTTCCACCAAAGATGGTGATTTCTTAGCATGAAAGTAAAAAATTTGCATGAAAATATTAGTGAGGAGGAGATATTGTTCGCGCAGGTCGTGGAGGAAGTCGACGAGGCCTGCATTCTTAGACAAATAATAAAAATCTTCATAAATCTCGGCTTCTCTGAAGAACTCATCACAAGGCCATTCACATGGCCGAACTTCCGCAGTGCGAGGGAGATTATATTTGGGCTTCTTATTTTCTTCACTTTAAATATCCTTCGAGCTTCGGCTCGAAGAGCCCCTCAACAATCTTTTCATCATTTTCTTTCTCTGAAATTTTTAGTGAGTCAAAATAAAAGTGAACCGAACTCAACAAGATTGATAGCAACTACTCCTACAAGTGCCTAGAGGCCATATCATGCATTAAAACTACTTTTGACCACATAAATTTGACATGCAAGCTCAAGAACAGGGTCACCTAAGCAGCAAAAATTTGCAATAAATAAAGCACTAGAACAAAAACTAATTGGACCATTGGAGGAGTCACATACCGAGGAACAATCCCCCAAAGCAGTTTTGTAAATGGAGCTTTGAGCAAGGAGATCGAAAATGGCAGCAAGATGAGTTGGGACTCTGGTTTGAGCTGGTGGATGATTTTTTCTAGAGGAAGGTGGAGTGTGTGTGTGCAAGAATAAGTGGAGGGGCCCACATGGGGTCCACAAGGCAGGGGGCGCGCCCCAGGGGTGTGGGCGCTCCCTCCACCCTCGTGGGCACATGGTGGGTCCCCGTGGTGTGTTCTTAGTGCCAAATATTCTTAAATATTCTAGAAAAAATCATATTAAATTTTCAGGACATTTGGAGAACTTTTATTTTTGGGTATTTTTTTCTTATTGCAAGGATAATTCAGAAAACAGATAGAAAATACTATTGTTGCTTTATTTAGTCTAAATAACAGAAAGTAAAAAGAGGGTACAGAGAGTTGTGCTTTCTAACTTCATCCATCTCATGCTCATCAAAAAAGGAATCCACTAACAAGGTTGATCAAGTCTTGTTAACAAACTCTTTTCGAATAACATGAAACTGGAGAGTTTTCAAATAACACTAGGTTACCTCAACGGGGATATGCATGTCCCCAACAATAAGAATATCACATTTCTTCTTGATAGTAGGAAGAGGAAATTCAAAACCTCCAATAGTAATTGTCGAAGTTTTTCCAATAGAATTTATATTGTGGACTTGAGGTTGTTTCCTTGAAAAGTGTACCGTGTGCTCATTACCATTAACATGAAAAGTAACATTGCCTTTGTTGCAATCAATAACAGACCCTACAGTATTCAAAAAGGGTCTGCCAAGGATAATCGACATACTATCGTCCTCAGGAATATCAAGAATAACAAAGTCCGTTAAAATAGTAACGTTTGCAACCACAACAGGCACATCCTCACAAATACCGACATGTATAGCAGTTGATTTATCAGCCATTTGCAAAGATATTTCAGTAGGTGTCAACTTATTCAAATCAAGTCTACGATATAAAGAGAGAGGCATAACACTAACACCGGCTCCAAGATCACATAAAGTAGTTTTAACATAGTTTCTTTTAATGGAGCATGGTATAGTTGGTACTCCCGGATCTCCAAGTTTCTTTGGTATTCCACCCTTAAAAGTATAATTAGCAAGCATGGTGGAAATTCCAGCTTCCAGTATGTTTCTTTTATTAGTAACAATATCTTTCATGTAGGCATAAGGATTCATTTTAAGCATATCAGTCAAACGCATACGCAAAAAGATGGGTCTAACCATTTCAGCAAAGCACTCAAAATCCTCATCATCCTTTTTCTTGGATGGTTTAGGAGGAAAGGGCATGGGTTTCTGAACCCATGGTTCTCTTTCTTTACCATGCTTCCTAGCAACAAAGTCTCTCTTACCATAATGTTGATTCTTTGATTGTGGGTTATCAAGATCAAGAGCAGGTTCAATCTCTACATCATTGTTATTGCTAGGTTGAGCATCAACATGAACATCATCATTAACATTATCACTAGGTTCATATTCATTACCAGATTGTGTTTCAGCATCGAAAATAGAAATATCATTGGGATTCTCAGGTGTGTCAACAACAGGTTCACCAGAAGCATGCAAAGCCCTATCATTTTTATTTTTCTTCTTCTTAGAAGAACTAGGTGCATCAACATTAGTTCTCTAAGAATCTTGCTCAATTCTCTTAGGGTGGCCCTCAGGATACAAAGGTTCCTGAGTCATTTTACCCCCTCTAGTCACAACTCTAACAACATTATCATTTTTCTTATTATTCAATTCGTTGAGCAAATCATTCTGAGCTTTAAGCACTTGTTCTACTTGAGTGGTAACCATAGAAGCATGTTTACTAATAAGTTTAAGTTCACCTTTAACCCTAGACATATAATCACTCAAGTGTTCAATCATATAAGCATTACGTTTCAATTGTCTACCAACATAAGCATTGAAGTTTTCTTGTTTAACAATAAAATTACCAAACTCATATAAGCATTGGCTAGCAGACTTATAACAAGGAATATCACCTTCATTTAATCTATAGAGAGAATTTACCTTTACTACCTATGTCAAGTTATCAAGACCATGTATTTCTTCAATAGGTGGTAAATTCTTAACATCTTCAGCTTTAATACCTTTTTCTTTCATAGATTTCTTTGCCTCTTGCATATCTTCAGGACTGAGAAATAGAATACCCCTTTTCTTCGGATTTGGCTTAGGAATTGGTTCAGGAAGTGTCCAATCATTTTCATTACTCAACATATTATTCAATAGCAATTTAGCTTGCTCAACAGTTCTTTCCCTGAAAACACAACCAGCACAACTATCCAGGTGGTCTCTGGAAGCATCGGTTAGTCCATTATAAAAAATATCAAGAATGACATTTTTATTGAGAGGATGATCAGGCAAAGCATTAAGTAATCGTAGAAGCCTCCCCCAAACTTGTGGGAGACTCTCTTGTTCAATTTGCACAAAATTATATATTTTCCTTAAGGCAGCTTGTTTCTTATGAGCAGGGAAATATTTAGCAGAGAAGTAATAAATCATATCCTAGTGACTACGCACACAACCAGGATCAAGAGAATTAAACCATATTTTAGCATCACCCTTTAATGAGAACGGAAACAACTTAAGGATAAAGTAATAGCGAGTTTCTCATCATTAGTGAACAGGGTGGCTATATCATTTAATTTAGTAAGATGTGCCACAACAGTTTCAGATTCATAGCCATAAAAAGGATAAGATTCAACCAAAGTAATTAACTCGGGATCAACAGAGAAATCATAATCCTTATCGGAAATGCAGATAGGTGAAGTAGCAAAAGCAGGGTCATGTTTCATTCTAGCATTCAAGGATTTTTCTTTCAGCTTAGCTAATGGTCTCTTAAGGCCATATCTATCATTGCAAGCTAAAAAGTCTCCAACAGTTTCTTCATCCATAACATAACCTTCAGGCACAACAGGCAATTCATATCTAGGGGGAGAATCTTCATCATCACTTTCATCAATATTATCAGTTCCAATAATTTAATTCTCTCTAACCCTAGCAAGTTGTTCATCAAGAAATTCACCTAGTGGCACAATATTATCAAGCATAGAAGTAGTTTCATCATAAGCATCATGCATAGTAGAAGTGCATCATCAATAACATGCGACATATCAGAATGAATAGCAGGAGTAGGTGTCACAAGTTTACTCATAACAGAAGGTGAATCAAGTGCAAAGCTAGATGGCAGTTCCTTACCTCCCCTCGTAGTTGAGGGAAAAATATTGGTTCTTTCATCTTTCAAGTTCCTCATAGTGATCAACAGATATAAATCCCAAGTGACTCAAAGAATAGAGCTATGCTCCCCGGCAACGGCACCAGAAAATAGTCTTGATAACCCACAAGTATAGGGGATCGCAACAGTTTTCGAGGGTAGAGTATTCAACCCAAATTTATTGATTTGACACGAGGGGAGCCAAAGAATATTCTCAAGTATTAATAGTTGAGTTGTCAATTCAACCGCACCTGAAAGACTTAATATCTGCAGCAAAGTATTTAGTAGCAAAGTAATATGGAAGTAACGGTAACGGTGGCAAAAGTAACAGTATTGGTTTTGTAGTGATTGTAATAGTAGCAACGGAAAAGTAAATAAGCAAAGATCAATATGTGAAAAGCTCGTGCAACAGTTATAACATAGGGTGACATAGAACTAGCTCCAGTTCATCAATGTAATGTAGGCATGTATTCCGAATATAGTCATACGTGCTTATGGAAAAGAACTTGCATGACATCTTTTGTCCTACCCTCCCGTAGAAGCGGGGTCCTATTGGAAACTAAGGGATATTAAGGCCTCCTTTTAATAGAGTACCGGAACAAAGCATTAACACTTAGTGAATACATGAACTCCTCAATCTACGGTCATCGCCGGTAAGTATCCCGATTATTGTCACTTCGGGGTTAACAGATCATAACACATAATAGGTGACTATAGACTTGCAAGATAGGATCAAGAACTCACATATATTCATGAAAACATAATAGGTTCAGATCTGAAATCATGGCACTCGGGCCCTAGTGACAAGCATTAAGCATAGCAAAGTCATAGCAACATCAATCTCAGAACATAATGGATACTAGGGATCAAACCCTAACAAAACTAACTCGATTACATGATAAATCTCATCCAACCCATCACCGTCCAGCAAGCCTACGATGGAATTACTCATGCACGGCGGTGAGCATCATAAATTGGTGATGGAGGAAGGTTGATGATGACGATGGCGATGGATTCCCCTCTCCGGAGCCCCGAATGGACTCTAGATCAGCCCTCCCGAGAGAGATTAGGGTTTGGCGGTGGCTCCGTATCGTAAAACGTGATGAATTCTTCTCTTTGGTTTTTTTCTCCTCGAACGTGAATATATAGAGTTGGAGTTGAGGTCGGTGGAGCTTCAGGGGCCCATGAGGCAGGGAGCGCGCCCAGGGGGTAGGCGCGCGCCCCACCCTCGTGGACAGGGTGTGAGCCCCCTAGTCTTGATTCTTTCGCCAGTATTTTTTATATATTCCAAAATTATTCTTCGTTAAGTTTTAGGTCATTCTGAGAACTTTTATTTCTGCACAAAAATAACACCATGGCAATTCTGCTGAAAACAGCGTCAGTCCGGGTTAGTTCTATTCAAATCATGCAAGTTAGAGTCCAAAACAAGGGCAAAAGTGTTTGGAAAAGTAGATACGTTGGAGACGTATCAATGCAGCGGCCAGAGTTGAAGCAGTGGATGAAGGTCGACGGGGGCGGAGATCGGGCGCGCTGGAACGTTGCGAGGAAGAAGATGAATGCGAGAGGGCAAAGGGGGGAGAGTGAAAAGAGGACCCGTGGCCCTATTTATAAGGCTGAAAGGATAAGTGGCAAGCGTGGGAATCGAGGAGACAAGAAAATGGATATGTGACGGCGTGAGCGCCTCGATTTTTGGAGGTTCGTTAAAAGAAAATATTTATTAAGACTTGGGTCGTATATAATCTTCTATATCTAAATAGCTGCCCCACTACCTGATTTTCATGGCTTCTCGTGAGGCCACATCATTGCTAATCCCCCCGTCGTTGATCGCACGACTACATCATCGCTAATCCTCCCGCAGTGAAGGCAAGCGAGTCAGGGCATTGTTCGTTGGTGATAGCCCATGGTGGTGGCCCATGTAATAAACGCAGGCCTATATATAGCTGGCTTATTTGATAGCCCATATAAATTAGGTTCATCTTCTCTGCTAGGGGAGTAATTTCTGTTGCTTTCTCTTTTGTTCGCAGCGGCCATGACCAATGAGATCCTCCGGCCAAAAGTGCAGCCACTAATGCAATGAAACGGCATCATTAATTCATCCGCTCCCATTACCTCGCTTGCTACGAGTTATCTCTGCCGCTTTCTCTTCTTCTCGCCATCAGTATAAGGGGGAGATATCCCGACCCTAAATGCAGCCACTAATGTAATGAAATGACACCATCTATCACCACGCATTATCTCACCCTACAAGAAGTCACTAGAAGAAGCTCCACCCATGAAACCTGGCCGCCGAGCTCGGCCATAAGGAGCTTGTTGTACGCGGGGAGACTGACCATGAAGCCCTGCTGTGTTATCTATGGCTATCCCATCCTCAACAAAGAGGTATCATCGTTGGATTCCTTTGGATCAATTCATAGATTATTACTGCCTACCAGTTCAATTGTTATATGTACCAGATTCAATTGTTTGCATCGAAGGTCTTTTTGTTTACTAGGAGGAAGTGATCAGGTTTTTTTTCTGTCCACACATAATTGACCATGACATCAGACAAGATTGATTTTTATTGTTGCCACAATTTGAAGACTGATGCTCATCATCTTCCTTCAGACGGCATAGTGAATGATAGAGATTTTGGAATGATGTTTGGAATTATGCATGAACCATCCCTCTCAGTCATCTTGATCTGTTGTTCAGGTAACTAGACTTGCATGGAACTGGATGCTCTTCAGGTGTGGTTTGTAGGGAAGCAATTGTTACAGATCCAGCCAAACTAAATCACCATGTTTGTTCCCCACATCTTCTCTTCGTAATTTTTATTGTTGTAGTGGCTTGGGCATGATACTGTTATCCTAATTGTTTGACCATATGAATGTTTATGGCACATGTAGTTGTTTGTACACAGGCATTAGTTGCAGATAAAGTTGACCAAAGTATGAGGTATGTTCACTACATTTTTTAAGAGAGCATATTATGTTCTATGGGGCTAGATGGAGCAAGCTAATGGCTGCACAGTTCAATATCTTTTTATCTACAATAGTTATACCGCTATATCATGATCTCTAGTTGTATGCCCAGCGAATATTTGGTGCGTTTACCTGCAATTAGTAACGATGTTGAGTATTCCTTTGCAAATTAGATAAGAATTGATATTTTCCAGTCGGTGAGATATATATTTGTCGGTTTTGTGAAATATATTATAGGAGTTATGTTTGCAACCAGTGCCTAATCTAGCAGTTTCCATTCCAAAATCTACTGCACCGTACCCTAGAAAAAAGAAGAGCCATTGTACTTGATGGAAAACAATGGACGTATGCAAGCATCGAATAGATGTAATTTCCTTTTCTGTCTAATATCTTTAGAAATTTATAGTCATTCACCCTGTTAAGATTTTGATTTCCATAGAGGTTATGTTTGTGAGCACGTTTAATTCTAGACAGCTATTTTAGTCACCATTGTTGGTGCATATTTAATTCATTGATTCAGATTAAGTTCATTGTGATCGAATCTGTACTGTGAAAGGCTATGGTACTAGACAGGTGGTTCTTCTTAATCAATGTGAACTGAAAGTCTACTCTCATCATTCAAAGAGAGAAAAACTTGAACAAGTATTTCTTAGTATCAAGGCACCGTGCCATGCTTTGACGTTATGATACACTCTTTCAGTGCAATTCACATAAATAATATTGACACACTTAGATAATCGATGTAATCTCTTGGTAAGCAAGCATCAGTAATCCAGTGGGCTCAAATGTTGATATCTATAGTCTATCCATGCATCCACAAGACCCAATCTACTACCAACGGAGAGCCTGCTCTCTTTTCTATTACATTGTTTATTTTGGATTTTTAGCACATTTAGGTTTTTATTCAAATCATTACATTACTTCAATTCCAGCGAAGAGGTCCCGCAGCAACGCGCGGGGTATCACCTAGTATTAATAACAGGTGACGTCATGGAGGATTACCGCAATCTCAGGAGATGACATTATGGCGGGTTACAATATCTCGCAAAAAGATGAAGAAGGATTTTTTTTCTAATTACTGAAGATTGACATGAACAAGTTCAAATCAACCTGGGGCCTAATGTTGGGGAGATAATTGTTGGGTTAACCCGCCCAGGAGTGGTCGGGTTAAGCCATGGCGGTTTATCAAGATGAAGCCCATAAAGCTGTTCAAGATGGCGGTTCACTATGAAGACTCGTTTGAAGGCCCAGGGCCCATAGGCGGCTAGAAGCCCATGAGTGTAAACCGCCATGTATGTATGACTTGTATTGTAAGGCGTGTATATTTGGTCACCGAGCCGGACATGTTGTTATGAGCCGACCGGGACTCTGTAAGCCGCAGGGCGTCAACCTGTGTATATAAAGGGACGACCCAGCGGCGGTTTAGGGAAAGATACAACAAATCGAAAGCTAGGTCAAGCTATTCGCTTCCTGGCAATCGAGACATAAGCAATACCACCTCAAACTGGATTAGGACTTTACCTTCATCGCAAGGGGCCGAACCAGTATAAACTTATGTGTCCTTTGTCTCGTTTAACCCCTTTAAGCTAACCTAGTGCGATGGCTCCACGACTAAGTCCCCACATGAGGACATCTGACGTGACAAATCCACGACAGTGCCAACCTTAAAGGTCAGGGCCTCAACTGCTGAAACTTCTAAACCAACTGAAGAGGCCGCTGGAGAGGGAAAGAAAAGGAAAGAGAGTGTCAAAAAGACCACTGCCAAAGTCATTGATAGATCCTCTATAATGAGAGACCCAGAAGAAGATGAAGAGGAAGAGGATGCTGCACCAGCACCCAAGTCCCAGAAGCTTATGGGGGATGCTATCAAGTCAGGGGCTACCACTTCAAAGCCCAAGACTGCCCACAAGGCTGCTGCTCAAGCTCAGAAGCCTTCTAAGCCCAAGAGAAGCACCAGGAACATCCCAGCTGAAGAGAAGAACAAGGCCCCAGTGCCTGAAGTTGAAGAAGAAGATGCTGAAGCCCAAGTGCTGAGGAAACTGAAACCAAAGATTCTAGAACACAATGACACTCACCCAGTGCCTGAGGATATGAACATCGGGAAGGATGCAAGACTAAGACTTTGGAGACAGTCTGATCCATATGCTGTGAGGAGGAAGACTGCAGTGGACTATAGGTTCCACACCAAAGAACAACAAGACTTTTATGAAACCATTTTGCTTGACAAGAAGCCTATAGTCTATGATATGAAATGGGTTGATTGGGAATTCATTGATGAGAATGAAGACTATTTTCCAGGAGTACATGAAAGCTTCAAAGATTGTGGAGTTGATGAGTTTATGGGATAGAAGCTTACCAAATGGAATGATGAGCTCATTATGCAGTTCTATTCTACAACTCATTTCTATCCAGATGGTACAATTGTTTAGATGTCTGAAGGTACAAAGTACCGATATGTCTCCGGCGTATCTACTTTTCCAAACACTTTTGCCCTTGTTTTGGACTCTAACTTGCATGATTTGAATGGAACTAACCCGGACTGACGATGTTTTTAGCAGAATTACCATGATGTTATTTATGTCCAGAAACAAAAGTTCTCGGAATGACCTGAAACTTCACGGAGCAACTTTTTGGAAAATATAAAAAATA
Organism: Triticum aestivum; assembly: GCF_018294505.1. Taxonomy (NCBI): domain Eukaryota; kingdom Viridiplantae; phylum Streptophyta; class Magnoliopsida; order Poales; family Poaceae; genus Triticum; species Triticum aestivum. The sequence continues at coordinate 496,004,290 of NC_057794.1, read as the reverse complement.
CCTGCAAAAGATGAAGGCCAGGGGCCCACCACCTATCCACGAGGGTGGGGGCACGCCCCCCTACCTCGTGGGCCCCCTGGAGCTCCTCCGACTCCAACTCCAACTCTATATATTGTGTTTCGGGGAGAGAAAAATCAGAGAGAAGGATCCATCGTGTTTTAAGATACGGAGCCGCCGCCAAGCCCTAAAACCTCTCGGGAGGGCTGATCTAGAGTCCGTTCGGGGCTCCGGAGAGGGGAATCCGTCGCCATCGTCATCATCAACCATCCTCCGTCACCAATTTCATGATGCTCACCACCGTGCGTGAGTAATCCTATCGTAAGCTTGCTGGACGATGATGGGTTGGATGGGATCTGTCATGTAATCGAGTTAATTTTGTTAGGGTTTGGTCCCTAGTATCCACTATGTTCTGAGATTGATGTTGCTATGACTTTGCTATGCTTAATGCTTGTCACTAGGGCCCGAGTGCCATGATTTCAGATTTGAACCTATTATGTTTTCATCAATATATGAGAGTTCTTGATCCTATCTTGCAAGTCTATAGTCACCTATTATGTGTTATGATCCATTAACCCCGAAGTGACAATAATCGGGATACTTACCGGTGATGACCGTAGTTTGAGGAGTTCATGTATTCACTATGTGTTAATGCTTTGTTCCGGTACTCTATTAAAAGGAGGCCTTAATATCCCTTAGTTTCCGTAAGGACCCCGCTGCCACGGGAGGGTAGGACAAAAGATGTCATGCAAGTTCTTTTCCATAAGCATGTATGACTATATTCGGAATACATGCCTACATTACATTGATGAACTGGAGCTAGTTCCGTGTCACCCTAGGTTATGACTCTTACATGATGAACCGCATCCAGCATAATTCTCCATCACTGATCCATTGCCTACGAGCTTTCCATATATTGTTCCTCGCTTATTTACTTTTCCGTTGCTATTGCTATCATCACTACAAAATACCAAAAACATTACGTTTGCTATCATTACCTTTTGCTACCGTTATCACTACTATCATATTACTTTGCTACTAAACACTTTGCTGCAGATATTAAGTTTCCAGGTGTGGTTGAATTGACAACTTAGCTGCTAATACTTGAGAGTATTCTTTGGCTCCCCTTGTGTCGAATCAATAAATTTGGGTTGAATACTCTACCCTCGAAAACTGTTGCGATCCCCTATACTTGTGGGTTATCAGGTACCAGTCAACTGTTGATGAGTGGGCCAAATTGATCAATGCTCCAGAAGAGCATGAGGATGATTTGGATGTGTATGCCAAGAAGAAAGACCACAACTCTATGGCAAACATGTACAAGGAGATCCCAGACAAAGCTTTGGAGACACACAAGTTTGGATATGTGCATTATTTGTTGTCTGGTCTGCCTACAATCAACACAATCTTTAGGCATACTCTGTTACCCAAATCTGGAGATCACAAGATGATCAAAGGCCACTCAATCAACCTGTTGTAGATATTTGATGTCCCTCAAAAATACAATGCCATGAGTCTAATTGTTGAGAGAATCAAGAGGACTGTTGCAGATCAGAAAAGATCTTGTGGGTATGCTCCACATATTCAGGTGCTCATCAACTCGAAGATGGGCACATGCACCTACTTGTTGGACAAGGATCATTTACCTCTGCACCCAGAATTTGAGGATAACACAGTTGTGATGAATGAGGATGATCCTTCATCAGTGCAAGCTCAAGAGAAGAGAGCAAAGGCAAAGGCAGAAAAGGCTGCAAAGATGCCAAGTGTTGAGGAGGCATCTCAGGTGTTCTTAAAGAGCAAACAAGATCAGCTAGCTTATCTGATTCAGGCAACTCTGAGGATTGAGAAGGGCTTGACCACCCCGACTCAGAATCAAGAGAGCTTGGACAGGATTATTGAGACCAAGTTTTATGATCTTGATCTGAAAGTAACTGAGATACAGACAGTTGTTGAGCAGCTCCAGGAGGAAGCAGAGGAGGAGAAAGGAAAGGCTACCATAGATGCTTTTCAGTGAGTGCCAAGAGGTTAGAGGTTAGCTGTAGTGCCAGTGCCAGATACAAGAGCGACTACTTCTGCACCAGCAGCAACAGCTTCAGTGCCAGCTCCAGCACCTACTCCACCAGCTCCAACAATATTTACCGATGCCTTCGTCCTTGGAGTTCTCTCTACACCACCTCCCGAAGACCAAGCCTGAGAGACGCATAGCACTATGCATTTTTGAACTTCTTGGTAACTTGTTGCCAAAGGGGGATAAATGTATAGATCATAGCTAGGCTTCGAGAGAGAGTGTTGCTGTTTTTTTCTCTCTTGCTATTTTGGTCGAACTTTTGTGTGTGCTCGTTTGATACTTTATGTCTATGTGTGATACTTGTATGATCATGTGTTTTATCATATCATACTTTAATGTTTGCTTGGATAATATTATCTCTTATATCCCTATATGATCATTCACTTTACTTGGTGATGAGTGCATGTTTTAATTTCTATCATTTTGAGCGCTCCACCAAGATGTATGTGACATGGAAGAGTAACCCATGATCCTAATCGATTGTGCATTTGCATTCAAAAGCAAATTTTAAATAATGCACAAATTTAGGGGGAGCTCCTGCTCATCACATACTTCTCAAAGCGGCGATGTACTTTAGATCTTATTATCATTTGTCGAAGCTTTGATCTATATGTTGTCATCAATTACCAAAAGGGGGGAGATTGAAAGTGCAACTATCCCTGGGTGGTTTTGGTAATTACTAACAACATATAGCTCATTGAACTAATGCTATTTCAAGATGATCGTTTTAGAAAGTTCAATGATTGGCATTGCATGGATTAGGAATGTGGACCCCTCAAAATGCTAAGGACACATATTCGCTCAAGCTCAAGACTCTACATTTTCATTTTAGTGATCCAAGATCACATTGAGTCCATAGGAAAAGCCAATACTATTAAAAGGGGATGAGGTGTTGCTTAATGGCTTGCTTGCTCAAAATGCTTAGTGATATGCTCCAAAAACCCTCAACCACTTTCTCATATCCACATATGTCCCAAACCAAAAGTTAAACTCGGCCCCACCGAAATGTTCTATTCGGCGCCACCAAGTTCACTTGACATAGCCACTACCAGAAACCCTAGTCACTTTGGCCTCACCGATAGGGATCTCGGTCTCACCGAGATGGGATTGCAAACTCTCTGTTTCCCTTTGTAACGTTTTGGTCCAACCGAGATGAGCGATCGGTCCCACCAAGTTCGCAATGCAAACTCTCTGTTTTCCTTTCGTAACAATTCGGTCTCACCGAAATGAGCGAATCGGTCCCACCGAGTTTGCCTGACCAACTCTCTGATTAGCTTATTGCCAAAGTCGATCCTACCGAGTTTGTGTAATCAGTCTCACCGAGATTACGTTATGCCCTAACCCTAATGAAATTGGTTTCACCGAGTTGACATGTCAGTCCCACCGAAAAGCCTAACGATCACATTTTGAACTGAATCGGTCTGACCGAGTTTTCTGATTCGGTCCCACCGATTTGGTAAATTGTGTGTAACAGTTAGATTTTGTGTGGAGGCTATATATACCCCTCCACCCACTCTTCATTCGTGAAGAGATCCATCAGAACATGCCTACACTTCCAGTATACATTTTCTGAGAGATAACCACCTACTTATGTGTTGAGACCAAGATATTCCATTCCAACCATATGAATCTTGATCTCTAGCCTTCCCCAAGTTGCTTTCCACTCAAATCATCTTTCCACCAAATCCAAATCCATGAGAGAGAGTTGAGTGTTGGGGAGACTACCATTTGAAGCACAAGAGCAAGGAGTTCATCATCATCACACCATCTATTACCTTTTGGAGAGTGGTGTCTCCTAGATTGGTTAGGTGTCACTTGGGAGCCTCCGTCAAGATTGTGGAGTTGAACCAAGGAGTTTGTACGGGCAAGGAGATCGCCTACTTCGTGAAGATCTACCCTAGTGAGGCAAGTCCTTCGTGGGCGATGGCCATGGTGGGATAGACAAGGTTGCTTCTTTGTGGACCCTTCGTGGGTGGAGCCCTCCGTGGACTCGCGCAACCATTACCCTTCGTGGGTTGAAGTCTCCATTAACGTGGTTGTACGATAGCACCACCTATCGGAACCATGCCAAAAATCTCCATGTCTACATTGTGTTTGCTCCCTCCAAAGTCCTCCCTTTACCTTCATGTGCAATGTTTTACATTTCGCTGCTATACTCTTAGACTTGCACGTGTAGGTTGATTGCTTGACTTGTGCTAAGTTGCTAAAATCTGCCAAGACTTAAAATTGGGAAAAGGCTAGATTTTTATTTGGTCAACTAGTCTAATCACCCCTCACCCTCTATACATACTTTCGATCCTACAAGTCATGATGCACCCAACATTAGCTACACGCAATGCATCAACATGATAACAGTGCTCTCAGGTTCTAGCGCTTATTTTAGAAGGTGATGACACAACTTAAAAGTAAATAGATAGTCCCTTCGCAGAGGGAAGTGGTGATTTGCAGAGGTGCCAGAGATCAAGTTTTAAAACATAGGTAAATGATATTTTGAGAAATGCACCCTTCTTGTTTACTTCACGACTATCATTTATCAATATCTTCCATGCTAAACACGCTAGTGGCGATTCCCAAGCGATAAAGTAAAGGTTTTGACTCCGTAGGAGTTTTTGTTTGATTATTTGAAAGATCAATTCTTTTTGCAGTTTGGGACTAGGCATCCCTATTACCGCCCTTTTCTCGTGCGATGGTGAGTGAATAAACACTCATCCTGAGAATAACCCGCTTAGCATGGAAGATACCGACTACCTCTTGTCGTTCCATGAACAATCCAGGCACACAAAAAGGATATTTATTTGAAGTTTTTTAGAGATGGCACATGCGAATTTATTCAGGACGGCAGGGTAATACCGCATATAGGTAGGTATGGTGGACTCATCTGGAATAACTTGGGTTTCAGGTTTTGGATGTACAAGCGGAGTTCCCACTTAGTACAGGCGAAGGCTAGCAAATAGATTAAGAAGCGGCCATCTAGAGAGCAACAACGGTCATGAACATGCATTATGCATAAGTAACATTGGACACTAGCATGAGTAGGATATGAACACCATGAACATAAATATCATAGAGGCTATGTTGGTTTTGATTTAACTACATGCATGAACATGTGCCAAGTCAAGCCACTCGAACATTCGGAGGAGGATACCATATCATCATACTACATCACAATCATTTTAATGCAATGTTGACATCCAAGATAAATCATTATCCACTCCTAGCTACTTATGCATGGCATGAGAAACTATAATCTCTAATTGTCATTGCAAACATGTTCAATCATAATGAGCTGAATCATGGATACTGGGTTAAACATATTTACAAAAACAGAACAAGTCAAGTTCATACCCGTTTCTCTCTGCCATGGCCAGTTCATCAAATGTCGTCATTATTTCCTTTCACTTGCACGATCGAACGATGTGAAAATAATAATATTGCAAGAGTGTCGTGGACTAAGCTAGAATCTGCAAACATTTTATTCAGCAGGAGAAGACAAGGTAATATGGGCTCTTTGTTAGATCAACAATTATGCATATGAGAGCCACTCAACATTTTCAGCGTGGTCTTCTCCTCGATATGACTCAATAAAAAAAGAAATTCATAGAAACACACTGAAATATTTTTTTGAGTTTTTGGTTTTCTTGAACAAGCAAATAAAACGGGAAAAGCAAAAAAAGAGAAAAACTATTTACACAAGAAAGCTCCCAACAAGCAAAAGAAGAACAAGGAAATCTTTTGGGGGTTTTATTTTTAGTGCTACAGCTAACTATTCTAGAAAGAAAAAACAAAGAGAAGCAGGAAATATTTTTGTATTTTCTCAAAGTTTTTCAAACACACAAGAAGAAAACGAGAAAATAATTTAAGCATGGATAATACAATGAAAAAGTGTGAACACCGACAAATGGAATGAAATGTGTGAAAATGAATGTAATGTTGGTGAGAAACACGTACTCCCCCAAGCTTAGGCTTCTGGCCTAACTTGGTAATCAGTCAGTAGTCGGAGAAACCATGGGGTCCCATGTCGAACTGTTGAGGAGCGGGCACCTGTGGATACCACTGTTGAGGCTCCTCCTCTACTGCAGCATGGTTGTTCCGGTAGGCGATGATATCCGCAGGCATAATCCTGTACCCACACCTGGCAATAGGATCAAACAAAGCAGGTGCATACAATAGAATAATATCATGAGTTCTCACACTAAAACCCAGGTTATACGAAATAGGAATGTTAGGATAACCGACAGTAGTAAACTGGTGGTAATCCATGACCGTGCATTCTAGGTAAACCTTGGGCAAAGGATAATCATGCAGGCGTATTTGAACATTAAAGCGGGCCGCCAAATGAGTGGCGTAAATACCTCCATGTATTTTACCCTTGGACTTATTAATGTGGAGGCCATGTGCCACAGTAGCTCCCAAGCTATAAGTGTTTTCGCCCTCTAGTGCACGACGTAAAACAGCAAGGTTTGGGGAACTAAGTGCACCCACCTTCTCTCTAGCAAGCAAGCATTTTGCAATGAAAAGAGTAAAATAATGAACAGCGGGAAAATGCAAGCCAGCGGCGGTGATACTCGACACCCCCCTCTCATCACCTACTATTAGAGTATGATAAAAGCTTTCAAACTCTGCGGGCCTAGGCTCTACCAAACTACCATCAGAAGGAAGCAAGCATATTTCACCAAATCCAGTAAGCGGTATCTGATGGGGTTCAGCATATAGATTAAAATGCACCTCAGGGGGATTATTCCTAGGAAGAAAATTAAAAATTTGCACAAAGGAATTTTTGAGGAGATGATACTGTTCGCATTCAACTGTGATGAAGTCGGTGAGGCCGGCATTAGCAGCATATTGTGCAAACTCTTGAAGGATTCCGACCCCTTCCATGAACAAGGTATGCGGCCATTCACACGGTCGTAGCTCCACCAATCTCCGGGTGTGGAGATCACTATCAGATGACTCCCCAATCACTCCCTTGGAGTTCTTCTTGGAAGCAAACTCCCTAAAGATACTCATGTTTTTCCTATGAACAAAAAATCTGAAATTTTTAGTCCACAAAATTTTCTCAACATAACTTTACAATATTGGTAGCAACTACTCATAGGGATACATAGAGGCCATAGCAAGCATTCAAACTACTTAGAACTCTAAGAATTCAACATGCAAGCTCATCTATAGCAGCACCAAGAGTAGCTAATTATTTAAAATATAAACAACTAAAACAAAAACTAATTGGACAAACGGAGGAGTCACATACCAAGCAACAATCCCCCAAAACAGTTTCGAAAATGGAGCTTCGAGCAAAGAGATCGAAATCCGCGGGTTTGAGAGCAAGAACACGAGAGAGAGAGAGAGAGAGAGAGAGAGCAATGGTGATTTTTTCTGGAGGTAGGTGATGAAGTGGTATGAAGAGATAAGTGAGGGGGGCCACATGGGGACCACAACCCACCAGGGCGCGCCTGGGGATCCTGGCGCGCCCAGGTGGGTTGTGCCCACCTGGTGCACCTCTCTCTGATGTTATTTGCACCAAAAATTCTTAAATAATCAGGAAAAAACGTATTAAATATTCAGAGCATTCTGAGAACTTTTATTTTTAGGTCATTTTTTATTCCACAGGAAATTCAGAAAACAGGCAACACATGGCATTTATTTTATTTAATAATAAAACAAAAAACGAAAGGTAGGGACAAAAGGTAGTGCTCACTAAATTCATCAACTTCATACCTCTCAGAAATGATCCATTAATAAGGTTGATCAAGTCTTATTAACAACCACTTTTGATTAGCATGAAACCGAAGAACTTTCGTAAATCACTAAGTTACCTCAATGGGGATATGCATCTCCCCAACAATAAGCATTTCATATTTCTTTTTGACAATAGGTAGAGGTATTTGAAAACTTCCAATAGTGATTGTCGGAGATTTTTCAATAACATTAATACCATTCACTTGGAATTGTTTCTTTGGAAAGTGCACCGTATGCTCATTACCGTTGATATAAAAAGTGAGCTTGCTTTTATTGCAATCAATAACAGCCCCTGCAGTATTCAAGAAGGGTCTACCAAGGATAATTGACATGTTGTCGTCCTCGGGCATCTCAAGTATAACAAAGTCAGACAAAATAGTAACATTAGCAACAACAACGGGCACATCCTCACAAATACCGATATGTATGGCAGTTGATTTATCAGCCATTTGCAAACATATTTTAGTAGGTGTGAGTTTATTCAAATCAAGTCTTTTATATAAAGAGAAAGGCATAACACTAACACCAGCTCCCAAATTACACAAAGCAGTTTTCACATAATTTCTTTTTATGGAGCAAGGTATAGTTGATATTCCTAGATCTCCAAGTTTTTAGGTACTCCATCTTTAAAAGTATAATTAGCAAGCATGGTGGAGATTTCAGCTTCCGATATTTTCCTCTTATTGGTGATGATGTCTTTCATATACTTTGCATAAGGAGGCATTTTTAAGATACCAGTCAAGCGAGTACGCAAAAAAGACTGGCCTCGGCATTTCAGCAAAGCGTTCAAATTCTTCATCATCTTTCTTTTTAGTTGACTTAGGAGGAAAGGGCATTGGTTTTTGAACCCACGGTTCTCTTTCTTTACCATGTTTTCTAGCAATAAAGTCTCTTTTATCATATCATGTATTCTTGGGTTGTGGGTTATCAAGATCAACTGATGGTTCTATCTCAACACCATTCTTTCGTTCTTTATTATTCGGTTTAGTGTCTTCATGAACCTCATCATTATCTTTTTCATTATTAGAAGGTGAGTGCTCACTACCAGGTTGTGTTTCAACATCAGAGATAGAGACTTCATTATCATTACGAGGAGGTTTTTCTACTTCAGGTTCACTAGAGGCAAGCATAGTCCTATCATTTTTCTTCTTCTTTTTCTTTTTAGAAGGACTACGTGCTTCAGTGTTAGCTCTTTAAGAGTCGTGTTCAATTATTTTTGGGTGTCCCTCAGGATAAAGTGGTTCCTGAGTCATTTTACCTCCTTTGGTTGCTACTCTAACAACAAAGTCATGTATGTTATTGTTCATTTCATCTAGCAACTCTCTTTGAGATTTAGCAACTTGTTCTAACTGAGTTTGAACAATAGAAGCATGCTTTCCCACACCTCTAACATCATTTGAGATTCTAAATAACAAGTCACTCAAGCGAGCAATCATATCCGAATTGTATTTTAATTGTTTCATAACATTTGCATTGAAATGATCTTTTTTTCTAATGTAATTCTCAAACTCATAAAGGCATTGGCTAGGGTGCATGTTATGATTATCATTATCATTGAATTTCATTAGAGAATTTACCTCTGCCACCTTAGGTGGTGGTGTATTAAGCCCATGTATTTCTTCAATAGGAGGTAAATTTTTGACATCCTCAGCTTTAATACATTTTTCCTTCATAGATTTCTTTGCCTCTTGCATATCTTCATGACTGAGATATAAGATACCCCTCTTCTTCGGAGTGGGTTTAGTAGGTGGTTCAGGAAGAGTCCAATCATCATAATTTTTCAATATGTTACTCAATAATTCTTCAGCTTTCCCAATAGTCCGTTCCCTAAAAACACAACCAGCACAACTATCTAGAAATTCCCTAGAAGCATCGCTTAGTCCGTTATAGAAGATATCAAGTATTTCATTTTTCTTAAGAGGATGATCAGGCAAAGCATTAAGCAATTGGCAAAGCCTCCCCCAAGCTTGTGGGAGACTCTATTCTTTAATTTGCACAAAGTTAAATATTTCCTGTAAGGCAGCTTGTATCTTATGAGCGGGGAAATATTTTTCAGAGAAGTAATAAATCATATCCTGGGGACTATGCACACAACCAGGAGTAAGAGCATTGTACCAAGCTTTAGCATCACCCTTTAATGAGAACGGAAATAATTGGAGGATATAGTAATAGCGAGTTTTCTCATCATGAGCAAAGAGGGTGGCTATGTCATTTAACTTAGTAAGATGTGCCACAACAGTTTCAGTTTCATAACCATGGAAGGGATCAGATTCAACCAAAGTAATTAACTATGGGTCGATAGAGAATTCATAATCCTTATCATCAATAAAGATAGGTGAAGTAGCAAGCTTAGGATCATATTCCATTCTACCATTCAGAGATTTTTCTTTATACTTGCATAATAATTTCTCTAGATCGTCTCTATCCTTACAAGCAAGAATATCTCTGGTTGTCTCCTCATTCATAACATAACCTTCCGGTACTTTTGGCAATTCATATCTAGGAGAGCTAGTTCTAGTAGGTGTTTCGAGATTTTCAGTTTCAAGCTCATTATCAGTTTCAACAATATCATGTTGTCTTACTCTAGTAATTTGTTCATCAAGAAAATTACCTAGTGGCACATCATCACCATGCAAGGTACTAGTATCATCATAAGCATCATTCATAGCTGAAGTAGCATCATCAATAACTTGCGGCATATCAGGATTAATAGCATGTGGTGGTGTTGCGAGTTTACTTATAACAGAAGGTGAATCTAAAGCAGAGCTAGATGGTAGTTCCTTACCTCCCCTCATCTTAGAGGGAAAAATCTTAGTCTTAACATCCTTTAGGTTCTTCATAGTGATAAATTGGTAATAATCCCGAGTGACTCAACAAATATAGCTATGCTCCCCGGCAACGATGCCAGAAAAAGGTCTTGATAACCCACAAGTATATGGGATCGCAACAGTTTTCGAGGGTAGAGTATTCAACCCAAATTTATGGATTCAGCACAAGGGGAGCCAAAGAATATTTGCAAGTATTAGCAGCTGAGTTGTCAATTCAACCACACCTAGACATTAATTATCTGCAGCAAAGTGATCAGTAGCAAAGTACTATGATAGTTTTGATAATAGTGACAACAGTAATAGTAACGGTAACAGTGATAGAAGTAGATTGGTAGCAAGTGCAGCAGTAACGATAGAAGTAGTAACTTAGCAGAAACAATATAAGAGAAATTCGTAGACACTAGATCGGTAATCTGTTGGATGATATTCATCATGAGACAGTCATAACCTAGGGCGATACGACACTAGCTCCAGTTTATTAAATATAATGTAGGCATGTATTCCGTAAATAGTCATACGTGCTTATGGAAAGAACTTGCATGACATCTTTTGTCCTACCCTCCTGTGGCAGCGGGGTCCAATTGGAAACTAAGGGATATTAAGGCCTCCTTTTAATAGAGAACTGGAACAAAGCATTAACACACGGTCAATACATGAACTCCTTAAACTACGATCATCACCGGGAGTGGTCCCGAATATTGTCACTCCGGGGTTGCCGGGTCATAACACGTAGTAGGTGACTATAACATGCAAGATCTGATCTAGAACATGGATATAATGGTGATAACATAAATGGTTCAGATATGAAATCATGGCACCCGGGCCCAAAGTGACAAGCATTAAGCATGGCAAAGTCATAGCAATATCAATCTCAGAACATAGTGGATACTAGGGACCAGGCCCTAACAAAGCTAACTCGATTACATGATGAATCTCATCCAACTCCTCACCGACCAGCGAGCCTACGAAGGAATTACTCACTCCTGGTGGGGAGCGTCATGGAATTGGCGATGGAGAAGGGTTGGTGATGATGAAGAACGAAGATCCCCCTCTCCGGAGCCCCAAACGGACTCCAGATCTAGCCTCCCGATGAAGAACAGGGGGTGACGGCGGCTCTGTCTCGTGGATCGCGATAATTATTTCTCTCTGATTTTTTTCTGGAAAAATAGGATTTTATAGCGTTGGAATCAGGGTCTATGGGGCCACCAAGTGGGGACAACCCACCTGGGCGTGCCAGGAGAGGGAGCGCACCCTCGTGGGTTGTGCCCACCCAGGTGCCCGTCTCCGGTAGGTCTTGGCTTAGAAATTCCTCGCAAAGTTTTGTTCCATTCCGAGAACTTTTATTTCTGCACAAAAACAACACCATGGTAGTTCTGCTGAAAGCAGTGTCAGTTCGGGGTTAGTTTCATTCAATCATGCAAATTAGAGTCCAAAACAAGACGAAAAGCGTTAGGAAAAGTAGATACGTTGGAGACATATCAATGGCCACATCCATGGCATAGTTCATAATAACATGTCCAAATTTGGCACACCCATCGGTGCTACCATGGCGGACAATGTTTGCATAGAAATTGTATATTTTTTGGAATAAAAAATTATTTTTCCTTTTTTCAAGTGCTAGAAATGTCTTTTTCTGTGAAGTAAGTGCAGAAATAAGTTATAAAATTGGATCTTGGCATTTTTCATCCAAATTAGACCACATTGGATGCACACTGCCCAAGTTTCATGAATTATCTAGTTTTATTTCTAAATTTTCATACATTGAATTTCTAGAGATTTATCAAAACTTGGTCAAATTTAAACTATAGGTGTCATGTATTTTAGTCTTGAAAATTGAAAGAAAAAAACATGTTTAGCTTGTGAATTTGTGGTGTAGGCACTAGGCACAACCAAAGTTGAAATTCCCAACCATCTGCTAGGATTCGTCAACCCTGCAAGTTTGACCATATTTAAAAAAACAAAGACAATGAAAAAAGCCTCAAAAAATGAAATCCTTCTGCATGGAGCCCTTTTGTGCGAACTAGTTACTAGGAAAATTCATAAACTTGCAATAAAACAAGTTTGAAAAAATCACAAAATGGCATATTGTGACGCCCGGGTAATTAAGCTACAGTGATCCTCTGCTAATGATGCCACGTGACCTCATTTATAGTTGCTAATCTCCAGTTAGTTCGAAACCGATTCAAATTCAAATTCAAAATTAGGCAAACAATAAAAGTTTTCAAATATTAAAACTAAAATGTTCGGAGTGAACCAAACATTGCATAGATAATTATGGGAGAAAAACCACACATTTATAAAATGTTTAAATACTATGAGATGAATAAAACAGTAGTAAAAATGATTATTTGAATAACTTCAATAATTAATAAAATGTCAAACTAAGTTATTTGGGGTCTAAACTTTTTGTGACTATGGACTAGGTTGTAATACTAATTTAGATACTAAGTGTATGTTTTACTAAAATAGAATGAAACTACAATAAAGCAGGAAAGAATAAATAAAAGGAAAAGAAAACGCAAAAACAGAAAGGAAAACTAACCAAAAAAAGAGGTAAAAGGAGACCGCCCCCCCCCCCACTGGACCCCTTGGCCCAACTGGGCCATGGCCCAGCCGGCCATCCACTGGCCTATAGGCCACCCCCACCCCCTGCCCCGAAACCCTAACACCCCCACTCCCCACGATCGCAACCACCTCCCCACTCCCTCGTCTTTCCCTCTCATCCGATCCAGATCGGATCGGGCCGTCCCCGTCGCCCCGCCGCCGTTCACCATCGCCACCGCCGCCCAGCGCCCTCCTCCTCAACCCTCCTTCCCAGTGCCCCCATGCTCGGCTGGTTCTGGATCGGGGAGGGGCCCGATCCCGCGTCGCCCGTTGCCGCGACGACCTCGCGTCCACGTCTTCCTCCCCGAGCCCCACTGCCCGTGCCCTACTCCTCCCGATGTGAGCCCCGCCTTGCTCCCTCCCTCTCCCTCGCGCGCTCGCGCTCGTCTCCGCGGTCCCCGCTGATCTCGCCCCCGGTTGACGCGCTCCGGCCGCGTCCGATGCGCGCTCACCGCGCCGTGCCCGCGCACCGCACCTGCCGTGGCCCCCAGCCCCCTGCCGCCTCCGATGCGGCCACCGAATCCCCCCTGCGCCGGTGACGCCGCTACACCCGCGGCCAACTCCGGCACCCCGCCCCCGCGCCCTGCTCCCCTGTGCCCGCATCTCGCGTCGGCCTCGCCCACTGCCCTGCGCGGCCTCCCGCGCGCTGCTGCGCTCACCGCCGCCGCCACCTTTGACCAATGCCCCCGCCCGCACTGCTCCGGCCGGTGGCGCCCCGGCCAAACCTCACCGGCGCGCTACCACTCCCACCATGCGGCGGGCCGTCCCTGGACCGTCTCGGGCACCGACGCCCAGCGCCCGCACCCGCAAACCCACTAGGCCCCCAGGGCCAATGACAAGTGGGCCCCCTGCCCAGAACGTTAAAAAAAGATTTTTTTTAATATATAATAATAAAATTAATTAATTAACTAAATAATTAACTTAATTAGTTCTGATTAAATTAACTAATTAAGGTTAATTAATCGAATGACTAATTAACCTAATTAACTACTGTTAATTAACTAACAGAGTATGACAAGTGGGACCCACGCGTAAGTTTGACTTAGTCAATCCCTGTGACTGCTGATGTCAACATGACCTCATGCTGATGTCGTAAATCCATTTTCGAATTAAATTAAATAATTAATTAAATTTCAGAAAATGAATAAAACTTTGAAAAAACATATAAAATAATCTGTAACTCGGATGGAGAAACTTTGTACATGAAAGTTGCTCAGAACGACGAGACGAATTCGGATACGCATCCCGTTCATCCGCCACACATCCCTAGCAGAGCGAACACGCAACTTTCCCCCTCCGGTTCGTCTGTCCGAAAACGCGAAACACCGGGGATAATTTCCCAGATGTTCCCCCCCTTCACCGGTACCACCTCGTACCGCGTTAGGGCACACCTAGCATCACGCTTTGTCATGTCATGCATCATCATGCATTTGTTTGCATTATATTTATTGTTTCTTCCCCCTCTTCTCTCGCTAGACATCGAGACCGACGCCGCTGCTACCCAGTACAACTACGGTGTTGACGACCCCTCTCTCTTGCCAGAGCAACCAGGCAAGCCCCCCTTTGATCACCAGATATCGCCTACTCTTTTCTCTATACTGCTTGCATTAGAGTAGTGTAGCATGTTACTGCTTTCCGTTATTCCTATCCTGATGCATAGCCTGTCCTTGCTACTACTGTTGTTACCATTACCTGCTATCCTACTGCTTAGTATAGGATGCTAGTGTTCCATCAGTGGCCCTACACTCTTGTCCGTCTGCCATGCTATACTACTGGGCCGTGATCACTTCGGGAGGTGATCACGGGCATATACGATATACTTTACACAGTTACATTACCTGTGATATTGTTCGGAGATGGGGGCTGAAGGGGCAGGTGGCTCCATCCCGGTAGAGGTGGGCCTGGGTTCCCGACGGCCCCCGATGGTTACTTGAGGCGGAGCGACAGGGCAGGTTGAGACCACCTAGGAGAGAGGTGGGCCTGGCCCTGGTCGATGTTCGCGGATACTTAACACGTTTAACGAGATCTTGGTATTTGATCTGAGTCTGGCTACTGGCCTATACGCACTAACCATCTACGCGGGGACAGTTATGGGCACTCGACGTCGTGGTATCAGCCGAAGCACTTCGTGACGCCAGCGACTAAGCGGTGCGCGCCGGGTTGGACCGCGTAACGTGACTTCCTTTGTAATGGAGGTTGCTAGGTCTGCTCTCCGGCCGCGTACGCAACGTGCAGGTGTGCTATGGGCGATGGGCCCAGACCCCTGTGCGCTTAGGTTTAAACCGGCGTGCTGGCCTCTCTATTGTGCCTAGGTGGGGCTGCGATGTGTTGATCTTCCGCGGCCGGGCATGACCCAGAAAAGTGTGTCCGGCCAAATGGGATCGAGCGTGTTGGGATATGTGGTGCACCCCTGCAGGGAAGTTAATCTATTCGAATAGCCGTGATCTTCGGTAACAGGACGACTTGGAGTTGTACCTTGACCTTATGACAACTAGAACCGGATACTTAATAAAACACACCCTTCCAAGTGCCAGATACAACCGGTGGTCGCTCTCTCACAGGGCGACGAGGGGAGGATCATCGGTTAGGATTATGCTATGCGATGCTACTTGGAGGACTTCAGTCTACTCTCTTCTACATGCTGCAAGATGGAGGCTGCCAGAAGCGTAGTCTTCGAAAGGACTAGCTATCCCCCCTTATCTCGGCTTTCTGCAGTTCAGTCCACATATAATAGCCTTATTCCAGTTGATACCAATGCATACATATGTAGTATAGCTCCTTGCTTGCGAGTACTTTGGATGAGTACTCATGGTTGCTTCTCCCTCTTTTCCCCCTATCCCTTCTACCTGGTTGTCGCAACCAGATGTTGGAGCCCAGGAGCCAGACGCCACCTTCGACGATGACTCCTACTACACCGGAGGTGCCTACTACTACGTGCTGCCCGCTGACGACGACCAGGAGTAGTTTAGGAGGATCCCAGGCAGGAGGCATGCGCCTCTTTCGATCTGTATCCCAGTTTGTGCTAGCCTTCTTAAGGCAAACTTGTTTAACTTATGTCTGTACTCAGATATTGTTGCTTCCGCTGACTCGTCTATGATCGAGCTCTTGTATTCGAGCCCTCGAGGCCCCTGGCTTGTAATATGATGCTTGTATGACTTGTTTATATTTTAGAGTTGTGTTGTGATATCTTCCCGTGAGTCCCTGATCTTGATCGTACACATTTGCGTGCATGATTAGTGTATGATTAAATCGGGGGCGTCACAAGTTGGTATCAGAGCCAACTGCCTGTAGGAATCCCCCTTCCACACTCCTTGGCCGAAGTCGAGTCTAGACATTGCAAAACTTTTACTAACATGGTTGTGTGTCTCACGGGCACATGTCGCCATTGGGTGGTTGTAGGATCTTTTATTCCTCGTCTATACTCTGGGATTCTAATCTCTCTTCTATTCGGGTTTAATGAATTTACTAAAAATCTAACTTAGGTTCTCGAAAATACTTTCTCCCGGAGAGCCCCTTCAGTCCAGATGATCGCCGGCTGCACTAGAAGATTTCGAAGATACTCTCTGATATTCTGTCGAGACCTTGTGCGTGTTGCTTTTGCAATTCCCTTCTATCGATAAACCTTTATGGATAACCACGTACACGTGCCATTCATATAATCATTCCTCATTGATCTTGTTATTACAAGATGCCCCAAAATTCTCTCTATTGTTCCGAGAATACTTTGTGTCTACTGCTTTGCATTTATTTGCCACATGAATACCAGTATGGGTAAATTTCTAGCACTCACCGGATATTTGCTCATCCCCAGTTGGTTCATGTATTTCACAAAAGTCTTCAAAATACTATTTGAACTTCCGAAAATCTTGAGTAGCCTATTACTCTTGAAGTTCTTACTTGCTTGCATTATGGTTAATCCCATAAGTCTATAATTTTATTGGCATCCCTTATCATTATCATTTTGAGTCCTTGATTCAAAATGTTGTGAATGCTCGCCATCCTCAATCAGATCCAATGATTCATCCTTCTGGCTCACACGTCATTTTGAACATGAGCTGGTTATCGACCAATCAAATTGTCGTCGATTGTACCCCTAAGTCTATTCGACTGATCCATTCTTAATGAGAGCGTTGGCTTTTGATCCCTTGATTTGGAAATGATATTTCCTTTGTATTTAAGATTTGAAATACTCAGTTGTTTATATAATCTGATGCCCTTTCATTCCATCTTCCTCAGATAGAGTACCGATACTCGCATCAGCTCCATTGTAGACCGTAGGATCCCTTGTTGGATTATTATCCGGCAGTGTCCTTCCTATTCAATAATCTTGTGAGCCTTTCCATGGGTATATGATACCTTTGCTAAATTGTATCATCTGTTTTGCTAACCATGCTCTACTTTCGAGCTTGTGATATTTACTCTTGAAACTTGTGGTATATGTTTCTATGAAACCCCGATGGGTTGAACCTATACAACCTTCTCTAAAACCGTGTGAACTCGAAAGTTTTCACGAGTCATACACTTCTGGTATTTTGCCAGATGAAATTTCAACAATACAACTTCTTCAAAAGTGAGGAGTGAATGAAAGGTTATGCATTGAAGAAGTGGGAGTCGACCTTGAACTTTGGGTTCATGCCCATGGACACGATGTAGATCTTATCGTTAAAGCTTCTCTTAAATTAAATTATTCCTTTGGTATAAGTTCATCTTATATCTAGGATCTGACCTTTTGCAATCGTGGTTCCGACCATGTTCTCCTTTAAATACCATTTCGCGTGCAAGTTTAAGCGCTTGTCTTTTGCAGAGCAATACCCCAGTCCAACCTCTACTTTAACCTGTCATCGAGTATTACCCCCTCTGGTATCTCGACATTATCACGGAACTGCATAACTTCTTATGAGTTCTTCTTCAAGTATTATTTGACTTTTGCTGCATCATCATTTGACTTGATGTCATCGCCAACCGATTGCATCTTCATGAAATTTCTCGACAAATGTGTCGTGGTCATCATCAACATCCTGAGCTCTTCCAAGATATATATCGAATTCTTGACGAGAAATACCATCCTCGCCCCTCAATGGTTTGTGTTATCACTGACCACTTTATTGCCTTCCGTTCAACACAAACTTATTCGTGTTTTGTGTTATGCCTTGAGATCCTTGCTATCCAGCATTGGTTCTTCTTTACCTTGGAATGTTACCACCTTTTATGTCAAGAATGTCGTGGTAATTTTACCACCTCTTGAGAATTCTTAATATAGTAATATCTCCCGCCTTTTGCGATCATTTCTTGGTCTCCGTGTTGTTTCTAACCGGAATACCGACAAATGGTCTGTGATGTGTAAATTCTAAACTTCTAGCAACCCTATTACTTTGAAGTTATTGGTCTACAATTTCATTCTAAGTCTATTGCTTATTGAATCATCATTTGAACATTGATCGTGCTACCTAGTCCAGATTCCTGGGTGCACCCTCCTATCATTGTTCAGTTGTGTATGTTTCCCTCGAGCATACATCATTATATCATTTGAATCGACAAATGAAATTTCCTTGTTCTCATAATTGTGGAAATCAATCCTTTGGGAATCTCGATGATTTGTTGCTGAGCCTATCAGCCACCTCCTCATCCTCTCCTTGGTTTACTGATGAACTCTTGTTTCAGAGCTCACTCCCATAGATCATTTCTAAGAATCTCACAATGTCATCTCGTCAAATTGTGTTGCACCTTTTCTTCTCACGCATCCTGAGTCTGAGGTAGTTTGACACCAATCAGATCTGAATCTCGGTCAGGTATGATGGTTGGAACGTATTTCCAAGAGTTATAACATCGGTCTTTAACCCGATAAGGTGATTTCATCCTAACACAACTGCCCGGAGGGCCTATTGTTATAGTTTCCTTACTAGCAAGGTTAGTCATTCTTCCATGAGTAATTTGTAAAACTTGTGTATCCTGTCAAGGATATCTCGAAGATTGTCTGTGGTACTCCGATTTTCAACAAGAACATTTGAAGCCCAATGCCAAATGTTTCTTGCTCAATTATCCAAACACCGTTGTATGGGTAAGGGCAGGAAATTTCTCTCCCCTTTCCTAAAGGGTTTTCTACGTTATATCCCGTCATGGATATCATGCTCTGCTTGCCTTTGGGAAGGGTATACCCCTGAAATATGTGTTTAAACACATTTTCTTTTACATTGTCCTGTTTAATCTGATGATCACCTTTTCCTTTCCATTTGTTTTGTTAATCTTTCTTGAGATCTATATGATCTAAGTAGTAATAATTCACTGCTTATGTAAACACCTCGGTGTACAACTCTATCAGTAAGACTCTGTTACTATTGTTGATGACATTTCGGTAGCCACCGATGGACGAGAACCTTGCCTATTGGCCCGCCTCGTTCAACGAACGGGAAAATGGTTCTCTTCGTCCCTCGCCCTTGGTACCGACATTGTTGCCGACATAACTGATAGGCTATCCTCTGACATGCCTTGCTTGCATGACTGTGCAAGACGTCATCGCTTTTCCTACCTTTAACCCACATTGTGGGCCCATAACCCACAGTTCTACAGGATCGAAACCTGACTCTCCTATACACCCTGTTGCCAAAGTTATTCCTAGAGCTTGACTTCGAATGTAATTTGCGAGCCACCTTCCTAGTGATCAATTCTGGTATCGGACACAATACTTATTCCCGTTGCTCTGAACCCCATTCACACTCTGTTTCAGGCAATGAACGATTGCCTATCCGCTTGAAACTTCTTATTGCATCGTCTTACTCTGCTCTCGATGTGTTTCATTTGTTCAACTCGAGAGATACTCATATTCATACTTGGGAAACCCCCAGAAGATTTTCCCTTATAACATCCTATCATTGTAGAGCTGCCCCTTACCTATTCGTAAGTACGATGGAGATCCCGAAGAAAGGATGACAATTGATCATGGTGACTTGAAGCAGTGAAATGAAGACATCAACGAAAGGGATCAACCTCTTAGAAAGGGCAGCCAAGACCGAGAAGACTCGTTAGGTTTTTCGCTACCAACACCTTCGCCCCTTACTCCACCGCTTAAATCTCGGGATGAGATTTCTTGTAGTGGAGGAGAATTGTGACGCCCGGGTAATTAAGCTACAGTGATCCTCTGCTAATGATGCCACGTGACCTCGTTTATAGTTGCTAATCTCCAGTTAGTTCGAAACCGATTCAAATTCAAATTCAAAATTAGGCAAACAATAAAAGTTTTCAAATATTAAAACTAAAATGTTCGGAGTGAACCAAATATTGCATAGATAATTATGGGGGAAAAACCACACATTTATAAAATATTTAAATACTATGAGATGAATAAAACAGTAGTAAAAATGATTATTTGAATAACTTCGATAATTAATAAAATGTCAAACTAAGTTATTTGGGGTCTAAACTTTTTGTGACTATGGACTAGGTTGCAATACTAATTTAGATACTAAGTGTATGTTTCACTAAAATAGAATGCAACTACAATAAAGCAGGAAAGAATAAATAAAAGGAAAAGAAAACACAAAAACAGAAAGGAAAACTAACCAAAAAAAAGAGGTAAAAGGAGACCGCCCCCCCCCCCCACTGGACCCCTTGGCCCAACTGGGCCATGGCCCAGCCGGCCATCCCCTGGCCTATAGGCCACCCCCACCCCCTGCCCCGAAACCCTAACACCCCCACTCCCCACGACCGCAACCACCTCCCCACTCCCTCGTCTCTCCCTCTCATCCGATCCAGATCGGATCGGGCCGTCCCCGTCGCCCCGCCGCCGTTCACCATCGCCACCGCCGCCCAGCGCCCTCCTCCTCAACCCTCCTTCCCAGCGCCCCCACGCTCGGCTGGTTCTGGATCGGGGAGGGGCCCGATCCCGCGTCGCCCTGCACCCCCGATCCCGTCGCCCGTCGCCGCGACGACCTCGCATCCACGTCTTCCTCCCCGAGCCCCACTGCCCGTGCCCTACTCCTCCCGATGTGAGCCCCGCCTTGCTCCCTCCCTCTCCCTCGCGCGCTCGCGCTCGTCACCGCGGTCCCCGCCGATCTCGCCCCCGGTTGACACGCTCCGGCCGCGTTCGATGCGCGCTCACCACGCCGTGCCCGTGCACCGCACCTGCCGTGGCCCCCAGCCCCCCTGCCGCCTCCGATGCGGCCACCAAATCCCCCCTGCGCCAGCGACGCCGCTACACCCGCGGCCAACTCCGGCACCCCGCCCCCGCGCCCTGCTCCCCTGCGCCCGCATCTCGCGTCGGCCTCGCCCACTGCCCCGCGCGGCCTCCCGCGCGCTGCTGCGCTCACCGCCGCCGCCACCTTTGACCAATGCCCCCGCCCGCACTGCTCCGGCCGGTGGCGCCCCGGCCAAACCTCACCGGCGCGCTACCACTCCCACCGTGCGGCGGGCCGCGCCTAGACCGTCTCGGGCGCCGACGCCCAGCGGCCGCACCCACAAACCCACTAGGCCCCCAGGGCCAATGACAAGTGGGCCCCCTGCCCAGAACGTTAAAAAAAGATTTTTTTTAAAAAAAATATATATATAATAAATAAATAAATAATAATAAAATTAATTAATTAACTAAATAATTAACTTAATTAATTCTGATTAAATTAACTAATTAAGGTTAATTAACCTAATGACTAATTAACCTAATTAACTACTGTTAATTAACTAACAGAGTATGACAAGTGGGACCCACGCGTAAGTTTGACTTAGTCAATCCCTGTGACTGCTGATGTCAACATGACCTCATGCTGATGTTGTAAATCCATTTTCGAATTAAATTAAATAATTAATTAAATTTCAGAAAATGAATAAAACTTTGAAAAATCATATAAAATAATCTGTAACTCGGATGGAGAAACTTTGTACATGAAAGTTGCTCAGAACGACGAGACGAATTCGGATACGCAGCCCGTTCATCCGCCACGCATCCCTAGCATAGCGAACACGCAACTTTCCCCCTCCGGTTCGTCTGTCCGAAAACGCGAAACATCGGGGATAATTTCCCGGATGTTCCCCCCCTTCACCGGTACCACCTCGTACCGCGTTAGGGCACACCTAGCATCACGCTTTGTCATGGCATGCATCATCATGCATTTGTTTGCATTATATTTATTGTTTCTTCCCCCTCTTCTCTCGCTAGACATCGAGACCGACGCCGCTGCTACCCAGTACGACTACGGTGTTGATGACCCCTCTCTCTTGCCAGAGCAACCAGGCAAGCCCCCCTTTGATCACCAGATATCGCCTACTCTTTTCTCTATACTGCTTGCATTAGAGTAGTGTAGCATGTTACTGCTTTCCGTTATTCCTATCTTGATGCATAGCCTGTCCTTGCTACTACTGTTGTTACCATTACCTGCTATCCTACTGCTTAGTATAGGATGCTAGTGTTCCATCAGTGGCCCTACACTCTTGTCTGTCTGCCATGCTATACTACTGGGTCGTGATCACTTCGGGAGGTGATCACGGGCATATACGATATACTTTACACAGTTACATTACCTATGATACTGTTCGGAGATGGGGGCTGAAGGGGCAGGTGGCTCCATCCCGGTAGAGGTGGGCCTGGGTTCCCGACGGCCCCCAACGGTTACTTGAGGCGGAGCGATAGGGCAGGTTGAGACCACCTAGGAGAGAGGTGGGCCTGGCCCTGGTCGATGTTCGCGGATACTTAACACGTTTAACGAGATCTTGGTATTTGATTTGAGTCTGGCTACTGGCCTATACGCACTAACCATCTACGCGGGGACAGTTATGGGCACTCGACGTCGTGGTATCAGCCGAAGCACTTCGTGACGCCAGCGACTGAGCGGCGCGCGCCGGGTTGGACCGCGTAACGTGACTTCCTTTGTAATGGAGGTTGCTAGGTCTGCTCTCCGGCCGCGTACGCAACGTGCAGGTGTGCTATGGGCGATGGGCCCAGACCCCTGTGCGCTTAGGTTTAGACCGGCGTGCTGGCCTCTCTGTTGTGCCTAGGTGGGGCTGCGACGTGTTGATCTTCCGCGGCCGGGCATGACCCAGAAAAGTGTGTCCGGCCAAATGGGATCGAGCGTGTTGGGATATGTGGTGCACCCCTGCAGGGAAGTTAATCTATTCGAATAGCCGTGATCTGCAGTAACAGGACGACTTGGAGTTGTACCTTGACCTTATGACAACTAGAACCGGATACTTAATAAAACACACCCTTCCAAGTGCCAGATACAACCGGTGATCGCTCTCTCACAGGGCGGCGAGGGGAGGATCATCGGTTAGGATTATGCTATGCGATGCTACTTGGAGGTCTTCAGTCTACTCTCTTCTACATGCCGCAAGACGGCGGCTGCCAGAAGTGTAGTCTTCGAAAGGACTAGCTATCCCCCTCTTATTTCGGCATTCTGCAGTTCTGTCCACATATGATAGCCTTATTCCATTTGATACCAATGCATACATATGTAGTATAGCTCCTTGCTTGCGAGTACTTTGGATGAGTACTCACGGTTGCTTTCTCCCTCTTTTCCCCCTATCCCTTCTACCTGGTTGTCGCAACCAGATGTTGGAGCCCAGGAGCCAGACGCCACCTTCGACGACGACTCCTACTACACCGGAGGTGCCTACTACTACGTGCTGCCCGCTGACGACGACCAGGAGTAGTTTAGGAGGATCCCAGGCAGGAGGCCTGTGTCTCTTTCGATCTGTATCCCAGTTTGTGCTAGCCTTCTTAAGGCAAACTTGTTTAACTTATGTCTGTACTCAGATATTGTTGCTTCCGCTGACTCGTCTATGATCGAGCTCTTGTATTCGAGCCCTCGAGGCCCCTGGCTTGTAATATGATGCTTGTATGACTTGTTTATGTTTTAGAGTTGTGTTGTGATATCTTCCCGCGAGTCCCTGATCTTGATCGTACACATTTGCGTGCATGATTAGTGTATGATTAAATCGGGGGCGTCACACATATCTACCATGAACTTGTATGGATTTCAAGGCGGCCATGGTCATGGCCACTTCCATGGCATAGTTCATAATAACATGTCCAAATTTGGCACACCCGTGGGTGTTACCATGATGGAAAATCAACTTTTGCATAGCAATTATATATTTTTGGAATAAAAACCTATTTTTTCCATTTTCCAGATGTTAGAGATGTCTTTTTGTGAAGTTAGTGTCTGAAGTAAGTTATAAAATTGGGTCTTGACATTTTTCATCCAAAGTAGACCACATTGGATGCACATGTTGGGGATCATAGCAGAAATTTAAAATTTTCTATGCATCACCAAGATCAATCTATGGAGTAATCTAGCAACGAGGGGAAGGAGAGTGCATCTACATACCCTTGTAGATCGCTTAGCGGAAGCGTTCAAGTGAACGGGGTTGATGGAGTCGTACTTGTCGTGATCCAAATCACCGATGATCCTAGCGCCGAATGGACGGCACCTCCGCGTTCAACACACGTACGGAACGGAGACGTCTCCCACTCCTTGATCCAGCAAGGACGAGGGAGAGGTTGAGGAAGAGAGT
Organism: Triticum aestivum; assembly: GCF_018294505.1. Classification (NCBI taxonomy): domain Eukaryota; kingdom Viridiplantae; phylum Streptophyta; class Magnoliopsida; order Poales; family Poaceae; genus Triticum; species Triticum aestivum. The sequence goes on along the minus strand of NC_057794.1, from coordinate 495,979,558 downwards.
CCAACAGCAGCACGACGACGTGGTGGTGATGGAGTGGCAGTTCTCCGGCAGGGCTTCGCCAAGCTCACGCGGAGGAGGAGAGGTATTCGAGGGGAGGGGCTGCGCCAGGTTCAAGCGTGTGGCCGCCCTCCCACCCCTCCACTATTTATAGGTGGGGAGAGAGGGGGGCGGCCCCCCTAGATCCCATCTAGGGTTGGGGGCGGCGGCCAAGGGGGGAGGAGTGTCTCCCAAGTCAAAGTGCAGGCCCTCCCCCTTAGGGTTTCCCCTCTCCCATGCGCATGGGCCTTGGGGGGGCTGGTGCCCTTGGCCCATTAAGGTTAGGGAGCCCCCCCTACAGCCCATGCTACTGTATTGGACGTGGTGGAACATTTTTCGGACCTCCGGACCCCTCCGGAATCCTCCGGAAGCTTCCCGGTACAATACCGGAAAAATCAAACTTTTCCCGAAAACCGAACAACAACTTTCCATATATAAATCTTTACCTCCGGACCATTCCGGAACTCCTCGTGACGTCCAGGATCTCATCCGGGACTCCGAACAACATTCGGTAATCACATACAAGTCTTCCTAATAACCCTAGCGTCATCGAACCTTAAGTGTGTAGACCCTACGGGTTCGGGAACCATGCAGACATGACCGAGACAACTCTCCGGCCAATAACCAACAGCGGGATATGGATACCCATGTTGGCTCCCACATGTTCCACGATGATCTCATCGGATGAACCACGATGTCGAGGATTCAATCAATCCCGTATTCAATTCCCTTTGTCTATCTACTATGAATTTGTATGGATTTCAAGGCATATGCCCGTGGTCATGGCCACATTCATGGCATAGTTCATAATGACATGGCCAAACTTGGCCCACCCATGGGTGTTATCATGGTGGACAATGTTTGCATAGCAAATATATTTTTTGGAATAAAAACTTACTTTTCCATTTTTCTAGTGCTCGAAATGACTTTTTTGTGAAGTAAGTGCCTGAAATAAGTTATAAAATTGGGTCTTGCCATTTTTCATTCTAATTAGACCACATTGGATGCACACTGCCCAATTTCATGAATTATCTTGTTTTATTTCTATATGTCATCCATTTACTGAATTTCTAGAGATTTATGGGAACTTGGTCAAATTTGAACTCACGGTGTCATGTATCTTGGTCCTGAAAATTGGAAAAAAAAATCATTTTTACCTTTTGAATTGGTGGTGTAGGCACTAGGCACAACCAAAGTTGAAATTCCCAACCATCTGCCATGATTGGTCAACATTGCACGTTTGGCCATAATATAAAAAATCAAAGAAAAATGAAAAAGCCTCAAAAAATGAAATCTTTGTGCATGGAGCCCTTTGGTGTGAACTAGTTACTGGTAAAAAAATCATATACTTGCAGTGAAAAAAGTTTGAAAAAAACTTCACAAAATGGCCTATCTACTATGAACTTGTATGGATTTTAAGGCATATGCCCATGGTCATGGCCACATCCATGGCATAGTTCATAATTACATGTCCAAATTTGGCACACCCATGGTTGTTACCATGGCGGACAATGTTTGCATGGCAATTATATTTTTTTGGAAGAGAAACTTATTTTTCCATTTTCAAGTGTTTTTTCTATGAAGTAAGTGCCAGAAATAAGTTATGAAATTGGGTCTAGCCATTTTTCATCCAAACTAGACCACATTGGATGCACACTGCCCAAGTTTCATGAATTATCTAATTTTATTTCTATCTTTCATCCATTTACTGAATTTCTAGAGATTTATCAGAAATTGGTTAGATTTGAATTACAAGTGTCATGTATCTTAGTCCTGAAAAATGAAAAAAAAATCATGTTTAGCTTGTGAATTGGTGGTGTGGGCACTGGGCACTACCAAAATTGAAATTCCCAACCATCTGCTAGGATTCGTCAACCTTGCAAGTTTGACCACATTTTGAAAAAATCAAAGAAAATGAAAAAGCCTCAAAAAATGAAATCCTTGTGCATGGAGCCCTTTTGTGTGAACTAGTTACTGGGAAAAATCATAGACTTGTAGTAAAACAAGTTTGAAAAAAACCTTCACAAAATGGCCTATCTACCATGAAGGTATGGTTTTTCTGTAAAAACCAAAAATAAGCAGAAAGCAACAATCGGTACTGAGCACTGGATTAATATGTTAGTCCATAAAAATAATATAAAGGTGCAACAAAACTATTTTGAACTTATTTAAATATAGCATGAATACTTCATAAATTATTGATCTGTTGGAGACGTGTTTCAGACGTGTTTATAGGAATTGAGATGCATGTTATCTCACTTCCTATGAAGTTTCTATTCCTACAATATTCATATCCTATGAACCAAAGGAGACCTTAGTTTCCCACAATAAGCAAATAACACTTCCGTTTACATATCATGAGAATAATTCTAGACTAGCTGGCCGAATGAGCTCTACTAAAATGGTTTCTTTGATTCGCGGGATTCTAAAAACATATGAATAGAAAAACATAGGATTTTTTGGCGGATGGAAAAACATAGGATTATAATGTAATGCCGTTTGAATCCTGCAAGATTCTCATAAATTTTATTATATCATAGAAAAAAATGAAGAATTATTTCCAAAAGGTTGGAGTGGATTCTAAATTTACTATGAAATGTAGTGCAAAAGAATCCTTAATTAGGAAAAATGCCCACATGATTCAATCATATGAATCAAACAAACAATTTAGGGAAAAATCCTACAGATTATATTCCTCCAAAATTCCTTTGAATTAAAGGCCCATTAGATTTTTTGCGGGAAACAAGCCATTAGTTTTGAGTTATAAAGCTATTCTAAAACGAATATTGTCGATGTTTTTGTTGATTTTACGCAACCTCTTCACGAGTGATCCTAGGCGGCAACTTGATACTACTCGATTAAGAGGTTGAGGGTCTTTCCCACTTTTCTAAAAAAGGTGGCAATGCATGATATGTATGAAATCTGATATGCTTGCTTGAATACTACTCCTTTGTTTTAATAAGTAAGGTTTCAATGGCTTTTTGTCAGCTCATCAGCGCCGTAGAGGAGGTCGGGAAATCTCTTCTGGAGTGCTGGATCTAGTTGTTTCTATTGTTATGCAGGTGATCGTCGAAGGTGTCTTTAGACGGAGTAGATACTGTCGCTTCGTATCTCGTACTCTAGTTCCTGTCGTGACTTACGACTTTAGACCAGCTTCGGCATCCATGGGAAGGCTTGTGAGGTTATGTCACCCTAGGTTTATCTGGTTGTATCTAGGTTGCTCATCCCACCCCCTTCGTTGTCGCCTTCTTCAGGGTGACAATCTATTTTCCAGACCGTTGTTGTCGGTATCTTCTAACTATAATTGGACTTCTCGGCCGCTGCATCAACAAAGTTTCCTTGGCTCTGACAGTGTTTCAATGGTTCGGAGGTGGCATCGAGCTTCCCTCATGATGCGCCGATAGCGAGTTGTAGAGAAGTTTCCCCAATGGCCGATGTGTAATTTGTTAATTTTGTACAAATGGAGTTGTAAGGGTTGGTCAACTTTAATATATGATCTTCGGAAATACTAAAAATCTTGACGTCAAATTTTTAGGCATGGCAAATCTAACATTTTTTATGGCAATGTATATTTGGGTGATTATGACAAATTTAGTTTGAAAGCACGACAATTTTCAGACAAAAATGAACTGTGACAGGCTTGCTATGCTCGCCAACTAAATTTTCCATCCTCGGAGAACATAATTTGCCATAAAAAATATTCTGTTTGTCATGGTTAAAAATTGGCGTCAGATTTGCTGTGGAATCCTTGATCTTTGTTATTCTTGCATAAAAATATAATCCAGGTATCAGTGTACAAAAGCAGGAGTAGTATATATATTTTAAAAAACACTGTATTATTAGATGTTCTTTATAACGGCATAATAGGTAATGTTATGCCCGCAAGAAAAAAAAAGTAATGTTATTCCCTAAAAAAATAGATAATGTTATCGCCGTTTGGCCAGTGCAGGTGAGCCCGCTGACCGTCCGTCCCACAGAAACTCGCAAGAACCAAGGGCAAAAACAGGAAAAAATAACTTCGGTCCCCACATCGCCGCCCACCGCCTGCCTAACGCACCGTGTCGACCGCTCCACCACACGTAGGAGGAAGGGAGCCGGAGAAGCCCAGCCAGCCTCCTCGCCGCCAGCGAGCTGCCGTGCAATGCCGCAATAGGAATCACGAATGTCCCGAAGGTGCCAACCTCCGTCTGCGTCGCGGTATAATCCAATCGAATCCATCCGTTTGTGGGACTTGGGAATTCCATTCATCTTCAGATCAGGTGAGGTTAATAGCCTGGCCCCTGAATTGGGGTGCGGTTCTTGGTTTCGCTCGATCTGATTGGAATCTGCGAGCAATTTTGCTTTCTTTAGTTTGTCGCCTCAATTCTAGGAGTTTAACGCTCCTGTTCGGTAATCCGATTGCACAATGTTGGAATTATTACACTTGTTGTAAATCTTGCAGAGGACACCCAGTTTTGTGGAATATTGGTCATGCTGTTTAATGTCCCAATTTTACCATTTCAGATCTCAGAATTTGCCCTGGTAGACATATGGGATCCCTAGATAATATATTTCTGCGTTGTTCTTATGGAAATGTGGGTTGGATGTTCGATTCATCACAAATAAATAGATGCTGTAAAAATGCCACCTTCATTCCCTGATGTATGTGTCATACACTTGCACGTGTATTCTAATCTAGTTTATTATTTTTCGCAGGTAGAATTTGTCAGGCTGGTGAGTGATTCACTTGAGCTCGTGTTGGAAGAGGCAATTGTCTAGTGACAAAGTCACCACTGCGTCGTCCCAGGTTCATTTGCTCGGTTCTGATGAGAGTGGTGGGTTGCAGACTGGTTTCATTCCACTCCTCTGTGTTCCGATTTCCGAAGCCTGATGGAGAGAAGGACTCTGTCTTCTCTAACATTCCTCTCTGAAGTCTGAACCAGTCTGTAGATAGACCATCATAAAGATTCAGGCTTTGTGCTTATATAATGGAAGAGAGGAGTGTTTTGACCCAGCGTTATGAAATCGGGAGGCAATTAGGACAAGGCACCTTTGCAAAGGTATACTATGCTCGCAATCTAGCAAATGGTCAGTCTGTTGCCATAAAAATACTCGATAAGGACAAGATCTTGAAGGTTGGTCTGGTGGATCAGATAAAGAGGGAGATCTCGATAATGAGAATTGTAAGGCATCCGAATGTTCTGCAGCTTTTTGAGGTAATGGCTACCAGGAGCAAGATTTACTTCGTTCTGGAGTACGCTAAAGGCGGTGAGCTTTTCAACAAATTAGCCAAGGGGAAGCTTAGTGAGGAGGGGGCAAGGACATATTTTCACCAGTTGATCTCTGCTATAGATTATTGCCACAGTAGAGGTGTTTACCATCGTGACTTGAAGCCTGAAAATCTACTAGTGGATGAGTATGGGACCCTTAGGGTCTCTGATTTTGGTTTAAGTGCGCTAACCAAGTCAAAGTGGCGAGATGGTCTGCTCCACACCGCATGTGGAACTCCGGCTTATGTTGCTCCGGAAGTGCTCAGCAGGAAAGGCTACAATGGTGCAAAGGCAGATGTATGGTCTTGTGGAGTGATTCTGTTTGTTCTTGTTGCCGGTTATCTTCCTTTCCATGAAAGAAACCTTATGGAGTTGTATAGAAAGATTGCTAAGGCTGAGTACAGATGCCCTCGTTATTTTTCCACTGACCTGAAGGAGCTCCTTAGTGGGATCCTTGATCCAGATCCTAATACTAGAATGTCCATCGCAAGGATAAAGAGAAGTCCTTGGTATAGGAAGCCGGTTGAGAGAACACCACTGAGAAAAGACAAGACTTATGCGAGCGAAGCTGCTGCGTCTGGCCTTCCATGTCGCAAGAGTTCCGATGGACCGGCGAGCATGAATGCATTTAATATCATTTCCCTCACTCCTGGGTTCGATCTATCTGGTTTGTTCGATGAAAGATATAGCCAAAGGGAGGCACGATTTGCTTCCAATGAGCCGCCAGCAGCTGTATTTGTGAAGCTGGAGGAACTTGCCCAACGCATGAAGCTTAAAGTTACAAAGAAAGACAATGGAGCGATGAAATTGGCCGCGCCGAGGGAAGGAAAGAAGGGTACTCTTGAGTTTGAAGCAGAAATCTATGAGCTCGCGTCGTCTTTTCTCTTAGTCGAGTTGAAGAAGACCAATGGTGACACTATGGAGTACCAGAAACTGTTGAAAGAAGACATTAGGCCGTCACTCAAGGACATTGTTTGGTCATGGCATGGCGATGTTCAGCAGCAGGCACAGCTACCTCAGGATCCACAGTGGCCACCACCGCAGCAGGCACAGCAACCTCAGGATCGACAGTGGCCGCCGCCGCTCCCACCACAGCGGTTAGAACATTTAGCTGCAAATGCCCCACCGCCACAATAATCTAACTGAAATCACTATCGAACACACACATATTTCATGGTGAGACCCAGAACCATATTTGCCTATTAGATTAGTAAATGTGCTTGCAGTTCTCACGTAGATGTCTACCATTGTTGGAAATGAAGGCTCGGCTTTTCCCCATTTCTGTAAAATTGTTTTTGAATATACAGAAATGGTGCCTCTTCAGATTGTTATCGCTGCAGAAAACAGTGATTTGTAATTTTGGGGTATAATGACGGTTGCATTTAAGTTCTGTAGGATTCTCCTATTGGGTTGTTTTATTATTTGAGAAATACATCTCCTTCTGATAATATATGACTGTTGCGATTTGTGAACTGATACTTAAGAAACTATCAGCGTTTGTTAGCATGCTCTGTGGCAACCAGGAGGAAACAGTAAGATGTTGGCCTTTGACTCATGCCCTACCATTTTTCATGAACCATTAACCAGCCAAACAAAATTGGCTAGAGGAAATAAAATGGCAAGAAGGCTTGTTGAAAGGGAAGAACCCGAAACAAAAAAGACGAGGAAGAAAACGCTTCCCCCTCCCTTCCCGAGGCGCTCCCGAGGGCGTCCCCAGGAGGAAACCCTAGCGTTGCCTCTCCGCCCCCCTCCCTCGCCGCGCCGGGGGCGTCGCCGGCCTAAGGCCGCGTGGCGTTGGCGGCGGCGGGGCGGCTCCCTCCCGTGCGTAGCTGGTGGCATCGCCCCCTTTTCTTGGTGGCGTCGGGTCGGCCCTGCTCCGGCCCTCTCCCTCCTACCGGCATCATGTGGCTGCCGGCGCCGCCTCCTCCCCTCCCTCCAGCGCGTCTCGGGGCTCCAGTACCTAGGGGTCGACTGGCGGCGGATCTGGCCTCCTGCTCTGTCCTGGATGGTGGTGGTTGGCGGGGGCAACGGATCTGGGCATCCCTGCCCAAATCCGGTGGATGGTGATGGTAGGCGATGGCAGGGGTGGCCGGCGGCCCTGATGTGGTGGTGGTGATGCTGCTGGTGTTCTCGCTGCTCCGGTGCAAAGTGGCGTTGCTCCGGACGGATCTAGCCAGGGCGTGGAGGCATTGGTGCTGTGGTGGTGGCAGATCAGTTGTGTCGGCGGTTGGCTTCTTCCAGCATCGGCCCGTTTGTAGGCGCAGCGGTTCATGTCGGCCTTCGACCCTTTTCCTCGTCGCCTGTGTGCTACTTTCATCAAAGGGTCGGCCATCTCCCGGCTGCGGTCCATCGCTCGTCTCGCATCTAGTAGCAGGACTGACCTTGCCTCGTGTCTGGTAGCAGGACCGAGCTCGTCTCGCACCCGACAGCAAGACCATGCTCGTCTCACGCCCGATGCCGCAGGACGGGTCGATGGAGGCTAGTTTCAGCCGGCCTACTGGGTCTCGACACCGGGGGGCGCCTAGGGGTGCGAAAAAGGCGGGTCCTTTTCCCTCGTATCATATGCGGCTTCAATTGTTCGCGATGGCATGTTCAAGGCTGTCACCCTGGCCGCTCTTGCAGTGCTAGGGATGGTGTTGCTGCGCTCAACGCCTATGTGTGTTGTGGGTGCATGCGTTTGTACCAGGACAAGAATTGTAAAGTTTCATATGATGCTACTATTCATGTATTTCATTCAAAGAATGGAGAAGAGAAAAATGTAGAATTTTTTCCTTTAGTGTCACTTTCAAAAAAAACCATAGAAATTTTAATATCCACTTGGCCCTCCTTTTCAAATTCAAGGAAAGCCTTTTTCAGTAATAAAATGGCAAGATCTGTGCAAGGATTGTGAGGCGCTGGCAAGATTACACAGGCAACAAGAATTTGGCAAACAAGCAAGCGAAAGCCAAAGTATTATAGCACTATTGGTAGGGCAAATTTGGGCACCAACAGATCAAGCCATTTCTTGTGACAATGGCTGTCATATATGCCCGGTGCAACTAGTTTAAATGCATTTAACCATGCAGACCAGACATAATCAGAGACTAAATAGCACTAGGTCAGACAGTACATTACATGAATAAATAGTACCATCAATTTAAACCTCACTGATAAAAATCAAGATAGGAAGTACATCAACAGACAGCTCGGCCACACATGCAGAGTTTCAGCAAAGCCTCTCCAGGAATTCAGAGAAAGCGGAGAACAGATCAGGACAACGCATGCCACAATCAGCTTGTCCAACGCCAATCCATGTTGTGATTAGATGATGCGAACAACGCCATCCCTTATCATTATCCTGTTTGCATCTTGCATCCTCTGAAAAACGCAGAGAAATGAATTTTAATATACCAGATCTAAAGAAGCAAAGTGTATAGGTATCTCACTGAAGAAAACCCTGAATGAAACCATACCTCCAGGATGAACTCTACTTGGCCCCTAGTGTAAGCAACAGCTGCATCTCTGTTGACTGTTTGCTCAACTTCATCAATGGACATTTGATCAACATGGTTTGCCAGCACATGCTGTCCAAGAATCGCCTCAAATGCTTCCATTCTGCACATTACAAATTCACAAGGGAAACAAAACAATTCAGCCACAAAGAAGAATCAAACAAGAAGGTTCAAATTTTGTAAATTTCAGGCAAAGCAGTGACCTCTGTGAAGAAACATCCTGATCATTTGATGCATTGCCTGAGCCTCCATCCACATCCATTGGGTCGTCAGAGCTGGGAAGAGGAAGAGTACAGAAAAAACACATGAGGATATAGTATTTAAGATTGCAAACAATTATTTGTGATCTTTTCAATTTGCAGCAAAACAGTAAATTGTTTTCATGAGCTTGCACGCCTAGCTAAATGTGTTATATGTGGGAAGTGCAGTGTTTTGGCATACCAATTTGTGTGAAGACAATGGTTAGCCATGATTGTTTACTGCTTCTGAGTATTCAATAAAGCTCTCTTTATCAAAAAGTAGAGTACTTCAGTGAAAACTATAGCTCTGTAAAGTGGAGTTCATGTTCTATCTTCTATGTTCTGATTGGATTGCATGTCAACGAAAAAAAATCCTAATAGGCAGCATCTCTTATCTCCATTTAACATAAAGGGGATGGATGGAGTTAAATTCTCTAACAAAATAACTCATTCTCAGGACAACAGTTAAATAGAGACAGGCTATTTTCTGGGAAAGACCAACCAAGAGGGGCCATTTCAATGTTAAAAAGGATGACTTAGTTCTTAATTAATAAGTCTCAACTTTTGTACTAAAGTTGAGACACTTATTTTGGGATGGAGGGAGTAGAACACTTGACACTGCATAAAGCTGTAAACTCACCTTCCATGCACGTCTGCATTGCCACCGCTTGCACCTCCGGGCCCATCTACATTATCACCACCTGCACCTGCATCTTGTTCAGTTTGTTGTTTTTCAGTCTCCCTCTGCTCACGGTCTTCCATGTCAGTCAATTCCTTATGGAATATTGCAAAATTCAGAACTTGCAGTGCAGCCTCAACATCAGTTTTAAGAACCTGCAACAAGATACATGTGATGTCATTATAGTTTTTCAAGGAAAAATATCCTGTGCCTGCTATCCTTCAAAATAATGAATGAAGCTATTTCCAAAAATAGAACGGTAGCATAATTTTATAAACAAGCATCACAAGCACTTGCTTGTCTAGATAGTTGTTGCAGGTAACTTGCTTTGGTAATTGGATCTGTATGGAGCAAAATACCTCATGTCTCAGTTTCATCTTTGCATGGGCAGTAGATAGACGAATTATTGTTTCCAGTGTCCTCGCAGTAATTGGAAGGGTACCTCCACCAGCCTATAAAAACATAAGTATGAGGCAATGACAACTATAAACACATACCATAAACAAGAAAGGACCCATGCTCACCTTTGCATTTGCACTACCATCTCTGAGCTCAGCATATGTAGTTGCAATGTGGTCAGATGCCTGGAAGAGCACAAAACATTTAGATTCTATAGCTAATGAATCATTTTTCTACACATTATTGTTTTCCTTATATCCTATGGCAGGCGACTCTCCAGATTTCAAAATATAAGGCACAGTTGACTTAACAGTTTCCAATGCAGGACATTGACTAAAATTTAACTTATAAAATGCTTAAGAAATAAGTGAAAAACCGACACTCAAAGTGTTTTGCAGGATAAATAGAACAATACCCATTCTTACATGCTAAATCCTTACGCTTTCATAAATACCATAAACTTACATTCCTTATCTTATGGAATGATGGGTGTATTATGTTAACACATGAAAAAATTGTTCACATGCAATGTTAAAGGCTACTGACAATGCCAAAAACAGAAAGTAGTATTCTACACAGCATAATTGTAATCAGAGATTGTACTCAATGATGGAGGCAGTGGGTACTACTACTAGTTATACACATTAGTAAAACAAATGGAGCTGATAGACTAGAAGAATATCTCATCTCATATGCAAAGTTACCTCATCAGTGAGCCTAGGCTGAATAAGGTTCTTCGCATAATGTATATATTTCTTCAGGAATTTGATAGTCAGCCTGTCCTGTTTGGCCTTCTTGCCCCGCCTTCTATCCTGCCCATGGAGCATTCTATCATATTTAACAAATATGGCTGCATTGGCATCACCATCTTCTTCTTCAGCATATCCTGCTTTATCAAAAGACCTTGCTCCTGCAGTTAACAGTTTATTTTATTCAATTAAGCACTTGGAAAGAAATGGAATCCCCTGAAATAAATCTCATTGCCGTGTAAACCACAAAATTACCTCCATCATCAGCACAGTATCTATGCATCCGTGCAACATGTTCTGAAATCTGGCGATCGATCTCAGCATCCATTTGATCCAGAACAATAAAAAGCAAATCAAAACGAGAGAGCAGTGAATCTGGAAGCCCAATGTTCTTTGTTGGTGTTATTGAACGATCATACTGTTATGCCACCAGAAATTATCATCAGAAACATAAATTTTACCAGTAGAATGCCATTAACAGCACAGAAAAGAAACTGCAAGAACTTACAGATCCATATATTGGATTTGCTGCAGCAATTACACTACATCTTGCATTTAGCGATGCATGTATTCCTGCCTTGGCAATGGTCACAGTTTGCTGTTCCATAACTTCATGTATAGCAACTCGGTCTTGATCATTCATCTTATCAAATTCATCAATGCAGACAACGCCACGATCAGCAAGAACCATGGCACCAGCCTCAAGCCTTCTTTCCCCTGGACACAGGCATTTGGTTAGCACTTGTACAAAAACCAAACACAAGTGTATGGACAACTGCAGCAACTTACCAGTCTCTTGGTCAGAAGTGACAGCAGCAGTCAAACCAACACCAGATGAACCCCTTCCAGTTGTTGATATAGCCAATGGGGCTATGTTCATAACAGCTCTCAGAAGCTGGGACTTGGCAACAGAAGGATCTCCCACCATCATCATGTTAATATCTCTGCATATGAAAGATACATGATGAGCATTACAACCAATGAAAACATATAGCAGCAGCAATTATCTGGTGTATAAACACTAACCCTCTCAAGTGAGTTCCATTTTTCAAATTCTTCTCAACACCACCAAGCATTAAGAGTACAACTGCCTTCTTTATCCAGATATGGCCATAAATTGATGGAGCAAGTGAATTCCCCAGCAAGTCAAATGTATCATTTCTCCTTGATATTTCTTTCATTCGCTTCAGATCTTCCCGAGTATAGACAGGCGCATTTGCCTCTTTGTTCAGAAGTGAAACATTATTAGCAATAAGGACAGTCCTGTAGGTATAGAAATACAAAACCACATCAGATCACACCAACTAGATATTTTAAATTTGACTTCTGTGAAGGCAGTAGATAGACTAACCTGAAGACACCACTAACACTGCCCTTGCTTTTCCCTGGAAGAGCCTTGTATAGACCAACAATTGAGACACGGTCACCTGGCTTGCAACAATCTACAAGATCATCTTCTACAATAACATCCACAGTTCTTGGGAGCTGTCCAGGGGCAGCATTTTCAGGAACCTCTTGCATGGACAATGTCTGGTGATCCTTGTATTGACACATCCCATACTCGGTGACCAACAAATTGCCATTTTCATCCTAAGCAATTCAGATTTTAGCATTGCAAGCATAACATGGAAGAGGCTTCCTTGAATCATAATAAATGGAAATAGAACATAAAAGCATACCCTTGTTGGATAAACTGAACCAGTAGGTAAGCCTACAAAAGATGTAATGTCCCTGTATTCACGAGACATAAAAGCCGCAGTGGCAGGGCAGTAGTGCACACTCTTAACAACCTTCGGCCTCACCAGTGAGCCTGAAATTTTTTTAGACATTAAAAGAACATTAGCCTCAGGGAGTAAAAGGCACTAAAAAAATTATGGCATCTTCATAAAAATAAAATGCTCATGAATTATGCAGATGCTGGCCCAGGACAAGGACATACCTAGTTAGCTACACACAGTATCAAGAGCTAAATTGGCTGCACTAACACCACAAATGCAAAACTACTCCCTCTGTATCAAAATATAAGACATTTTTTGACACTACGATAGTGCCAAAAGGTGTCTTATACTTTGATAAAAAGGGAGTAGATGTTTAATGTACTAATCAAGTGTCTAGTTTATTAATATTCTCGTTTTGGTGGTATATCCGTACTGCCTTAAACCAAATACTGGCGACAGTTTATCTCTTTTTGATTTATTTGGCTGTTCCACGATTTCAACACTAGATCTATTCTCCGCGAGAAAGAGAAATACTAGTATACGACGGGAACTTTTCAGATAACTTCTGGCCAGTGTAATACTAATACAAGATTAACATCATGAATCACATAAACCGAACGGCATAAAACAAGATTATGGTGGGGAGAAAGGGATTCAATTACATTTGGTGACGATGCCCTCGACGCAGACCATGGTGCCGATGAAGGAGGACATGAGGTCCCTGGGCGTGACCCTGTGGAAGCCGAACGGGCCGGTGAAGCCCACGAGCACGCGCTCCCCTTCCTTGAGGAACTTGGGATCCAGGTTCCTGGCCACCTCCGTCACGGCGTCCGACGCCGGCTGCATGAACTCCCCGGGGCTCCGTATCACCCTACAGATGCAACAAAAGGGGGTAACCACCGAATCGACCAGGCAAATCGGCGGTGCGTGATAGGGGAGAAAGGGAGGCGGAGGGGGCTGACCTGCGGGCGAGGTCGAGGTTGTGGTTGCGGAGGTCGTCCATGCCGATGGTGAGCCGGTGGCGCTTGCTCTGCACCATGTCGCGCACGGCCTGCATGTACACTCCCTTCCCGACCTGCGGAGGCGACGGAGAGACAAAACGTCATACAGGAGCCGGGCGAGCGGCCGGGGGAGGAGGGGGCAAGGGGCGGAGGGGAGATGCGCGCTTACGTCTTGGTCGAGGAAGTCGAGGAAGGCGCGCTTGTTGGCCGCCATGGCCTCCTCGTTGACGTCCATGGCTGCCGCCGCCGCCGCCGCCGCCGGTGCTTCGGGGGTGGGAGGGGGGAGCGGGAGGGAGAGGGGGAGAGATGCGAGTGGGGAATGTGGCGGCGGGGTCTGGGGGTGGGTTTGGATTTGGGGACAAAAGGGGGGCGCGTTTTAGGCGGGAGGAGGCGGGAGATGTTGGCGGGAAGGGTGCGTTTTCGCGCGCTCTGCAGCGGCCACCGACTGGACCACGTGTGGGCCCCACGGATCGATTCATGGGCCGGAAATGTAACTGTCCTACTGGGCGGATCCTCTCTCGCTCGCCAGGACTTGGGCCACGTGGATCTGGGCCGCTGCTATTTTGCTGCGGGTGCGACCCATCGACAGCCGTTTGCCACATTCGGCCCAGAACACCACGGCCTGGAAGAGTGGCGATCCCCCCCAACTCTGCCAAGCTCCAACCGGCCAGATTTGTCAACGCCGGCGCCGGGATTGAGCGAGTTGTATTGCGAGACTCCCAGGATTGAGCGACGTACCGGAGAGGCGAGGCCAGGGCGTCGACTCGGAACGAGGCCGCCACGGCCATTACCGGCGAGGGATCCAGGGCTCTCCACCGACGCAGGGAAGAGGACGCAACACGGCGGCGCATCCACGCTTCAAACCACAAATAAACCTGGGTAAGTACTGGGCATTTCTAACTGATCCTACCGAGGATCCGGCCGAGGAAACTCTTAACAGTAAGATTTAGCCGGACCTAACCGATCCTCTATATAACAGAGTAAAAATCAAATATGCACAGTTCAACCTAGTTTTGACCGAAATTTGAATAAATTTAAACATAAGTTTAACCTAGTCGAACACATTGTCTTGACAACCGAACTTCAAACATAAATTCAAACTTAAACTACACTAAACCCTAATCTAGACTACTCATCATCATCATCCTTGCCATTGTAGAGGCCAGTCTTGCCTCGACATGCCACCGCCCATTGGGTTCAGGCCAATGTTGTCGTCGCCGAAGTCGGGGAAGATGCGCCGCCACTCCTAGGCGTCAAACTCCTTCTCCGTGCCATCGTCGTCGCCGCTGCCTTGCTCCTCGTCGTCAGATATGACGATGACCTCGTCGTTGACAGCCTGCTCCGCGAAGATGGCCCACTCCACCTCCACGAGCTCGGGGTACTGGCAGCGAAGGTCTGCCATGTATTCCTCATCGGCGGCCTCTGACGCGACGTTCTTCCTCGCCTCCTGGTCCTCCCGAGCCATCACCGAGGTCACCACACCCGACACCGACGGGACGAGGTGGACCCGCGCCGTCCCAAACGGGAAGTCGAGCCGCGCCGCCGCGCCATGGAGCCGAACTTGCCACCGGTCGTATCGAGCGCGACGAGCTCCGCCGTGTAGAATGACCCGGTCCACTTTTTGGTGTGGGTCTCGCGGTCGGTGATCTCCGCAACCCAAGTCCCCCACGCTCGCTGGCAGACACCGAGGTATTTCCTCTACGGTTCCCGCGGCGGAAGGAGCTCGGGGAAGTCGGCGATGCGGCGGGCGGTGGCCGCATCAGAGGGGCGACGGCTGCTTGAGGACGCGCCGCTTGAAGACGAACCATGAGCGTGGCGGCACGGATCCACGCTGTGGATCAACGGTGAGGAGCGCTGGCGATGGAGAAAGACCCGGGGGTTGGGAGGAGTCGCCAGCGGCGGGGGATGGGGAGGAGAAGAGGAAGAGGTGGCGAAGTGGATCTTTTTTTTACTCGGCCTTCGACGGTGGAGTAAATATAGGGCGGCGGCGGTGTGGCTGAGGATAATTTATTCTGTACTAACCGGGTTTTACTCCTCTAACCGGTTATTGGGATCGGTTAGAAATGCCAAATGCCCTCAGTGAGTCCCGGTAGAGAAAATTTACAGGTTATCACACCAAAATTTTGGGAACCAGGAACAGCTGCTAAACATCCACCTTGATCATATAGCATATACCAACTAATTACACATGTACTACTACTAGTACAGTAGTACTCCGGTTGTAAATTGTGGGCTGAACCAGGAGCACCATTTATTCCGGTTGTAAAAACACAGCTTAGTAAAGTACTACGGTCTGGAAAGATACTAACTACACTATGCTACACGACCTTGGTGCAGGAGGATGCCCGGGCTTGCTGCCTCTTCCTGTGCTTCTGCCTGGCCAGGAGCAGCGCGTACACCACGAACCCCAGCCTGCGCCGCCTGGGCTGGAACTGCTTGCGGGACGCGCCATCATGATCTATCCTCATCGGCGAGTACATCTCGTACTTCTGGCTGAGCATCTGCCCCAGAGACACCTCCTTCTTCTTCGCTGAACTCGCCGTCTTACCAGTAGTCTTCCCAGTGGCAGTCTCAAACTCACAGTCGAGCTTCATGCTCAGGATCTGCCCGATGGACATGGCCTTGGTGCTCTTCGGCGTGGTGGCCACCAGGCTCAGGCCGTTCACGTCGTAGATCCCCGTGCCCACCTTTCGGGGTGTTGCTGGCGTTGCCGAGGTCTTGAACTTCACAGAATTATTTCTGCTGTTACTGTTGCCGGTCGGTCGCCAGTTCAGAATTATTTGGTCGGACCGCAGCCTCCGGAGAGCATCTTCGGCTGCGAGCTTAGCTTTGTTTGCGGACTCCTCCCTCTTCAGGGCCTCCTCCAGAACCTTCCTGCTGGACTCGACGGCGGCCATTGCCTCGTCCACTCTTTCCAGAAGTTCTACCTTGCCCTGGTTTGCCTGATCCAGCTCCTGCATTGCCGCGTCTATTCTGTTCCTAGAGGCAACCTCTGATTCTTCCGCCTCGCGCAGGAGCTTGGAGTGTTCTTCAACAGAAAGTGTGACGTCGGATGTAGCGCTCTCCGGGTCCTCCACGTTGCTTCTTTTTCCCATCGCCGCGAGGGCGAAAGCTTCTCCCCGCCTTGAGGCTTCCTTCAATTTATCGGCCATGACGATCCTGAACTGAAGAGTCTTCGCCTTAGATCTTGTGTGCTCAATTGTGGAAGTCAATTCACCAATCTCGAGCTTCGAGTCCTCGACCATCTTCCTGTGCTTGTCTTTTTCGGCATTCAACTGCTTCATCTGCAGCCATATGTCATAAGGTTCCAGCGCAGGTTTCGGGTCTTTTGCTGCTTGTAGCTGCGCGGCAGTTTTGCTCAACTCTGCTTCCAATGCTGAAGCTTTCTCTATATTCAACTGCACCCTCTCACGGGTTCTCTCGAGGGATGCTTTCTCCTCCTCTATCTGGCACTTGAACATCTTGACAGTGTCCATGTTCAGGAATGCTTTTGCCTGATTCAGCTTCATCAGTGTGGCTAGTGGAGACTGTATGGCATTTATGCTCTGGATCAGTGGCTCGGCATGGTCGTCCACTTTCCGTTCTATATCAGGAGGTGGATGTATCTTCATGGTATCAGCATGATCTGTTGCTGCATTTCCACACTCTGATGTTGCCTTCTCTATCTGCAACTTCAAGTCATCAATAACCTGCTTTGTTGACTCCAACTCTTTCAGCACCTTGAATGTTTCGCTTTCCTTAACAAAGAGCCCCATCTCGACCTTCACGGTTTGTTCCTCAACTTTCATGAGTTCTACCTCCTGGAAGAAATGGCACCATAGAAAACAAAATCAATTTATTTATTCGACAATAAAGATTTATAGCAGGAACATGACTTCAACTCCTAAGCTGAAATCGACAATGGAATAAGGAACATGAACAATATCTTCAACAAAATATGACCTGGTTATCAAATAAAAGAACACGTGATGTGTATATGCAGTTCAAGAGCCTTCTTTCTAAAATGGTGAGGAAGTCAATAACCAATCAAGCAGCAAAAAGGCAGGATGAGCCGCTGCAAAGCTAGTATTTGTGACTAGTTTACTCCATTCACAAATACTACCTCTGTACCAAAGAACGTCTTATATTTTGATACGTAGGGAGTATAAGATGTTTTGAACATTTCAATATGGACTACATACAGACTGAAATGAGTGAACATACACACTAAAACATGTCTATATACATCCCATTCACAAAAAAAGTTAGAACATCTTATATTTGTGAACGGAGGGAGCATTTACTAGCTGTGAGAACAGTGTTCGAGACTTCGAGCCAAAAACAATGTCGCCAAATTTCATACCAAAGCGTCCTCACTACACAATCCACCATACATAGTATCTTTGGGGAAATATTAGTGCCCAACACGTACAAATGTACATAGAAGGACTGTCAAGGACACACACTAGCAGAGTAATGTAGTACTTCACTTGCTCTGTTAATGTATACTTACAGTGCACAACGCATCCTCCTCGTGATGCCCAAGCAATTACACCACTAGGCTAGCATCACTGGCATGATCTTGCAGTTCCTCCGCAGCATACCAACCATGAAATGCTACTCACCGCTCAGCTATCCCTCAATTTCTTCCAGGATTAATGTAATTTTACTTCGCAACAGGGAAAGTGACAACCTATTCCACCGGATGTCCGTAACCAATCAGCCTCAAGATCCAATAGTCGAGCTTTAGTACTAGATGCAAAATTTGCAGTGTCGGGCCGGCCAGGCTACCTGCTGGTGCTAAACGCCATTATGAAATGGATCCCCGGAGCCCCCACGGCGTCATGTCACGGTCTCCCGCAACAACCGCCGCTCGCTCGAATCACTCAACCGAAGAGGAGACCGGGTATGTTTGAGATTGCGATTTGCGGCGGCGAGATTTCGAAGCAGATGGCCCGGGGAACGCGAGGAAAGCGAGGGTTATAAAACGCAGAAATGAGAAAGCGCTTTGAGAGGGAAAGCAGATGTGACGGCCACCAGCAGAGCGTCGCCACCACCTGCGCGAAAGAGAAAGGCGGGATAATAGATGCGGGCGGGGAGGTGGGAGGGTGGGTGGGCGAGACTGACCTCCGGCCGGAGCTGGAGCGGCGGCGGCGGCGACGGCGGCTGGCGCCACGGGGAGACGGCGCCGCCGCCGAAGCGGTCGACGGCCTGGCGCACGGACTCGAACTGGGACGACGTGTCCACCTCGCCGCGCCCCCGCATTGCCGCCAGCGCGTGCGCCGCTACTTCCGCCATGGCCCCGGCGGTAGGCGGCCGTGGGTGAGAGTGAGACGGTAGCCCAGCGGGAGTGGAGTGGAGCGGAGACTCTGGTGTGAATGAGGGCGTGGGGGTGCCCGCCCGTGAACCCCGCGGCCGCGGGTTTTGTGGCAGTGTTTCCTTTGGCTCGCTGTGTCCGGTAGCGCCTATGGGATAAAGCCTTTTTAGCGCGGCACGGGGAGGCGTGATTAGCAGATGCCGGTGGTAGTGCGCGAGTAATTGCGCCGGTGAGCCGGGGATGAAAAGATCGTTGGATGGGGCCGGTGGGGGGGGGCACCGGGCCGGCCGGCCACTGCTACGGTTGTGTACGCCGGAGTACGACATGCAGGTAGGGCCCACGCCCACGGGAGGAAGATCCCTGTGTATCGCGCCGTTTAGCATTTCACAGTGATCTGTCAATCTGAACTCACTCCTCCGTGAGATTCCTGCCTTGCCCGGCGTAGTAAAACAGTGGTTCTACTTCTGGCTGTGATGTGAACGCGACGTGTTACGGGCCGGTTAACACTGACGGCTGCAGGTCGATGGATTATTTTTAGACCGATTCCGTGATAATATAAAGCTGCATGCCGGCCGCCGCTAATGTAAATGATGAGATCCACCGTTTGAACAGCGCGCTCTCGTGAGAGGGACGTGTCATGCACGCCGTTCATCTCCTACGCCCGCGTGCTTACGCCCAACTTATAATCGGAAAGTCGGGTGCTGCTATGAGGCCCAGACCCTGACGGTGGGGCCCACCGCACCTCTGAAAGCCGAGGCCCCACCCGACAGACAACGCCACATGATTGAGAGAAGGGGCCAGAGGCCGGGTTCTTGGAATCTAGTGCCATGCATATGTTTACGTACAATGTCGGTGGCAGGCTCGGGCTCTGTGGATTTGGCAGTTTCCACTATGGCTTTGCAGGTTCATCATGTGATTTGAGCGCTAACCTCTTCCTCCTCTCTCCTATCCTTGCTATAGTGTAGTATAAGAGCGAAACAACGGAGTAGTAAAAAGTAGAGCGTTGCTATACACACGACATACCTTGGACGATTTGTGGACGATAGTAGTGATCCAACCGTACCAGCGTTGAACAAAGTGCAGGCCCACCGCTAGATCAAGGATCGTGTAGTGTTCGGCTGGCATGCATCGGCTGCGGAGTAGTTCCGTAAAAAGTAAGAACCACATAGACGTTGTCACCTAGTTTATACAGTGTACTAGTATTGCTAGTATATCCTGCCTGATTCGGAGCCCGGTTTGTATTTGTCCCTAACGAAACACCCCCTTACACTGAGTATATAGGCATATTTTAGAGTATAAGACATATTTTAGAGTATAACGAAACACCCACTTACACCCTTGATATTAACTACATACGGATGTACATAGACATATTTTAAAGTATAAGTTCACTTATTTTGCTCCGTATATGATCCGTATTGAAATATCTAAAAACACTTATATTTAAGCCAGTTAGCCGCTCACTCGGACCAATGCCTAAACTCCGACCTTGTGCTTCCCGTGTAGATTTCGAGACGGTCGGAATAGAGAAACTACGTTGTGCAGTACAGAGAGGCGTGCCGTGGAATCATGGCAAATGAAAAGCAGATCTACTCACCGTTCGATGTACGGGCGGTGTAGTATATGCTTCTTCTTGTTGTTATTGTTTTGAGCAAAGCACACTGCTATACGCGTTCGTGTAATTTTTCTGTCGCTCGGGGGCACCGTGTTTACCGGGGGTCTGTCTTGTCTTCTGGCTTGGATGATAGGGCCCATGGATCGTGCCGAATGCAGCAGCATCCAAAGCGGAAATTTTTCAAGGCCAGAAATGGGCTGCCAGGAAACGGGTCGGGCCTAGATAGTATACTACTACTTTTAGTCGTATGCACTTAGTTGGGCCCAATCAAGCCTAGCAAAAACCAAATGACAGTTGGGCCTAATCAAGTCTAGCAAAACACGTGCGCGCTTTGACCGCACCGTGTATTTCGGGAAAACGAGGAAATTGCACAAACCATCAAAGTTGGTGTCAATTTTGCACATAATACTTACTTTACCGTTTTGTTGCACAAAACACCACATGTTGATGCCATTCGTTGCAAATAGGTCAAATCCGGTGTTTAGATAGATTGATGTGATTTTTGACGGGTGGGTCCCACCCATAAGTGCATGTGTGGCGAAGAAATCTGGGCACATCGGTCAAAACCGAGGACTTCCGATTGCAGTTTTAATTGGCCTATTCAAAAAACTAACACAAAATTCAACATTTTCTTACAAAACTGGTAAGCATGCACGTGCAAATGCACGTCTCGACTAATATCCAAATATATATGAGAATAACATGCATATAAAGATAGTTTGATTGCACCAAAAAATATTACAAATCAAGAAAAGAGAAACAAGCCTGCCTTTGCATATATAGCCTTTTTTATTTAGAGATAGAAGACAAACACGTCAATTTTTGTGTCCCGGAATGCGTGCAAGCTTACATTTTTTTGGTTTCAGGAGGTCATATAAAGATAAATATGTGACAAAAAGGACCTTAGAATCTTGAGACATATTAGTTTGCACAAATGTTAGAAAAAAAAGAACTAAAATTGAAGAAAGCGACTGGTTAAGAGTAGAGGCTTCAGAAGATGTTGCGGAGGTGTGGAAGAAGGTAATACTCAAAAATAGAATTTTTTAGGTCAAATCAAGTTGCATATCTAACTGGAGATGAAAGGTTTAATGTCACGAGTGTACCACGCAGAGCGCATCTATTTTGCAAGCAGAGAGGCTGCAGGGTGCCTTATATGCATTCAACAGAAGGACTATGTAGATGCATCATTTTTCACGTCCTATATTCACCATCTGCCTCCTCTCAACCCATCCCGGTAAGCCCCACCTTCGCCTTCCGTGTAAAACAAAGTTATCACCCTTCCGTGTAAGCTGTTACTTGTTTTGGTGTTCTTTGCCTAAGATGATGTTGATTGTTTTCTGTAGTATGCCAGTTGGTCATTGCTAAATGCTAACTCCATGTGAAACTGATTATTTGATTCCTGAACCTCCATATGTTGATGTTATCACTGTAAATGATAAGTTTATCAATATATATGTGATTCCAACTTCCATTGGAGATCACGCAACTTGATGTGTGTATGGACCAATTTGGTCTTGAAACCAGCACCCATGAAAGCAGAAAGTAAAAGAGTAATGTTGTGTAATTTTCCACCGAAATGTATAAGTATGATCTGCTTTCATGCCAAAATTTATCTATCATGCATGTTCAGTTTCCATTTCCTTGTTTTTCAGGTTCCATCATATGTCAATTAGTACTAACTTTGTTTAATATTCAGGTTAGACTAAGAAATAAATTTCTCATTTGCATTTTGATATCTTTACCCCTTTTCAAAGGATTTTTTTTGTCTATTCAGCAAAAAACCCGGAAGTTCAGTTGGTTAAATAGATCCATGGTCTGCCTACCTTGAAATTGATGTACCAGGAGCCTAGGAGGATGCCAGTAGATGTTTGGTTTTGGTGCACCACCAAAACAAGCTTGCTGATGGGATGGAAAGGCTAAGGTAATGAACTATCAACTGTACACGTGAGGTAGAAGGCTACGCCTACTGTACTGCCAGCTAAAATACGCCTATTCCGTCAAAAAGAAAAATGTAATGCCTAAGATGCACTGTCCTGAACCAGCTAAAATACGCTTATTGATTTTTTTTGTTCTAAACTTCAAAATGATAGCTATACTGTTCTGAATTTTTAGGATATCAGCAGTTGTTTGTATCTTTGAGTGTCTAATTCCAAGTTGAAATCGAGATTGTTAACTACTGATAAGCTGAAGGTAGTACTAATCGCCATCTTTATCTCCGTTTGACAAACAGAGATGAACTCCTTTCAATTTCGGGTTAGTTGAGTTGGGAGCTGTGTTCCAGTTAATCAGTTATATATGATTACCTCCTGAAACCCGGATTTCAGTTTCTGAATCCCTGTGTTCCACTGGCGGTGACCATCAGGCCTCACCAGCATAATTTTGCACATGATCAATGGTGTTCTGTTCTGATAGGGGAGTAGTAGTAGGAATCGTGGCAATGGACCTTTTGGCTGCAAATCTGTTTGGTGCTCTGGCATTATGACCTAGAGGTGCTCCACTTGTAACAATCCAGAATTTTACTGAAATTATTGGTAGTTTGATGCTGTGTGCTCCATGCATTGGTGTTCTGATCTCTATCTATGATTTTCCATGTGGAAGAAGCTACAGTATGTAGATTTCAGAACTACTTGCAACCAGAAATACCATGTGTTTGAATACTGTATGTTTAATGTTCGATGATAGATGCGATGTTGTGCTGAGATGTATCCAGTAATAGCATTCTTTACAGATTAACATGCCGATGCGTTTTGTATCAAGTCACAGCAAGTTACTATTCTGTTTCCCTATGGTGGACAGCGGGTGGGTTACCTGATGTGCTGGTCGACGAACGGGGCGGCTCTGGCGGGACGGGGACAGGCTCCCGTGGCGGGGCGGCGAACGGCGCGGACGGGCTCCCGTGGCGGGGCGGCTCGTCCCGGCGGGGAGGCGAACGGCGCGGCGCGGCGCGGCCTGCAGGAGGAGGACGCGGCCTGTGGGAGGAGGACGGGCTCCCGTCCCGGCGGGGAGGCGAACGGCGCGGCCTGCAGGAGGAGGGGCTCCCGTCCCGGCGGGGAGGCGAACGGCGCGGCCTGCAGGAGGACGGGCTCCCGTCCCGGCGGGGAGGCGAACGGCGCGGCGCCCGGCGGGAGGAGGACGGGCTCCCGTCCCGGCGGGGAGGCGAACGGCGCGGCGCCCGGCGGGAGGAGGACGGGCTCCCGTCCCGGCGGGGAGGCGAACGGGGCGCGGCGCCCGGCGGGGAGGCGAACGGCGCGGCGCGGCGCCCGGCGGGGAGGCGAACGGGGCGCGGCGCCCGGCGGGGAGGCGAACGGGGCGCGGCGCCCGGCGGGGAGGCGAACGGTGCGCGGCGCGGTCTGCAGGAGGAGGAGGAGGAGGTCGTGCGGCGGGGCGGTTTTTGTTTTTGTCTGCGGAGCGATTTTTAGTGCGGGGCGATTAGCGATCGATTTGGCTTGTTGCGTGGTTGGTAGCGTTAAACACAGAATGATTAAAGACCATTAGATCTTGATGATCTATGGGTGAGATTGTTTGGATCTGCCCTTCTCTTTCTTTTATAGTGGTAGTAGATAAAATTCTAGTAACACAAACATATACCCAGTATTATTCTTGAAAAAATCTAGCTCATTCGGACCAAAGGTTTGGAAGATATTGAAAGTTTTAGTTGTTTAATTAAAATTTTGGT
The DNA here is from genome assembly GCF_018294505.1 of Triticum aestivum. Classification (NCBI taxonomy): domain Eukaryota; kingdom Viridiplantae; phylum Streptophyta; class Magnoliopsida; order Poales; family Poaceae; genus Triticum; species Triticum aestivum. Next base: position 495,955,410 of record NC_057794.1, on the reverse strand, counting down.
TCAAAATTCAACATTTTGAAAAGAAACTATAACTAGTAAACCATAAATGTATCCAACGTTGATCTGGGAAATCTCAACTCATTGGGAGTAGAAGTTTGGAAGATATTGAGAGTTTTAGTTGTTTAATTCAAATTTTGGTTCAAATTCATCTTTTCCAAAAAAAAACCCTATAGGTATAGTAAACCATAAATGTATGTGACATTGATCGGGAAAAATCTGAACTCATTGGAGTAAAAGTTTAGAAGATATTGACAATTTTAGTTCGTTCATTCAATTTTTTGTCTGAAATTTTATGATTTTCTAAAACATTTTAAAAAAGTAAACCGTACACGTACTCGATACTAATCCAGGAAAATTCATCTCAATTGGACCAAAGGTTTTGGAGATATTGGCATATTAGTTGACCGACTACTGTGGTTTTCTGCACCACGCGTGCACTTACCGGTGGAACCCACATGTCAGAAATCACATCAGTGTATCTACACACTAGATTAGACCTATCTGCAGTGAATAGGCACCAATATATGATGTTCTATGCAACAAAGTCGTATGGTAGGTGTTATGTGCAAAATCAACACCATTGGTGGTTTGTGCAATTTCCTCTTCGGGAAATCATTTTCGGTAGATCAATCGTAGGTGCACACCAGTACGGGTATATAGCATATATTCTTGCAGTGGCTATTGTATGGCTATACACGGCAATCTATGCGCCCATTATTTAGCAAAATGCGTGGTCATCTATGAACTGTGGCAACCTAGTCTGAGTTCCTCCCGCAACCCTCCTCCTCCCGCGACCCTAACCGACCGTTGTCACCGTCCTGATCTCCTTTTGCTCCCGCAACCCTCCTCCTCCCGCGACCCTAACCGACTGTTGTCACCGTCCTGATCTCCTTCTGCTCCCGCAACCCTCCTCCTCCCTATCTCTCGCTCTCTCCTCACCTCTCCCGGAGGCCACTGTCGAACAAGGTCGAGCGGTGCCCGCGATGGGGGCGGCGGGGATCTGATCCCCAACGGTCTCTTGGGCCATCAATGGGGAATCCTCTCTGGGGAGGCGGGTGGCGGTCGTTGAGCCACCGAGCGCGGCGCCCAGGGCGGAGTTCCCTGGTCAGGCGGTGGCGGTGATCGCCTCCATGGCCAAAGGGTCAGTGGAGGTCGGCCTCTGGCGTGCTCTCAGGCGATGAATGGTGGCGGCGGTCGTGCATCTGATCCCTGTTCAGATCGGTTGTGGTGTGGCCCTTGGCCGGCTGGCGGCAAGTGGAGGGGTCAATGAGGGGTGGCTGGAGGTCACAGGCGGTTGCGTGCATCTTCACAACGCGGTCTCGCGAATCTAGTCAGTTGCGGAGTCGGGGTGGCGCGAGTTCTGGTGAAAGTCGTGTTGACTTCGGTCATGGCAGACGATGATGGCATCTTTGACAATGTTTTCTTGTCGAGGCATCGTCGTTGTAGTCTGTGTCACAACGCTGGGGTTGCTCCGATGGAAACCCTACATTTGGGTCTTCTGGATTTGATGATGTCGGCGCCTTTGGTGTCGTTCGCCCTCCTAAGGACACTATTTTGGAGCCGGTGCCAGCTGGAAGGGCCAAGAGGTGGAGCGGCGTTGCATCTACCACAATAATGACGGCGGGTCTCGGTGGCGTGGCACAATGGTGTCTCGGTGATGGACGTGTGTGGATGGACGCACGCGGGGTGGTGGCGCTATTTGACGTCGACGACAGTTGGGCCTGATAAGGTCAATGCGTTGAGCCCTCCAAAAGATGGGAGGACGAAAGATGGTGATGGCGGATTCTAGAGCGTGCACATGCAGTGTGTGTGCGAGTGTTTGCTAGATCGGTTGGTGTTATCCGCTCGCTCTGGGGCAACTTGACGAGACCACCGATTTAGATGGTGTATATTGGTGCGAGGTCATGCCACATCATCAAGTTTATAGTTGTAGCGATAGAGGTCGCTAGCAAAGAGGCTTTGGATTGATCAATGTATTTGTTTTGTTAGGCTCTACTAGATGTCTATTTTACCACGTGACACATGTGGTAAGCAATACAAACAACTCAAAAAGATGTCTATTTTATTTTACTTCAAAAGAGCATATGGTTCTCGTTTCATCCTTTCCTTCGTCCAACCTCTCTATATATGCCCCTTTCTTTTTATGACTTTTTTTTCTCCCACACTTTCCACTAAAAGCAACTTAATTATCCTACGTCTTATTGAGTTACCAAAATATGTTTCTTGCAAGTCAATCATGATGATCGCATAAAAAAAACTTGATAAGATTTTAGCGCATCAAAGTAATAATAGATCTGCAGTCACATGTCAATCTATTAGAATGTTTATGCTCCTGTTGTAACACAGATAATTATATAGTAATATAATAAAGATGATTATGTGCATCCTTGAATGTAGAGGTCCGGGGTTCAATCTCCTTTTCCAAAAAACATATGTGAACTGTAATAATAAATGGATGCGACTAACCACCAGTCGACTGGTGGTTAGCGACAAATCCGCACGATCGAAAACCTGCGTCCCTCCCCGCGCGTGACCCACTTCGGCAGCGCCACCCACGACCCAACATTCTCTCGCGAGGCCCACCGCGCGCAACGCATTAAGGCCCAAGACTGTTAACACAGCCCCTTTGGCCCCCCTCCCCCCTCCTGCACGTGACTTACCACCCCAAAACCTAGTTTCTTACCTCCATCGCAAGAAACATCCACCTGCCCTGATCAGTTCTCTCCTCTCTCCCCAACGCGCCTCCATCGCTGGCGACCTCCGCCCCAGATCTGATCCACCAAAAAAAGGAAACCGCGAAAAACATCACCAAAACACAAGGATTTGAGGGAGGGCCCCGGTTTACCACAACAACATCATAGGGGTTACATCAGTTCGTCTCAATCTCGTCATAATCAGGAAAAAAAGAAAGGAGGTAAGTGATTCAACCTCTATACACCTGCTGCATTTGCATTTCATACCAATAAAATCAAATTCCTCGGTTGTAATTTGAGTTACCACTCAAATTCAGTCAGGTTACCAAACAAAAAGATTGACTAAATTTTCCTCTTTTACAACCAAAAAGTTGGTAAAATTGGTCCATGTTCCTACCTACAGATTACATCATTGATTTACCTCATCATTAAGTTACCAACATAAACACATATAGGTTATCATCATCAATCTGTCAAGCTATCTTTTTTGGAGCATGTTAGAAATACATGTATGAATTTTCTCATTAAAACTGACATACCATCTCGAATGAATATATATTACCAGAATGTGTGCATTGAGTAATCAGCATCCTTTAAGATTTATTCAACATAAAGAAAGATCCTTTTCTTCCTTTTTATATTGAACAAACCCATGTCAGAACAAGTTACCATGCTAATTCATTACAAATTACCAGGAAAACTCAGAACCAAAGGTGCTAAAAACACTACAAGAATACCATGTGTTGATTTACATTGTTGCCACCAGACTTTTTTGATAAGAAATGATGTTCATGAAATGAGGTTGGTAGAAACTATTGCTGTCATACTCCCATATGCTGGTTACTGCCAAAACGATACCTGTTATAAAAAAGAAGTAATGAGTGCAGTAAAAGGAAAAAAATATAGTTGTTGTGAAAAAATAATCAAAATTGCTTGTGAGTGTGGAAAATTAAAGGATGCAATCATATGTGCTAGCAGGTGCTGCAACACAAGAAAATGGCGCATGACAACAGGGATAATGTGGATATCATTATGAGTGGTGTGGGGACAAACCAAGAGTGTGAATATGCACACACGGCAAGCTTTGGTTCTGCCAAAACAGATGAAGGTAAAATATTTACCATGCCACCACATTTTTGTACACAAACTTGTTACCATCGTACTTGAATTGCAACTACCACCCTATGTTATTTACAACTATCACATTCACCATGAAACAGTTCATCAATCACGTAGCTTGATGCGCACAGGTTACCATGAATTTAGGTACAATTACCACACTTACTGCATACAAATTATCATGCAATCTGTATTACAATTGGAATTACATGCTTTCACTTTACAGCTACAAAAAACATCTTAATGCATGCAAACTTTACCAAGCAACTGGAGTACAAGATACCACTAGTTTTGGCGTGTAAAAAATATAACACAAATTAACAACTTTCAATCACATTACAGGTGCTACATCTAGAAGCAACCCGGTGGTTCGAGAGACAAGCAAAGAACCGACTACTAGCAGCATAGGGGTGAGAGAAAGCTTCTTTGATCATTCAGTCAGCGAGCCGGCGAGTCCAGAAACAGGAGGAGAGAATGCTGAACAGAGAGACAAAAATACCGAGGCATACTCCACAACGAAACCTCCTGATGAAACGATGAAGTTTGATACTTTTGAGGAAGCTTATGAACACTACATGCAATATGCACTGAGACATGGGTTTGGAATGAGACTGGAATACAGAAAAACAATTAAAGACAATACTGTAAGCAAAGTCATCTTGGTTTGTGGGAAATACGGCAAGCCAAAAACAAACAAGGAGGAGACAGAGGATGTGCAGGACCCAAAAGGCATCGTGAAGAAGAGGAAAAGAGGGAAGGTTGTGAGGTCGGGATGTCCGGCCCACCTTTACATCACCCACACGGATGCGTGGTGGAGAGTCAAACGCTTCAACGACGACCACAACCATCCTCTAATAAGAAAGCCGTCCTTGACAAAGTTCCTATCAACACATAGGAACATTCCAAAAGATGAGCAGGACTTCTTGAAGATATTGCACGGATGCAACATAGAGACAGCAAGACAGATGCAACTAATGCAATGGTTCTACGGGAATCCTAAAGATGTACCATACACAACAAAGGACATCGCAAACCAGCGAGCTAAATTCCGGATGGAGTACCGCAATGCTGATGTGGGGAGCACAATCTCGTACTTCCAAGATATGAAGGCACAAGATCCAGATTTCTATTGGAGAATAAAGCTTGATGATGAGGACAGAGTGGAAAATTTATTCTGGATAGATGGTGCGTCGCGCAGGGCATATGCTAGATACAACGATGTCATCTCATTTGACACAACATACATGACAAACATGTACAAAATGCCATGTGCGCCCTTCATTGGCATTAATAACCATGGGCAGTCAATCCAATTTGGTTGTGGGTTTGTTCGAAACGAACTATCTGGTAACTTTGTGTGGCTGTTTAATGCATTCTTGCATGCAATGGGTGGAATTGCGCCAAAGAACATAATAACATATCAAGATTTTGCAATGAGGAGTGCTATTGATGATGTGTTCATCGGGATAGTACACAGGAATTGCCGCTGGCATATAATGAAAAAAGCACAAGAGAAGCTTGGGAAGCTGATGGCTGACAATGAGCCACTAAACAATGCATTCAAGGATTGTGTTGACAACAGCCTGGCTGGTATTTTACTTCCCACCCCTCACTAACTTAAAACACAGAAAAATGGGCACATAGAAAATGGGTTTAGATCCATGATAACAACAGTTACCATCTAACAAGGTGACAAGTTACCAGAGGATTATAGCAAAATTACCTACATTAATTGCTTTCTGTACTACCCCTATCATGTTCATGTTTGATGTACACATTTCAGTTGTTCACCCCACTACTTACAACAAAAACTTTTCAATCACCAGCTAGTGCTGATTGATATGAGTATCTTTTTGTTGCTAGTTAAAAATGATGCTTCTACTACACACACAGAGTGGTAATCGCTTTGGAAAAAAAACTTATCCTGTGTGCAAAGTACTTACCATGATGCTTGAACTAAAGTAACCAGGTGTGTGTGACAGAATTATCAACAACAGTGGTGTTCCCTAGTTACCAAATATGTTTGAACCAATGTTACCATCCTTCAAATACTTGATGTTACCATGTATATGTTATGAATGCAGTTGAGGAGTTTGAGCACAAGTGGTGGGTGATGATGGAAGCGTATGGCCAGACCGACAACGAGCATTTCCAATGGTTGTGGGAGAACAAGAAGTGTTGGGTCCCGGTATACTATATGCACGATTTTTCCCATTCTTGCAGACCACGGCAAGAAGCGAGGGTTTTAACTCTATGCTCAAGAAGTATGTCAACCCAAACAACTCACTGGTCGAATTCGCACAACAGTACACTGTGATACAGGATAAGGTGATGGCTAGCGTGTCAAAAGAGCAGTTGGAAACAGTATACAAAGAAACCGAAATGTACTCGATGAACCCGCTGGAGATGCAGGTGCGAGGGATGTACACACATAACTTGTTTTGCAAATTCCAGGTGGAGATGAAGGTGAAATCAGCATACAGATGCGATGCATTGGATGATGGTACTTTCAAGGTCAGCTCAGTGCGGGGGATAATACCAAAATATGAAGACAGGGACTACCATGTGCAAGCAAACATGGTTGAAGAGACATACTCGTGTAGTTGCTGCAAGTTTGATCGTGACGGTCTACTGTGCGTGCACATACTACGAGTTATGGACCAAATTGGGGTATACGAGATACCTGAAAAGTACATCCTAAAGAGGTGGACCTGGGATCCAGAGGAGGATCTTATTCAACCTGATTTCGAACAGCCAACAGTTAAGAAGTCGATGCCAGAGGAGGGGAAAAGCGTCATGCGATACACGTCAATTCTTAAAGAATTTAAGGCATCGGCCAAAGACGCTTGCCTAACAGATGACGGGACCAGATTGGCAAGAAAACACCTGTATAATTTCAAGGAGGAGCTTGAAACCCTGAAGAACAATCAACTTTAAAAAGCAAGAAAGGAAAAGGAAGAAGCAAAAGGATCGTTTCAAGGATAGCTAGATCCCTGCTCGATACCTGTGGGGCGGATGAATGAAGACAACCCCGTCACACAGCACCAAAACTCCCCCCATGCAAGACATCCAGAGAAACCAGCCACACAACAAACAAGTGCCACTAATGTGCAGCGACAAGAGAACCCCGCCACACAACAAGAAAGTGCTACTAATGTGCAGCGAGAGGGTAACCCTGCCACACAGCAAGAAAGTGTGCGTGTGACGATACATGCTAGCAAAAACAATCATGCTTTTTTCATCCAGCCCCCACATCCTGATGCAGCTCCGTCCTCAAACACAAAGTTGATACTAGACCCTCCCAAGACTACAACAAAGGGGCGGCCAAAGTCAAAAAGAAAGCAGTCAGGTTTTGAGATTGCAAAACCCAAGCCAAAAAGGAAATGTGGTGTGTGCGGGAGTCTGGAACATGACAAACGCACATGCAAATCTCCCCTAGCAAGATAAAAATGAAGAATGTGCTATTAAAAGGAAAGGTGGTGGCTACAATTTTTTCATGGACCATAATGTGCAAGCTACAAGCCCCAATAACATTCCAGTTATCAGCATTGTATCATGAATTTATAATTGCTTTGTAATGCAAAAAGTGTATATATATAATTTAAGCAAGCTATCAGTACCCTATTATGCCAGTTACCAGCAATGTATGATGAAATTGACATGGATTTGTAAATCCAATATTTTTATATCTACATTTTTTGAAGGCTACCAGCATTGCATTGTATTACTTATGAACAAAAAATTAGGCCTGCTTGCACTTCTAAAAATTGCTTATTAACAAAATATAATCACAGTAGTGAATTTATCATATAGTCAGTGACTTCGGACTGTGTATACTATAGTAAAACAGCATGTCAACACTTTGCTCCATGACATTGTCGATGACAGATTCATATAAAAAAGTTATCAACACATTTTGGTAGAAGTTATCACACAGTAGTAAAAAAATATCACCTCATCACCCTTTGCTCCATGGCATTGTCGATGACAGATTCATATAAAAAAGTTATCAACACATTTTGGTAAAAATTATCACACAGTAGTAAAAAAATATCACCTCATCACCCGCTGCCGAACAGATGATAACGCCACTGTTTGCATTTGTTTTGATAATGATCTAACCACCTGAATGTCATAATTTTCCGGAGAGCTGGAATTTGTTCCTGAGTTAAGGCTGGAACACTTTTGCCATCCCACACCTCAAGGTACGTGCAGGCAAAAAATCCGCAATCAATGCTGAAACATTTGTGATAAAAAACAACACAAAATCAGTTTAATTGGAGTTTGCGACCAGGTCAATAAACAGGGATGAGAAACATATAGTGGGATGTTAAAAAGAGAGTGAATAATACACAACTAACCCATTATCCTGTTTGAACACATTAATGTACACAGGTTCATAGTCCTGAATCTGCTTATGCGAGTCCTTGTAATTTATCAACCAAGCCTTCTTTATAGCGTTCATGTATTTTGTCGCATGCTCAAGAAGAGAAGGACTATCTTGTTCACGCAATGAATCTAGAACTTCAAACCGCCTCGCCCTAAGATTTAGTGACAACACATACCAATGCCTGTCATCTGGACCGAGGCCCAACTTTTGCAAAGCAGGGAATAGCAGCTGCAAAAAATTAAAAGGCAGTAAGCATAGAAGGAGTTGGAAAAGAAACAAAATTACCAAGATAACAAATGGTCATGAAATTCACATGGGAGGCAACTAGAAAAAGAAATTATCAGGGCAGAAAGGTCAAAGTTGCCAGTGTGCATGAAAAGAGGTTATCATGACATGAAGAACAAAACAATATCCCCAGATAACAATAAGTTACATGATATTAACAAGAAGTTACAAAGACACTAACTGTAAAGTTACCAGATCCAGCAAACATAATATACCTGATCCTGGTGACTAAGAATGTAAGACTTGTTCCATCGAAAATACTTCAATACACACTTGGATTTGAAGTCTCCTATCGACAGATACACAGATAACAGCCAAGGGAAGATGAGCCTGTTTGGCGTTTCCTTATACTGGAGAATGCGAACATGTAACTCGGCAATGCTGGTTGATAGTTGCCCAACTCCCTTCACCCAATTGGCAAGCTCACCGAGGGTGACCCACCTACCATCAATGTCGATAACCCTAACACCACAAAAAACAAAAAAAAGATTAAAAAAATACATTTCAAAAAATGGCACACAAGTAATGATTTATGTTAAAAAATGAGAAAAAGGATGGAAACATACTCTTTAATCTTAGAGTTGGAATCAGTAGTATGCTTGATAACTTCATTGTAAACATACTCTTCCTCCTCGCTCGGTGTGAGGGTGGCAAAAGGCGGGAGCAGGTATTTGGACGGGTGGGTGACCCTAACTTTCCGAATAAAGGATTTGGGGGTTGAATTGCATACTAAATGCTCTGTGCGAGGTGGTAACTCTGGTGTAACAAATGTTGGACTTTGAGGGTTGTCTGGTAAAAACAGAAAAAACATAACTAAACTGTATAATGTAACAAGCACATGACTAAAACAAAAAGTCAAAAAAAACAATGAAAAACATGAGTTATCAACAGATGGGGCAAGGAATTATCAAGTGATGGGTCAAAGCTTATCAACTGCCACATGTTTTGATTATCAAGTGGTGGTCCATAGTTGAAAAACAAAGAAAGGGGTTTGTGCAAGGGTTGCAATGTTCATGGAGCAGGAAAAAAACACCTATTTAAACATTAGATTTCCCTTTTAATGCTGGATTGTCATGCTCAAATTCTTCCCACCACATGAGAACCTCATCATCGTCAATCTCAACATCATACACTTGCACACGACCAGCTTCCGGTGTTATTTAAATAAAAAAGAGCGATGAGGACATGAACAGTAGTGATAAACAAGATAAATTGTTGCAAAAAAAACAAGTATTGAAAATTGAGACAAGATACACAAAGTTATCAGGAACACAATATAGAAGGTACCAGGTAATTTCAATGTGGATTACTAGCACACATGTATGGGCCTTTTAAGGAACAAATTAGATATCACTGGTGCACAACGAGGAACAACTGTGATATCAACAAATCATCATAACATGTAAAAAGAAGACCAAAAGAATTGTATAGCCCATAATTGGTAAACAATGCATATGTGGCTGGAGTTATGGTGTCAATGGTTCGTAAATTGTTAGGATTTGAACATTTGAGTTACCAAGATAGTGTCATATAGACTTATCAGAATAAGAGTACACACCTGCTACTAAAAGTGCAGTATTGTTTTGTAAGCATGACAATCGATTAAGGAAAATAAATAGGCAATGATAGGAGATGTACGTATCATGCGCCTACTAAAAGTCAGTAATGGATAACATCGGCTTTCGGAACTGACAAAGTTACCAGGGGGAAAGAGGATGGGGTTATCGTCTATGCTAGCATCGTACAAAAAATTGTAGCGGGCACAACAGAATTATACATTCCGGGTACTGAAAGCACAGGTGTTAAATTACATCACACAAAAGCATGGAAGTAGTATTACATTCATCCATACACACAGAATGATAGCAAGTTCCAAACACATAAATAAAAAGAGCACACCAAGGCACAAACAATACGTACGCTGACATATCTCAATCCATCACTCTCGCTGCATAAAAGCGAAGACACAAGGTCTTCACTTACCAGAGTTGGGTGGCGGAGCCCAAGCAACCGGTTGCGCCTTGGTAACTTTCACCACTGCCTTGCCCTTCGAGCCAGCATCAACAGGAGATGCGAGCCCTAGAACGGCGACAGGGCCAGTAGCTGGTGCTGCAGGTGGTACTTGAGTCGATGGCGCCGCCGGAGGTGCTTCTGATGCTGCAGATGGTACTTGAGCCGATGGCACCGCCGCAGGTGCTTCTGGTGTTGCAGGTGGTACTTGAGCAGATGGCGCCGCCGCAGGTGCTTCTGGTGCTGCAGATGGTACTTGAACAGATGGCACCGCCGCCGATGCTTGTGGTGCTGCAGGTGGTACTTGAGCCAATGCTGGTGCAGCTTGAGCCGTTGGAGTTGCTTCAGTAGATGGTGGCACTTGTGGACTCGCACCAAAGATGGCATCAAGCCCAATAGAGCAGCTGGGTGGCGTAAAATTACCATCGTATTCTCCAGCTCCAGGGGTGCTCGACTCCAACGTAGGATCAACTACTGCTTCAAACACCACAAGTAACACACAAATAAGGAAAAAATGCATCAGGAAAACATGTAGAGGACATTGTATTTGTTAGTGCCAGAACATTAACTTGAGTTATCAAGGATTAAATAGACAAGTTATCAACATAAGAAAGTTAAGTTACCAACCTGTGCCAACAGGATTATGGGCATCATTCTCTTGACCTCCAGCTGTAGCCGTATCAATAGGCATATTGACTGGGGTACCTCCCACAACTTTCTCAGTGTCACGAACGGCTACAGCGGAAAAAGATTCAACACATCGTCAACATAAAACATCATAAAATACAAGAAACAAAAAAACAAAGGCGATGACTAACAAAATACCTTCACCTCCATCATGCACTATATTTGGGACGACTTCATTTTGACATTCAACAGCCACAGCCACGCTGGCGATATCTTCAACAACAGTAGTAACAGTTGCCGCTGCAGCAAGTTGAAAAACAGCATCATCAGAAACACCAGCCGATGTCGCCGCAACAGCATCAGATGCGCCCTTGCTAGATCCTGCTGCTTTTTCAGACGGAGATGTCGCCATGGGTGATTCATCAAGATGGATAACTTCTGTTGTCTCCGATGATGTTGTCTGCGACAATGTTGCCCTTAGTCGTGGAGAGGATCTGGTCTTGGCAAATTTCACCTTTTTCACAGCAGTTTTATCTTTTGAACGACTAAAAAAATGGGTACACAAGGGTAGTAGTGAGATTACACATGTTGTCAAACCTAAGTTACCACATGTTTCAAACAAAAAAAGATGTTACATACTTCATGTATAAGTAGCATCCAGGGAAAAAATTACAGAGTTATCAAGGACTATAAGTATAAAGTTATCAAATGATATGAACAAAAAAACCAGCAATTAGTTTTGAATAACTGCAAACTAGAAAGGTATGTGAACACCTTTTTCCTGATACACTTGGTGAACCCTTTGCAACAACAACTTGTTACATAGGTGCATTGAATGAAAAAAATAACCAAATGTTACAAGCACATACACCTATAAAGATTAGTAACTCTAAATTATCAGGGGGGCAAGTTGAGTTATCAATGTTCATCAAAATAAGTTATCAGACAACAATAACAAAATAACCATCTTGCTGGTATGTGTAAAACAAAAATATAGTTTCAATGCACATGAGAACAGTATAGAAAATCAGAAAAGAACTACTGGACATAAACGAAAGTAAGAATGTGAATACCTTTTCACTGGTTCAATCCCTGAATCCTTAGCAGCAACAGATTGTTTGCCGGGTGCCCTGCAAAGGAAAAAAAGCAAGTTAATTACCAGCATGAAATTACCCAAACTACCTTACTCAAACAACTGTATTTACCATGTTGTTTCAGGCACATAATTGATAAAAAAGACCATGGAAATAATCATTCACCTGCGTGGGGCCTCCTTCCGCATGATGTATAGTGGGATGGATACACCGGTTCCCTTTTCAGCCACAGGTATACCAAGCTCCTGGACCACAACTTTCTTCACATCTAAATGAATCTCAGATGCTGACAGTGCAATTGGTGAAGACGGCCTTTGCGATGGGCTGGGAGGCACAACTGGTGAAGTTGGACGGGGGGGGGGGGGGGTGATGGCACAGTTGGTGAAGCTGAACGGGAGGGTGATGGCAGCCTCAGTTTCTTGCGCCTCTGATAAGCCAAATTTTTCACAAGCTGAGTACCACACCGCTTGACAGAAGATTCAGTGGCCGCCTCAGCTTGCGTATCTGTCAGACCTTGCTGGCTAAGCCCTCCATCACCTGATTCGACGGATGCTGCATGAGATGTGCCAGTGAGTATGATCTGAGACTCATTGAGGTTATCATCGACAGGGCGGACAGGCGTGTCTTCAACATCTGCTCCTGTGCCATCATGAGCTTTGACAGTTGCACCATCTAGATGTGTGGTGTCATCATCAGCTGGACCGCTGCCCGTATCTACATCCACGATACCACTTCCCGAAGCAACAAAAGGATCTTTACTGCGACGACGAACAACCAGATAGTCCATATCATCATCATCATCATCATCATCATCATCGGAGTCAGTGTCAGAATCAGAATCATTGCCTCCGTGATACTCGTCATCATTGTCAGAATCTTCAGCAACATTCTTTCCAGGGCTTTCTGGCCGCTTGCTTTGTGATGAGCGCGTAGTCCTTGACGTCGTACGGGCGGCAGAAGAGAGAACGTTCAATCCAGCGTCTAGCTGACGGGATGCATCTGAATGGCCCTCATCATCTAAAGCGGTGAATGATTGCACAAGATTGCCTATGATGCCAGCCATGGCGGACGTGAACCGAGCAACTATTTGAGTTGATTTGGCAAATTTCTGTTCAGCATAAAAATACAAAAAATAGAAATAACTAGTAAGTTATCACCAAAATGCAACAAAAGTTACCGTGAGTTAATAAAAAAGCACACACAAAAGAACAATACCAAAAACAAATGTGTGGTGTTGTTGCAGTAAACAAATGAATGTATTCATGATTTAGCAAAAATTCAGTCACCATGAAAATGAAGATCAATATATGAGAAAGTTAAAACATCACAGTTAGATATCAGCAAAAAAACTTAAGTTATCTAAGAATCATCACAAAGAAATGCAACCAAAGTTATCATGATATCAAGTTATCACAGGAATGCAACAAAATTATCAAGGCATTACGCTAAGAATTATCAGATGGTTGCATCATAATTATTATCCTTTATAGAGGATATGTCACATTGGAAACAAACAAATTAGTAAAGAGTGTCAAGTTGGCATCAAAAGAGGGCCACCACATTTAGTGCAACAAATAAGTTATCAGCCAATGAAAGAACATAAAATAGCAGAAAAAAAATTCAAGAAACTAGGATACATGCTCACCTCATGACTGCAGCTTGGGGCAGTATGAACATGCATAAACTTGTCAAGACCTTCCAGACCACCAAACAGACAGAAATTCATGCCAAACTCAGGCTTCAACTGGAAAAAATGTAGCGACATGTCAGATAAGTAACAACAAAAAACAATGAAAAGAAAATGCAGTTGCAAAGCAGTGCGTGAACTGAAAAACATAGATATAGATTACCGGTAGTTTCCCGAAAGAAACTTTGTCAGCCTGAGCATCCTTGTTGAGGACAAGTGTTATCAGCTTTTTTGTCCAGGCATTGATGGGAAAAGGACCATCAGGCAATACGATGCCAAGTCCAGAAAGATCAATCACATGAATGTACAGTAGCTGATAAGAAAAATACAAGCGTCATGGTAAACACAAACAAAAATCATACACAATATGACAAAGAAATGACAAATGACAAAAGAGAAAGTAAGAGGAAAGCATTGTCACTTACATTGTAGAAGAGAAGGCAACCCCTGGTAGGCTTGCGTTTCAGCAGCGCCTTGTGTAGTTCATCAGCAATAAATTTGGACCAATTGAGGTTTTTAATACCATCGATGCCCCGCTGCAAGTTAAAAAACAAAAAGAAACTGAAGTTCACCGAATGCACCACAAAAAAATCTGAAAGTTACCACACTGACATATAGTAAAGTTATCAGGCACACAAGAAAGAAAATGACATGATTACAAAAAAACTTACCAGCACAGCATACCATCGAGGGCTAATTTTGTTGGAGGTGGTAGGGGCAATGACAGCATACCATCGAGGGCTAATTTTCAGAACGAGATTAGTCATTTTAGGGGCATATCCAAGCTCACCAAACAACTCAAGCCCTAACTCAATATCAGCTTCAGTAGGGAGGTTGTAAGGGACATCCTTCCCTCCACGCGGCACGCCCATAACACGATGCACATATTCCTCATTGACCGGAAGCCTGCCTCGGCCTGGTACGACTACCTCACGCGAATTGGGTTCGTAGAGATCAGCAAGCCACACAATGAGATTGTTGAATAGATGGTCACATTGGATATTCCGAAGGCTAGTTAAATCCATATCATCAATGGCAGCCTTCCTGTCATCATTCATGTCCTTGCATGCTAGAAGAAGCGAACTGGGTGAGGCTCTGTTCCGCGGAGGAGGGCGTTTCGCCTTTTTCGAAGGAACCTCATCGATTCCGTCACCATCTCCTTTGCGCTTCCTCGGCATTGTCTCCCTGACACATAGGAAAAAAAGAAAGCGAATGAAACCATCAGATGACTTTGAAACACTGATAACACATTTAACTGCAACATTTATAAAACTGGTGTTTGACAAAGCAATAATACAGCTGATAAAAGAAAACAAGCAAACTGCAATTGATTCATCACACCTGCTAAAAAAAATTAAAACAGATGACATAGGTATACAAAAGCATGTGTGACTGATAATTGAGGCACAATGCAATTGGCAAGTTACAACCAAATTACCACTGATAAAAAATAGCATTCGCACATGTTCATTAATAAAACAACCAGACAAATGAATGAGAAATGAGCATTGTGCTGCATGTAGTTAAACTAGAAAACTACTGGTAACTACAGTAACATGACAGTGGTAAGTGTAATACAATCATCATGATAATTTAACCATAACAAAGACACCACCGATAAATAGCAGTGTTTCAGCATCTGGTAATTTGAGTGCAATGTCATTGGCAAGTTCAATATAAACATCATGATATTTGAACATAACAAGAGATCACAAGAAAATCAAGCATTGTAAACTACTGATAACTACAGTAACATGACCGTGGTAAGTGTAATACAATCATCATGATAATTTAACAATAACAAGACACCACCGATAAATAGCAGTGATTCAGCATCTGGTAATTTAAGTGCAAATGTCATTGGCAAGTTCAATATAAACATCATGATATTTGAACATAACAAGACACAACAAGAAAATCAAGCATTGTAAACATGCTAATTGGAGCACCACAAAGCCTAATCAATAGACACACCGCATCAAACAAAAACCAACATAAAACAACATTATGTGAAAAAACTTAGGGTTACTTTTCAAATACTCAGCCACTGATGCACAACTTGAAATCCATAAACACCAAACACTATTGGATCTCCTAAACATCCACATCCACAACACTAACACCAGACCAAAATCCTTATTAGAACCGACCACGCTTGCCACCACTAACACGTATCCACACCCACGCTTACCACAAATTAAACGAGATGTCCGGGCCATATTGAACTGGAAATAGAAGGCGACCTAATCTAACCTAATAGCAACAACAACGGCCATAATCGAAGGATCCGAGCACCAAAAATCAACGGCGAAGCATGAAGGCGGAGCAACAGGAAATACAGAGCGGGGCGGGTGTGTGGGTGGGGGGAGGGGGGATGCGCTGCTCAACGCCGACTCAGAAACTAGAAGCCGGCCTTAATCTAACCTAATGGGAACAACAAACCACCGGTTTCGAAGGCTCCGTGCACCCTAAATCAATGGCGGACCGGCGGCAGAGCAAAACAGGAAGGAAACAGAGGTGGGGAATGTGTTCCTCACCGCAGATTCAGACGCCGTCCGCCGCGAACCGGAACGCGCCACCACCAGGAACCGTCGCGGACGAGGGGGAGGGGGAGCGAGAGGGGACTGGAATGGAAACCGCAGCAGCAGAGGAGGAAGAAATAAATGTGGGCGAAGAGGGAGAGGGGGCGAGTGGGGATCGTGCGCATTGGGCGAGACGGGCGGTTTCGGAGGGGCCCACCTGTCATCGACTCAGCACAAGCGTAACGGCTAGCGCCACGCGCGCTGCGTGCAACAGGGACGACGCGGGGCGTTGGATGCGGATCGAACGACTATCGCTTCGTACGCGCCTGATGCAAACCACCAGTCGACTGGTGGATAGATTTATCGATAATAAATTGTGCACACACAAAAAGGTCACCTTTTAGCACAAGTTCTTGTGCGCCCATTATTATGTAGCATGTCAGTTTTTTGCAGAAAAATAAATCGAATGTGCTCCCAAATGAGGTGCAAGTTGCATACCGTGATGGCAATTCACTTGCGCCGTGAGGCCCGTCATTACCCCGCGTGTGCTGTGAAGCATGTGTTTGTCAACGACTATGCGGTACGCACGTGCATGCGAAAGACGGAGGCACAGCGAGATCCGAAATGTGATGGTCAAAGCTCAAGATCGTCGAGAGGCAGAAATTCTGTACCTGTATCTCTGTTTTTTAACACGTGAAACTCTGTCCGCGGCTAATAATGAAGTGGTTCTACAGGCACGTAGTATATATACTCAGGATGATTGGCGTGACACATGCTTGATTACTTTTATTAGACGAAAATATAGCAAAGATGGTGGTAGGAACGGAGTAAGATTCGTTCTCGCGGCCGCCGGCATGGATGTCCTCCGGTTCAACGGTTTGTCAACAGATTGATCACGTAGTTGAATTTGTGGGGGCGAGTGAGTTCGCAGGACCGTGCAAATGGGGCGTGGCCTCGGGCTTTCGCTCGATCGCTGTCCGCTGAGGTGCTCTTCCAGTTCTAGTGGTGCAGAGATGGAGGGATAATTTGCTGATGTTTTCCGGATGATGCCGAGGGTTTCGTGCCCGCCTAGCTCTGTCGAGCGTGCATGCATGTTTCAGCACGTTCCTGCAGGCTGCAGTACAGTATTTGCCAGGCGGACTAGTTCATGCATGCGCGTGGCGGGACTATGTCAAAGGAAAATCAGGAAGGCCATTTTTTTCCTTTCGAAGGAAAAACGGGATGGCCGTTCTATTGGAGGCTTTTATCGACTTCTTTTTCTGAGCCAAATGAGGGTGTAATCGTATTTCTGTAGCTCGTGTGTGCAGAACTGAACTGCTGGAACTGAACCCTTCAGTAGAACGCATGGTTGGGCTAGGGTGATCACGCGATTGGAGACTGGAGTGAAAAGAGAAGCAGCAGGACGGGTGTGGCGCTGGTCGTTTGCCTTCTGCCGAAGCTGCCTTAAACTGCTGCAGACTGTAGTTGTATGAGTCTGAGCTGCCTGGTCCCATGTTATTGGATGGTTGCAGCTGGTCAAGACTTGTTTTTTTTAGAAATGTTACTGTGCTGACATTTTTATTTTGAGAAATGTTAGTGTGCTGACATTCCTTGCAGGGCATGGTGGCAATTTTAGTTGCCACAAGGATGACAAATTTAGTTAGGAAGCACGGCAAATTCTGGCAAAAAGAATAAAATAAATAAACTAGACGAATTGGCCAAGCTTGCTAGCTAAACTTGCCATCCACGGACTACACAAATTGCCATGAAAATGGTTTGCAATTGTCATCTCTCCCAGCAAATGTTTGTTAGTTACGAGGGTTCTTTATTTTCAACTTATGTAGTATGTAGAACATGGTCGGGGAAAGAGATTAACCGCCCACGCCTCCCGGGTCGCTCTAGGGTGACTCCAGAGGCCACCCTAGCAGCCGGTCCTAGACACCTCAGATCGCTAACCTACCCCTGCCGTCGCGGGCGCCGACGGCGGCGGCGAGGCTCTCCTGCCCGACTCTCTATTTCCCTCCTCCCTCGTGTTGGCCGGCCTCTTTGCGACTGTTGTACGTACTTGGCCGGATCTAGCTTGGTACGAGGCCAAGGTGTGGGGTTGGCGCAGAGGTGCTTTGCGTTGTGGGCACTGTGGACAACGTGGATGCGCAATGCTGGTGCGGTGCGCGATGGAGTGGTGCGGTGCAGATCTGGCGCCGTGCACGGTTGTTGGCTTCTTCATGCCTGGCTCGGTATGAGGCCATCCACGGGCGTGCAAGGCTTGCCGAGGCGCTGGTTGGGCTGCTGACTCACTCGTCGTGGCTCTCTGGAAGTTGATCACGGCGCCAAGGTGCTAGCCTTTCGTACGTGCGTTGGCTGGCCGGCAACGCTAGGTTCACGACTTGCTGGTGGTGATACTGATCCGATCGGTCGGATGGTGGTGATTGCAGACTGTACCGCAACGACTTCCTACGGATCCACGACGGCGGTGGTCACAAATGGTCTTCGGAATGACTCATCTCTCCAAATCCGGTGGTTGACTTCATCGGTGAGATACAAATTATGGACAACATCTTGACTCAAAGGGGTGGTTGTGGAGTGGCAGCGGTTATTTCGTATGTAGCTGCTGGGATCGCGGGAAAATGATGGTGACAACACATGACTTCGATGATGGTGCTACCTGGCAACAAAATCATGAATTAGAGTTGTCTAGCACTTGGTCTCGAGCTCCGGGCCGAAAGCCTAAGTCAGACCCGAGTTGATCATACCTGGCAATGGCAATGTTTTTTTTACGTTGTTACCTTGTTGAAGGCATTGCTCGAATATGCTCAGACTGATTCCTCAGGGTGAAAACCTAGATTCTGGCCTTCTTTGTTGGATCCGGTAATGACGGTGCTTGAGTGTTGCCCCCTTTCTAAAGGCGTTGCTGTTGAAGAACCTTGTCATACATGTGGTGTCATGAGATGGTGGTGCGAATACGGTCATTGTTGTAGTTTGCCGATCGCATGTATGATTGCTTTGGGGATTTTTCTTTTTGCCTCACCTATGCATAGCTTTGGTCTTATACGACTTTGCCATTTTGTTGGTGTTGGTTTGTGTGTGTGCGTTGATATTGGTTGTGTGCATCCTAGCTACGCAGAGATGGGATGTGTGCTCATTATGTTTGTATCCTCTTAATGCTTTATTTTAAGCAAATAAAAGTCACCCTTTGTCGAAAAAAGTATGTAGAACATGGTTTGGTCAACGAAATTTGAGGGACTCCCCTCTTTGATAAAGAAAAAACACATCATTAGATAGAGCCAGGAAGCAGCGAGAAAAGCCAGTACAATGGACAAACGATCGGACACAAAAAGATCAATAAGAAATAAAACAACATTGAAAATCATATTAGCATTCTTCTTCTTCCAATTGTATGCCTTCCATCATAAATTAAAAATTGCATTGAATCAGCAATAAAGGAAAGAGACACCTGCAAATGCCTTCACCATACCACTCGGCCCTTGAGGCTGCAATAGTCACTCGCACCTTGAGACGAGTTTTATAAATCGCTAAAGCAACATCGTTGGAGCATCACCCCTTGCAGTACAAGTCTGCAATCCATGCCACCAGTTCATAGGGTTGAAGAAACTGGATCATGCCACAAAACAACAAGAAAGAAGATATCAAAGTCGCCACACCAATAACCGGTCAATGGCTCTCCCTGAAAGACACATCAACTGCCAAGATCTAAAGGGAATAAAAATATATGGAACATAAACTCCCACGGGCCCTTTAGGCGTCAGATCATACATCATCGTGGTAGGGAGAGATCTTATTCCAACACGTTATCGCCACCACCACCTCGTCGATGCGCTAGGGAAACAAAACCCAAAGAAAAGAAAATGAGACAAGCGGGTCCCCACTCCCTCTTGTCATCGATGAGGCCATCAAATGGGGATGATGAGGGGGGGGGGGGGGCGAGGCTACGTGTAGGGAAGTTGTGGTGGCGGCTTGGCAGTCACGGGCTGGTGTTGGATGGAACCAATCTCTTGCTACTAAAGTTTTCCATGGTCTTCATTAGCAATGACCTTGCAAAGGGTGTAATTCTATCGAGAATAAATGTACCATGGTTCTTCTCATGTTGTGGAGATGTCTTATTTGGTTATCCTCAGTGCATTCAACACTCGCGCATGTCCATCCTTTTTGGATGGACGACTCAAGAGGGTTTTTGAAACCTAGGAAGGTAGCCAAGTTTGTGCATGTGTATGGGTGACAGTTTCACTCCTTTGATCCGATCTTAGTTTTTTAGTGAAGCCTTGGTAGTATTTCATATTGCAAAGATTGATACCATAGAGAAGATGTTTCATAGAAATTCCATTGTAGTTCTTAGTTATAAGAGTTACTTTATATTTTTTTGAAAATCATGTTTTGGGTGGTTGCTAGATGTGCGAGCCGTGGAATGTGGGTTGGCTAGAATTCTAGAGTTGAGCAACCCAATGATCCCTTCGATGTAGCTGGATTTTTGCCCACAAGTCGATGTCCTTCCTTAGGCCGAGGAACACAGGCGTGCGAGTGTAGGGTGCATCATCTCGTGTGAGAACCAGCACCCAAGACCGGGTTTCCTAGACATGGGCAACTTCATCACCAATGTCTCTTCATCCCGCGACCGATTGCCCGAATGGTCTCGTCAACTCTTTGTTAAAATTTGGGGCACCCTCCTTTGCAACCTTGGGTAGCACTGTGAAGGTTTTTTGTTGGACGAGGAAACAAAATTAGTTATTTGCCCTCCACTCCTCCCTATATATTTGTATTTTAGCTCCCTCCACCTCCTGCGCACGCGGAGATTCTAGTATGCAACCCATTTGTATTGCCCCTAATAACATGGAATTATAAATGGATCCAGGAATTTGCAAAAAATCAGGAAATGTGAATCCATTTCTGGTATATATGTCTAACGGTGCATTTTTTTACATGAATTACATCCTCTCCATTTTACATTGCATAGTAGTCTCCATAAGAGAGATTGTTGACCAACAATTACATTATTAAGATGTACCTTATGCGACATAAAATTGACACCATTAGATTTGTATTCTAAAGTACTTTTGTATGTTATGATTTTTTTTATCACAAAAGCTACATATTAATAGGTAGTTCTTTGTCAAAGAATTGTCATAGCGAGACCAAATGTGCATTGTAAAAAATAGAGGAAGTACAAATGGTGATATAAATTAAATATGTAAAAAGATATAATTAGGAACTTCCCTCGTAAGCAGATAGTAAGTAGTAATACATCACGTGGTCGGGCAATTAAGGGAGGATCTAAACAATACAATATGAAGGGTCATAGTGGGGATTATCATATGCTAGTACCATGTATACTTCCTCCTATCGGTTTATTGTGCTAACCCTACCAATTACATCAACTAAGAAGGACCTAATTAAGTTCTAGACAACGTATTACTGTGACACGCATGGCCCTTTCACTCCATGCATCGGTATTCCACACTAAGAACCACAATTCGACATGATTTAATATATGCATTGTTATATTTGCCCATGCCAAAGACAATGAGCCTTACAAATAGGAGATTTTTGAATTTTTAGGACTTTACAAATATGAATTGTTGAACAAGTCAATGGTGGACAATTGGCTTAAACTTGTGGTCATTTTTTGGAATTCACCGACAATTCTCACATCTCCTGTTTGTGGATGAATGGATGATTCATTATTATTTTTTTGAGCTAGTGCCGAGCATGCGACCATTGTAAAGGGTGTTCTGAACACTTATGCAACTGCGATGGGACAACTGATAAATCCGTCAAAGTGCTCCATATTTTTTCTGGAGATTACTCTGAAAGTTTTTGGCCCAATGTACCTTGGGCTGACTATGTGCCAGGAGATAGAATGCACAAGGGAATGTTTCAAATCGTGCAGTCCAGGGTTACTAAGAGGCTAATTGGACTGGAGCGGAAGCTATATGGCATCGTCTAGTAAGGATATTCTTATTAAATCAGTGGCTCGGGCGATTCCTACTTATGTTATGAGTGTTTTCAAGCTTCCTTATTCAGTATGTGATGATCTAAACATAATGATGCATCAGTACTGGTGGGGTGTAGAAAAGGGAAGAAGAGATGTTGGCTAAGTAGGCCTAACGAGTACTTGATAAGCCAAAAAATCTTTGCGCATGGTTATTAAAGTGAGGTACTTCTCGATGGTAATATTGCTGACATGTTTTTAGTAGAGAATGCCTCTGCTATCTAGAAAGGAATTGAACACAACCTTGTTCTTTCGAAGAAAAGCCTGCTGGAGGATGGGGCTTCTATATGGACTTGGCGGGACCCATGGATCCCTACAGGATCGTCGTTCTGGCCTATTACCCCGAAGCGGAATTGTCGGCCGAATAGAGTGTCAAATTTTCTGAATAAGAATGGAGTTTCTGATGCAAACTTAATGAATGCTCACTTTTACCTTGTTGGTGTGTTGGCTATATGACAGGTCCATACGTCACCGAGGCAACATGAGGACTTCCTTGCTTTTCAACTGGACCCAAGAGAATGTTTCTCAGGCCGCAGTGTGATACGTCTCCAACGTATCTATAATTTTTTATTGTTCCATGCTATATTATATTCTGTTTTGGACATTATTGGGATTTATTATACACTTTTATATTTTTTGGGGACTAACCTACTAACCGGAGGCCCAGCCCAGAATTGTTGTTTTTTGCCTATTTCAGAGTTTTGGAGAAAAAGAATATCAAACGGAGTCCAAACGGAATGAAACCTTCGGGAACGTGATTTTCGGAACGAACGCGATCCAGAGGACTTGGACCCTACACCAAGAAAGCAACCAGAAAGGCACGAGGTAGGGGGGCGCGCCTACCCCCCCTAGGCGCGCCCCTCCACCCTCATGGGGCCCATGTTGCTCCACCGACGTACTCTTTCCTCCTATATATACCTACGTACCCCCAAACTACTAGATACGGAGCCAAAAACCTAATTCCACCGCCGCAACCTTCTGTACCCGTGAGATCCCATCTTGGGGCCTTTTTTGGAGCTCCGCCTGATGGGGCATCGATCACGGAGGGCTTCTACATCAACACCATAATCTCTCCGATGATGTGTGAGTAGTTTACTTCAGACCTTCGGGTCCATAGTTATTAGCTAGATGGCTTCTTCTCTCTTTTTGGATCTCAATACAATGTTCCCCCCTCTCTTGTGGAGATCTATTCGATGTATTCTTCTTTTGCTGTGTGTGTGTTGAGACCGATGAATTGTGGGTTTATGATCAAGTTTATCTATGAACAATATTTGAATTTTCTCTGAATTCTTTTATGTATGATTGGTTATCTTTGCAAGTCTCTTCGAATTATCAGTTTGGTTTGGCCTACTAGATTGATCTTTCTTGCAATGGGAGAAGTGCTTAGCTTTGGGTTCAATCTTGCGGTGTCCTTTCCCAGTGACAGTAGGTGCAGCAAGGCACGTATTGTATTGTTGCCATCGAGGATAACAAGATGGGGTTTATATCATATTGCATGAGTTTATCCCTCTACATCATGTCATCTTACTTAAGGCGTTACTCTGTTCTTTTGAACTTAATACTCTAGATGCATGCTGGATAGCGGTCGATGTGTGGAGTAATAGTAGTAGATGCAGGCAGGAGTCGGTCTACTTGTCTCGGACGTGATGCCTATATACATGATCATACCTAGATATTCTCATAACTATGCTCAATTCTGTCAATTGCTCAACAGTAATTTGTTTACCCACCGTAATACTTATGCTCTCGAGAGAAGCCACTAGTGAAACCTATGGCCCCCGGGTCTATTTTCCATCATATTAATCTTCCGTCAACAAGCTATTTCTTTTGCCGTTTTTATTTTGCTTTATTTACTTTGCATCTTTATCATAAAAATACCAAAAATATTATCTTATCATATCTATCAGATCTCACTTTCGTAAGTGATCGTGAAGGGATTGACAACCCCTTTATTGCGTTGGTTGCAAGGATTTTATTTGTTTGTGTAGGTGCGGGGGACTCATGCGTGGTCTCCTACTAGATTGATACCTTGGTTCTCAAAAACTAAGGAAAATACTTAAGCTACTTTGCTGCATCACCCTTTCCTCTTCAAGGGAAAACCAACATAGTGCTCAAGAGGTAGCACAGTGCACATAAGTTCTCTATGGAGGAATAATAAGTATCTAATGCGCCGACATCTTCTAGTTCTAGCACGGATGGAAATTGACAACTTTGGAACGTGATTTGGCAAGCTTATATGCCTCATCGTATGCGAGTCATAGCTTGGAAGGTCGTCGCCGGGACTCTAGCCACTTCTGCATGAATGCACCATCGACATCTTGCTCGACGTGCTACGTGCCGGATATGTGATAAGGAAGAGGAAGACAACTTCACGAGTTAATAGCATGTGATAACATTGTGCATCTTTGGGATACTATGGTAGAGGTTTGGCCGATACTGAAAATAGAGCTGATTATTGGCACAAATGAGGAATGGTTACCTCATCTGCTATCCCTCCATCCATATGACGTGCGAGACATGATTATTATGCTCATATGGAGAATTTGGCACCTTCGTAATGAATCGAATCATGGTAAGGATATTTCCCAGTGGAAGCATCAAAGGTTTTCTTGTGTAGATATTTAAGCTTGACATGTGTAAGGGCATATTTATCCCTAAGGTGTTTTGGTGATTGATGACAACGCGTTTGCGGACTAATCGTGTGCCTTGAGTATCCCAGACATTTCATCGCTAGGCACAAGACGGTTGGGTGCCCCTCGAAGACTGTTGAAGACGGCGTCTTTTCTACGTTTCTTTTTGGTGGATTTGAGTCGTAGGAAAGCCATACTATTAAGAGGGGGTCCACGTTGGAAAGGTTTGGGTGGAATCATCACGTACACGTCAACTTCTTGTCCCCTCCTTTTTCCCTTGGAGCTTCCTCCACTTTCTCGCCTCCCTGGTTCTGGCTGCTGAGTTGGGTCGCGGTAGTACTACTCCCAGGAAAACGGTAGTACCGTAGGCATCAGTGGTAGTACCGTGCGGTGGCGCGGTAGTACCGCAGGTGCCCACGGTAGTACCGCTCCCCTGGAGCTGCACTACCGCTACCCACCAGGCTAGTACCGCTCCTTCGCGGTAGTAGGGGCGGATGTAATTTTTTACATCCGCACCTACCACGGTAGTACCGCTTTCGCTCTGCGGTAGTACCGCGCTATGCTGTCAGGTAGTAGTACCGCCCCTCGGCAGTACTACTGTGTCGGGTTTTTGCTTCTTCCGTTTCTTTGCGGAAGTAGGCACGGATGTTTCCTCCCCCTGGCTAGGGGATTTCTGCCTTGCGGTAGTACCGCATGGAGGCGCGGTAGTACCGCGCTTGCGGAAGTACCGCCCTCAGCTCCTACGCGTCAGATCTGACCTTGTTGTCGCTGGGGTTGTGGCAGTACCGCGGGCCAGTACGGTAGTACCGCATGGCCGTGCGGTAGTACCGCTTGGTAGCAAGCGGTAGTACCGCGCGGCCCTGCGGTAGTACCGCTGGCCCGGCGCGGTAGTACCGTTGGCTGCGGGCTGGTTGGTGGGTAACGGTTGGATCTTTGTCCTACACTATATAAGCGGTCCCCTTCTTCCCCGTTGACTTATCTCTTCCAACCCTAAGCTCCATTATTGCTCTAAGCTCCATTTTCGCCCGATCTCACTCCCTAGCCAATCAAACTTGTTGATTTGTTCGGGAGTGGTTGAGAAGGCCTCGATCCACACTTCCACCAAGAGAAATTTGATTCCCCCCACTAATCCCTTGCGGATCTTGTTACTCTTGGGTGTTTGAGCATCCTAGACGATTGAGGTCACCGTGAAACCATAGTCCATTGTGGTGAAGCTTCGTGGTGTCGTTGGGAGCCTCCAATTGAGTTGTGGAGATTGCCCCAACCTTGTTTGTAAAGGTTCGGTCGCCGCCTCCAAGGGCACCAATAGTGGAATCACGGCATCTCGCATTGTGTGAGGGCGTGAGGAGAATATAGTGGCCCTAGTGGCTTCTTGAGGAGCATTGTGCCTCCACACCGCTCCGACGGAGACGTACTTCCTCTCAAAGGGAAGGAACTTCGGCAACACATCCTCGTCTCCATCGTCTCCACTCTTGGTTATCTCGTGCCTTTACTTGTGCAATCTTATTTGTTTCATATCACTTGCTTGCTTGTGTTCCTATCCTTGTTGCATCATATAGGTTGCTCACCTAGTTGCATATCTAGACAACCTACTTTGATGCAAAGTTTAAATTGTTAAAGAAAAGCCAAAAATTGTTAGTTGCCTATTCACCCCCCTCTAGTCAACCACATCGATCCTTTCAATTGGTATCAGAGCCCCGTCTCTTTATTAAGGACTTTACCGTCCGAAAAGTATGGTTGATACCATAGACGGTGTGGAGGAACACTCCGGTGCGAATCCGACCTCATCTACGGGCGATGGGGGAACCTCGGTCTCTCGTGAGGAGTTCAATGTGGCCTTGGAGACATTGAAAACCTCCATGATGACCGAGGTTGAAAGCATGTTTACTAAATTCCTTGAGGGGCTTAAACTATCCACCGCACCGTTGAAAGTGGGTGATCCCACCGACAAGGTGACGGATGCTATCTCCGATAAGGGGGAAGCTAGTAGTGAAAAGGCTCCTTCTTCTAGTGGTAAAAATGGCACCAGCATCTTTGCTCATGTGGAACCACCACTTGTTTATGGTGGACCGGTTCCTTCCACTCATTTGAATCATGCTGGTCCTCCCCCTAAGATTGTGAAAAATGAGGACTTTGATTCTTGGGCTTACCACTTTAAACGTCATTTAAATCATGTGTACACTAACCTTTGGAGAATCATTGAAGAAGGTTTCTATCCGCATGATCCAAGCAACTTCACTCCTAGAGAAGCCGCGGATAATCAATTCAATGAGAATGCTCTCTTCATCATTCAAGATTCAATTCCACCCGAAGACCTACCTCATCTTTGGCCCTTCGCCTTGGCCAAAGACGCATGGCATTGTGTTGTCTCTCTCTACCGGGGAAGCGCAAGCATTCAACGCTCCAACTATGAAGTGGTGCAAGATGAGGCCGATGAGTTTGCAATGAAAGAATATGAATAACCTCGTGAGCTTCATCAGAGAGTAACCAAACTCGCGGTCTCACTACGAGATCATGGGAGCAAGGACACGGATGACAATTGGATCAAACGCAAATTCCTCAAGGCAATGATGCCCTACCACAAGGTCATGTCCTCCGTCATTCGTCAAAGATCGGACTTCCACACTTTGACCTCAAGCGAAGTGTTGGATGAGTTTGTGGCCATGAACATTTTGGACAAGACCGCCGACAATGGGGTGCTTCGTTCTCAAAGGGCAAAGAAGCCCAACCTTGCATTGAAGGCCAAGCTCACCATTGAAGAAGAAGAAGAGGAAGAAGATGAGAGCAACCCCGAAGATACAAAGTATGCGTATCATGAACACATGGCACTCGCTTCAAGGCAATTTTGGAGCAAGAAAAACTCAAGGCCAAACTTTAGCAAAAACAACTCAAGTGGCACGAAGAGCAAGCAACGTGTAAGGACTTGCTACAATTGTGGTAACGTGAGTCATTTTGTTGCGGAGTGCCCGTATGAGAAGAGGGAAGACAATGGTGGCAAACTCATCCGAAAGGACAAGGCCAAGTCGTTCCCCAACAAGAGCAACTTCACCAAGAAGACTCCTCCCAAGGCATTGGTGGTACAAGAAGAGTACAATGAGGATGATGACGATGATGAAGGTGATGAGTCGGTTGCCATGGCCTCCGTTGCCATTGCGACGACTCCACGGATGTCTCTCTTCGACTCACCCAATGAGAGCATCACCGCCAAGTGCCTCATGGCTAAAGCCACCAACAAGGTAACCCCCAACATCAAAACTACCATCATTAATCATCCTTCTCCGACGGATAGCATTAATGAACTTGAGGGAGCTAATGTGGAGGAAAATGAGTTTGAGGCCTTTATGGGCAAACTTAAGGGAAAATCCAAGAAGCACTTTGTTGCTCTCTTGGAACAACTTGGTGAAGCCAATGACATGATCGAGGCTCACGAAGACACCATCACTAAGATGGAAGGGCATAGTCGTGACTATGCCGATGAGATTTCAGATCTTTCCAATGCTCTTGAGGAAGAGCGTGGTCTTCATTTGGCTCTTGAGGAGTCACACAACGTTGATCATGCTAAGTTAAAGAAAGATTATGATCATGTCCTCATTGTTTCTCATGTGCTAAACTCCGAGAAGGCCGAACTTGAGGTTGATCTTGCTAGACTCAAAGAGGAGTTTGATCTACTTGACAAGGCTCACAAGGTCTTGAAGGGTGCTCATGCTAGCCTCAAAGAGTCTCACGATCAACTTCAAGTAAAGCTAACCAAGGAAAAAGCCACTTTTCCTCGTATGATGTTAATTGATAATGCAAATGCTACTAACCCGTGTTGTGAGCATGTGCATCTCGTTGAGGAGAACGCTAAGCTAAAGGGGAAACTTGAGAGAGGTCTTGCGACTTGCATACAAGGCAAGAATAACCTCAACGATCTCTTGATCAACCAAAAGGGAGTTGTGGCCAAGGAAGGGGTTGGGTACGTGCCCGACTCCAAGAACAAGAAGAAGAACGACAAGATCAAACGACCTCCTCCTCTCATGCAAACCTTTGTGAAGGAGGGAGAAAGTGCCTCCGAGGAGAAGAAGAAGAACAATGTGAAGGGTGGTGTTGTCAAAAAGGGCAATGTCACTCCTCGCATCAAAGTCGGTGACTTTAATCCTTCTTATGTGTTATGTCGTGCTAGTGATGGGCATGTCTATGCCAAATTCGTTGGTTCTCCTCATGAATACATTGAATGGTCTATTTGGGTTCCAAAGACCCTTGTTACTAACATCAAAGGACCCATTACAAAATGGGTACCTAAAACCAAGCATTAATCTCTTGTAGGTGTTTGCTTCCGGTGGGGGATCATGGTTGCTCGATAGCGGAGCTACAAATCATATGACCGGAAGCAAGGACTTGGTGGTGGACGTGCACAAGATTCCATCTATGCCCACCAATGTCGAGTGGGGTGACGCCTCATCCTCTAAGGTATTGGGACTTGGCAAGGTGGTCATCTCTCATGATCTCACGATCGAGAAGGTCATGCTTGTTGAGTCCCTTGCATACAATTTACTTTCCGTTCGTCAACTTGCAATCATGGGCTTTGCCACTTTCTTTGATATCGATACCGTGGCCCTCTTGTGGAGCAAGACTCTTAAATTAGCCTTTATTGGGAATGTCGAGAACGGTCTATATGTGATTAACTTTTCGGAGCGACCCACTAAGACCACGACATGCCTAATGGCTAAAGTTGATGTGGGATGGCTTTGGCATTGCCGTCTAACCCATGTCAATATGGGATCTTTGCAAAGTCTCCTCAAGGGGGATCATGTCCGTGGACTAACAAATGTTAGTTTTGCTAAAGATCGTGCTTGCAGTGCTTGTATCGAAGGAAAGCTACATGAGAAGGCTCACCCTCCCACGACTATCATTTACTCAAAGAGGCCTTTGGAGCTCCTTCACATGGATCTCTTTGGGCCTCCATCCTTCGATAGTCTTGGGGGTAGGAAGTATTGCTTGGTGATTGTGGATGACTACTCAAGATACACTTGGGTGTATTTCTTCAAGAGGAAGAGCGAGACCCAACAAACCGTCATTGACTTTGCAAATGAAGCACAACATCAACACAATGCAAATATCTTGACAATAAGAAGTGACAACGGCACCGAGTTCAAGAACTACACCTTGGATGAGTTTCTTAGTGATGAGGGGATCAAGTATCAATATTCCGCACCTTACACCCCTCAACAAAACGGTGTCGCGGAGAGGAAGAACCGGACGTTGATGGATGCGGCAAGGACCATGATGGCGGAGTTCAAGTCTCCGTACAACTTTTGGGCCGAAGCCATCAACACCGCGTGTCATGCATCCAATCGGCTCTACCTCCGCAAGGGCTTGAACAAGACTCCATATGAGATACTCACTGGTAACAAGCCCAACCTCAAGTACTTTCGGGTGTTCGGGTGTAAGTGTTTCATTCTCAAGAAAGGTGTTCAGTTGTCTAAATTTGAGGCTAGAGCTTATGAGGGCATATTTGTTGGTTATGCTACAAACTCTCATGCTTACCGTGTCCTCAATAAATCCACGGGACTTATTGAGGAGACATGTAACGTAGAGTTTGATGAGAATAACGGCTCCCAAGTGGAGCAAAGTGGCACTTGTGATGTAGGTGATGAAATTCCTCCTCAAGCCATAAGAAGAATGGGTGTTGGCTTTATCCTACCCATTGAGGAACCCCTTGTGGCCGAAGGAGAAGGACAAAGCTCCACTCAAGTGGAGCCATCACCAACCCAAGGCCCACACGCTTCCGAAGAACAACATGAAGGCCCTCATCCTCAAGAACATGACCAAGGGCAAGATCATGCTCAAGACGGTGTTGACACATGAAGTGATGCCCAAGGTCAAGTTCTCTCCTCCGAGCAAGTTCAAGAACAAGAACAAGCTCAAGACGACGCTCAAGATGATCAAGTGACCACTCCTCGTCTCACCCCCGAGGAGGAATTGGAGCGTCGTGCTGCCAAGGTTGCTTCCAAGCTCTCCACCAAGGATCATCTCATGACGAATGTGCTTGGAAGCTTAAGAAAGAGGGTAAGCACTCGTAGACAATTATCAAACTATTGTGAGCATCACGCGTTTGTCTCTTGTGTCGAACCCCACAAGGTCTATGAGGCGCTAGAAGATCCGGATTGGCTCAATGCCATGCATGAAGAACTCAACAACTTTGAGCACAACAAAGTGTGGAGATTGGTGCCAAGACCGACGGGGAACCACAATGTCATTGGAACCAAGTGGATATTTAAGAACAAGCAAGATGCCCATGGTATTATCATTCACAACAAGGCTCGTTTGGTAGCACAAGGCTACTCCCAAGTCGAGGGTATCGACTACGGTGAAACCTTTGCTCCCATTGCTCGTCTTGAATCTATTCGCATGTTGATTGCTTATGCTTCTCATCATAACTTTAAGTTACAACAAATGGATGTGAAGAGTACTTTTCTTAATGGTCCCATTAATGAATTGGTTTATGTCAAGCAACCCCCGGGTTCGAGGATCCCTACTTTCCCGATCATGTGTATCAACTCGATAAGGCACTCTATGGCCTTAAACAAGCCCCACGTGCGTGGTATGACCACCTTACCGAGTTGTTACAAGACCGTGGTTTTAAATTTGGGCTAATCGACCCCACTCTTTTTACTAAGAAGGTCAAAGGGGAGTTGTTTGTGTGCCAATTATATGTTGATGATATCATCTTTGGTTCCCCTAACAAAGCTTTCAATGAGGAATTTGCCGCTCTCATGACCTCAAAGTTCGAGATGTCTTCCATGGGAGAGTTGAAGTTCTTTCTAGGGTTCAAAGTGAAGCAAAGAAGAGAAGGAACCTTCATCAATCAAGCCAAATATACTCAAGACATGCTCAAAAGATTCAAGCTAAGTGATGTCAAGCCGGCTTCCACTCCAATGCCCACCAAGTGCCAACTTGACATAGATCCCAATGGTAAAGCGGTGGATCAAAAGGTATATCGCTCCATGATAGGCTCCTTGCTTTACCTTTGTGCATCTAGACCGGATATCATGTTGAGTGTGGGAATTTGTGCATGGTTTCAAGCCGCACCTAAGGAAAGTCACTTTGTGGCGGTCAAACGAATCTTTTGATATTTGGCTCATACCCCAAACTTTGGCTTATGGTACCCAAGAGGAGCAAACTTCAAGCTTGTAGGGTATTCGGATTTCGATTGGGCGGGAGACAAAGTGGATAGGAAGTCCACTTCCGGAGGGTGCCAATTCCTTGGTTGCTCTTTGGTAAGTTGGTCTTCCAAAAAGCAAAGGTGTGTGTCTCTCTCGTCCACCGAAGCGGAGTATGTGGCGGCCGGTAGTTGTTGTGCACAACTCTTATGGATGAGGCAAACTTTAAAGGATTACGGTGTCATTTGTGACAAAGTGCCTCTTTGGTGTGACAATGAAAGTGCCATCAAGATCTCTCTCAACCCGGTGCAACACTTCAAGACGAAGCATATCGAGATCCGGTATCACTTCATCCGGGATCACATTAGGCGAGGAGAGATCGAGCTCAACTATGTCAACACTCATGATAACCTTGTAGATATTTTCATGAAGCCCTTGGATGAAGCAAGATTTCACGAGTTAAGGCATGAGCTAAATATCATTGATTCAAGCAATGTTGCTTGAACCCTTGCACACCCCACCATACTCAACGTGTTGTCTTGTTTAGATGTAGGCATGGACATAGGGGGAGTGTTGTTCTCTCAATGAACTCTCCCTCCCCCATTATGCATAAATTGATCAAGTCTTTCACATTAGCCATGTTTGATGGTACTTGTGCTTCAAAGACGAGTTTTGGTCATGGACCCAAGGATAATTCTTCGTGGTGCCATACCAATTGACTCAAACATAGGTGGCTACGGCCACCGCCCTCTCTTTGGAGAGGTGGTGTCTCGTGGTTGTTTCGTTTTGTCGTGTGCCTTTCTGCCTTTGTGTGTAGCGTGGTCTTGTGGTGTCGTGTTGCCTCGGAGTGTTTGTGCAAAGACCCCGTTTTTCGTGTGCTTGAAACGTGCATCTTCTTGAGCCCACGGTACTACCGCTTTGAGAGGCACGATACTACCGCTCAGGTGCGGTACTTCGGAAGTACCGCGTCGAGTGGTACTACCGCGATGGGGCACGGTACTACCGCGCCGTCGAGGGAGCGTCGGGGTCATGACTCGGGCAGGGGAGTTCCAACTCCCCATACCCATTCACGTGTCTCTCTCCCCACGTCTCTCTCTCTTGCTCAAGAACGGCGTCGTAGGTCCTCGCCGGATCCCCGTCTCCGGCCACTCTCCTTGGATTCCGACCGGTGGGATCGTTCCCCACCACTTCCTCTTGCCATGGACCAAGGTTTTTCCCCAAATCCCTCATTTTCTTGGTTGTTCTCTCGCTTCTAGGTTTTTGGGGAGATGCTTGTTGTTCTTGAGATTTTAGGCCAAATCTATGCAAGAGTAGGATGTAGGAGAGTCGTGTCATGTAGGAATCATACTTGATATGTTGTCTTGTGGTAGATTTGTCCAACCGTAGTACTGCCGTGGTTTCGCGGGCTTTTCTCAGATTTGAACTTGTTCGAATCTGACGCGGTGCGGTACTACCGTGTCTCATGTGCGGAACTACCGCTCGTGCGGTACTACCGCCCATCAGGTGCGGTACTACCACGCTAGCTGAGGCACTAAGCTCGTACTACCGCTCCTAGACCCGGTACTACCGCGTCTAAGAGCGGTACTACTATCTTAGTTCTGCAGCACTTGGCAGTACTACCGTAGGGGTCAAATCTCTCTCTAGGCAATTATCTTGTGCGCTTTCTACATGTTTCTTTTGCTTTGTTGTGGTCTTTGCATTGATCCCTCTTGTTTGTCGTGGGTGTTTTGCGTTTTGTGTCTCAGGTGGTGGCTCTCGCCGTTCCAATCCCAGTCGTGACACTGGCTCCAAGCGTCTGCGCAACCCCCAAGATGAAGCCCCAGAGGGCTCCAATGCCCCCAAGCGCAATGTCAAGACCACTGCCAGCAAGCAAAAGGAACCTGCTAAGGGCATGGACGAGATTTCAGTCTGTGAGTATGTCGAACGCCGGAGGATCAATCCCTATGTGAATCCTCGGGCTATCCTCAGAGGCACCGAGTTGTTCTGGACCAAGCAACAGGCTCTCATCTATCTGGATGTGATCAAGAGCAAGTAGAATACCTTTGTGGATGTCAAGTGGATAGACATGCATCACATGCGGAAGGACAAGTTTCGTGACTATTTTGGAGAGGCTCTGGACTTGGTGGAGCAGTTTGCTATTGAGCCGGTGATCTCCTTTCACCTTGACTATGACCCTGAGCTTATCTGTCAGTTCTTTGCCTCAGTGTACTTTCATCCCGAGGATGAGCGGAGGATGACCTGGATGACCAACGGCCGTCAGCTGTCTGCTACATGGAAAGAGTTCATGGATCTGATTCACATTCCTGATGACGGGCTTCACACCCCCGTTGGTGTTCGCCCCCACGCCAACTCTGAGTCTGCCAACAAGAACCTGCTTCAGCCTTTCCTTGTTGAGAAGGTGCTCCCCAATGGCAAGTCAACTTGGGTGTTGAACTCCTTTCTGGATATCATGCATCGCATCTTCCGCAACACTCTGTTTCCACGCATTGGCATTAAGGACAAGGTCCATGCCTATCTAGTGGACATGTTGCTCCTGTGTGTAGAGGCACGTTCATATCAGACTCAGCCACTTGATGTCCCACACATCATGTGGTGTGAGCTTTGGTGTGCGGTGTTCACTCGCAAGGTACCTATCTACGAACCGTACCTGTTTCTGCTGCTCTCCACCACTTGGGAGAAGATGTACCCTGGTGATGAGTTCCTTGCTCCAGACTGGATTCGCCATGAGTCCATCAGCCTCCGCGTCAAGCCCAACTGGGCCAACACCACTACCCGTGCTGAGGCCTCTTCTGCTAGGAGGGCTGTTGATGATGAGGAGGCTGCTGCTGAGAATATTGCTGAGGACCGTGCTGCTAGGTCCACCACACCTTCCTCTGAGCCGTCGTGGGCCAAGAAGTTAAAGGACAAGATGAAGACTCTCTTTTGCATGCAGGCAAAGGGACAATACAGGGCTCACGTGGCAGACAAGGAGAGTCGCCGCCGTGACAAGAAGGTTATGAGGCTCTTTGGAGAGGATGTGTCTGGCGGGTCTGAGGACGTCATCACACCTGAGGCTGCCTGGATGTCAAAGCAGGGATACAAGTGGACCAGTTCAGAGGAGAACATCGAGGAGACCATCCCCGCCGCTGAGTCTGACGAGGAGCACAAGGAGCAGTGGGACGACTTCTCTGCCTGAGCCACCCCGTGTTTGTAGGTGTCCTCTCTGCCTTTTTGGCGTCTCGATGCCAAAGGGGGAGAGAGTGTAGGGATTTGCGTTGTGTCGTGCTTGGTGTATTTGTTTGCTTTGTCATTTGGACCTCATTTGCCTCGTTTTCTTTTGTTTTGTTTGTGCCTTCGAGACCTATCCTACATATGGTGTAAGACATATGCACTCTATCTATCTTAGTTAACTTATGTTTGTGCTATCTTGTCTAGTGATAGATATGTCTTGTCTCTATAATATAGGGGGAGCTTTGATCCTAGTATGTGTGCCGTGCAGTCCAAAGCACTCATCTAGGTGGCACACATCTAGGGGGAGCCCGTCTATATTCTAGAGAGGAGGGGTTTGCGGTTACTTAATATTATTTCCCTTGTGCAAATCCCGTATTGTCATCAATCCACCAAAAAGGGGGAGATTGTAAGGGCATATTTATCCCTATGGTGTTTTGGTGATTGATGACAATGCATT
Organism: Triticum aestivum; assembly: GCF_018294505.1. Classification (NCBI taxonomy): domain Eukaryota; kingdom Viridiplantae; phylum Streptophyta; class Magnoliopsida; order Poales; family Poaceae; genus Triticum; species Triticum aestivum. The sequence continues at coordinate 495,919,561 of NC_057794.1, read as the reverse complement.
TGCGGACTAATCGTGTGCCTTGAGTATCCCAGACATTTCATCGCTAGGCACAAGATGGTTGGGTGCCCCTCGAAGACTGTTGAAGACGGCGTCTTTTCTACGTTTCTTTTTGGTGGATTTGAGTCGTAGGAAAGTCGTACTATTAAGAGGGGGTCCATGTTGGAAAGGTTTGGATGGAATCATCACGTACACGTCACCTTCTTGTCCCCTCCTTTTTCCCTTGGAGCTTCCTCCGCTTTCTCGCCTCCCTGGTTCTGGCTGCTGAGTTGGGTCGCGGTAGTACTGCTCCCAGGAAAGCGGTAGTACCGTAGGCATCAGCGGTAGTATCGTGCGGTGGCGCGGTAGTACCGCAGGTGCCCACGGTAGTACCGCTCCCCTGGAGCTGCACTACCGCCGCCCACCGGGCTAGTACCGCTCCTTCGCGGTAGTAGGGGCGGATGTAATTTTTTACATCCACACCTACCGCGGTAGTACCACGCTATGCTGTCAGGCAGTAGTACCGCCCCTCGGCAGTACTACTGTGTCGGGTTTTTGCTTCTTCCGTTTCTTTGCGGAAGTAGGCACGGATGTTTCCTCCCCCTAGCTAGGGGATTTTTGCCTTGCGGTAGTATCGCATGGAGGCGCGGTAGTACCGCGCTTGCGGAAGTACCGCCCTCAGCTCCTGCGCGTCAGATCTGACCTTGCTGTCGCTGGGGTTGCGGCAGTACCGCGGGCCAGTACGGTAGTACTGCATGGCCGTGCGGTAGTACCGCTTGGTAGCAAGCGGTAGTACCGCGCGGCCCTGTGGTAGTACCGCTGGCCTGACGCGGTAGTACCGCTGGCCGCGGGTTGGTTGGTGGGTAACGGTTGGATCTTTGTCCTACACTATATAAGGGGTCCCCTTCTTCCCCGTTGACTTATTTCTTCCAACCCTAAGCTCCATTATTGCTCTAAGCTTCATTTTCGCCCGATCTCACTCCCTAGCCAATCAAACTTGTTGATTTGTTCGGGAGTGGTTGAGAAGGCCTCGATCCACACTTCCACCAAGAGAAATTTGATTCCCCCCACTAATCCCTTGCAGATCTTGTTACTGTTGGGTGTTTGAGCATCCTAGACGGTTGAGGTCACCGCGAAACCATAGTCCATTGTGGTGAAGCTTCGTGGTGTCGTTGGGAGCCTCCAATTGAGTTGTGGAGATTGCCCCAACCTTGTTTGTAAAGGTTCGGTCGCCGCCTCCAAGGGCACCAATAGTGGAATCACGGCATCTCGTATTGTGTGAGGGCGTGAGGAGAATACGGTGGCCCTAGTGGCTTCTTGGGGAGCATTGTGCCTCCACACCGCTCCAACGGAGACGTACTTCCTCTCAAAGGGAAGGAACTTCAGCAACACATTCTCGTCTCCACCGTCTCCACTCTTGGTTACCTCGTGTCTTTACTTGTGCAAGCTTATTTGTTTCATATCACTTGCTTGCTTGTGTTCCTATCCTTGTTGCATCATATAGGTTGCTCACCTAGTTGCATATCTAGATAACCTACTTTGATGCAAAGTTTAAATTGTTAAAAAAAGCCAAAAATTGTTAGTTGCCTATTCACCCCCTCTAGTCAACCATATCGATCCTTTCAACATGTAATGTCAACTTCTCACTAAATAATAAATTATCGAAGGAAGAATTCGGTGGATGTTCCTGTCCAGTTTCAGGTGAAGGATAAGCTGTTGGATCTTCCTTGGGAGCCACCACCAGCAAATTGGCTCGCCTTGTCGATGAGGGATCTTTCTCCCCAGAGGAAGGTTCAGTTGGTGCTGGAATGATACTGAGAGACCATAGGGAAGTTGTTATTTTCACAACTTGTCATCTATTGTTCTTCTACAACAATGCTCTTAAAGCGGAGATTTAGGTGCTCATGATAGGTATGTCACTTGCCCTTCAATGGTCTTCGTTACCGATCATAGTGCAATCAGATTCTATGTGTGCCACCTGTGCTATGAAGGATGCTTCGCTAGACAAATCGCCTTTCGGTCAACCGGTTAAGGAAATCAAGCATTTTATGCTAGAGAGGGAGTTTAAACATGTTTTTTAGGGAACTATGGCGGTCAAAGCCAACCTGAAAATTTTATTAATTTTGCGTTTTGACAGAGAGTATATACAAAGAACGCGAAGAGGGAGGAGAAAAAAAAAGACTGATACTCTATGCTACATCTAGCCGGGACAACATGATTCCCCAATCAAATAGAATTTGCTTTATATCTGCGTTTACACATCTACCGGACCAAAGAAAAATGTCTTGAGCCGCACGTCGAAGGACAAGTCCTCGGGGTTCATCCTCGTTTCTGAAGACTTTAGCATTTCTTCTTTTCCATAGACTCCAAAGAATAGCCATAATTACCGTGTTGCGAATCTTGTAAGGAGGCTGGAGCCCCGACAAGTCTTTGATGGAGGAGCATTCTGCAGGGTTGATGTTAAGAGAGTCGACCGTCGACCAGACGTCAGCAACAATAGAGCAGTGGAGAAGTATGTGGGACGCTGATTCAATGGACGTGCAGAATGGGCATGAGTCGGAGTCTGTCTAGTTCCGCAAATCGACGCTCGTTGTTGTACAGTCTCCCACGATGCGCAAGTCAGATAAACAACCTGCAGCGGTTAGTCGCATAGTTCTTTCCCCAAATAAAATCTGTGAACAAATCCTCCGGCCTAGAGAAGAAAGCAGCCTCATATGCATAAGCAATGGATAGGGGCTTATCGTTGACCCTACATAATGTACCATCAGGTATGTGCGGTATTAAGTCAACAGTGGCTAACAGGTCACGCGGGTATTGTAGTTCGGAGGAAGCAACGTTGGACAGACACGGCTGTAACGAGAGACAGAGGTCCACAGCTGAGAGCACGAACGCAACAGAGGCATTCGGTTTGGCGGTGTGGGAGTTTAAACATGTTAAGATAGCTAGATCACAAATCAGGGTTCCACATTGTCACTCTAACTATATATGCTCGTACGACACGTAGGATCGCTTGTTGGTTGCAGCGTGACCCTCCTTTCATTCATCACCTTGTGAGCGGAATGTAACCCTATTGATATGGAATAAAACTCCCCTTTACTAAAAAAAATCAAAAAAAATCGAACTGACCCGTCGTGCGTTTGTATACATAATACACACAAGCACTGATTGGCACGTGCCAGCGTGTCATTCCCCGCAAGTGGGCAGGAAAAAGGTGTGCGAGTAGTTTGGATCGCAAGTGACCACCGAGCAAGAGGAGCGACCCTCCTCCCGCATATAAAACGCGCCATCGGATCTCTCCACTTCTCGGATCGTTCGCGCTCCACACTCTCCCACGCAGCGACCAACACCCTCCCCCATTCCATTCCCTCCGTCCACCGCACCACCTACCCAGAGATCATACCATCCACCATGAGAGGGCGAGAGACGCCCAAGGCTCGCAGCGGCGCGGCGACCCCGAGCTGCCCGCAGAGCCCGCTCCGCATCACGCACGACGGCGAGTTCTACGCGCGCCTGCTCACCAGGGAGAGCTCCCTCGCCAACCCCTCCTTCCGCTACTACGGCGCCGGCCCCGCCGCCGTGCCCTTCGGCTGGGAGTCCCAGCCGGGCACGCCCAAGGACGCCACCTCCTGCTGCAGGGCGCTCCCCGCCGCCGTCCCGGCCATCACCCCCCCGCCGTCCTACCATGCGCGGGCCGTCTCGGCGTCGTCGTACGGCGACAGCGGCAGGCTGCAGGGCCGCAGGAGCAAGGGCGCCCCCGCTGGCGACAGGAGCTGCAAGTGCTGCTGCGGCGGCTACAGGAGGCTCAAGTGGATCAAGATCGGCTTCATCGCCGCCGTGTTCCGCCGGATCGCGCTCGGCAGGTCCCGGGTGTCCTCGTCGCCGTCCTCGTCCGCGGCGTCGGTGCAGTCGTCCTCGTCGTCCACCCGCTGGCTCTTCTCCGGCGGCTCGAGCAGCTGCCTGGACGAGGCCGGTGCCCACCACTACCAGTACTACGAGGCGCCGGCGATGGCGGGGATGCTCTGCCTCGGGGTCCGGCCGAGCCCGTGGATGGTGAAGTTCTGCGGCGGCCGGCGGGAGCCCGTCTGGGTGCAGGGCTGGCCGTAGGCCGGGCAGGCCCCATCGCCGTCCGGTCGCCGTCATGCACGTCGTTCCGTTCCACTTCCAGTCCATGCAGCGGGCTGGGCCACCATAATTAAAGTTGTCTATCGACACGACTTGAGGTTGATCGATCGTTCCATTGGTTCCTGCCTCGATCCGGTGTATGTTCCTGCGTCTGATAGCTCTAGGGATCCAGCATAAGTGCATGGTTCGTTTTGGTCGTTTAGCGTTGGCGTGTCGCTGTGGCCGCTGCCGGCCGGAGGACACACGACACGAGCATGTCGCCATTTCACCTTTGGAACGTTTGTTGCTGTTGTCTAGTGGTCTATGGAGAAATAGAATGCTTGTTGTCGATCGCGACTAGATCCGACAGTTTCACGTGTCTCGAGACTCGGAGCCTCACCGTCTGGAACTAATCCCACGTTACGTCTTGATCTCCGCTTGCATTTTATAATTGTTTGGGGGCGCATGATTATTGAGGACGTTGCCATGTTTGAGAGTTGCCTGAAATTTTTGTCGGTGCGAGGGTGCTAACATCGACGGTGGACTAATTTTACACTGCTCTCAGAGATTGATTCTTTCTCGTTCATCAGCTGCGTAGTGGACCAATACTGTAACTTCTCCAAATGTTTGAAATACACACTATTTGTTGTACTTTCTCATCATACTCTATTTGGAGCTACACAC